>NC_053433.1:24224003-24919343 GCF_007990345.1 Gossypium hirsutum | reverse complement strand
ACAGACCTCGCATACACATCAATGGGGAAGAAGGAACTACGAATACCTTTCACTTGGTTGCGATACCCTTCCTGTCTTGAAAGGCCGTACGCCTGTTCAGTGTTATGCTGATTTCATGCGTGCCTTTAGGGACAATTTCAAACACCTCCTTGGTGATACCATTGTGGTAATTCTTCTAATTTACTAGTAATTGTTGATCCCATTTTGTCTCATCCTCTTGGAAGAATTCAACTGCTAAGGAATTACCGTTGTTTTTCACTACAGGAAATCCAAGTCGGAATGGGTCCGGCAGGTGAGCTTCGGTACCCTTCGTATCCGGAGGCGAATGGGACATGGAAGTTCCCTGGAATTGGAGCCTTCCAATGTTTTGATAAGGTACCCTGACATTGCACTGCTCTCTCTTGTCTCTATTTCAGATTAGGTTCTGTTTTGATGTTAATAATATGGATGTTATTTGATGCAGTATATGCTTAGCAGCCTCAAAGCAGCAGCTGAAGCGGCGGGTAAGCCAGAATGGGGTAGCACTGGCCAACTGATGCTGGTCACTACAACAATTGGCCAGAAGATACGCCTTTTTTCAAGAAAGAAGGTGGTGGTTGGAATACTCCATATGGTGAATTCTTCCTTACCTGGTACTCTCAGATGCTGTTAGATCACGGGGAGAGAATTCTATCGTCCGCAACATCGATTTTTGACGGTGCAGGTGTGAAGATCTCAGTGAAGTTGCGGGAATCCACTGGCATTATGGAACCCGATCCCATGCTCCTGAACTCACAGCAGGGTACTACAACACAAGGTACCGAGATGGTTACCTCCCGATCGCTCAAATGCTAGCACGTCATGGTGCCGTTTTCAACTTCACTTGCATAGAGATGCGGGATCATGAGCAGCCCCAAGATGCCTTGTGTGCACCTGAGAAGCTAGTGAAGCAAGTTGCTTTAGCAACCGGAGCAGCACAAGTTCCGCTTGCCGGGGAGAATGCACTTCCCCGTTATGATGAATACGCCCACGAGCAGATCTTACAAGCTTCATCGTTGAATGTCGATGGCTCACCAGTTGATAGAGAGATGTGTGCATTTACGTACTTGAGGATGAACCCATCGCTCTTTCATCCGGACAATTGGAGACGGTTTGTTGCATTCGTGAAGAAGATGAAAGAGGGAAAGGAGCTCGTCGGTGTTGGGAAGAGGTGGAGCGGGAAGCGAACAATTCGTGCATGTCACGCAGCCTTTCATTCAGGAGGCCGCTGTTGCCCTTATGCATTAGCGCATAAGAGCAATGGTAGCTTAGTAAAGAGTTTGTATTAATAACAGTTCCTCAAGGATTCTGAAATGATATAGTTTTTCCTTTCAATTTTTTTTCCTATGCAGTGGCTAGGGAAAAAAATGCATGTTGTATAATTTGGTATTCGATTTTACTTTGTACCAAATAGTTCCAACTCTTTCCAATTTTAATCAAGGATCATATATATTAGATTATTTATTTGCCTTTTTTTAAAGCATTCGATTATATTTGAATTTCTGAAAGAAAGGATTTTACGTTTATAAATATGGTAAAAGTATAACAAAGTTTCTAAACTACTGTTAAAATATATTATGTATAACAATAAATTTAGTCTTCAATTTTTATATATTTATACAATTTGATTTATTCTTTTGCTAAGAGTAAATTAAAAATTTTTGAATAGCAAATTAAAAAAAATCTAAGCTCTTTTAAATTTTTAAAAAATTATAAATTAATTGTTAAAAGTTTAGAATTAAATTTTTTATTAAAGCATTAAAAAGTTTCTAATTTTAAAATTAAAAAAATTTGGTGTAAACATATTAAAAGTTTCTTCTTAGTTTTATAATTTTAAAATTATAAAAGTTAATAAATTTTATTTTATAATTTGTTTATAATTTTTATGATTTTTTAATATTTTTAAATTTTAAAATCGTAATTGATTTTTTTAAATTTGTTACTAAGGTCTTTTTGATCCTTTAGTTTTATTAGTTTAAAAATTACTTCCAATAAAAGAGTACGAGTCAAATTAAATAAATGTGTAAAGGTAATAAATGTGTAAAGGTTAAGGATTGAATTTGTTATTATACTTTATATAAATATCATATTTGAATAGAGAGGTGGCTTTGCTCACTCATCTAACATAAAAACGACTAATTTGCACATTTATTCAGCAGAAAGGGTAAAATGCAATTCAATGTATAATACAATAGATTTTGTGATACTTTTATGGGTTTTTTTACATAAATAATATATAAAAAAAAAACCAAAATGGGCTATTCAAATAGGCAAAGGGTGGTGCATAGGCGACACCACCCTTATTCTGACATAGGCAGCGCCACTTTTCTATTTTGGTATATACGGGTAAAAAAATACAAAAGGGGTACGGTGCCTATCTGATAGGCGGCACTGGTGGTGCCTATCTGATGGGCGACACACTAGTATATTCCCCCTCACTCCCCCATTCGGCTCGTATCAGTTAAAAAAAAATTAGCAGAACAAGAAAGGAGAAAAGAAGAAAGAAAGAAAGAGAAGAACGAAAAGATATTATTATTTTTATTGTTATTTTCAAATATAATAGAATATGATAAGAAAAAAAATATTTTGTTAGTATTATATAGTTTGTTTTGTGTTATTTTTATGTTTTGTTTTAAAGTTATTTTGTTTATTGTGATTTGTTAGTAAGTTTTGTGTTTAGATTATTAAAATATTATGTTTTAATTTTTTTTAATATATTTGAAAGTTTTTATGTTAATAACTATTACAAAGTAATTATTAGTTAGTGATAACAACAAAAAAAATAGATTAATACTGAAAATATTTTTGTCATAGATATTGTTAGAAATGGCAATAAATTTGATATTGTTAGAAATGGTCCTTTTTCATTCATTAAATTTTTTATGTAAGTATCTTTATGCTATTCGAAATTGTTTTGAGAATTTTTGTTTATTTTTTAACAGTTTGAGTATTGAAGATGGATAATAAATTTTTTGTATGCGTTTATTTCGATAGAATCATCCTGACAACAACCGTTGGATATATATTTGAATGTCGGCAACAAATAGCAATGAGATTTAATAGAAATGTCTCGTTCGATGATATGAAGGAATGGATTAGCGCAAAAATTGTTAGACGTTGTGGGAGAAGGATCTCAAAACTTTTCTACAAGTTTTCAGTTTCGACAGATCCCATCAAATTCATCGAAATGGAACTTATAGATGATGAAGACGTAGAGACAATGATCGCTCTTTATTGTAGGAATCAGAGTGACCAAAAAGCACCGATTCACTTACTTGCTGAGTTAGCCAGTGTGGAGCCAAATGAAGATCTCGCTGCATATGGTGAAGAACATGGAGCTTAAGAATCGTGCATGGTGGCTCCAATATTGTACGTTGATAGTGAATCGGCTATACGCGAGATCGATATCGATCTTAATGTTGCACCCGATATTAATGTGGTTGGTGATGATGGATACAATAGTATTGTTCTTTGTGATCAAAAGGTGGATAGTGATAGTGATCCCGATGTGGACGAGGTCCCCGATGATATTGATGACGAAGACGTGAATGACGATGGAAACATTAACGCGTTTTCAGTCAGGAACCAGATTTGACGTATTGTGATACACAATAATCCTAGGCCACACATGTTGCTCATAGACCTCGACGCGACGCACTTACCTGAGTTTTTGGAGTATCGTGAAATACTACCTGCTCACCGGCTGGCCGTAAATTCTGATCCTAATGAGTTGTTCGTAGGCAAGAGATTTGAAAGTAAGGAAGAATGTGTATTTGCTATTAAACGGTATTGCATGAATATATCAGTGGGCTACAAAGTCGCAGTGCCTAAACCGGTGTTATATATTAGGGAGTGTTGGAAGTCGGTGGAAGGCTACAATTGGCAGGTACGAGCTGTATTTATTCAAAATTCGCAGATGTGGGAGATACGAAAATTTGTTGAGCCTCACACATGCATATCAACACGTATGACAAAAGATCATCGAAAACTTGATTCCAAAACTATCTGTACGTGTATCATGCCAATGGTGAAGGACATACCGACCATTAAAGTTTTAGTACTGATTCCGAAATGTAGGCATGATTCCAGTATCGAGTATCATACCGAAAGATGTGGATAGCTAAACAAATGACAATGGAGTAATTGTACTGGGATTTTGATGCATCGTATAATGAGCTACAATGATGGATAGCCGCTATACGGGAGTATGTACTAGGTATTATCATTGAGTTACAGATACGACCTTATTATGGCCCGTATGACCAACTACAACTGGGAAAAGATTTTTTCATCGGATGTTCTAGATGTTTGATCCATGTGTGTGTGCATTTCCCCACTGCAAGCTGTTTGTGCAAGTAGATGGGACCTAGCTATATAGAAAATATACATAGATCCTACTTCTTGCGATTGCTCAAAACGGCAACAAGAACGTACTCGCGATAGTATTTTCCATCCTAGATAAGGAGAACATGGAATCGTGAGAATTCTTCCTTACCAACCTGTGGAAGTATGTTATTAGCAACGATAATATTTTATTATCTATGATAGAGGGAAAGGATTAATTACCGCCATTAGGAGTTCCGATGTGCCATGGAGATCCGTTTACTGGATCCGGCACATTGTAACTAACTTCCATCGATATTATAAGAATGCAGACTGGCGGAGACAAGTTGTAAGAATGGGTAAATGATAACTTTATCTTTTCAATATAAGTTTTAATGTTTTAGGGCAATACTGTAACTTATCTTTTTTTAATACATATGCAGCGCATGAGCTAGAGCCACACATTTTCCATCAAAGAATGGCTCGAATTGAGAGTGAAATGGAGGGTCAAACGAACACATCTTTTTGACAGTGGTTGGGTACCATGGAGCCGTGGCAATGAGTTCAAAGTTTTGACGAGGGCTTTCGTTACGGTCAAATGACCACAAACTTGGTGGAGGGGATCAACATTGTGTTGTTGAAAACACGACATCTTTCGATATCATCTTTCTTCTCAGCTACATTCTACAAGTTGGCTACCTTGATGCCGACAATGGGTCAGCAACAAGTCAACCAGATAGAAGTGGGACATGTGTTTTTCGAAGATATCAAGAATGCAATGGTTGCAAACCATTACATGGGGAGGTCGATGAATGTAGAAGTATATTCACGACGTCTTGAAATGTTTTGAGTTATGGAGACCATCGCTCGTTGACCCAGTATACCACCTAGGTCCTATGGAGTTGATCTTCGAAATAGACGGTGTGGTTGCAGGAGGTTCTAAACACTTCATTATCCATGTGCACATATCGTGGCAACGTGTGCTAAAGTCTCGCTCAATGTTGAACAATTTTCCGATGATGTGTACACCCTCGAGCGCACATTGCGTATCTGGAAAAATGAGTTCCTTGTCCTGTCTGACCTGTCTACGTAGGAGGTATCTCCGACGAGTTTCAAGCTTGTCCGAAACAAAGGGTTGCGCAGGAATCCGAAAGGTCATCCATAATCATCTAGAATCCGTAATGAAATAGACATTAGGGAGAAATCTGACAGTAAGCATTGTGGATTATGCATATTAACTGGTCATAATCGGAGTAAATGCCTACAACGAAATACCATGTTGGAAAATCGTCATGATCGGGTTGGAATTGAGCTTATGTAATCTAATGTACCTAATTTATATTACAAAGTTTGTTCCAATTTTTAATGTTGCAATTAATTAATTAAATAAATACAAATATTGTCTTTTTCTTGATTTATATTTTTTAAAATAAAAAGTACAAACTTTGTAATATTTAAATTGCAAGAAACTCCTAAAATTGATGGTTTGATGGTGTAGTTCTAGAGGTATATTTCTGCAGGGGTCGACGTTCATGTTGTGGGTGATCGCAGTGATCAACATCCTCTTCAGTAGCAGGTGAGACTGTACGAAACATGAAAGAAAAATCATATGTCCCGAATGCCATCGATGAACTTTAGTTGAGAGGAGTGCTATACTGCAGTGGATACAACCCAATAGGAGTGGAGTAATGTGGTGGATACGGGCCAGGAGGAGTGTTGTACTGCGGTGGTACTGGACTAAAGATATCAAACCCGGAATGATATCCGTGTCTTGACGAGCCCGGGAAATAATCATTGACCTGCAACTCCGGATGATAAGAACTATTAGCGAAATGTTTATGCGACCACTCAGGCTCGGGTTTCGGCTGTGGCTTAGGCTCAAGCTCGGGCTCGAGCTCGGGCTCTAGCTCTGGCTTGGCCTCTATATCGGGCACTAACTTGTATGCCCAGGTCGATGCATGTGCGGGGGTACTACAGTCGACTGCACACCAAGTAAATATGGTTTTCCCGTACTAGAGTACCATTGTATGTACTCTAATGATGGTTGCAAATTAGAAAAAAATCCATCTGAGTTGTTTATGCCATTCGATTATCCCACACTGCAACATATTTTTGGTGCACAATCCTCAATTATTTCCATGTTTTCTTCTCTTGTTGATCCCGTAAATTTTCCCCACCTACATTGGCAGATCCGGGATATACTAGATGCAACCAAACTGTCGGAGTACTCGATCCCGGTTATACCACTCAACTGTCTGGAAATTAATAATTGGTGTGTTAATGCACCACATGTGAGAATGAATGTGGGCAGATGAGGGTATAACAACCGCAATTTCTAGTCTCTGATACGGTATCCAGATAAATTGCATGATTAATAATATGGTTAAAATTTAACACGGTTTGAGTAAGATATACAAAGTAATTAAATGTCACGAATATTGGAATAGCTTACACCTTCCCCGACATGTTGGTCAATCATTAGACAATATATCGGGAAGTGTACGATCTCCCGATAGTAAGATAAAAACTCCATCTACGAAAACAAATTACATGTTAGAATAATATCGTTAGAATAGTATTATTAGAAAAAAAAATGTCAATTAATAACAAGTTAAATTTTATCACCTGTTCACTAGTGGAAATACGTATGGTTGGTGCCTAACCGATGCCAAAAATGACATCCGTTAAAGAGCCCATGACTACAGCAATAGAATGCATCTGCCTATGTCTACGGCATCAGGCTTTGTCGTCTGACAAAGCTCACGATACAACATAGCTAGAACTACGGAACCTCAACTATACGAGCAAACATTCTACAAATCAGCTAATAGGGGTAAATACATCAGATGAACCCAGTTATTGTTCGCATCCAACATCAGTACACCCCTTATAATATGCATAATGTATGCTCAAGCTACACACATCACCTCATGCTCACTGGCATTAATTAATAAATGTTCAAAATTGGCTTTCAGCCATGAAAATTTCAAGCCCATAAATTTGGACTCAGCATTGTCGGGCGAGGGCGAGACTCCTAGTAGGCTATAACAAATGGAAGCTGGCTCAGCTATCGCACTTACGCCCGTTACGGCACTCCGTCGATTGGGAGCGCAAGTTGCAATGCAATATCCTCCAGAGTGACAGTGTACTCCCCACATGACAAATTAAAATTGTGGGTCTCCGGGCGCCAACACTCGACCGATGTAGATATTAAATCATACCACAAATCAAACGTCTAGATCAATGTAGCTGACCCGAATCCAGCTAACTCCAAGTATGGCATCAGTCGTTCATCCAGGGAATATCCTAAACCATTCACCCGGACCCTTAATGCACGGTACGGGCCTGGACAATATTAAATTACAGAAAATAGTCATAATAACATAATTTATTTCCATAAATTATGTAGATTTTTTTAAGGGAACTTTTTAAGGGAACCCATGATTAACAAATAACAATATATTACCATATTATTAACAGTTTTTGATATGTGACCATCGTTCTTAATCAATGAACCCATTGCGATACCTGCAATTTCAGAATAAATTTCGGTTATTAATTTCAAAGTTTGATGGATTTTAAATATTTATCAAAATACTTGAATTTTATATATTGCTTTTAATTACAAAAAAAAATACCAAATAGTTTTGTCCATATCATATTTTTTGCTATATTACATTAACAAAAAATATATCTTATAAATTCCAATTCAAACTCCAACTCAATGGTCTCATTCACAAATTCCAACTCAATGGTTTAATCTTTTACCTACATAAAAAAAATAATATTAAAATAATAAAAATAACATGCCAATAGAAAAAATATAACAAAAACATAACATAGACAATACATAATAAATATAAATATTTTTATTATTATTTTAAAATATAATAAGTCAAATGTATTAGTTTAAAATACAATATATACAATAACATGCCAACTTAATTATTGTCAAAAAATATAATTTTTTTTGCATAGAACTTCAAAAGAAATTTCATTTATAATATTTATAAATAACATAAAATAAAATTTAAAAAACATAAACTCTTATTCTCAATTATAAAGTCTTAAAAAATTAGAACATATAAACTAATTCCTAATTAATCTCATAAATTTCAAATTCCATATCAATTGTCTCATATTTTACCTACATAAAAAATAAAAATAAAAATATTAAAATAATCAAAATAACATGCCAAATAAATTCCATAAAAAATAAATCTAATCAACCTAAAACACACATAAAAAATAAATTACATAAAAAAATAAAACATTAAAAATAAATTATGAATGAATAAAAATATAAAATAAATACAAACATACCTTAATTGCTCTTTTTAACCAAATAATATCTTACAAAAATAAAATTAAAAATTAAATCCAAATTAAATCAACAATAATAACAACAAAAACAAATTAAATTAACACTAATCTATTAATTTATAACAAAAAATTATCTTTTCTTCTTTTTTTTTCCTTCTCTTTTTCCTTCCCTCTCTCTATTCTCCTCTTTTTTTTCTTTCTTTTTCCCTTCCCTTCTGCCCTCTCCCTCTCCTTCTCCTTCTTCTTCTCTTCTCTTTCTTCTCCTTCTCTTTCTTCTCCTTCACTCACTGGCCAAAAATGAAACTTGGGAACCATTATAAGGTCCCCAAACACATAATAACAACAAATACCCTGCATGAGCCGTCCCATTGCCTGCGTCTGCCACCGTGGTGCTGCCTGTGCTGTCTCCTCCATCACTGGGTGCCGCCTCTTCCCTAGGCGTGACCTAGTGTGCTGTCCCATCGTGGCAGCAGGTCAATTTTCGAGTTCGGTTTTTACCGTATACGACCCGTATTTGACCTGTATTTTACCTTGGGTGCCGCCTATCTACATGCCTCCACCATTATTTTATTTATTTATTTATTTTTTCATGCTGATTTGTGTTAGAAAATCAAGGTGGTGCTGCCTATGCACCATCCTCCGCCCATTTAAATGTACCATATTAGTACATAATTCTTGCAACAACCCATTTAGGTATTTTTTTAATATTATTTGGGTAAAAAACTTACTTTTATCATATTTATAATAAAATTGATAAATACGGATACATATTCAAATAACTATGAAATAGAATCAAATTAGTCAACATCCTCTAAATCTAATGACAAAAACATTTATTTTGTGACACGAGAGCTTAGGTTGAATTATTAGCAACTCCATCCTTACCCTCAATTATTAAAAAAATAGAATCAAATTATTTATATATAAAAGATGAAGAATAAAATGGATATGGAGTGAAGGGTGAGTATTTGTTCCGCGTAATTAATTTATATATGTTTGATAAAAAAATAAATTAATCAGGCAATGATACAAATGGATCTATTTGTTCTTTAATTTAATGTATAATGGTTAATGTACTTATGTTTTAAGGAAAAAAAAATAAAATGCAATTCAACTCTTAATACAAATACTTCCTCAATACTATTATTATTATTATTATTTTTTAACAAATCATGTTATGTTCCCTCTTCTTTCACGTTTTAATCCTCCAAATTGGTAGCATTATTATTGTGGAGAAAATTTATCCCTCAAAGAAGCGACTTTTCTCAAATCGTGATCTTTTCTATAGCAATGGCAAGAGTTCTAGAGAGGTCTAAATCATGGAGTCAGATGGCCATCTTTCATGACTTTAAAAAGGAAAATGAAAAACACTTTTTTCATGGATTAAAAAAAGGGTTTCACATGATTAACCACTTGCTACTTCCCCTTTTTTTTATTTTTATTTTCTGGACGGTAATGTGATAAAATCACATGAATTAAATGCTCAAGAGGTTGCTTTTTTCCATCTTTTCTTCTCCACCTTCCTTAATATATATTTTATTGAAGTTTTAAACAAAATATTATTCTAATAAAATAATATTTTTACAGTTGGAACAAATTTTTTTTTTAAATTCTACATTAGTTTTTAAAATTATCTAATAAATTTACGTTCATTAGAATTTTTTTAATTATATCATCACTATATATTTAACAAAAAAAATTCAAATATCACTCCAACAAATTTAATAAATAATTGTATTGGTATTAAAAATTGGAATTGAATTGGTAAATTTAAAAATTCAAGTGTTTTAACCCTCAAACACGAATATTATTAAAACGTCTTAAACCCTAAACCTTTATCTCGCAAACACTAATGTTCCTCTTAAAAATCGTAAAAGAAAACTCTAATTAAATAGATTCAAGAGATATAATGAAAAAACACGTCTAGTTGAAAGTGTCTTGTTTACAAAATAGGAAAACATGTCTAGCTGGCAATGTTCTCTTACAACATAAGTTAAAAACACGTTCAGTTCAGCATGTTTTCAAAAATCCACATAATCTTACAAATATTTAAAAAAGTTTATAAATATTTAAAAAATCGATATTTTTTTTTTCATATTTGATATATTGATTGGATTAGGATAACTTTAACTATGATATTGATTGGATTAGGATAACTTTAACTATGTGACAAAAATTTGGTTATCAAGACATAAAAGTAGTGGCTGAAAATTTGAACTTGTATCATGTTGTCATTGCACCAAACCATGTATTTAGTATTACTTTTGGCAGTTCGTAATTTTGTTGACAATCAAAATAAAGAGATTTTGTTTCCAAAATCTATTTAAAAAAGATGCTTTTCCAATAAAAAGTTTTCTAGTAAAAAGCATTTTTGAGCATATAGTTTACTTTAATATATTTACATATTTGCTATATTTATATTGTACAAAATTTCAAGGCCAATGAAATTTGAAAATTTGGAAGAAATCAAGGAATTTTATTTATGACGTTATGAGTTATAATCTTTATATAAATTCTTTGATTTCTTTTTTCAATGGAGACTTGATTTAAAGGTGGCCTTGAATTAATCTTGGATGAATTCAAATTTTTTTAATAGTTTTCAAGACTTAATCTTAGAAATAGGTTTACAGAGAGCTCGGAACCAAGATTTTTCGAGATTTGATCTTAGATGGTTGAGTCTGTTTCAATAATGGTCATCAAAATTTGATCTTGAAGAAAAAATTTATCTCCTTTGTGTTGATGCCAAGGAACTAAGAGGAGGTTTGACCTAGGGGTTATTTACACTTGATTGTAGATGGATGATTCCACTTCAAGGACCTTTTAAACTTGATACTGAAAACAAGTTTAGTCTCTTTTTTATAGGATGAACAGGATTAAAGAGTTGCTTTCTTTAGAACTAATGCAACATTCTTTATAATTTCTTTGAGTTGTTTGATTTCTTCAGAGATTTATGAGATTTTGGAGAGAAGTTTTAGTTTTCAAAACCTTATCCTCGAGCTTCGATTTCTAAACTTTCAGATTTATGAACTTGTGAAGTTTTGTTGAATGCATGCAGGTGGCCCTCTTTTATAGTATTAGCTAGACAAGTAAAAGATAATTCTTATAGAGTATAATCTCTTCATTTGAGTGATCTACAAGGCATAATCTATTTTATTTATTATTTATAAAGAAAATGCATTCTTTATAAACGAGTCATAAAAAGATTTAATTTTTTTTATTTATCTCTTAATTTAATTAGAAGTAAATAATAATTACACAAAATAATTCTTATTGGTCCAAAATTTTTCCTTTCTACATATATAAATTATATTTTATTTTAAACAAAATTTATTATACAATTATGACATATTTATGAAGTATGGGATTATTAATAGAGGAATAAATATTAAAATTATACATGAAGTTTGATCTAATATGCAATTATACTCATGAAATTTTGATTGTGTCTCAAATGTATATACTAAACTTTGATTTTTATTCAATTATATACATTTATTTAGTATAATTATTTATGTGTACATTATGTAAACGTAAAATGTTGCTATATTGTCAATTTGAATCAAATCAAAGTTTAATGTATAAAATTGTACAAAATTAAACTTCATGTATAACATTATAAAATGGGTGAAAATTCATGTTCAATTTTGAGATTTATCCCTTAATACAAAAATAATGTTAGAATGAAATGATTTTTATTTTTTATTTAATTTAAAAATGATTTTTATATAATTTTTTTTAAAAATAGCATATTTATATAGGTTTAATACTATTAAGTTATTCAATTATCATTCCAAATAATCTAATGATATTATTTCTAGCATGATGTCATTTTGAGACATTTTGTCTTCTCATAATAATGTCAAACCCTAAAAATCTCATAACACATGTTACATACATTTTCCCCTAATTGAATTTTTCAACAAAAATAGTAATACTAATGGTATCAATATCTTACCTAAGCTTGATTTAATTGGAAATTTGAGTTTGAATCACCTGTTACTTTTAAACTTTTGATCTTCACAAGTGAATTTACTCGCCGGCTTCAATTTCATATATCCAGTTTTCCATCTTCATTTGGAATTCCAAATCTCATCTTCACCTTGCTTACCCAAAATCTTCCATCTTTGCCTTAGATGGAAGATAGTCATAGTTGACACGTCATCAGAAATCTGATTTTCCACGGTTACAGCTCCATTATTCATCATAATTTCGCAAACCCAAACAATTCTTTGGTCGAAAACATTAATAAGAAAATTGAAACAAATAATAATAATAATAATAATAATAATCATCGTCGTCAATGGTTTTAAGTGGAGTACAACATGTTCCCTTTTAAGGCTTTAATATATTTTCCATATACAACCAAATTTTCAACACTCAAAGTAGAATAGTGAAAATGACTAATAGAAAGATCTTTTATCTAGATATAAAATAGATGTATTTTTTCATAATATCCCTTCCATAATGATATATATATTTTAATCAGATTTTATTTTTTTATATATATATTAATCAAATATCCTTTCATAAGGGCAGGGACGTATCTAGGATTTTACTTCAAGGGAGATGAAACTTCTAAATTTAAACTACCTTTTTTTTAATGTAGAAAAAGTGCCAATTCTTCTTGGATACTTGTTCTTCTTATCAAACAAATCAATTTATTTATTTTTTAAAAGCATGAATGATTTAACTGTAAAAAAAAATTACAAGAAAAAACTCACACTATATAAAATTAAATATTTCTTTCCAATATGCAAAAAAGAATAACTAATATATACTATACTAAAAATTTCATAAATATCATTATAATTCAAAAAATTAAATTAAGAAATTTGGCCTTAGTCCTATTTCTCAATACTAGGAATCTTAAATTGCACTCTTCACTTTTTCATAAGATCAAACTCATCAATGATAGAATCTGTTGAAAATTCTCGAGCTATCTCTTTTTCGATGTATGCCACCAAGTAAGTTGAAAGAAAATCATCCTCCATTCTGTTGCAAAGTCATGTATTCACAATTTTCATTGCTAAAAATGCTCGTTCGATTGTGGCAGTAAACACGGAAAGATTAACACAAGACGAATAATTCCATCAAGAAAAGGATAAATACTTGACTTTTTTTGTCTTAGCTAGCACTTGACACAACTCGACAACTGTAGAAGCTTTCTGCAACTCCGTGCTTTGATGAGCATCAAGTTGAAAATGCTCCAATTAAATCTTCATGTGTAGCTTTTCTTGCTCTGTAAAATCGTCCAAATAAAAATCATTCATAAGCTTGCAGATATCTTCCACCTGAAAAGTTTTGTAATTATCACGTGGATCCAAAGTGGAGCTAAGAACAAGTAACTCCACTACCTCATCATTAAAGCAAGATTCATTTTTGTTAGCAATGAATCGATACCGGCAATGAATATATCAAACCATTAGTGATGCTCAATTGTGATGTTATCTCTCTGGATGCGAAACCAACCTTGATAAGCTTTGTACGGAGAACTTAAATTTGAGACTTCTATCTCATGATCTTTACAAAATAACTTCACTTTATCAAACAAAGGATCCCACCCATGCTCTCTGAATTTCTAAAGAAGCGTTTTAGTTGATGACACCAACTGCATCACATTTAGTATGAACTTTGTACATATAAACTTTGTGCTGTTCAAGTCACAGTTGGTTCCAGTACGTTAGAGCGATATTTTCCTTCTGGATTTTCTTTGGTGTATTAGCAATTATATTAGTTATGCAGTTGTGGCATTAGTCTTATTAGGTGCGACAGTTTCTTGCCATCTTTCAGCTACAAACCTGTTACTGTGATAGTTTGAGGGAAGATTTCCGTAGGAAGGAGTAAGATAATTCTTCTAGTTCACTTGATGGTTGTGGCTCAAATGTGAAATGCAGTAGTAGTGTTAAAGTAGGTCATACTACAAACATCATCGAATGTAGTAGTCAGAGTACGGTTCAATGCTCCTATGCTAGTATTCGGAATAGCATTGTTATGTATCCACTTCTAGTTTTCAAGAAGGGTTAAATAGTGATAAGAGTGTAGATAGTAGAAAACCAAGTTTAGCATTACCTAGCAATTCTTATTACTTTGACAATCTTGAATTTCGCCAGTTAGTTAAAGTTGGGTATCAGGTTAAGTATGATCTATTACGGGTTGTTATGATTTTGAATGAGATTAAGAGCGAGATACAATAGATTTTATGTTTGGATTATTTTGATGTTGAGAAGAAAGGCTTAAATTGAATTGTTACTATCTGATTGATGAAGTTGATTCAATTTGTTCTAGTTAAAACAGATTAATCACTTGAAAAGCTAGTTGTAATGTATTTATTTGAGTTATCTTTAGATTCTAAATTAAATTTCATAGAGCTATGACACAAACAGATGGACAGTTTGAATGAGAACTCATGTAACACCCCGAACCCGAGACCGTCACCGGAGTCGAACACGAGGTGTTAACAGACTTTAACCACTTATAAACAAATTTCCCAGACACTGCCAATCTGTGTACTAGTCGCTTTAAAAAACATATCTTGAGTTCAGAAACTCGGAATCCAGTTCCGTAAATTTTCCCTGAAACTAGACTAATATACCCATCTAAATATTTTTTATAGAATTTTTGGTTGGGCCAATTAGTACATTTTATTAGTCAAAGTCTCCCATATTACAGAGATCGACTACACTGACCTTTGCACATTACAACTTGGATATCTCCCTGTACAGGACTTCAATACTGATGTCGTTTGTTTCTATAGAAACTAGACTCAAAGAGGAATCTATAAATATATGGCATGACTCCTAATTATCTCTGGTTAATTTATAATGAATTTCCAAAGTCGAAACAGGGAATCCAGAAACCGTTCTGGCCCTGTCTTACGAGAACCTGAATATCTCTTAACATACTGTCCATATGATCGTTTCGTTACTTTCCTATGAAAATAGATTCATCAAGGTTCGTTTACATAATTTATTCACTATTTAATTCCCTTCCTACTATTTTTAGTGATTTTCCAAATATACATCACTGCTGCTGTCAGCATATGCCTTTAAGGTAGACTTTACCTATTTCATAGTTTCCATGATTCAACTAACCCTTTTAGCATAAATAGCACAAATTATGATAGTGATTAACCATTCCCATGGCCAATCCTTGTTAAGCATATCTACACCTCTCAATAACCATATCCATACCAAATGATTATAACATTATACTCAAACATATATAAGCCATTTTCGCATGGCTATCCAAAATTATACAAGTCCAAAGGGCCCATAACCCCCAACAAAAAGGGTAGTCCTATACATGCCATTTCGAAGTTCAACCAAAATTGTACCAAAAGGGGGGGCTTTGATAGTGTGGGCGACTTCGACTTCAAAATCCCGAGTCCGATAGCTGGAGAACCAAAATCTATAAAACAGAGAATCAAGGAGACGGAGTAAGCAATTTATGCTTAGTAAGTTTTGAGCAAGGGATTCCAGCACAACAAAAGTATAGCATTCATGTAGCTAAACGGATAATTTCATATGCACAATTTTTCAATATCATACTTACTTCACATTACCAACCCTTTTATTCATACACAAAGATCAACTTAGCCAAAGGCCGGTAGCTCATTTATCAACTGAGCGAATACTTATTTGTAAGGGCTCAACTAATTCAAAGCACATACGAAACATACCTCAATGTTGGGATGTTTCAAGCGTATTAACTGAAATTTTTACAGCAAGATCATTCATTCCCAAATCACGTACCTTCGGAATTTAACCGGATATAGCTACTCGTTCAAATGCCTTCGAGACATAGCCCGGTTATAGTAACTCCAACAAATGCCTTCGGGACTTAACCCGGATTTAGTAACTCGCACAAATGCCTTCGGGACTTAACCCGGATTTAGTAACTCGCACAAATGCCTTCGGATCTTGGTCCGGATATGGTCACTTAGCACAAAGCCTTCGGGACTTAGCCCGGACATCATTCAAATAACCATGCACATTTAACAATAAATCATGGCACATTCGTATTTCGTTTCGTTAGCAAAACTCAAACACAAGACACTTATCATTCTTGCAATTTCGGCTCAATAGCCACACACAAGGAGCATGATTTTGATTTGCTTAAAACATGATCTAATCAAATCATAATTTAAGCTCTTTTACTCAAGAACTTACCTCGGATGTTGTCGAACGATTCCGATGGCTACTCGACCACTTTTTCCTTTCCCTTATTCAACTGGGGTCCTCTAAGCTCTTGAGCTAATTCAAACAAATTTAACTCATTAAAGTCTCATTTTGCTAGCTTATGGCCGAATATGACAAGGAGTTTGATAGGTCATATGGCCACCCTTTTAGCTCAAATACACAATGGTCATACGCATTTTTAATCACATCAAGCAATTTAATACAATTCATTCGAACATCAAAAGAGAAGCTCAAGGTACTTAGCCCATATATACATTAGACATTAGAGTCACATGTGTACGAAATCACGAATCGAATTCAACATACTAGCTAATATTTCCCCTTAGCCGAATTTTCTAAGTCAAGCTAAAGCCATCAATAGGCTACCTATGGCGGAACATACACATAGCTTATGTACTTATTCATGTGGCCGAACATACATGTCTATGTTGGGGCCGATTGCAACACTTAATACATTCTACAAGTATGGTTACTTGTATTGACTAAACACCATTTTGTTTCAAGTTCAAAACTTGGCTAATACACACATATATACACTAGTAAAGCATCCTCTCCCTTTCCATCAATTTAACACATGCATTACTCATTAATATACAAAAATTATATTCGGCCTTAGCACACAACTTGCTAGCCGATTCTTCTCCATCTAGCAACCAATGCACATATGTGCTCACTCAAAAATGCTAAAAAGAAGATTCAAGAATCATCAATCCACCATCACATGCATCATTAACAAGCTTCATATTTAGCATGCAATGGCATTAACACAAAATCTACCTAGGCCGAATATCATCCCCATGACATAGCAAAGATTTGAACCATGGGCTAATTAGAACTCAAGCTAGCAACTAAAAACATGCATGAATCTCATGGCACAACCTCAAACATACCTTGATCTAGATACAAGTATGGCCAAACCTCCTCCTAATCCTCTTCCAAACCAAACATGAAGCAAGAACTCCTTCCTCCTTCCTTAGAATTTTCGGCCAAAAGAAGATGAAAAAGGATGAACAAAATTTTTCTTTTCTTTTCTTTAACTCACGGCAATGGGGGGAGGGAAACAACCACACATTTTTTTTTGTTTCCATTTCTTTATTACCCATACTCCTTATTTTATTTTTCCTAACATACCTCACTAACATAACATGTTTGTGACATGTTTCCACTCATAGCATGGCCGGCCACTATGCCTTAATTTGGGTAAATTGACATGCAAACCCATCATTTTCACAATATGCATTAATAGGCCACTTTGCATTTGCCTAGCACATTTCAAAATTTTCTCACATAAGTCCTATTTGATAAAATTCACTTACAATTAACAAAATTCAAACATGAAATTTTCACACATGCACATGTACATATAATGAGCATCAATTATGACGGTTAATTATTTTTATGACTCGGTTTAGTGGTCCCGAAACCACTTCCCGACTAGGGTCAATTTTGGGCTGTCACAACTCTCCCCCACTTAAGAAATTTTCGTCCCCGAAAATCTTACCGGTAAATAGGTTTGGGTATCGTTCTTTCATCGAGCTCTCGGTTTCCCAAGTAGCTTCCTCGATCGTGTTTGAGCCATAACACCTTAACTAACGTAACCCTTTTGTTTCGCAACTCTTTCACTTCACGAGCTAGGATATGAATCGGTTCTTCTTCATAACTCAAGTCAGATTGAATTTCAACTTCTGAGGGATTAATCACATGTGACGGATCGGATCTATAACGTCGAAGCATCGAAACATGAAAGACATCGTGAATCTTTTCAAGTTTAGGGGGCAAAATCAATCTATACGCAACCGGACCAACTCGTTCGGAGGTTTCGTACGGCCCAATGAATCTCGGGCTCAACTTGCCCTTACGGCCAAATCTGAGTACCTTTTTCCAAGGCGAAACTTTAAGAAACACTTTATCTCCCACCTGATATTCAATGTCTTTTCGTTTCAAATCCGCATACGATTTTTGACGATCTGTGGCTGCCTTCAGACTTTCACGGATTACCTTTACTTTCTGTTCAGCATCTTTAATCAAATCAACTCCGAAAATTTTACTTTCACCGAGCTCGGTCCAAAACAATGGTGTACGGCATTTACGACCGTACAAAGCCTCGTAAGGTGCCATCTTAATACTTGATTGAAAACTATTGTTGTAAGCAAATTCAATCAAAGGTAAATACTGTTCCCATGAACTACTGAACTCGAGGATGCAACATCTCAACATATCCTCAAGTATCTGAATTATCCGCTCAGATTGACCATCGGTTTGGGGGTGAAAAGCAGTGCTAAAATGCAGCTTGGTACCCAAAGCTTCTTGCAATTTCCTCCAAAATCGTGAGGTGAATCTCGGATCTCTATCCGACACGATAGAAATAGGTACCCCGTGTAATCTCACAATCTGAGAAACGTACAATTCAGCTAGTTTATCCAATGAAAAATCCGTACGCACGGGGATAAAGTGAGCCGACTTAGTCAGTCTATCGACAACAACCCAAATCGCATCTTTCTTACTTGCTGACAATGGCAGTCCGGACACAAAGTCCATTGTGACTCGATCCCATTTCCACTCGGGTATCATGATCAGCTGAAGTAATCCTGAAGGCACTTGATGTTCTGCTTTCACTTGTTGACATATTAAACATCTCGAAACAAAGTCGGAGATGTCTCATTTCATACCATGCCACCAAAATCGACGTTTCAAATCGTTGTACATTTTCGTACTCCCCGGGTGAATTGACATTCGGCTACAATGGGCTTCGTTCAGAATCATCGAAATGAGTTCCGAATTCCTTGGAACACACAAACGACTTCTGAACCTCAAACAATCATCATCATCAATTTGAAACTCCGATTCCTTGTTCGGAACACACTCAGCCCGTTTTGCAACCAATTTATCATCAACTTTCTGGGCTTCACGAATTTGATGAATCAATAATGGTTTGGCTTTTAATTCAGCTACTAACACATTGTCGGGTAGAACAGACAAGTGCACATTCATCGCTCGTAAAGCAAACAATGATTTCCGGCTTAAGGCGTCCGCAACCACATTAGCCTTTCCCGGGTGGTAATCAATGAAAAGCTCGTAATCTTTCAACAACACAAGCCAACGTCTTTGTCGCAGATTTAAGTCTCTTTGAGTCATCAAATATTTGAGACTTTTGTGATCCGAAAATACATGGCACTTTTCACCAAATAAGTAATGTCGCCATATTTTTAAAGCAAATACGATGGCAGCTAGTTCAAGATCATGGGTCGGATAATTTTTCTCATGTGGCTTTAATTGTCTCGACGCATAGGCCACCACTCGACCTTCTTGCATCAATACGCAACCCAACCCAAGTAGGGATGCGTCACTATAAATGACAAACTCTTTGCCTGATTCGGGTTGCACTAAAATTGGAGCTTCAGTCAAATAAGTTTTCAGTTGATCGAAACTTTTCTGACATTTCTCCGCCCATTCGAACTTAACATCCTTTTGAAGTAGCTTCGTCATTGGTGTGGCTATCATCGAGAAACCTTTGACAAATCGTCGGTAATAACCGGCGAGTCCCAAAAAGCTCCGAACCTCAGTAATATTTCTCGGTGGTATCTAGTTAAGTATGGCTGAAATTTTGTTCGGGTCAACTCGAATACCCGATGCGGATACCACATGACCCAAGAAGCTAACCTCTCTTAACCAGAACTCACACTTACTGAACTTAGCATATAACTGCTTATCCCGCAAAATTTGCAACACTAGTCTCAGGTGCTCAGCATGTTCGGTCTCATCTCTTGAATAGACCAAGATGTCATCAATGAACACAACTACGAACCGATCCAAATATGGTCTGAAGATCCGATTCATCAAATCCATAAATACCGCAGGGGCATTAGTGAGCCCAAACGGCATCACTAAGAATTCGTAGTGACCATATCTCGTTCTGAAGGCAGTTTTGGGTATGTCCGAATCTCGAATTCGCAACTGATAATAGCCCGATCTCAAATCTATTTTTGAGAACACTGAGGCTCCTTTTAGTTGATCAAACAAATCATCAATACGCGGTAACGGATATTTATTCTTTATCGTCACTTTATTCAATTGACGATAGTCAATGCACAACCTCATGGTTCCGTCCTTCTTTTTCACGAACAATACTGGTGCACCTTAAGGTGAGAAACTTGGTCGAGCAAAACCTCTATCCATCAATTCTTACAACTGAGCTTTCAACTCTTTTAACTCGGTTGGTGCCATGCGATACGGAGCTATCGAAATCGGCGTAGTCCCAGGTACAAGCTCAATACCAAACTCTATCTCCCGAACAGGTGGTAAACCCGGTAATTCTTCAGGAAAAACATCCGGGTATTCACAAACCACCGGCACAGATTCGGGTTTCTTTTCTAATTCTTTGTCATCAAGTACATACGCAAGGTATGCTTCGCACCCTTTTCTTACATATTTCTGGGCCAACATTGAGGATATTACAGCTGACAACCCCTTTAAGTCCGTAGACTCAACTCGGATCATCTCGTTATTTGCGTACCTCAAATCAATAGTCTTGCTTTTGCAATTCACAACCGCATCATGCACGGTCAACCAATCCAAACCAAGAATAACATCAAATTCATCAAACGGCAAAAGCATCAAGTCCGCCGGAAAACAGGAACCTCGAATTACTATGGGACATTTCTTACACACTTTGTCGACAAGCACGTAACGACCCAAGGGATTTGACACCCGAATTACGAACTCAGTAGACTCAATAGGTAAAGTCTTACTGGATGCTAAGGTTTCACATATGTAAGAATGAGTAGAACCGGGGTCAATCAAAGCAATTACATTAGTATCAAAGAGAGTAAAAGTACCGGTAATAACATCAGGCGAAGAAGCATCCTCGCGGGCACGTATAGCATAAGCTCTAGCAGGCGCACGAGCCTCGGATCTGGTCGTAGCATCTCTAGATCCTCTCTGACCACCACTAGCATTGCCCGTATTTCCAGATGGTCTACCTCGAGGAGTGGTAGCACCCGGTTTCCCACTCTGATTTACATTCTGTTCAGACAACCTCGGGCAATCTTTAATGAAGTGGTCAACTGATCCGCACTTGTAACAGGAGCAGTCAGGGAATCTATAACTCCCCGAATGCCATTTACCACAATATTGACATTTCGTTCTGTCTTGACGTTCATTCCCAACACTGGCGACCGAAGTGCCTCGTGTACCCAAAGAGGGTCGATCACGATCTCGTCTAAAAAGGCCCGAAGTGCCTCTAGACCGGCCCACATTATCTCGAAATTTCTTCGATGCCTGTTGAAGAGACTTTCCTGAGGATCTTTTACGAAACTCTCCAGTTCCCACATCAACTTTTTGTTTTTCTTTTCTAAGCTCTTCGGCTTTACAAGCTCGCTCGACAAGTACTATGAACTCTCGTATTTCAAGAATGCCCACGAACATTTTTATATCTTCATTCAGCCCATCCTCGAAGCGTTTACACATGATAACCTCAGACGAAACACATTCCCGAGCGTACCTACTAAGTCTAACAAAATTTCGCTCGTAATCAGTAACTGACATAGAACCTTACTTAAGCTCAAGAAATTCCTTCCGTTTTTGATCAACAAATCTCTGATTGATATACTTTTTTCGAAACTCAATTTGGAAAAACTCCCAAGTTACTTGCTCTCGGGGCACAACAGAAGTCAGAGTACTCCACCAATAGTAGGCAGAATCGCGTAGCAAGGAGATAGTACACTTTAGGCATTCATCGGGTGTACAAGATAGCTCATCGAGTACCCGGATAGTGTTGTCCAACCAAAATTCAGCTTGCTCGGCATCGTCGCTATCCGTAGCTTTAAATTCAGTAGCCCCATGTTTTCGGATTCTGTCAACTGGGGGCTTATTTGACCTTATTTGGTCAGTTTCCGGAGGTATTGTAGGTGCGGGGGTGGTATTAGTCGGGAATGGAGGTTGTGGAACAGCCGTATTAGTTCGAATGTATTGGTTGAACCAATCATTCATCACGCTATAGAAAGCTTGTCTAGCTTCATCATTCGGGTTACTAGCATTAGGTTGAGAGTCCGCCGGCGCTGTCCCTTGTGCGGGAGCAGGCGCTACACTCTCAAGATCATCAGCTACCGCTCGGTCGGGATCGGGATCCATTACTATAAATAAACACATTTACAATTGTCAGAAATCACCACACTATCAAATAATCACATAAAATGGCATGTATAGCTAGACCCAACGCATTACGGTAGTCCTAGAATCGACTAAACCGTAGCTCTGATACCAATCAAATGTAACACCCTGAACCCGAGACCGTCACCGGAGTCGAACACGAGGTGTTAACAGACTTTAACCACTTATAAACAAATTTCCCAGACACTGCCAATTTGCGTACTAGTCGCTTTAAAAATCATATCTTGAGTTCAGAAACTCGGAATCCAGTTCCGTAAATTTTCCCTGAAACTAGACTCATATGCCCATCTACATATTTTTTTCTAGAATTTTTGGTTGGGCCAATTAGTACAGTTTATTAGTCAAAGTCTCCCATGTTACAGGGATCGACTACACTGACCTTTGCGAATTACGACTTGGATATCTCCCTGTACAGGGTTTCAATACTGATGTCGTTTGTTTCTATAGAAACTACACTCAAAGAGGAATCTATACATATATGGCATGACTCCTAATTATCTCTGGTTAATTTATAATGAATTTCCAAAGTCGAAACAGGGAATCCAGAAACCGTTCTGGCCCTGTCTTACGAGAACCTGAATATCTCTTAACATACTGTCTATATGATCATTTCGTTACTTTCCTATGAAAATAGATTCATCAAGGTTCGTTTACATAATTTATTCACTATTTAATTCCCTTCCTACTATTTTAAGTGATTTTCCAAATCTACATCACTGCTGCTGTCAGCATCTGCCATTAAGGTAGACTTTACCTATTTCATAGTTTCCATGATTCAACTAACCCTTTTAGCATAAATAGCACAAATTATGATAGTGATTAACCATTCCCATGGCCAATCCTTGTTAAGCATATCCACACCTCTCAATAAGCATATCCATACCAAATGATTATAACATTATACTCAAACATATATAAGCCATTTTCGCATGGCTATCCAAAATTATACAAGTCCAAAGGGTCCATGACCCCCAACAAAAAGGGTAGTCCTATACATGCCATTTCGAAGTTCAACCAAAATTGTACCAAAAGGGGGGGGGCTTTGATAGTGTGGGCGACTTCGACTTCAAAATCCCGAGTCCGATAGCTGGAGAACCAAAATCTATAAAACAGAGAATCAAGGAGACGGAGTAAGCAATTTATGCTTAGTAAGTTTTGAGCAAGGGATTCCAGCACAACAAAAGTATAGCATTCATGTAGCTAAACGGATAATTTCATATGCACAATTTTTCAATATCATACTTACTTCACATTACCAACCCTTTTATTCATACACAAAGATCAACTTAGCCAAAGGCCGGTAGCTCATTTATCAACTGAGCGAATACTTATTTGTAAGGGCTCAACTAATTCAAAGCACATACGAAGCATACCTCAATGTTGGGATGTTTCAAGCGTATTAGCTGAAATTTTTACAGCAAGATCATTCATTCCCAAATCACGTACCTTCGGAATTTAACCGGATATAGCTACTCGTTCAAATGCCTTCGGGACATAGCCCGATTATAGTAACTCGCACAAATGCCTTCGGGACTTAACCCAGATTTAGTAACTCGCACAAATGCCTTCGGGACTTAACCCGGATTTAGTAACTCGCACAAATGCCTTCGGATCTTGGTCTGGATATGGTCACTTAGCACAAAGCCTTCGGGACTTAGCCCGCACATCATTCAAATAACCATGCACATTTAACAATAAATCATGGCACGTTCGTATTTCGTTTTCGTTAGCAAAACTCAAACACAAGACACTTATCATTCTTGCAATTTCGGCTCAATAGCCACACACAAGGAGCATGATTTTGATTTGCTTAAAACATGATCTAATCAAATCATAATTTAAGCTCTTTTACTCAAGAACTTACCTCGGATGTTGTCGAACGATTCCGATGGCTACTCGACCACTTTTTCCTTTCCCTTATCCAACTGGGGTCCTCTAAGCTCTTGAGCTAATTCAAACAAATTTAACTCATTAAAGTCTCATTTTGCTAGCTTATGGCCGAATATGACAAGGAGTTTGATAGGTCATATGGCCACCCTTTTAGCTCAAATACACAATGGTCATACGCATTTTTAATCACATCAAGCAATTTAATACAATTCATTCGAACATCAAAAGAGAAGCTCAAGGTACTTAGCCCATATATACATTAGACATTAGAGTCACATGTGTACGAAATCACGAATCGAATTCAACATACTAGCTAATATTTCCCCTTAGCCGAATTTTCTAAGTCAAGCTAAAGCCATCAATAGGCTACCTATGGCCGAACATACACATAGCTTATGTACTTATTCATGTGGCCGAACATACATGTCTATGTTGGGGCCGATTGCAACACTTAATACATTCTACAAGTATGGTTACTTGTATTGACTAAACACCATTTTGTTTCAAGTTCAAAACTTGGCTAATACACACATATATACACTAGTAAAGCATCCTCTCCCTTTCCATCAATTTAACACATGCATTACTCATTAATATACAAAAATTATATTCGGCCTTAGCACACAACTTGCTAGCCGATTCTTCTCCATCTAGCAACCAATGCACATATGTGCTCACTCAAAAATGCTAAAAAGAAGATTCAAGAATCATCAATCCACCATCACATGCATCATTAACAAGCTTCATATTTAGCATGCAATGGCATTAACACAAAATCCACCTAGGCCGAATATCATCCCCATGACATAGCAAAGATTTGAACCATGGGCTAATTAGAACTCAAGCTAGCAACTAAAAACATGCATGAATCTCATGGCACAACCTCAAACATACATTGATCTAGATACAAGTATGGCCAAACCTCCTCCTAATCCTCTTCCAAACCAAACATGAAGCAAGAACTCCTTCCTCCTTCCTTAGAATTTTCGGCCAAAAGAAGATGAAAAAGGATGAACAAAATTTTTCTTTTCTTTTCTTTAACTCACGGCAATGGGGGGGGGGAAACAACCACACATTTTTTTTTTGTTTCCATTTCTTTATTACCCATACTCCTTATTTTATTTTTCCTAACATACCTCACTAACATAACATGTTTGTGACATGTTTCCACTCATAGCATGGCCGGCCACTATGCCTTAATTTGGGTAAATTGACATGCAAACCCATCATTTTCACAATATGCATTAATAGGCCACTTTGCATTTGCCTAGCACATTTCAAAATTTTCTCACATAAGTCCTATTTGATAAAATTCACTTACAATTAACAAAATTCAAACACGAAATTTTCACACATGCACATGTACATATAATGAACATCAATTGTGACGGTTAATTATTTTTATGACTCGGTTTAGTGGTCCCGAAACCACTTCCTGACTAGGGTCAATTTTGGGCTGTCACAACTCAGATTCTGAAATACATAAAACAAGGATATATCAATCAGATCAGAGGTAGATGGGAAAATAATTGTCATGTTTTAAATTCATTTTTGATAATAGAAGCTAGCAGATTTGTATTACAATGGTACCATTGGAAGCTTTTCATGGATGGAATGCAGAACCTGAGTATGCTACATAGATGGAGCAACAACAAATTAGTTGGGCCAGAGTAATGGTAACTATTATCAGTTATGAGTTTGTAGTGTTGATGATGAAATTATTACAGGGAAACATCAAATTTGTTTAGTCAAGTTAGGTATCTACTTTAGTTTAAGCCAAAGAAGAATTCATTGTTTATAATAACGTTTCATTCAGATGAGCTTGAATCATGATGGTTTGATTAAAATGAATTTGAGAGTTGAACCGTTAATTTTATAGAGAATTTTTGAGACACAGAAAGAAATATTTGAATATGTGCACTGAATAATTTTGAGATTTTATAGGACATCCTATATGAGCTTCGTGGCATTGTCTATTTGATCTAAATCAGACAGAAGCAAAATGTATAAGGGCTTGAGACAAAATTACTGTTGCACAAGAATAAAACGTGAGATTTCAAAGTTTATACTGAGATATCTAATATGTCAAAAAGTCAAAGTAGAATATCAAGTAATGTCTATAATATTATGGTGTGGTATGAATTCTGATTGGGAATGAGTTACAAGACTACCTTTGAGGAAGAGAAAGAAAACCTGATTTGAATAGTTTTTATCAGGTGAAAAAAGAATTTCGAGGATGGAATTTTCTTAAGGGGAAAGTTGTAACAACCCGTTTTTCAGCATTGTCGAAAACAGTTGTTTCGAGGCTACAAATCCAATGAGTGAGTTTGTTACAAGTCAAATATTGTATTATATTTGATTTTGATATGGTAATTTATGTTATTTGAATGAATAATGTAGTTTAAGTGGTGTCCCTAAAGTCAAGTGGGTTTAGAAAATAAGGTATCAAGACCTCGTTTCTATAAATCGAGCCCGTAAATATTTTATTAAAATTTGGTTAAGAAATTTTAAGGTTTAGATAGTTAATTAATTAAAAAGGATTAAATTGTAAAGATTGCAAAAGTAGGTTTCTATTGATTAAATGGATTAAATGGCTATGGAAAGGCAAGCTAAAGGATCGAGATGGTAATTATACTATATATATTAGTGGTGGACAAATATGGACATATTCTAGTTACTTTATAAGTTATAACTTAAGGTTAAATAAGTGATTAAATAAATAAAAGTTTAATTTAATAAGCCAAAATAGCATCATCTTCTCCAAATTGCTAATTTTTCAAATCGAAACCCTTGTTGAGAAAATGAAGCTTTCAGCCATGGAGTTTTACATGCACGGTATGTTGTTGAGTCTTATTTTTAGTGATTTTTATATTTTTGAGCTCGTATTAACTTAATTTAGTTAGCCTGGGGGGCAATTTATAAAGTTATTAAATGTTTAGATTTATGCCATGGATGTAATTGATGTGTTATGAATTTAGATGATTGATTATTAAATTTGGTTGTTAAATAAACAAGTTTTGTTAAGTAATTTTTAGTGATTTAAATATTTAGGGATTTATTTGTGAAAATGGTAAAATTCAAGGAAAACATTGTAAATTGTTAATAATTATGGGTTGTTATAACATTGGGTAAAAATCGACTAGCATGAATTATGGTTAAAAATGGTGAAATTTCAAGTTTCGTGTTTAGGGACTAAATTGCATAAAATTTTATCTATTAGGAATAATTTTGTAATTTTGCAATAGTATGAATTATAAGCCTGAATTAAATATTTTAAGTTAATTGAATGGTTTAATTGATTGGAAAATTATTATTTAGATCAAGAAACGCTACAATTGAAGTTAAATCAAGAAAAAGCTTAAGTTTCAGATTAGTTGTCGACTCCGTTTTAACAACAGTTCTAGTTGAGGTATATTATTTTTTCCATTTTGGATGAATGCAAATAGATATTTATGTTATGCTAAAAAAAACACACACACACATAATTTTCGATAACTTCTTGCTGCCTCTTCCAAAAATTCCCGATTTACTTTTTGTTAATTTACTGGCTTAGTGTGAGATAGAAACATGCCTGTCTCGTCGTAATAATGAGTGAATCAATGAATGAAAGTGGAAAAAATGAAGGTTAACTCCCTTTTTTATGTTTATGTTAAACCAATCACTGATCTTATACTTTGTATATTAATTGACAAAGATGTGATAAATTACTATTGTTATGGTTTAAATAGAGGAATTAATCGAATTAAATAATATGAGAACTAAAACTAATGTATTTACTGATTTTGAATTATAGATTGTATAGTTTAAAGGTTACTTTAATTAGAGTAAGTTCATAGTATTTTAATATGTAAATGTAATTTGGTTGAGAATTATATTATCGTTCTTTAGTTAATTGATGTACATATGTATTTAGGTGAAATTACTTAGGATATTTATATAACTATGTGTGTTACAAATATTTTTGTATCTATGAAATTGATAAAGAATATTAATAGTGCTTTTCTTGGAATCGTATTAAAATTATATGTGAATGAAATGAATTTAAGTATGTATACAGAAATGAAGGAAGTGTTCCTAAAATGCACATTAGTGCCCCTGTTTGCACTTCAGTGCCCCTAAATGCACATTTTTGCCCCTATTCTCACTTTGGTGCCCCTATATACACTTCGGTGTCCTTGTTTGCACGTCTGTGCCCCTGTTCGTACTACTGTGCCCTTGTATACACTTCGGTGTCCCCGTTTGCACGTTTGTGCCCTTGTTCGCACTTCAGTGCCCCTGACTACACGTATGTGCCCCTGTTCTGTATATACAATGCCCTTGATAATGGAGTAATGATCGATTATGTGAACCAAGTAGTAATGATTTGGACTAAATGATATGGATTGTTTAATGGAATTGGTGTAATTACTTGAGTACAGAGTTAAGTGACTAGTTCATCAGGCTATGAAATAATTGAATTGCAATCTATTTATGTGCTTATATATTATGTCATAATTATAGTATTGGTAAGTGAAACATATTATAATAAACTTATTAATTAGTTACATGTATGGATTGTTACTTTGAGAATATGTGACATATGGCATGAAAAGTCCTTTGAATTGAAGGTTGTTTTAATGTATTTTGATTGAAAAGGTAACATTTGAGTTTTGTGGACAAATGATTTATATAGTGAAATTCTTTTCATAGTATGAATGAGTAAGTAAAGCTTTACAGAATATATGATTGTATAAAATAATCTATGATTTAACGTAAGAATATGGAATTTATGATAAGCTTAGTTAAAAGAAGACGAAGGTATATGGTAGTCATATAATAGATAATTGGTGAAATTGAAATGCTTGATATATTTTACGCATCGTTTGGGTTGGATTTATACGTGTATTGTTTCACCTATTAACCTTGTGAAGTATGATGTATAGGCAAAGGAAATTTTGGTCTATGATTAAATGAGTTTTCTCATGGTTGATTAATTCAATGCAATTGGTAAGTTTAAGTTCTTTTATATGAGCTTATTAAGCATTAGTTGCTTATATAGTTGTTTTCTTTGTTTTGTAGACCATCGAAAAGCTTAAATAGTTGGAATCTTTGTCGAAGCACGATCACACCATCCATCGATCTACTTTGGTAGCTTTTGAATATATTGAAATGGTTGTAAGTGGCATGTATAGGGTTGTGTCTTATTTTGGTACGATTTGAATGTAATAAGGTTTTAAGTGTTGATTTGGTGATTGGTTTGTTTTTGAATGGTGCTAAGTCATTTTTGTTTATGTCTTTTGATGAAGGTTTGTAAATGGTGTGTATTCATATAGGATGATAGTAGCTATGCACACTCTCATGTAGGTAGGAAAAAAAGGTTGTTTGATATGTTTGTGATATGGTCATTTGGCATGCATAAAGAATGCTAAGTGATGTAAAATTATATTGTTGAATATTCAAAATTGATTGTAATTGTTGGAACATTGATTAGAACATATAGGATGATTGATTTAGTATATTTTGAGCAATTTTGGAATAATATTTGGTTTATTGAATGCTTGTGAAAATGGTGTGTATTGATGTGTAAGTTTTGGCTTGATTTTAGCTTGATTAAGGGGTTAATTTGGAAGCACAAGCCTGAGACACGGGCTGTCACATAGCCTTGTGCCACACACAAGCATCCTATACGGCCGTGTGTACTCTGTTAGTTTTGGTGCAGTATTCACACAGGCTGAGACATAGCTGTGTGTCTCAAGTCGGAGAGTTATACGGTCTATGACACGGGCTAGGACACGACCATATGCCCCTACTTCGAATGCTCACACAGTTTGAGCTGTGTCACACGGTCGTGTGACTCCTGTTTTTCAAATTTTCAGGTTTTCTAAAATTTATGTTTTGATTCATTTTGATCCTTGATTACTTTTAAGTTATTTTTAGGGCCCCGAAAGCTTGATTTAAGGCCTAAATAAGTATGTTTTCTACCATTGGAATGATTATTGGTAGTTATACTTAAGTTGAATTATTTGTTCAGATTTAAAGTGAAAAGTTCTGTATTGTACAATAATGCTCTGTAACCCTAATTTAATGACGTAATGGGTTTAGAGGTGTTACACACATACACACATATGCACAATTGATTCCATGGCATTATACCATATCATTTCAATATCTTTTATTAAGCCGCAAACTCAAACCAATTTCACATAACTCATTTTATTACCATATTTTATTGTCAATCTATTTCATTACATTTTCAAGTTTCTAATTTCAATTATAATATCATGCTCGATGAAACCATTCATATTTCCACATATCATATCCTGAAATTATTTTCAATTACATATTATACCCTAAATTCAATCATATTTGCATACTCATACCCTGTACACTGTTCTTATCGTATGACAATGATTTCATTACAATTCAATCCAATATATATGTTCACATTCAATTTCAGAACCACAATTCAATTCATCAGCAACACATAAAATCTCATGATAAACGTGTCTTATGAATCATCTTAAATATGAACAAATAACTAGTTAGAAATATATCATATTAATATGTCATTTCTCGAACTGGATCATTGAATTCGTAACAATTTCGTACCAATCTTTTGGACTTATAAATCTAGTTTACAAATTTCTTTCACATTAACAATTATTTTTATTGTAATTACAAACTTTTACATATTAAATCCTTATTAACTTGACTCGGACACGAATAGATACACAAATCCAACCATCTTGCAATTTGGCACTCGGTGCCTCTTCGAACAATTTCCAAAGAAAATAGATTGTACCCATCACTCATTGGTATGAACAAAGCAAAAATTGTGCCTAACACTCATTGACACATAGTCAAAGTAACCATTTGGTACCCAGTGCCTCATTAGAACTTCTGAAATAATTATTTTGTTTCCAACACTCATCGGTATAACTGAAATAAAGGTTGTGCCTAACACTCATTGGAACGTTCGAAGTAAAATGTGTCCCATGCTCATCGACATATAGTCGAAATAACTCTACCCGAGTAGTTAATAGGGTAATCATTTATCCAATTCCCTTATAAGTTTAATTCTCATTCTATCGATATTAATATCATAAATTTATCACTCATGATATCATTTCATACATAACAGAGCATACCATCTCAATTCCAAACCAATTTCTCCATTTTATTTAGTTTTAATATTTTCACTTTTATCCAATTTAATCCTTAATGTCAATAATCAATTAAATTCACACCAATCTGATTTGATCAATCATAATCAACTATTAATTCATTTTATAACTCTTCTATTATTTTTCCTCCTCTCCATCTACTTCCTTTATTTACAAGTATTTATACAAGAATTTTTAACCTTAGTATGACATGCTTTTATGTAACATTAATTATCCTTTCACTATTTATACATATACTTTTAACAAAGTTGTCTTCTTGAGTAGTAGTCACTAAATTGTTTATATCTAAACCTACATAATTCAAAATTAAAATTTACCTTTTGTTTTTAAAACTAGAATCAATGAAATTTTTACATAAAAATTTCAAAATTTATTTCAGAGTAGATTAATACCAGTTTTTTTTAAAACCTCCCCTGTTCTGTTGCTAGGTAGCTTCGACTATTCTTCTGTAACGCCCCAAAAGTTATATTTTTATTTCTGTGAATTTATGACACAACTGTATATCTTCTTTAGTGGTTAAGTGTTCTGGTGTGTGTATGAGGTCCCAAGTTCAAGCTTTATCTTGGGTAAATTTTGGAACTTTTCTAAATTAAGCCTAATACTTGAACAATGGGCTTATATTTAAGTATTTGTAATTTCATATCAGAATGGGCTTATTGGTCTGGTGGTTTAGATGTGTGTTGGTGTGTTGGGGGTCTAAAGTTCGAATCCTTCCGCGAGCAAGGGAGTTTTATTTTTTTCAGCTCTGCGTTGGTGTTTCAGTGTAGTTGGAATTCTGTGTAGTGGGTTAGTGGGGAGATAATTAAGGGATTTGGGAAGTTATCAGTTTTAATTCTAATTCTTTTCAAATTTTTGTATTCTGCAAAGTTCTCTCTGCTGTGCTGCCAAATATTTCATTGTTTTCTTCCTCTTTTCTTTTGTTTTCTTTCATGCCTCTATCGTGTCTGGTGATTGAACTCGCTCGTTTCGGTAAGTTTTTGTGTTGCCACTTTCTCTCGTTTCGTAGTTGGTTCTCTGAAAAAGGTTTGTTTTGGTTCTTTCAAATTAGGTGGAAATTAAGGAGCGATTGCTGCTTCTGTAGAGTTTTGAATGTTGGGTTTTTGGCTGGCTTCGGTAAGTGATGAGTCCACTTTTCTAATGTTCTAAGGGTTTTGTTGAGAATCGTTTCCAGTTTGGTTTTCGATTGTATCGCTAAAATGGGCCTTGGTAATGTCTATGATAGGTTTTGAAGATTCGCGATTGCGTGTAGGAGCGAAATCGTAATAGGTGTGTACCCCAAAACATAGAAAACGAGGATCGGCGGAAGCTGAAAAAATGAAACTGTCGACGCCACAAGGGGCGTGTGGTCGCCCATGTGGTAGGTCGTGTGGCAATACACGGGCGTGTGATTGAGGAGGCAGGCTGTACGTGCAAGACATAGGAGCATGACACGGCCGTGTAATGGCTGGTGAGGCCGTGTGTAAGACATGGGTCGGCAAATTAGGTCGTGTAGGCCACACGGGCATGTGGGCCTACACGGGTGAACCACACGGGTTTGTGGGCCCACACGGGTAGGCCACATGGGCGTGTGAGCCCAATTTTTTGAAATACTCTAAAAGATTGCTCGGGTCGCCCAAGTTGACTAGGACCTACTATAAGGTCGGTAAGAGTTACTTGACCCCTATTTACGTGATCTGATTATGTGATATGTGTGCTCTAGCATGTTACTCTTAGCATGTAGACCGATTTGTATGTATGATATGTTAATTGCATATTTGCATGTCATGTATTGTATGCTGCATTGCATCGGGGTTGGGTTATTGTATATGGGGGAAGTATTCTGAAAGGCTCCTAAGCTTGATATCTGGTCGCACAGCTACAATTATCTGATTGTGTGTCGTATTTCAGTACAACATGATGTATAGGGATGGGTGGGTCAATTTTATCCCCACATGGTGTGTACGGTTAGACGGAGTTGGTGTGTAGAGGCTAGCGGGTAGGACTTTATTATTCTGCTCTGTTCTGCATGATATATCTGAGATGGGCTAAGGCCCGTTTGTATTTGATTCTGTATTTGAGTGGACTAAGGTTCACATCGGTTCTGTAAAGGGTTCAGGCCCGAGTTATTTGATATTCGGATGTATGCCTGATTTCTGCTATTGTGTATATTTTCTGAGGGGATTACACACTGAGTTTGCGAAACTCACCCAGACTCGATGGTGGCCACACATATTTAAATTCAGTTCCGGTATTCATTTCTTTTTAATTATGTTCTGGGTTGGTTAATGTAATTCGGGACTTTATGGATTTTATTTAGATTTTTAAACTATTTATGGGATTTTAGACTAAACTCGATTTTCCTAAAAGCTAATGTTTTCGTACACGAAACGGTTCCCAAAAATTTATTAGGTTTTCAAAATTTTCCGCGCAAAAGAAATGTTTTAAATCAAATCAATTAAAACACATTTTCCTGAACTAAGTAAGATTAATAATTGGGACGATTTTAAGGTTAATGCATTTTCAAATATACTCTCATGTGACATCGCTCGATTCGGCCATAACATCTAGGCCGGGTTTGGAGTGTTACATTTAGTGGTATTAGAGCCAGGTTACAAAACTCGGCTGTGGATTTGGGTTTTAAAGATTGGTTTTAAAGAAATGATTTGTAAATAGTTTGAATTATTTTTTTGGAATAAGTACGTGGCACACCAAGTCTCCGGCGCCGATCCTGTAAGTATTCTGAAACTCTGTTAGAATTGGCTGGAAATATGATTAGAATATTCTGAAACTAGGTAGTATGCCATACTGAAAACACTCTAGGAAGTGTAAACTGAAACCAATAGTGAGACTAGGATTCGTTATAACAGACTCTAAACTTTTGATACTGTATTGCATAAAATATCTATTAATAAAATATCAGAATTGATAAATAATCCATAAAATTTGTAATATAGATAAATTCGATTAGAAAATGAGCGCACGAGGTATCCACGAACATGGTACTAGAGGCCGAGGTAGAGGCTATAGAGGGGCTCGAGTTGAGTCCTATTTCATGGATAATATACCGAATTTGGACACCAGTGAGATGCCAGTGTCGCTTGCTACTGAGACTGGGTCTCGTGATCGCATGGCCGGGGACGACGTATTGTCCCAGGCTATGCTCAGGATTTTGAAGAGAGTCGTTGGGCCTAATACTGGTTCTGGGGGCCGAGGGTCGGTTACGGAACGACTCCGGTCCAATAAGGCTGAGTTATTTAGGGGTGTCGCTGGAGTCGCCCCTAATGTGACCGAGTATTGGATGGAGGCCACAGAAAGAATTATGGATGACCTAGATTTTACTGCTGAGCAGAAGTTTAAGGGGGCTGTTTCTCAGTTACATGATGAGGCGTACCAGTGGTGGCTCACGATTAAGGAAGGCACTCAGACCAACCGGTTGACCTGGGATTATTTTAAGACTACGTTCCAGGGTAAGTATATAGAGGCCAGCTACATTGATGCCATGAGGCATGAGTTCCTTAATCTCACCTAGGGAGATCGTTTAGTGGCCAAGTATGAGGCCCGAGTTCCTAAGGTTGAGCCGTTATGCGCGAGGCATGGTGGCGACTGAGTATGAGCGTTGTGTCTGGTTTGAGGATGGTCTCAGGGATAGTTTGCGAGTTCTGATAGCTCCGCAGAGGGAGCATGATTTCTCTGTTCTAGTTGACAAGGCGAAAATCGCTGAGGAGGTTAAGCGCACTGAGCGCCAAAACTAAGAGAAAGGAAAGAATAAGAGGGAATTGGAGCCCTCGAATTTTGAGATGGGGCCTAAGAAAAAGGCTAGATCTGATGGGCCAGTAAGAGTTAGGCCTCTTGTTTCACCTAATGGGGTGGCGCTATGTGGGCACTATGGTAGACGCCATCCGGGCGAGTGTTGGAGGACTACTAGTGCGTGCTTGAGATGTAGGTCGACTGAGCACCGGGTTTGGGATTGCCTATTGAGAACTGAATAGGTGCAAGCTCCAGGTTCTGGTATTGTATAGCTGCCGAGGGTAGTTCAATAGCCACCTAGGGGGGAGGTTAGGCTAGGGCTGGAAACAGTATGAGTCGAGGACAGAGAGCACCAGGCAGAGGTGCTGGACCGTCTGAGGCGAGGCAGCCTACTTTGGTTTATGCTGCTCGTTGTCGTGAGGACCGAGATGCTCTGGAAATCATTACAGGTACGTTTTTAATATTTGGTGTACCTTATCTTGCATTGATAGACATAAGCTCTACACACTCATACGTAGCTAGTACTGTGTCTGAAACCTTGAGCATTCCAGTTGAGAGTACTTCTAGCTAGGTAACTATTGTGAGCCCATTGGGACAGTCTATCTGAGTAAGTAAACTGTTTAGAGATGTTCCGTTAGAGGTTCAAGGGACAGTATTTCTAGCTGATTAATGGACCTTCTGTTTGGGGGAGTTCGATCTGATTTTAGGAATGGACTGGCTGGTTAAACACCGGGTGAGTCTGGATTGTGTGACGAAAAGGGCTGTCTTGAGGACCGAGGAGGACAGTGAGGTAGTGGTGATTGGGGAATGACGTGATTATCTAACAAATGTGATTTTTGCTTTGGTAGTAGAAAAGTTAGTGAGAAAAGGGAGTGAGGCATTTTTGGCCTACGTCAGTATTTCTGATTCTGGGGACTCTTCGGTTAAGGACATTAGAACAGTGAAGGATTTTCTAGATGTGTTTACTGGGGATACCTCTAAGCCGTGAGGTGGTGTTTGGGATTGAGTTGTTTCATGGCATAGCTCCAGCGTCTATTGCCTCTCACTGAATGACACCGAAAGAGCTGACGGAACTTAAGGCTCAAATTCAGGAGCTGTTAGACCGTGGGTTCATTCATCCCAGTGTGTCTCCGTGGGGAGCACCTGTTCTATTTGTAAAGAAGAAATATGGGAAGATGAGGATGTGCATCAATTATTGACAGCTGAACAAGCTAACGATTAAGAATAAGTACCCACTTTCGAGAATAGACAGTTTATTTGTCTAGTTCAGAGGGGCTTCTGTGTTCTCTAAAATTGATCTGCGATCGAGATATCATCAATTGAAAGTAAAAGAGGCTGACGTGCATAAGACGACATTTAGGACTCGATATGGACATTACGAGTTTAGTTATGCCATTTGGTTTGACTAATGCACCAGCGACATTTATGGATTTAATGAACCGAGTATTTTAGCACTACCTGGATCAGTTTGTGGTGGTGTTCATCGACGATATTTTGGTGTATTCTAAGATAGAGGATTAGCAAGATGAGCATCTCAGAGTGGTTCTACAGATTCTTCGTGAGAAACAATCGTATGCGAAGTTCAGCAAGTGTGAGTTCTAGCTTCGGGAAGTGACATTTTTGGGACATGTAGTTTCTGCTGAGAGGATACGAGTCGATCCTCGTAAGATTAAGGCTGTGTTTGTAACACCCCTTACCCGTACCCGAGACCGGGACAAAGTATGAGGCGTTACAGGACACATACTCAGACATTTTAAAAAATACGGGTTATAAAATTTCATTCTAATTTAAAATCGATCAAACAACATCATAGTGTCCCTATTATGGACCTACAAGGTCCAAAACATACATTTAAATCAATCCAGGACTAAACCGAGAACTATTGAAAATTTTAGTAAAATTCCTAAGGTTATGCCTCACACGCCCGTGTGGAGGCAAAGCACATGCCTCTGTGCTTAGGGATACATCCGTTTCCATCACCCGTGTTGAATTATTTGAATTTATTTTTCATTTCAAGCTTACAGGGTTTTCACACGGCCAAGCACATGCTCGTGTCCTTGGCTCGTGTCCTTTACACGGCCTAGACACGCTCGTGTCATCGCCCGTGTCCAAAAACCCAAACATTCTATTTATGACGTCATCATTCATTTTGAGGCACACGGCCAAGGCACACGCCCGTGTGTTTAGGCCGTATCCACCACATGGTTGAGACATACGGCCGTGTCTCTACCCATGTGTTTACTACCATGCAAACTGACCTAAAATTTTAGGTGTAGGGGACACACGGCCAGGCAACAAGCCCATGGGGGCTAACCGTGTGTCACATACGGCCTAGACACATGCCCGTGTATCTACCCATGTGGACCTTTTTAGGGCTATTTTCCAAGCCTTTGGTCACCCTCCATCATCCATACACACTTATAATCTTTAATGGTATTTAACATGGCCTAATTATACTCTTAAACAACCTTGGTATAATTCATTGCATGTTAACCTCATCTCATCGATTTAGTATATGTTAAATTATCCTTTTCGTATTAGGGATTAACATAACACATTTTACATTTTACCCTTAGGCCATATTATAACCATATACCATTATATGCTATGTCTATCTCAAATTATTAGGTCCTATTTCAATCACCCATCCATGATAAACTTCATCATCATATCCCATGAAGCATTTAAACATAAGTATCCATCAATAATAGGTTATCAACCTACATCAATATGAGCCATATCTCATGACCATATATAAAAGAATAAGTATACCATTTAAGACTTTACATTGGCTAGCCAAATGAAACATATAAGAAAATAACCAAAGGCCCTATACATGACATTAAAAAAATAAAGGTATCTATTGTTAATTCTCCAACCATCTTCCAATCTTCACGAGTCCACTAGCTCTGTAAGACAGGGAAAAGAGAAGGGGGTAAGCATTTATATGCTTAGTAAGTTCGGATAATAGGAAATTAAACTTACCGGTTAATTAGCATACAACCATTTTTAGGCAATAATTCCAACAAGCATGAAATAGTTTCCCTATCACATGCACTCAATCATCAAGTTAGTCTCATAACAATACATCATATCATTAGTCTTAGATGAGCTCATCAACTCAATATTTCCATTTCTATTTCTCATGTTAATCCCGTTGAATTTATCAGAAATCTCGATGGATAGCCTAAATTACCGCCAAGTCACACAAGTGATCATCTCAAGTATACATTCTCGAAAACTGTACATCTTACGGCCAGATTACCAGTCCAGGCTAAATCCCTTTTAATGATAATTGCTCTCATAAACTCGGATTTGAATTGCCAGTCCAGGCTAAATTCAGTCCTCAATCGGATTACCCGTCTCGGCTAAATCCTTAATGCACCCATTCACTTTCACTTTAGGAGGCTCGATTACGTAAAGAACACCAGTTCCGGCTAGATCCTGTCTATTTTGAGATCATCGTACTACCCGTCTGGGCTAAATCCTTTCCTGCAGCACATGCAGGATCTCATGTCATGTAAGTCATAACTTATCCATCGGATTTCCCTTTCTATTTCAACCGGGACATTTATCATCTTTCATTTACACTAGCTCATTTCATGGATTTTCATGCAATGAATATCTAAATTTTCATACATTCAAAAACATACATATTTAAGTATATTAAGAGTTTACTTCAGGTTATACGAACTTACCTGGTAGTCGTTTCGAATTCGTGTCTCGGTTATTCCGAAACCTTTAGTCTTCCATGGTCGACCTCCGGAATTGGTTCCTTAGGGTCTATATCAGTAAAAGAAATTATTAATACCTCCTATTGTTTATTTTCGGCTTAAGACTCACCCCGGGCAAAATGACCAATTTACCCCTAACCTTTCACACTTTTACAATTTAGTCCTAATGCTCGTATAATGAAATGCATGAAATTTCTAAGTTACCCAAGCCTAGCCGAATATTTTTCTTGCCTATAGCAGCATACATTTTCTATCATTTCACATTTTTCTACCCATTTTCACAACTCTTACAAAATGGTCCCTTAAGCCATTTCTATGAAAAACTACTTAGTAAAAGTTGTTTACTATCCTTTAAATTCTCATGTTCCTCCATAAATCATCAAAACACAAACATCTCATGCATGGATAAATTTTTGAACATGAACCCTAGCTTGAAATATGGGTAGAAATAGAGAGAGCATGTTACGAGGATCTTAAAAATACGAAGAACGTTAAAGAACGGGGCTACATAGCACTTATTATTAAGCTTGAAAATGTTGAAAACCCTAGCTATGGAGACCCTTTAATTTTCGACAGCCATGGAGTAGAAATGACTAAATTTTGTTTCCTTTTTCCCTACTTATTAATTTTATTACCAAATGACCAAGATGTCCTTCCTTACTAAACTTTCAAAATTTTCCATGCGTGCCCATTTTTGTCCAAAAACTTAGAAATTGGAAAAATTACTCTTTAAGGACCTCTAATTAATATTCCAAAAAAATTTCATAGAAATTACTTCTAGAACCCAAGTTTTGTAATTTATTCAATTTGGTCATTAATTTCTAATTGGATACCTTACACACAAAATTTCTTCCTGAAACTTTAACACATGCTTATTTTCATATCATAGACCTCATAATGACCATGAAATAATTATTTTAATGTCGTATTTGTGGTCCCAAAACTAGTATTCCGATTAGGCCCTATTTCGGGATGTTAGATTTCTACCCTTTAGGGACTTTCGTCCTTGAAAGTCTTACCAGTAAACAAGTTCGGAAATTGAATTATCATGATTTCTTCAGGTTCCCATGTAGCCTCTTCTACTCCGCGTTGACGCCATAAAACTTTCACCAAGGTTATATTTTTGTTCCTCAACTGTTTGACTTCCCGAGCCAAAATCTTTACCGGTTCTTCACCATAAGTCATATCTGGTCTAATCTCAATTTCCGTAGGTAAAATCACATGAGAGGGGTCCGATCCATATCTATGCAACATAGATACATGGAATACATCATGAATCTTTTCTAATTCGAATGGCTGTGTTAAGCGATAGGCTAACGATCCAACTTTCTCAGTAATCTCGTAGGGTCCAATAAACCTTGGACTCAGTTTGCCTTTTCGGCCAAATCTCAATACCTTTCTCTATGGAGACACTTTCAAGAACACTTTATCTCCAACTTGAAATTTAATCTCTTTTCTTTTCAAATCAGCATATGACTTTTGTCTATATGAACCCGCTTTCAAACAGTCGCGTATCACTTTAACTTTTTCTTTTGTTTCCCTGACTAAATCAACTCTGTGAATCTGGCTTTCCTTGAGCTCTTCTCAATACAGTGGAGTCTGGCACTTCCGGCCATACAATGCCTTGTAAGGTTCCATCTTTAAACTCGTCTGGGAACTGTTGTTGTAGGCGAATTCCACTAATGGTAAATATTTTTCCCAACTGCCTTGAAATTCTAGGACACAACACTTTAACATGTCCTCGAGAGTCTGAATCATCCGCTCAGACTGACCATCATTCTGTGGGTGGAATGTCGTACTTAAACTCAACTTTGTACCCAATGCTTCTTGCAACTTCTTCTAAAATCTCGAAGTGAATCTTGGATCCCTATCTAAAATGATCGACAATGGTACCTCATGTAGTCTCACAATCTTGAATATATACAAGTCGGTCAATCTGTCAAGAGAGAAATCTATCAGTACAGGAATAAAATGAGCCGACTTCATTAGTTTATCAACTATAACGCAAATGGCATCTTTCTTCTTCGGTGTTAACAGCAATCCTGTCACAAAATTCATAGTAATCCTATCCCATTTTCATTCAGGGACCATTACGGGCTGTAATAAACCTAAATACACTTGATGTTCAGCCTTGACCTGCTGACATATCAAGCATTTCGACACGAATTCAGAGATATCTCTTTTCATACCATTTCACTAGTACATGGTGTTTAAGACATTGCACATCTTATTACTTCCTAGATGAATAGACAAACGACTATCATGCGCCTCTTCCAAAATTTTTCAAATAAGCTCATTGTCTCTCGGTACACGGATCCTATCTCTGAACATCAAGCAACTGTCGGAACCAATCTGAAAATCTAAGTCGGTGCTTGACTAGTATTGAATTCTCTTGACTTGCAAATCACTATCATTGACCTGGGCTGCACGAATTTCTTGTAGAAACGTTGGTCTGGCTCTTAACTCTGCCAAAACTGAACCATCATCTAACAAGGCCAACTGCATGTTCAAGGCTTTCAAAGTAAACAAGGATTTTCTACTTTCGCCTTTCCTAGGTGGTAGTCAATGATCAGTTCATAATCTTTAATCAACTCTAACCATTTCTGTTGTCTCAGATCGGTGAATACACGGCATGTCTCACCATACAAATGGTGTCTCCAAATATTTAGGGCAAATACAATGGCTGCTAGCTCCAAGTCATGTGTTGGATAATTTTTCTCGTGCAGCTTTAGTTGCCTCGAAGCATATGCTATTACTTTGCCTTCTTGCATAAGTACGCAACCCAGTCCATTTAAGGATGCATTACTATAGACCAAAAATTCTTTTTCCAGTTCGGGTTGCACTAAAATTGGAGCTTCAGTCAGTAATATCTTCAATTTCTCAAAACTCTTCTGACACTTTTCTGACCACTCAAACTTAACATCTTTTTGTAGCAATCTCGTCAAAGGAGTCGCAATAATTGAAAACCCTTTTACGAAGCGTCGATAGTAACTGGTTAAGCCCAAATAGCTTCTAACATCGGTTACATTTTTCAGTGGTTTCCACTCAATAATAGCAGATATCTTATTTGGATCAACTCGGATGCCATCACCCGACACAATGTGACCGAGGAATCCAACCTCTCGGAGCCAAAACTCACTCCTGATAAATTTAGAATACAACTGTTTGTCCCGTAAGATCTGTAAAACTGTTCTCAGATATTCTACATGCTCAGTCTCATCCTTGGAATAAATCAGGATGTCATCAATAAACACAACAATAAACTTTTCTAAGTATAGCTGGAATATCCTATTCATCAAGTCCATAAATATAGCCGGTGCATTTGTCAACCCAAAAGGCATCACAAGAAATTCATAATGGCCATACCTCATTCTGAAAGCAGTCTTAGGTACATCTAACTCTTTTACTTGCAACTGGTAGTAGCCGGATCTCAGATTTATCTTAAAAAACACAGTGGCTCCCCTCAATTGATCAAACACGTCGTCAATCCTAGGCAACAGATACTTGTTCTTAATGGTTACCTTGTTAAGTTGTCGGTAGTCTATACATAGCCTCATCGAACCATCTTTCTTCTTTACAAATAATACTGGAGCACCTTAAGGCGAAAAGCTCGATCTTCCAAAACCTTTATCCGTCAGTTCTTGCAACTGTGCTTTTAACTCTTTCAGTTCAGTCGGTGCCATTCTATATGAAGAAATAGAGATAGGAGCTGTCCCTGGCACCAACTCAATACCAAATTCTACTTCTCTAACGATAGGTAATCCGGGTAGCTCTTCTAGAAATACATCCGGATACTCGCATACTATCGGTACCGATTCCAACTTCAGCTCAGATTCTTTAGTATTCAACACAAAAGTAAGGGAGGGTTCATATCCTTTTCTCATATACCTTTGAGCCATCACTGAGGTAATAACAACCGGTGGAGTATCCAACTCGCTTGAATCAATTCGGAGAATCTCACCATCTGAGCATTTCAATTCAATATACTTGCTACCATAATTTACAATCACATCATGCACAACTAACCAATCTATGCCCAGTATTACATCAAACTCATCAAATGACAGTAACATAAGGTTAGTTGGCCTTGAATCGTTAAAGGACAATTCTTACAAACTTTATCAACTAGGACTGACTTGCCTAGAGGGTTTGACACCTTAATCACAAATTCCATAGGCTCTACAGACATATCCATGCTAGACACCAATTTCATACAAATGTATGAATGGGTTGACCCTAGATCAATTAAGGCAATGGCATGAGTATTATAGATAGAAAATGTACCCGTGATGACATTGAGAGTAGAGGCTTCTTCTCGAGCGCGTTTTGCATAAGTTCTTGCCGGGGCTCGAGCCTCTGATTTTGCAGTAGCATCCTTAGCAACAGTTCGGCTGCCAATTGTACTTCTGGGATGTCTCAGAGGTTTACCTCGAGAAATAGGAGCATTCGGTTGCGGAGCTAATTCAACCTCTTTATTAGCTCGCTTCGGGCAGTTTTTGAGAAAATGGTCAAGAGACCCACATCTAAAACACGTACCACTCTTCATTCGGCTCTCTCCAAAGTGAAATTTATTGCAGCTTTTACACTTGATCTTTTAATCATCTACGCTTCCCACACTAGTTACCATAGGGGAAGAAGACTTCGGGTTATGCCATTTAGAGTTTCTTGCTCTACCCGAATATCCTATTGATGAAGTGGAGCATTCTTGATGACTTCTCAATTTCTTTGTGGGGAAGGAGTGTGCTCTGCCGCTAGACCTCTTACTCGAAACTTGAGCTTCTTTCTTGGCTTGCTTTCTTTCATTATTTAGCTCTTCAGCCTTCTTAGCCCATTTATCTAATGCGGTAAATTCTCGTATCTCAAAGATCCCAATCAATAATTTAATTTTCTTATTCAAGCCTTCCTCGAAGCATTTACACATTTCTATCTCTGATTGGACCCACTCTGTTGCATACTAACTTAATCTTACGAATTTCCTTTTGTACTCTGATACAGTCTTATTTCCTTGTTTGAGTTCCAAGAACTTCTTTCGCTTCGAGTCTAAAAACCTTTGACTGATGTATTTCTTTTTAAACTCAGCTTGGAAGAACTCTCATGTAATGTCTTCCTTCAGTACCACTGAGGATACCGTCTTCCACCAATGGTATGCTGTATCTTTCAGAAGAGATACAACATACCATCCAAAACTCGTGCAGTGTTCTCAAGCCAGAACCCAGCTCGTTTCGTATCATCCTCAACCCTAGCCCTAAACTCTTTATCCTCGTATTTCTTATGTTTATCTACTGGGCTTTATCAATTTTTACGGGTGCCATACCTCGTAGCACTTCTCCCCCAGGCCATGTAGGAGGCGGAGGAGGTCGTGGTATATTGGGGCAGTTTCTCAAGTAATCCCCAAACCATTCATCCATCATCTCGAAGAAGGCAGCTCTTGCCTCTTCCTGGCCTTCAGACATAGGCCGTCTACTACTACTAGCATTAGCATGCTAAACGAAAGCTAGAGCATGGCTCTCAATTCCCTCGGACTCATCTTGAGCTTGATTGAAAGATATTTACTATATTCAAATACAATTAAAAATGGTTAGGAGATATCACACTATCATAACTTGTGTAATGGCATGTATAGCTATACTTAATACATGCTACATTTGTCCTAGAGCTAACTAAACCGTAGCTCTAATACCACTAAATGTAACACCCCTTACCCGTACTCGAGACCAGGATAAAGTACGAGGCGTTACCAGAAATTTCAAAAAAATACGGGTTATAAAATTTTATTCTAATTTAAAACTGATCAAACAACATCATAGTGTCCCTATTATGGACCTACAAGGTCCAAAACATACATTAAAATTGACCCGAGACTAAACCGAGAACTATTGAAAATTTTAGTAAAATTCCTAGGGTTATGCCTTACACGCCCGTGTGGAGGCAAAGCACACGCCCGTGTGCTTAGGGACACGTCCGTATCCCTTGGTCGTGTTAAATTATTTGAATTTATTTTTTATTTCAAACCTACTGGGGTTTTCACACGGCCAAGCACACGCTCGTGTCCCTGGCCCGTGTCCCTCACACGGCCTAGACACGCCTGTGTCCAAAAACCCAAACATTCTGTTTATGATGTTATCATTTATTTTGCGGCACACGGCCAAGGCACACGCTCGTGTGCTTAGGCCGTTTCCATCACATGGTTGAGACACACGACCATGTCTCTTCCCGTGTGTTTACTACCATGCAAACTGACCTAAAATTTTAGGTGCAAGGGACACACAGCTAGGCAACACGCCCATAGGGGCTGACCGTGTGTCACACACGGCCTAGACACATGCCCGTTTGTCTACCCGTGTGGACCTTTTTAGGGCTATTTTCTAAGCCTTTGGTCACCCTCTATCATCCATACACACTAATAGTCTTTAATGGTATTTAACATGGTCTAATTATACTCTTAAACAACCTTGGTATAATTCATTGCATGTTAACCTCATCTCACCGGTTTAATATATGCTATGTCCACTTTCAAATTATTAGGTCCCATTTCAATCACCCATCCATGATAAACCTCATCATCATATCCCATGAAGCATTTAAACATAAGCATGCATCCATAGTAGGTTATCAACCTACATCAATATGGGCCATATCTCATGGCCATATACAAAAGAATAAGTTTACCATTTAAGCCTTTACATTGGCTAGCCAAATGACATATATAACAAAATAACCAAAGGCCCTATACATGCCATTAAACCACATAAAAGTATCTATATACCAAAGCGGGACAAGTCGATAGTGTGCTAATTCTCCAACCATCTTCTAATCTTCACGAGTCCACGAGCTCTGTAAGACAGGGAAAAGAGAAGGCGGTAAGCATTTATATGCTTAGTAAGTCCGGATAACTGGAAAGTACACTTATCGGTTAATTAGCATACAACCATTTTTAGGCAATAATTCCAACAAGCATGAAATAGTATCCCTACCACATGCACTCAATCATCAAGTTAGTCTCATAATAATACATCATGTCATTAGTCTTAGATGAGCTCATCAACTCAATATTTCCATATCTATTTCTCATGTTAATCTCATTGAATTTATCAGAAATCTTGATGGATAGCCCAAATTACTACCAAGCCACACAAGTGATCATCTCAAGGACGCACTCCCGCGAACTGTACATCTTATGGCGGGGTCACCAGTCCAGGCTAAATCCCCCGTAGTAGTAACTCAGAGCAATTTCGGGATTACCAATCTAGGCTAGATCCCTTTTAATGACAATTGCTCTCATAAACTCAGATCTGAATTGCCGGTCTAGGCTAAATTCAGTCCTCAATCAGATTACCCGTCCAGGCTAAATCCTTAATGCACCCATTTACTTCGGGAGGCTCGATCACTCAAGGAACACTCGTCCGGGCTAGATCCTTTCATTTTGAGATCATCAGGTTACCCGTCTAGGTTATATCTTTTTCTACAACACATGCAAGATCTCATGTCATTTAAGCCATAATTTATCCATTGGATTTCCCTTTCTATTTCAAACGGGACATTTATCGTCTTTCATTTACACTAGCTCATTTCATGGATTTTCATGCAATGAATATCTAAATTTTCATATATTCAAAAACATACATATTTAAGTATATTAAGAGTTTACTTCGGGTTATACGAACTTACCTGGTAGTCATTTAGATTCATGTTTCGGTTATTCTAAAACCATTTGTTTTCTACGGTCGACCTCTAGAATTGGTTCTTTAGGGTTTATATCAATAAAAATAAATTATTAATACCTCCCACTGTTTATTTTCGGCTTAAAACTCACCTTGGGCAAAATGACCAATTTACCCCTAACCATTCACACTTTTACAATTTAGTCCTAAGGCTCGTATAATGAAATGCATGAAATTTCTAAGTTACCCAAGCCTAGCCGAATATTTTTCTTGCCTATAACAGCCCACATTTTCTTTTGTTTCACATTTTCTACCCATTTTCACAACTTTTACAAAATGGTCCCTTAAGCCATTTCCATGAAAAACTACTTAATAAAAGTTGTTTACTATCCTTTAAATTCTCATATTCCCCCATAAATCATCAAAACACAAACATCTCATGCATGGGTAAATTTTTGAACATGAACCCTAACTTGAAATATAGGTAGAAATAGAGAGAGCATGTAACGAGGATTTTAAAAAGACGAAGAATGTAAAAAACGGGGTTAGAAAGCACTTACTATTAAGCTTGAAAATGTTGAAAACCCTAGCTATGGAGACTCTTTAATTTTGGGCAGCCATGGAGAAGAAATGGCTGAATTTTGCTTCATTTTTCCCTGTTTATTAATTTTATTACCAAATGACTAAGATGTTCTTCCTTACTAAACTTTTAAATTTTTCCATGCATGCCTATTTTTGTCCAAAAACTTAGAAATTGGGAAAATTAATCTTTAAGGACCTCTAATTAACATTCTAAAACAATTTTATACAAATTGCTTCTAGAAACCAAGTTTTGTATTTTATTCAATTTGGTCCTTAATTTCCAATTGGACACCTTACACATAGAATTTCTTCAAGAAACTTTAACACATGCTTATTTCATATCCTAGACCTCATAATAACCATGAAATAATTATTTTAATTTCAAATTTATGGTCCCAAAACCACTATTCCGACTAGGCCCTATTTCGGGATGTTACAGTGTTGGATTGGAAACAGCCGAAGAATGTGTCTGAGATCCGCAGCTTTTTGGGGCTAGCAGGATATTATCAAAGTTTCGTAGGAAAGTTCTCTTTGATCGCAGCTCCTATGACTAAGCTTCTGCGTAAGGGAGTTCCTTTCGTTTGGATTGATGCATAGTAGGAGAGTTTTGATAAACTTAAGACTATTCTGACTCAAGCTCCTGTTCTGATACAACCTGAGCCCGGTAAAGACTTTGTGGTATACAGTGATGTGCCACATGTGGGTCTGGGTTGCGTTCTGATGCAAAACGGTAAGTTGGTTGCTTATACGTCTCGTCAGCTCAAGACGCATGAGGCTAACTATTCGACGCATGATCTAGAGTTGGCAGTGGTAGTATTCGCTCTGAAAATTTGGAGGCACTATCTGTATAATGAGAAGTGTACTATTTACACTAATCATAAGAGCCTTAAATATCTCCTCACCGAGAATGAGTTAAATCTTAGGCAGCGTGGATGGGTTGAACTGCTTAAGGATTACGACTGCACTATCGAGTACCATCCTGGTAAGGCCGATGTGGTGGCTGATGTGTTACACCGTAGGGCTATAACTGATCTGAGAGTGATGTTCACTGGACTTAGTCTCTTCGAAAATGGGAGTCTGTTGACAGACTTCAGGTTAGATCGACATAGATTGATCAGATCAGAGATAAACAGATGGGGATAAGTTTCTGAAATTGCATTTTCGTCAAGCTGAGAGTGGTACTACTACGAAATTTAGGATTAATAAGGATAGGGTATTGTATTTCTGCGGACGAATTTGTGTACTGAATAATGAAAACTTGAGACATTTGATTATGAGGGAAGCGCATTGTAGCCCTTATGCTATGCATCCCGGCGGGAACAAGATGTATCGAGATCTGTGAGAATTATACTGGTGGCCAGGGTTGAAGCATGAGGTTACTGACTTCGTTGCTCGCTGCTTAACTTATCAGCAGGTTAAGGCTAAGCATCAGTTACCTTCGGGTTTGTTGCAACCGGTTAAGATATTGTTATTGAAATGGGATCAAGTAATGATGGACTTCGTTAGTGGGTTGCCTTTAACACCACTAAGAAGGATTCTGTCTGGGTTATCGTGGATCGATTGTCCAAATCTGCGCACTTTATCTTGGTCAAGACAGACATTTTTCTAGAAAAGTTGGCTAAGCTTTGTATTTCTAAAATAGTGAGGTTACATGGGGTACCTATCTCGATCATCTCTAATAGGGATCCTCGTTTCACATTTCGTTTCTGGAAAAACTTACATGAGGCTCTAGGTTTGAGGTTAGACTTCAGTACTGCTTTCCATCCTCAGACAGGTGGTCAGTCGGAGAGGGTGATTCAGATACTGGAGTACATGTTAAGGAGTTGTGTTATTGATTTCTATAGCTATTCGGAGGAGTACTTTCCATTAGCAGAGTTCGCCTATAATAACAGCTTCCATTCTAGTAGTCAGATGGCACCTTACGAGGCATTGTATAGTCATAAGTGCTGTACTCACTTATGCTGGACTGAGTTGGGTGAGAGACGTATTATGGGTCTGGAATTGGTTTATGAAACTGAGGATAAAGTTAGATTGATTCGGGATCGACTAAAAGCAGCTTCTAATAGGAAGAAGTCATATGTAGAATTGAAATGACGAGAGATTGAGTATGTTGTGAGAGACTTCGTTTTTCTCAAGGTCTCACCATGGAAGAATGTACTGAGGTTCGGTCGCAAGGGCAAGCTAAACCCTCAGTTTATTGGGCCATACCAGATTTTGAAACGAGTAGGGCCTGTTGCCTATCAGTTGGAGCTACCTCCGAAGTTGGACCAGATTCATGATGTGTTTCACGTCTTTATGTTGAGGTGCTACCGCTCTGATCCACGCATATTGTGCCTGTTGAGGAAATTGAGGTTCGATTAGATCTGACATTCGAGGAGGAGTCGGTTCAAATTCTAGAGCATGACGTTAAAGTTCTGAGGAGGAAATCCATTCTATTAGTAAAGGTGCTGTGGCAGAATCATAACATTGAGGAGGCTACGTAGGAGCCTAAGGATGCGATGCGCCAGTAGTATCGTCACCTGTTCTGATCAGGTAAATTTTGAGGCCAAATTTTTTTTAGGGGGTCGAGTTGTAATGCCCTAAAAGTTATATTTTTGTTTCTGTGAATTTATGACACAACTGTGTATCTGCTTTAGTGGTTAAATGTTCTAAGTGTGTGTATGAGGTCCCAAGTTCAAGCCTTATCTTGGGTAAATTTTGGTACTTTTCTGAATTAAGCCTGATACTTGAGTAATGGGGTTATATTTAAGTATTTGTAATTTCATATCAGAATGGGCTTACTGGTCTGGTGGTTAAGATGTGTATTGGTGTGTTGGGGGTCTAGAGTTCAAATCCCTTCGTGAGCAAGGGAGTTTTATTTTTGTTCAGCTCTGTGTTGATGTTTCAGTGCAGTTGGAATTCTGTATAGTGGGTTAGTGGGGAGATAATTAAGGGATTTGTGAAGTTATTAGTTTTACTTCTAATCTTTTTTAAATTTTGGTTTCTGTAAAGTTCTCTCTATTATGCTGCTGAATTTTTCATTGTTTTCTTCCTCTCTTTTTTTTTGTTTTTTTCGTGCTTCCATCGTGTCCGGTGATTGAACTCACTCGTTTCAGTAAGTTTTCATGTTGCCACTTTCTCTCGTTTTGTCATTGGTTCTCTGAAAAAGGTTTATTTTGGTTCTTTCAAATTTGGTGGAAATCAAGGATCGATTGATGCTTCCGTAGAGTTTTGAACTTTGGGTTTTTGGCTCGCTTCGATAAGTGACGAGTCCAATGTTCTAAGGGTTTTGTTGAGAAATGTTTCCAGTTTGGTTTTCGATTGTATCGTTAAAATTGGCCTTGGTAATGTCTATGATAGGTTCTGAAGATTTGTGATTACGTGTTGGAGCAAAATTCTAACATGTGTGTACCCAAAAACACCTAAAATGAGAATCGGCGGAAGCCAAAAAATGAAACTGTCGACGCTACACAGGCGTGTGGTCGCTCATGTGGTAGGCCGTGTGGCAATACACGGGTGTATGATTGACGAGCCAGGCTGTGTGTGCAAGACACGGGTGCATGACACGGCCGTGTAATGGTTGGTGAGGCCGTATACTAGACACGAGCTTGATAAATTAGGCCATGTGGGCTACACAAGAGTGTGGGCCCACCCGGGTGAACCAAACAGGCGTGTGAAATTTAAGGCCAGGCCGAGTGATCCATACGGCCAAGGTCAATTTGGGCTGTGTGGCCCACACGAGTATGCCACATGGGCATGTGAGCCCAATTTCTAAAATACTCTGAAAGGTTGCTCGGGTGGCCCAAGTCGACTGGGACCTACTATAGGGTAGGTAAGAGTTTCTTGACCCCTAATTACGTGATATGACTGTGTGATATGTGTGCTCTAGCATGTTACTCTTTAGATGTAGACCGATTTGTATGTATGATCTGTTAATTGCATATTTGCACGTCATTTATTGTATGCTACATTTCTTCGGGGTTGGGTTATTGTATATGGAGGAAGTATTCTGAAAGGCTCCTAAGCTTCATATTTGGCAGCACAGCTGCAATTATCGGATTATGTGCCATATTTTGGTACAGCATGGTGTGTAGGGATGGGTTGGTCGATTTTATCCCTACATGGTGTGTACAGTTGGATGAAGTTGGTGTGTAGAGGTTGGTGGATAGGAATTTATTATTTTGCTCTATTATGCATGATATATCTGAGATGGGCTAAGGCTCATTCGTATCTGATTCTGTATCTGAGTGGACTAAGGTTCACACCGGTTCTGTAAAGGGTTCATGCCCGAGTTATCTGATATTTGGATGTATGCCTGATTTCTGCTAGTGTATATTTTCTGAGGTTATTACACATTAAGTTTGCAAAAACTCACCCTTTTCTATTTAATTTGTGTAGGTAATCCCCAGACTTGATGGTTCGGTGCAGCGGAGGACTCGACAATGGCCACACATATTTAGACTGTTTTAAATCCAGTTCCGATATTCATTTCTTTTTAATTATGTTCTGGGTTGGTTGATGTAATTCAGTACTTTATGGACTTTATTTGGATTTTTAAACTGTTTATAGGATTTTAGACTAAACAATTTTCCTAAAAGCTAATGTTTTCGTACACGAAATGGTTCCTAAAAATTTATTGGGTTTTCAAAAGTTTCCGCACAAAAGAAATGTTTTAAATCAAACCAATTAAAATTCGTTTTCCCGAACTGAGTAAGATTAATAATTGGGACAATTTCAAGGTCAATGCGTTTTCAAAAACATTCTCATGTGACATCGTCCGATTAAGCCATAACGTCCAGGCCGAGTTTGGGGGTGTTAAATCTTTACTAAAAATTAAATATCATTCAGTGCAAGTCTCATATTATATTTTCGTTTGTTTCTTTTGAAAATAGACTCATTAAGCTTTTAGTCATGTAAATTTAATCTTGTAAACATTTTGTACAATTTATAATGATTTTTCACAGTTAGAACAAGGGAACCTGAAATCATTCTGACATTGTTTCATGAAAAGTATTATATCTCATAACCTACAATTTAATTGCTTTCATTGTTGATTTTATGAAAGATTGGACTCAATAAGATTTAAATTCATGTTTGATTCAACCTCTAACTCGATTCCTACAATTGTTGGTGAATTTTCAAAGTTGTACTACCACTGCTATCCATAAAGTGTTTAGTGAAACATTTTGCTCTTCTATGATTTGATTAAGTAAGTTTTTCTCAATTCATTATACAACATAGTACATTCCAACCAAATTTAATGTCTAAATATATAATCACTAAGTTACACTAATTTTCATTTCAGTTCAAATTAGTCCTCTAGTTCGATAATCAATCTCAAACATAACATTTTAAACTCAAATAATCATTTTCAATTTACCTCGGTATCATACATTGCAAAACAAAATAAAAAGGTAACAAATATAATGATTCAATTTATAGAAATACAAGCATAACATGAATTAACATAATAAGTTCCGTATGAACTTACTTGGCAAAACAACAACCAAATGAGCTTTTCAGGACTATTCGACAATTTTTACTTTTTCACGATTAGCCTTGATTTGGTTCAATTCTTGATCTATAAAATAATTTAGTTCAGTTTATCAATTCCAAACATCTCATATCATTATATTATAAGCATGTATAAGCTCAATTTCATTTTTTAATGTCCACTAAACTTCTAAATTTTATTCAATTTAGTCGCTAAAACTGAAACAGTCATATCTTCAAGGTTCAAGGTTCAAGGTTCAAGGTATGTATATTGACTCAGTTTTAATGATTTCTATGTTTTTGAGATCGTTGCAGCTTAGTCTAACTAGCCTAGAGACTATTTTGCAAAATTGTTAAAGATTTAGGACATTGATAAATACATGAGTATTTTTTATGTTTAATGAAAGATTATGAATGTCTGATGATAATTATACAAGTTTTGTTAAGTGATTTTTAGTGAAAAGGCAAATTAGGGATTAAATTGTGAAATGTTGAAAATTTGTGGTCAAAATGTGAAATAAATGAAAAATATGCTCCCCAACTGATCACCCTTTAATCCCTAAATTTGCTCCCCAAAACCATCCACTAACCCCTAGCCTCATTAGAATTCTGACTCCATTCAAACACTTTCAGCCAACCAAGGTAAAAATTAAATCCCCTTGCTTACCCAAAGAATCGAACACAAGACCTCTAACACCACCAACACACCCCTTAACCACCAGACTAGCAGGCCCATTCTGACATAATTTTACCAGCATTTAAACTTAAGCCTATTGACTAGAAACTAAGCTTTTATTCAAAAGAATTATCAAATTTACCCATGTTGTGGCTTAAACTTGGGACCTCTCACACACACCCAGAACACTTAACCCCTAAAGCAGATACACACTTGTGTCAATGAATTTTAGAAACATATTTAAAAACTTGGGGCATTATAGTGTGACTTGGCCGTGTGGCATAAGTCAGTATACCCTACAGGTTTGGCACAACCTAGCATACGGCCTGGTACATGGGCGTGTATGGCCATTTTTAGGGAACACGGGCTAGCCACACGGGTGTGTGTGTTGGTAGTGTGACCCAAGTCAAAGAGTTACATGGGGTCAGACACGGACTGGAACACGGCCGTGTGTTTCAATTTCGAATGTCCACACGGCCTGTAACACGGGCGTGTCTTTGGCCGTGTGAGAGACACGGCCGGGCCACACGAGCGTGTGTCCCCTGTTTTTGGAAAAATTTTCTAAGTGTTCTTAAAGTTTTTAAAAGTTATCAATTTAGTCCCGAATCACCTCGAATGAATGTTTTGAGCCTTGTAGGCTCGTATTAGGGATGATATGAATGTAGTTGATTGATATTTGCTTGAAATTGAAAATGTATGAGAAAATGTACGTGTAATTGTATTACATGTTCAGTAATGCTCTGTAACCCTATTCCGGAGTTGAATACGGGAGAGGGGTGTTACATTTATTTGTATTCGAGCTATGGTGTAGTCGATTCTGAGGCTAACGTAGCGTGTGTAAGAGTTTAGTTATACATGCCATATATAAACTGTGATAGTGTGTTGACTCCTGAAAATTTAAAATTTGTTCTCGTATAGTGAATAGATCCCAATCAAGCTGTAGCTGATGATGTTGAGAGTAATGCGCCAGCTCCTGCTCAAGGAGCAGCACCGTCTGAATCTAGACACGTATCGATTAGTCACAGAGGAGAGGCTAAAGAAGCCTTTTTTCAAATGATGAATGAGTGGTTCACGGAGTTTGTTCAAACAAATCCGCCTGCTCAACAGCCCCACCCCCACCTAATTCCCAATAGGTCCTCATAGCTCCTCAAGGTGTAGAACTTCTAAGATTAAATAAGCCACCAGTTGATAAGATTTGAAAATACGGGGCTGAAGAGTTCAGAGCTACTGTTGATGACAATCCTGAGAGAGCTAAATTTTGGCTTGAAAATACTATTCGGGTATTAGATGAACTTTCTTGCACCTCGTGTGAGTGTTTAAAATGTGTTGTATCACTTTTGAGGGACACTGCGCATCAATGGTGGAATACTTTGGTGTCTGTGGTACCAAGAGAAAGAGTTACCTAGGAATTCTTTCAGACTGTGATACATGATATTCGCGACAGGTTTTAAAGATTTATGAATGAATCGTTCTTGAGACTAACTTATTATCATGATTAAGGTAAGTGCATCTATCGAACAGTAGTATACTTCAGCAAGACTGGATTGTCGAACCCAAAGAAACCACGAGTACTAGTATTTACTTCCTTTTTATTATCTAGCCTAAAAATTAAGAGGTTTGGTTATATAAACTAATTACTAAACTAAGAATGCACAAAAAGAAGATTTGGGAAAATACTTTTTGGAAAATTTGATTGATTAAGACAATACCTAAGGAAAAATCCACCTAGACTTCACTTGTTATTTGACTCTAAACCAAATGATTTATTCATTTGACTTGATCCGTAGAAATCCATAAGTTATATTATTATCTCTCTCGATACTAATAACGTCTAACCCTAGGTTGAATAATTGAAATCTCTTTCTAATTAACACCTAGAATTGCATTAACTCAATCTATGAATTCCCTTATTAGGTTTCACCCTAATTCGGCAAAATCTTGTCACCCTATCTCTAGGTGCGCAATCAACTCCGCTTAATTATGACAATTTTACTCTTAGACAAGGTCTACTCCTCCTTTGAATAAGAGCTTAACTTAAATCAATATCTTGGAATATTAAAACAAGAATTAAGAACACATAATTAAGAACAAGTCAAATATTTATCATACAATTTAGATAATAATAACAAGATCTTTCTTAGGTTTCATTCCCCTTAGGTATTTAAGGGGGTTTAGTTCATACTTATGAAAGAAAACATCTTAAAAGCATAAAAATAAACAAACATAAGAAAACTCAAAACTCCTGAAGGAACTTGAAGGGAGATCTTTAGTCTTGATGATGAATTCGACTTTTGAGATGGATTAATCGGCTTTCTTTGAGTAATTCTTTGCTTCCTACTCTGCGTCCCCCTTCTAAGTGCCTCATCAGGTGTTTAAATAGGCTTTTGAATGCCTAAGAGCCCTAAAAATTGGCCTTCCGAATAGGACTAAACTTGGGCTCGGCAGGGACACCCCCGTGTGCGATTACTCCAGCCCGTGGTCAAGGCTGTTGAATAGGCACGGCTGTGTAGTCTACCCGTGTAAGTCATGCTTCGGTCCTACCAAATGGACACGGTCATGGGACACGCCCGTATGAGGAAGCCCAGGTCGTGTTTAATTGCCACGTGGGTCCATTTTCTCCATTTTCGGTCCATTTCTTGCTCTTTTTACTCTCCTATGCTCACTTAAGTATAAAACATGAAATTAAAGGATTAGGAGCATCGATTTCACCAAATTTAAGGAGAAACCATTGATAAATGTGCTAAGCATGGGATAAAAATATGTATAAATTACGGTTTATCAGTCTGAGTTTCAGAAGAAATACATAAGTCAGTGATTTCTCGATCAAAAGTACAAAGAGTTTATAGAATTGAAACAGGGCCGTATGACTGTGACTGAGTATGAAAGAGAATTTGTAAGATTAAGTAAGTATACTCGAGAGTATGTTTCTACTTAATAAATAATGTGTAAACGGTTCGTTGATGGGTAGAATGAGGATATTAAACTTCTAGTCGAAATTTTAGAATTGAAAGAATTTATTGTATCGGTTGATAGAGCTTACAAAGCCAAGGAGCTTAGCAAAGAAAAGAGAAAAACAGATTTAAAGGCTAGAGAATCGAGAAAAAGATTGATGAATAAGCCATATCAATTGTCAAAGAGATTCAGAAATTCGTACACTCATCCAAATGCTTCAATTGGGTATTTGAACAGAGATCGTGGAAAACAATACTCAATTCCTAAAGCTTAAACAATTTCAGTATCAAGTGTTGGCAGTGTCGGAAACAATAAACCCTAGTGTCAACATTATGGGAGAGTACATTTAAGAGAATGCTGGAATAATATTAATAAAGCTTCCTTCAGATGTGGTTCACTAGATCATTTTATTCGGGATTGCCTAAGTTAGCTGAGCAAGAAAAATTCCAGAATGTAAGACCGAGTAACACAGCCACTAAAGGGAGGCCACCGAGAAATGCAGGAAATGTGACCAGTAGTAGAGGTACGACAAAAGACTCTGCTATGAGATCCGAGGCCAGAGCACCTACCAGGGCTTACGCTATTCAAACTCATGAAGAAGCGTCGTCACCTGAAGTTATCACCGGTACATTCTCTCTTTATGAAACTAATGTGATTGCCTTGATTGATCCTGGACTAACTCATTCGTATATCTGTATGAATTTAGTGTCTAGTAAGAATTGACCTGTTGAGTCTACTGAGTTTGTGATTAAAGTATCAAACCCCTTAGGCAAGTATATTCTAGTAGATAAAGTTTGCAAGAACTATCCTTTAATGACTCGGAGTTACTATTTTCCAGTTGATTTAATGCTTTTGCCATTTGATGAATTCGATGTAATTCTGGGTATGTATTAGTTGAGGCTACATGATGCCATTGTGAGTTGTAAACGAAAGACAATTAAATTGAAATGTCAGAATAGTGAAATCATTCGAATTGAATTAGATGAATCGAGTGAATTTCCTATTGTGATTTCGTCTATGTTAGCTCAGAAATGTGTGAGAAAAGGTTGCAAAGCTTACCTTGCATATGTGATGGATACAAAAGTGTTTGAATCGAAGATTGAATTAGTGCTGATAGTCTATGAGCTTCTGGATGTGTTTCTAGAAGAGTTGCCTAGGTTACCACCGATTAGAAAGGTTGAGTTTGCAATTGAATTAGTGCCGGGAGCATCACCAATATTGATAACTCCGTATAGAATGACTCCGACAGAGTTGAGAGAGTTGAAGTTCAATTGCAAGAGTTAACGGATAGAGGATTTGCACGACCTTGTTTTTCACCTTAGGGTGCCCCAGTATCTTTCGTAAAGAAGAAAGACGGATCAATGAGAAGCAGTAATGTTTTTGAAGATTCATTTACGGTCTGTTACTATCAGTTGAGAGTGAAAGATTCGGATGTGTAGGAAACTGCATTCAGAACGAGGTACGAACATTATGAATTTCTTATTATGCCTTTCAGATTGACTAATGCTCCTGCAGTTTTTATGGACTTGATGAATCGAATTTTTAGACCGTACTGAGATAGATTTGTTGTTGTATTCATTGACGACTTTCTGATCTATTCTCGAGATGAGTCTGAGCATGCTGAGTATTTGAGGATGGTGCTGCAAACCTTGAGAAATAAACAACTATACACTAAATTCAGTAAATACAAGTTTCAGCTTCGAGAGGTTAGATTTTTGGGACACATTGTTTCAGTGGAGGGTATACGAGTTGATCCGGGCAAAATTTCAGCAGTTGTTGATTGGAAAGCACCGAGAAATGTATCCGAAGTCAGAAGCTTTTTAGGGTTAGCTGGTTATTATCGACGTTTTGTTAAGGGGTTCTCAATGATTGCTACACCACTAGATTGCTGCAAAAAGATGTAAAATTTGAATGGTCCGAGAAATGTCAACAAAGTTTTGAATAGTTGAAAGCATTATTAACTGAGGCACCAATGTTGGTTCAACCTGAGTCGGGTAAATAGTTTGTGATTTTCAACAATGCAACACTGAACAATTTGGGTAGTGTTTTAATGCAATAAGGTAAAGTGATAGCTTATGCCTCCAGACAGTTGAAGCCGCATAAAAAAAATTATCCGACGCATGATTTAGAGTTGGCCGCTATTGTTTTTGCATTGAAAATTTGGCGACATCATTTGTACGATGAGAGGTGCCATATCTTTACTGATACAAGAGCTTGAAATATATAATGACTCAGAAAGATTTAAATTTGCGACAACGAAGATGGCTCGAGCTGTTGAAAGATTATGAGTTGGTCATTGATTATCATCCGGGGAAAGTGAATGTAGTCGCGGATGCTTTGAGTAGAAAATCGGTATTTGCTTTGAGAGCAATAAATACTTAGTTATCTTTGTCTGATAATGGTTCAATTTTAGTAGAGTTGAAAGCTAAACTGATTTTTCTTCAATAGATTTGTAAAGCTTAGAAGTGTGATAATGAATTGTAAGCCAAAAGAATGCAATGTGAGTCGACTAGTGATTCAGACTATCAAATTGGATCTGATGATTGCTTATTGTTTTGAGGTAGAGTTTGCATACCGAGAGATCTAGAGCTTATATAGAAAATTTTGAACGAAGCACACAGTGGTTGTCTATCTATTCACCCGAGAAGTACTAAAATGTACAATAATTTGAAACAGTTGTATTGGTGGTCGGGCATGAAACGAGACATTTCAGAGTTCGTATTGAAATGTTTGGTTTGTCAACAAGTAAAAGTTGAGCATCAGGTGCCTTCGGGATTACTATAGCCTGTGATAATACCAGAGTGAAAGTGGGATAGAGTTAAAATGGATTTCGTATCGGGATTACCCTTGTCTTCGAGGAAGAAAGATGCTATTTGGGTTGTCGTTGATCGACTAATGAAGTTAGCACATTTCATTTCGGTACATACAGATTATTCACCTGATAAATTGTCTAAATTGTACATCTCAGAGATTGTTAGATTGTACAGGGTGCCAGTTTCGATTATTTCGGATAAAGGTCCGAGGTTTACATCGCGATTTTGGAAGAAATTGCAAGAAGCTCTAGGTACAAGGTTGAATTTTAGTACAGCATTTCATCTGCAAATTGACAGTCAGTCTGAGAGAGTAATTCAAATTCTCAAAGATATGCTTCGTTGTTGTGTTTTAGAATTTGAAGGTAATTAGGAGAAATTTTTTTCGTTGGTTGAGTTTGCGTATAACAACAGTTTCCAATCAAGCATAAAGATGGCACCATACGAAGCTTTATATGGTTGTAAAATGCCAAACTCCATTGTATTGGAACGAGTTAAGTGAAAAAAAATTCACGGGGTTGATTTGATCCTAGAGACTGAAGATAAAGTAAAAGTAATCCGCGGTAGTTTGAAAGCAACTTCAGATCGATAGAAATCGTACGTGGATTTAAAACGTAAAACATTGAGTTTCAGATCGGAGACAAAGTATTTCTGAAAGTATCGCCGTGGAAGAAAATTCTTCTATTTGGTCGCAAAGGCAAATTGAGTCCGCGTTTCATCGGGCCGTATGAAATCATCAAAAGAATTGGGCCAGTGGTATATCGACTAGCTTTACCATCAGAGTTGGAAAAGGTTCACAATGTATTTCATGTTTCGATGTTATGACGGTATCGATCAGATCCATCACATATCATTTTTCCGACTGAAATAGAAATACAACTTGATATGACGTATAGCGAAGAACTGATCAAAATTTTAGCTCGAGAGGTTAAAGAATGGAGAAATAAAAGCATAGCTTTAGTGAAAGTGTTGTGGCAATAACGTGAGATCGAAGAGGCTATGTGGGAACCCGAGGAAGCTATGAGAAAATAGTACCCTAACCTCTTTTCTGGTAAGATTTTTGGGGACGAAAATCTCTAAAGGGAAGAGTTGTAACAACCCGTTTTTAGTCAAATCAGAACAGTGGTTTCAGGACCACAAATATGAGGTTGAAATAATTATTTTTTTATTATTCTAATGTCTACAACATGATAGTATAGTTGTGTGAAATTTTCGTTAAGAAATTTTATCGTTTAAATGCTTAATTCGATAAAAAAGACTAAATTGCGTAAAGTGTAAAATTTGTGTTCTATTAGTTAAGGGTGGCTAATGGCTATGAAACTTAAATGAGGAGGTACTATGTTGTAATTTAACCATTTATAGTGTAAGTGGACATTTTTTTGCATGGTTAAATGAATTTTAATGTTAAATAGAAAATGTTAAAATGGTAAATAATAATTATTAACTTTAAATTAAAAGACATATAATATGTATCATCTTCTCCATGTTTTGTTTTGACCAAAATTAGTAAGAAAGAAAGCCATTAGAATAGCTTCAAGGTTCGGTTAGGCTCCTCCTCTTGCATGGTATGTATTTTGACCGGTTTTTAATGATTTCTATTTTTAAGATCGTTGCAGCTTAGTCTAGCTAGCCCAGGTACTATTTTGCAAAAATGTTAAAGATTTAGGAAGTTTCCATTGATGAATACATGAGTATTTTGATGTTTCATGATAGATTATGAATGTTTGATGATAGTTGTATAAGTTTTGTTAAGTGATTTTTAGTAAAAATGCAAATTAGGGATTAAACAGTGAAATGTTGAAAATTTGTGGTCAAAATGTGAAATAAATGAAAAATATGGGCTAATATGTACCCTAGGGAAATCGTAACATCCTAAATTAGAGTCTAGTCGGCACCGTGATTTTGAGACCACAAATCTGAAGTAGAAATAATTATTTTATGATTATTTGATGATTCATGATATGAATGCATGTTTGTGTGAGATTTTCATAAAGAAATTTTATGCCTAAAGTGTTAAATTTGAAGTTAGGGACTAAATTGAATAACTTGCAAAACCTGAGTTCTAGAAGCTTTAAGCATGAAATTGCTATGGATTATTAATTAGAGGTCATTAAATAGTAATTTGACCAAGTTCTAAAATTTTGGACAAAAATGGGCATGAATAGAAAAATTTTGAAAGAAAAGCCTGAAAGGCATTTTGGTCATTTAGTAATTAAAAGAATAAAAAAGGAAAAATCAAGCAAAATTTGCTCATCTTCTCCATGCCATAGCCGAAATTTCCAAGGGTTCCATAGCTAGGGTTTTTCAATTTTTCAAGCTTGATTGTAAGTACACCCTAGCCCCGTTTTTAATGTTCTTTACATTTTTGAGATCCTTGAAGCATGAACTATCCATTTCTACCCTTATTTGAAGTAGGGTTTATGTTCAAAAATTTACCCATGTATGGCGTACATGTATTTTGAAGTTTGATGGAAGAATATGAAAGTTTGATGTGTGATAAACATCTTTTACAAGGTGATTTTGCATGAAAACACCTAAAAAGGACCTATTGTAAAAGTTGTAAAATGGTTTGTAAATATGTGAAATAAAGAAAAATGTGGGCTGCTAGGAGTGGGAATATGAATCGGCTAGGCTTGGGTAATAAAGAAAATGCATGTATTTCATTTTACGAGCCTAAGGACTAAATTGTAAATAAGTGAAAAAGTTAAGTATTAAACAATTTATGGGTTGTTTAAATGCTTAATTCGATAAAAAAGACTAAATCGCGTAAAGTGTAAAATTTGTGTTCTATTAGTTAAAGGTGGCTAATGGCTATGGAACTTAAATGAGGAGGTCTTTATGTTCTAATTTAACCATTTATAGTGTGAGTGAACATTTTTTTGCATGGTTAAATGAATTTTAATGTTAAATAGCAAAGGTTAAAATGGTGAAATAATAATTATTAACTTTAAATTAAAAGACAAAATATGTATCATCTTTCCATGCTTTGCTTTTACTAAAATTAGTAAGAAAGAAAACCATTAGAATAGCTTCAAGGTTTGGCTAGGCTCCTCCTCTTGCATGGTATGTATTTTGACTCTGTTTTTAATGGTTTCTACGTTTTTGAGATCGTTACAGCTAAGTCTAGCTAGCCCAGGGACTATTTTGCAAAACTGTTAAAGGTTTAGGAAGTTTCCATTGATGAATACATGAGTATTTTGATGTTTCATGATAGATTATGAATGTTTGATGATAGTTATACAAGTTTTGTTAAGTGATTTTTAGTAAAAATATAAATTAGGGATTAAATTGTGAAATGTTGAAAATTTGTGGTCAAAATGTGAAATAAATGAAAAATATGGGCTGATATGTGCACTAGGGAAATTTGGATAGCATGGGTTGGTATTAAATTGCATGAATTTGTAATTTTATGCAATAAGGACTAAATTATAAAAATGTGCAACATTAGGGGCAAATGTGTAAAAGTGCCTCAATGTGAATTTTGGACTAAATTGAATAGAGAGGTAATTAAATAAGTTAGTTTTGATTATATTTAGATCAAGAAAGGTGAAATACAGACTTAGATCAGGGAAAGAACAAGGTTTCGGAATAGTTAACTCTTATCGTCGCTTTTGCATATGAGGTAAGTTCGTATATAATAAACATTATTATGTTTGTGTTTTAAATGTTTTAATATTGCATGAATTGTGAATTACGAACTTACGAACACATTCGATGAAGATTCGGCATTAGAAATCCCGGTTGAACCTTAGGAATAAATTAGGATATGAATGACATGTCATTAGGAGCTTCATTGATTTGACTTTCGGCCATATATTAGCACTGCGGGTGCGAGTTACATTGATTTGGCTTCGGGCCATGATATTAGCACTTCGGGTGCAAGTTACATTGATTTGGCTTCAGGTCATGATATTGGCACTTCGGGTGCGAGTTCCATTGATTTGGCTTCGGGCAATGATATTGGCACCTAGGGTGCGAGACTTCCTAGTATCCAATTTTTATTTTGAATGGTTCAACAGGTATATTGAAGATGTGAAATGATGAGAAATACATTTGCATCTGTACAGGTATGTACGGAAAACTATTTGACCAATGAGTCTAAGGAAGTTGTGAGTTTATGATCAAGTATGTGGTTAAATGTATGTTAGCTTGACATTAATGTATTGTTGCATATATTATGTCATTTAATTTGAATGGTAATTGATTAGTTAGTTTTGCTTATTAATGCATACAAGCTTACTAAGCTTTAAAGCTTACTTTGTTTATTTTTCGTGTCTTATAGTGATTTCAAAGCTGACTCAGATTCGGGGACTATCAGAGACTTCGTCATCCTATTATCACTTTGGTACTTTTGAGCTTATGTTTTGGTTATATGGCATGTATAGGATTTATGGTTATTTTGGTTATGAGTTGATAATGATTTTGGTAATTTGAAATGGCTTGTAAATGTTAAATGTTTTGGTTTGTATATAGCCGTTAGAGTTGGCTTGTTTTGGTTGATGTGGTTATATATATATATCAATGTGCATATGGCCTATGTTATGTGATTGGAGTTAGCTTTATGAAGCTTATTGATAGTAGAAATTATGGATGACAAATGGTTAATATTTGAGAAGATGTATGCTTATGAATTTGAGTATAATGATGCATGTTTGGGAAAGTTTAATTGGTTGAAATGTATATGTGAAATTTGTATAAATGGATTGGTTTATTTTATGACTTGTGTGCATTGTGGATAATGATTTTGAGTTAGCATGAATTAGGCTTGATTTAGTTGGTTTGAATGCCTATATATGCTATGAATTGGGTAATTTGGTTTGGTGTAGGTTTGTGCAAGTTTGGGTGGCAAAATGGCTTGGTAAATAACCTATTTTTGTCCACACGGGCAGAGACACGGGCGTGTGTCTCAGTCGTGTGCGACACACGGTTAGGTTATACAGCCGTGTGTCCCTTGGTGTTGAATTAAGTCAGTATGCTCCACACGGCCTCACACAGGGGCGTGTGACTTGGCCGTGCGGCATAAGTCAGTATACCCTATAGGTTTGGCACGGCCTAGCAAACGGCCTGGCACAAGGGCGTGTATGGCTATTTTTAGGGCACACGGGCGTGTGTGTCGGCCATGTGACCCAAGTCAGAGAGTTACACGAGGTCGAACACGGGCTGGAACACGACCATGTGTTTCCATTTCGAATGTCTACATGGCCTGTGACACGGGCGTGTCTTTGACCGACGTTTGTCCCCTGTGTAACACCCTTAACCCGTATTCGTCGCCAGAATTGGGTTACGAGACGTTACTGATCAACAACAAAATATATCATACATTTGAGCAATCATAATTAAAATCTATTCATCTAATTCATAATGTCCCTTGTAAGGCTCTACGAGTCCTTAAAGCATGCTTAGAAGTGGTTTGGGACTAAACTGATAACATTTACAAAATTTAGGCAACTTTCAAAATTTTCTTTGATTTAAGGGTCACACGTCTGTATGAACAGGCCATGTGAAAACATGGCATACATACTAACTTGTACAACACGGCTAAAAACACTCCCGTGTGCCATGGCCATGGGAAAACTAAAGGGGTTACTGACTTGGGTCACATGGCCGACCACACGCCCATGTGCCAGCTTGTGTGCCACAAACGGCCAGTAGACACGCCCGTGTGTCTCGGCCATGTCAAAACTATAGGGTATACTACCTTAATTCGAAAGGGTACCCCAGGGGACATACGGCCGTGTAGCATGACCGTGTGTTGCACACGGCTAAGACACACGCCTGTGTGGACAAAAATAGGCCATTTGAAAAGCCAATTTGCCACCCTCACCCCATACACACCTAGATATTAAAATGGTATCATCTCAACATATATATAGGTAGCCAAAACATGCCATCTCACATACATACCATGCCATATATCATCAATCAATTCAACTACTAAATTCCATATTCAAAACATGCCAAATCAATATGCCACAATCATCAAACTCACATAACTCTTAAATAAATTTTCTCACCTTTTTCTCAACCAAATCATGCTTCTCAAACATATCAATTCATCATATTCAAATCATACCAAAATATACCAACTTCCAAGCAATAATACCACAACATATAACTATCCAAAAGAGCATCCATACAACCATTCCAAACAAGCCAACACTTAGGACATTATATACATCACATATATCACTTATCAAACACATAATTCAAGTTAACTTAAATTGTCATACACATTAACATTTACAAGCCAAATCTAATAGCTAATATCAGGATTCAAAACATACCAAGATGACACTAGCCTATACATGCCATATACCATATATACAAAGCTTCAAAAGTACCAAGGAGTTGATCAATAGTGTGATGACATTTCCCGATGATCCCAGAGTCCAAGATAGCTTTGATACTCTATAAAACATAGAAAAATAACACACAGTAAGCTTCATAGCTTAGTAAGTTCGTACTAAATAAACTCGACAGTTCATAATATTCAAATCATCAATTAATAAATACAAATATATCATCACTTAATTCTAACCCATGACTATTTAACATATATATACAAATCCTTCAAGCTTCATACATAGTATCAATTACCTCATAGGTATCGTACGTACCTGTACTCTCCCGTATTTATTTATTACATTTTCAGCTTTTTGTTCAATATGTTAATCCATCCAGAAATCTTTCAATACTCAAGGAACTCGCACACTTAGTGTAAAGATGATTATTCGAAGCTATAACGATATTGCACACTTAGGGCCATCACATTAAATCGAAGTTATCTCAATATCAGACACTTAGTGCCACATATATCTGAAGCTATTCCAATTCGCACACTAAGTGTTATATATATAGCCGAAGCTATCTCGAAACACACACTAAGTGCCAAACGTAGTCAATTTGTCGTCATACTCAACCGTGGTCTCATATGTACAATTTATGCGATATTAAATCATTCGAAACATAATTGTAACAATGTTTATCACGTACAAACTTACGTCAAACGTAAAAACGATAAAACAAGTCGATTAGTCGAGTACTTTGTTCTTTCCTCAATCTAAGTACGGGTTCCTCTTCTCTTGATCTATATTATAAAAAATTCAACTCTTTTAATCATATAATTCTTCAATTTAGTCTACAACACATATTTGGGCATTTTTCACTTTAGCCCCTAAAGTTCTACATTTATTCAATTTAGTCCCTATTTCATAAATACACAAAATTTCACAATTTCTTTCAAATACATGCTAGCTGAATTTTCCTAGTGCATATTTCAGCCCATATTTATCATTTATTTCACAATTTAACCCCTCAATTTACACTTTTCTCAATTTAATCCCTAATATGCATTTTTACTAAAAATCACTTTACAAAACATGTATATTAAACACCAAGCTTTCATATTTCATCATCAAACATCCAAAAACACATGAATTCATCAATGGAAACTTTCAAAATCATCAACATTTTCAAAAATTGAGGCATGGGCTAGTTAGTACTCAAAGCAACGATCACAAAAACGTATAAATTATCAAAAACCGAGCTCAAAATATTCCTCAATCAAGCTTAACAATGGCCGAATGGATGAAAGCTCAAACCATATTTCTTTTTTTCTAATTTTTGGCTATGAATGATGATAATAATGCTTGTTTTTAACTTTTTTTATTTAATATAACTTAATTAACCAATTTACAATTTTAACCTTAATAAAAAACATTTAATATCATCCATTTAATGCCCATTTATGTCCATTCCCACTATCCATGGTCTAATTACAATATAAGGACCTTTCATTTAATAAGTCATGGGAATTAAGCACTTTTAACAAGTGGAATGCAACTTTTTCATTTTACGCGATTTAGTCCTTTCCTCAAATTAACCACTTGAACGATAAAATTATTTCACGAAATTTTCACGCATATATAATCACATGCTATAAATACCAAAAATAATATTAAAAATAATTTTACAACCTTGAATTTGTGGTTTCAAAACCACTGTTCCAATTTAGCTAAAACCGGGCTATTACACCTTGTTTTTGGAAAAATTTTCTAAGTGTTCTTAAAGTTTTTAAAAGTTATCAGTTTAGTCCCAATTCACTCTGAATGCATGTTTTGAGCCTCGTAGGCTCGTATTAGGGATGATATGAATGTAGTTGATTATTATTTGCTTGAAATTGAAAGTGTATGAGAAAATGTATGTGTAATTGTATTATATGTTCAGTAATGCTCCGTAACCCTATTTTGATGTTGAATATGGGTGAGGGGTGTTACATTAGTGAAGGTTGGGGCCCCTACCAACCCCCTTGGATTTGCCTCTGGGGCTATGGAAAGAGATGTGGGCAAAACTATATGAAAAAGATTAAAACAGGAAATGTTTACGCAACTCAGACTTATGTATATGGGGCCTTGCTCAGATAATGTAATGCCCTGATTTATTTAACTTTGTTTTTATGAATTCTGTCATAAATGAGTATCTGTTTTAGTGGTTAAGTGATTTGAGTGAGTACTTGAGGTCTTGGGTTCAAGTTTCACTTTTGGAAAATATGCTATTTTTATCCTAGCCTTATCTTCAGTGGTTTGGCTTGTATTTTACTTTCAGGCAAATCAAATCAGAATGAGTCTGTTGGTTCAAGTGGTAATGTGTTAGCTTGCCTTGGGGTCTTGTGTTTGAACCTCACGTGTGAGCAAAGGATGTAAATTTTTTCTTCTATGAGTGTGTAACAGTTTTGTAGTAGAAGTTGGATGGAACTTATACTCTGAAGTAGTTGGATGAGGTCAGTGGGTCACATTCTGCAGAATTATGGTTGGGATAGTGTTAATTTTATTTTAATTTTGTTATTTTCTTTCCAAAATTCCTTCCAATTTCACATTCCTCTCTCAACTCCCACGTACATTTTTTTTCTTCTTCTTGTCTCTTCTTTTGCTTCTTTTCCCTTTCTTTCTTTTTTTTTTCAGTTTGGGTTCATTGACCTTGCGTTCTTCGAATGGATTTTGGAGGGTGATTGGTCTGTAGCTAGGTAATTCATAAGTAGCGTTTTTAATTTTGTTGTTTGTTTCAGAAATTTTTGTTATGAAAAGTTGATTGCAATTACTCGAATGATGGCTTAAACATTGGTTTTGATTGACTGTTTAGGGGAATTACAAGTAGAGTTTAATCCTTCGATGAGTTCAGTTTTGGGAAGCGTTGATTCGTCTAAAGGTGAGCACTTCGGTTAATCAAGGTTTTAGTTCTATAAATCATTTCAACTATTGATTTAGTATTTTTCAATTGATGTTTTAGGTTCTGGTTATCTCACAGGTGTTTGTTCATCAAAATCGAGCAGGTGTGTAACGGAAACACGAGAAAGTATCGATTGGCGAAAGCTAAAAATTTGGCCTGTCGACGCCACACAGCCATGTGCTTGGCCATGCGGTATGCCATGTGCGACACATGGTCGTGTGACAGGTGTATGGGGCCATGTGGGCCAAATAGCCTAGGCCGATTTGGGCGTGTAGGCCGTGAGCCAGGTCGTGTGGGCCACACAGGCAGGGCCATTTAGGCGTATGGGCCACATGGGCAAGCCACACGGGCATGTGGGCCCAAATTTTAAAATTTTTCCTTAGGGTCATACACATCATTTCGGTTGATTGTGCACCTTCCGTGGGGTCGGTATAAGCTTAGACAAGTCTTAAAGCATGAGATTTGATAAACTGTTTGTATGGTATCTAGCATAAACAATACCTAAATGCATGTAATGTAATGCAAAATGTATGATCTGCTATGTATATGCATGTCTGTTATCTGTTATACGACCATGTTTGATATGATAATTCTGGTATCTGGTATCTAATAATTTTGTATCATCTGGTAATCTGTTGTATTTGGCTGTGGGGTGGGATATGTGATATGTGGAGAAAGTATTTTGTGAGGCGATATCTCGCCAATAAACCGGCAGCACAGTTGCGATTATTCTGAAAAGTGTCATGTAGACACTATGTGGTGTGTAGGGCTAGGTGAGCGTTTTATATCCTAAGTGGTGTGTTGGGATGGTCAGAGTTGGTACGTAAAGGACGGGGGTCGGACAATGCATATCTATATCTATATGATTCTTTTGATAATCTGATTCTGTAAAGGATTTATGTTTGTATCTGTTCTGTTATGTGATAAAATCTGAATTTAAGTTTCCGTAGATTTACACATTGAGTTTTCAAAAATCACTTTTTATTTGTCTATTCTGTTCAAGCAACCCTCAGGCTTAGGGGGTCGGTGTGATGAAGACTCAGTTGTGACCACATATTCGTAAACCTCATTTAGTTAAAAAGTTTACTTAAATTTTTGGATTTTGAGTGTTTTTTAATTTAGGGACTCTCTGGACTGTTGGATTTTAAATTTTGGATTTGTTTTGAATTTTCCTACGACGTCCACCAAAAAAATTTATGAAAACAACTGTTTTACGCAATCAATCATTTTTGAGAAAACATACGCGGTTTTCAAAATATAACGGCTTTTAAAAATTTCGCTACAAAATATTATTTTATATGAAAGAGTAAAGTTTCACTATTGAATATAATAACATGTTTTTAAATAAGCGGACTCTTTTAGTAACAAATTATATGAGGTTTTTAACATGATAAAGTTGGACTTACAATCCTCTTTATAACATTCCCAAATTTGGCCTTAACGTCTGAGCCGAATTTGAGGTGTTACAGATAACCTCCCAACTATAACCTTTACAATACAAAAATAAAAAAATAAAAATTTAAACCCAGCTCATTTCTCTCAAGTTGCTGCCTCACTTTTATACAATCTAATTTAGGTTCCGACTTATCAATCAGTTAACAAATATTTATAAGAATCATCTTAAGTATCTTTTTGGTACATAAAATATTAGCTCATCCATTCAACAAATTTATAAATAATAGTATACTCCAAACTTTTTATCGAGGAAGTCTTGATTCATCATGTATTGATAAAGTTATCTCCGTCTTTGAATTTGGCATCACACTCTTCATCTTCTCTTTAGAAATTACACATGGAGTCCTTGAAATTGGGTCTAGAAAAAGAAGACTTCAAATGACATGAATTTCGACTTAAAATACAAGACATTGCTGAAAATTTACAAGAATAGGATGGAATACAAACACGGTAGCCAAAATTCAAGTTGTGGCTGAAGTTATGGTTAGCCTTGTGATCACAATTTAAGCCATAGACTTGTTGGCATTTTTAACAAAATAGAATCAATAGCAAACCTTCTTGAGGGATAATCAGGCCAAAAAGGAAAAAAAAAACAACAACATAACATTGTTCTATCTCCCTTACAAAATAAAACTTACTAAACCAACTTTATCAAAGTTCATGAAAGTCCAAACCAAAAATAAAACTTACAGTCCAAAACAAATAATAAATAAAGTTGTAATTTCAACAACCATCAAACACAGAAAATAAAATCATAAAAGCTTTAGTACTGCTCCCCTCAGCTGCTGCTTACCCCCCATTTTGGCAAAAATCCAAAGGAAGTTGTCAAGGATCTTCAGCTTCAATGTCATGAATCAACTGCAGTACGTCAGCCTTCCTGGGATTTACCCCAACAATGATAAGATTCAGAAAATCCAATTCATCTCTCAAACTCTTCCACATGCAAAGTTGTCGACCACATGCTAAGGAAGTTGTGATGTCAAACGTTGTGACTATCTAATTTTGTTAAAAATTCAATATTGAGATTAAATTTATTTAATTTGAGCTAATCGATAGATTTTAATTGAGTAATATAGAGTTAATTATGAAATTTAGAAATAAAATTATTTAATAATTAATTAAATAGAATATTAAACATAGTACAACAACTAAGTTCAAAAATTGGTATTTCAATTAAGTCCTTAAAAGTGCCACTATACCAAGGAGATTATTATACTTTAATCAAACCATGGGCCAATTCACGTTAGTGGCACCGCCTAAATCTAGCCATTAACATTATTATCCTTTAATCATAGGCATTAGAGAGATAGGATCATCCTTTCTTCTTCATATGACCGAATTTAGAAAAAGAAAGAAATGGCTTTCAACAACCATGGCTGGCCATATCCAACAAAATAGATAAGGGTTTTCTTCAATTTTCTTTTTATAAAAATTCCATGTAGAAGGCTTGATATAAATAGCCTAATTGTTGGATTTTTTAATTACAATATTAGTAAGAGTTGCCATTAAAGAATACAAAGATAATTGAATATGAAATTATGAAATACTTGATAATCTGAACTTGATTATATTATATACATGTTGAAAAATTCAATGGATTAGCTTAAAATGTTGTTAAATTAAGTTAAAGTTTATTGGTTATGTTTAAACTATTAAGGACTTTGAGTGTTGATAGTGACTAATGATAGTACGAGTTCTCTGTAGTATTTTAACAAATCAGATATAAATTTAATCAAGTAAATTATAAAATATAGAAATTTCGGATATTAGCGAAATAAAGATTTAATTGAAAATTTTAATTAAAAAATATGTACAATAAGTTTAATTTGAATGTACATATATTTGAATTTTTGAAGATTTAATAATGTTTTTATACTTTTAACTTGAACAATGTTGAAAAGGATGTTGGAATGTCGTAGTACAATGGAAAGATAAACAACCAACAATGAGCAACAAATTCGGTTTGTGCTCTCTCATAATTGTTCTCAATTTAATTTTCAAATGGTCGAGGTAAGTATACATTTGACTAATTGATTCGATTGAGATATGTCAAATTATATATATGCATATAATTATGATTGTGAATTATGCTAGCTAATCTTGTGTTAATTTGCGTTAATTTCAATTGTTAATTTGTCTTCTTTAATTTTATCAAATTTAGGCTATTTTTGTTATTTAATTTTTATTTGGTTTTTTTTTCTCATACTATAATTTTTTATTATTACTTATTTAGCCTGTTAGTGTAGAAAAGTGAATTTTACTTTAATTCAATCTCTCTTGGGTACGATCTTAAAAATAATTTTCGGAGTGTTTCGTTGTAATACTTTATTATATTACAATTTGACTCGTATATTTACGGACACCGCTGCATAATCTTATATCTTTTTGTTGCAGTATTTTTAATCCAAGCGTTTGTATATCTGACGATGGTCATTAAACTTAAAGAAATTGAATTAATGAATATGTAAATAAGGAATATAATGAGATGTTAAGTTCTAAACAATTGTAGCCAAATTGAATAAATGTTCAATAAACGGTAACACATTGAATCAAGTTTTATAAAAGTCTTAAAAAATTATAAGAGATTGAAATTCCTGCTTTCACCATGCTCATAATGAGAGGCATGAAACTAAAGTGTTTGGTTAAATGTTGTAAGGAATTAAGAGGCCATAGGCGAAACTTATGCGAAATTGTGACAAGTGAATTTGGTTAAAAGTGAACAAATGTTTGGTTTAGTGCTCACTAAGAGCTTTATATGTTTGACTTCTTAATGGAACCATGAACAGGTAAGTTGAGCCCCACAATTCGGTAATGGATTTGAATTCGTTAAAAAGCCTATGGTATGACGTAATTGAACTTTCATAATTCTTTCTGAAGGGCTTTACACTAATAATGAGATAGGATAAGTAAACTTATGTATTTACTGAAATCTTTGAGTTCACATGTTAGCTGTTTAAAACAGATAGATATTAAATTTATTGAGAAGTTATGATTTCGGCTTAGGAGCATTGCATCGCTATTCGAAACTTAAGGTTGTAATGTATTTATCGTTGATTTAAGAATTATGGTGTGTGTATGTAAAGATTTAAATGAAATTTCATGTTGGTAATTGATTTGTAATTCGAATACTTTTGTATCCGTAAAGGAGCTTTATTCTATTATTTCATTCGAATGAATGTATGTCTTGTATTTTAATTTTAAATGAGTTTAGTAATTGAGTTATAATTATTTGAAATTCACTAATATGTTTCGGTGGTGTTTGGGGATGTTTTAGAGTGTTTTTAACTAATTTTTAGCTCAATGGGTCTAGGTATCCATACCTTGCTTAGTTGTTGTATAACAACTAAGGCAGATAATTGAATTAGGTATTATGCGAGAGTTTTTGTTGAAAAAACTGGTTTAGAAAATAGAGTTTTTAGGCACAACAGAAGTTCCAAATTTTTACTTAAAATTAAGCCATTGTGATATTTATAGTAATAAACTTTAAACAAAATTATACATGTACTTTATGCGAAGGTGGTCTAGGTTGTTTCCCAGCATTAAACTAATTAATCTTTTCTGCTATCCTCGAATCCCGAATCGCTTTATGTTTAGGCTCAAACAAATTGAACCGGTGCACGTAATGAAAACTTAATTTTCAGTGAGAAAGTTAATTCTCTCTATAACTAGAAATCATACGTTTTTCCTAAAAAATAGAATTTATTTTGTAAAATAAATTTCCACTATTTTCTGATAGGATAATGACATTCAATAATATGTGTTTATAGTTCTAGACATAGTTCCTAATTTATAGGGAATTAGTTCCTAATTGATAGGGAATTGATATAAGAATTTTGTTTGAATAAATTCTAATTAAATAAAAATATTTTAATAGAAAATACATGTTTTACTTGAATAGAACAAGGAGTCTAGGGTTTCTCACCCCTCTCAACATACCAAGCCTATTTAGGCCTTTATTGGATTGAGTACAATTATATGTGTTATTTGGACTTGAATCCAACACTTATAATTTATCCAACCCAAAAACTATTTTCTATTACCCAAATGATTATTTATTTATTTTAATTAATCAATTTAACTAAATTAAATTATTTTCTTAATCCAATTTTAATTTCGTTAAAATCATGACAACTTACCATATTAGAATCCATGAGTAAATTAACTTAACTGCCTTGTTCAAATAAATTTGTGATGAATTTAATTACAATTAATTCAATAATAATTCAAAGAAATTAAATTAATTTTTAATTAATATTTTTTATTTAGCAAGAAAACACACTCACTGCGGATAGTGATAATGCAATCCAATCATTCCACAATTTATCAATTTTGCATGAATTTTGTTTAGGTTCTCTCAAGCTAGTGGAGGGACCGATTGAACATATATAATTAGAGCTCAAATAATTTCTAATTAAGTTTCAAATCTTTGCCTATTAATTACAACTTATTTAATCATGAAATCATTTTACTATAGTACCATGATTGAACTCTCCCTTATTATATGTCATTACGAACTCTATTTTATTAAGTGCTTGTCCAATGACCTTGTCATAAATGTGTTACCCCCATATAAGATCCTTAATCTCTTTGAGATAAAATTCATTCTCCCAATATGATCCTATTTTGTCTCATGGTTTTCATTACATCTTCTTATATGAAAAAGTCAACTATTAACACATAGTAATCAAATCATTTGTCTTATGACAAATAACCTGCGGTTATGTTCCATTTTCATCAATCATATAATGTCAATAGAGAATATAATTTACTCTTTATTAGGCTATGAATTCCACTGTTGTGGAATGGTGTTACATCATGTAGAAGTCGTATATGAAATGCACTAGCTTTCGGTTCCTTATCTATTTGAATTTAGGCTTTCATTTACATCAAAGTAAATGAGTCATGCATATATAGTCCACCATCCACTCAAGATTAATGTATGTCACATTATGAATGTCATAAGTGAATAAATCCATAAACGAATCTAGGATAAATTTAACTTGGGTTCTATTCGATATATTGTCAGTCTAGACAATGACATCTATATCTCTATCTTTTGGGTGACATCCGCTCCGATGCCCAAGATAAAGCATCTCCCCAATTGGATAGGATAGACAACATAATAGTCTTTCAATCAATTTGCTCAATTTCAATTAGACTATGGATTATTTAGATTATCTACTAATATAAGTTGTCTTATTGCATTACGATCTGACCACATGATGCAACATAATATTAGTTAAACATTAGATAATCAATGAGCCAATATTTGCTTACATTTTGCTTTGCATGCAAAAACTGTTGATGACATATACAAATGATATTAATGTATAATGGAATTTTATTTAAACCACTCTATTCAAAAAATTACAAGTATAAATTGGCGAAGATACTAAACTAATGGCACTAGATCCTAACAGTTGTATTGGTACATCTCCCCTAGGTACCGATACAACTACCCTAGAGTTGGGCCATTACACTAATTTGGCTTTTAGGGGCTTGTTTTGGGTCTCAGACAACCCCACTGCTTTTGAACATTTTTAAATGATTTTAAATTGATTCTAAAGTCCCCAAATCACCTTAAGCTTAATTTTTTGATTTTCTAAAAATGTTTTAAGGCTTGAAATTTTAAATAACTTTGAGATTTCGATAAGTATGTGCTTCTGTGGTACCACCTATTCATACTATATATTGGGATGGGTGAGGGATGTTACATTTACCTCGATCCTAAATAAGTGATTGACTAGGTGTATCTAACTTATATGATTTGATATATTGAAAGCTCGTGTTCCATTAGTATTTGAGTTAGAAGCTAGTATATTGAGTATATGACTTATGTATGATAATTCTTCAATTACACTGTAACAACCCAAAATATATAGGGTTAATTGAAAGAAATAACTAAAGAGTAGCCTAAACCTGATGGTTAAATAGTTAGTGTATTTCTTAGAGGTCCTAAGTTCTATCTATTTTTCTTTCATTTCATTTCTTTTTATTTTCAGCAACCTAGGATGGAAACCACATTATAATATATATAATTTAGAGTAAAATCTTAATAAGAAATGGGTAGTAGCCCAATGGTTAAGTATCTACTCTTTCTCTTTTGCATGCCCAAGATTAAGCAATGCAATTCCTCTTCAATTCCCTATTATTTTCAACAACAATGGTAAGCCTCTCAAAGTTTGAAAACCCTAGGTATTTCTACTTTTCCTAATCACAATTGAACTATAGCTTTCTTTTCCAAATTAAACTGAATTTCTCTCCCTATTTATTCTACCTTTTCTTTTTCATCTTATTATTTGCAAAATAATATTTCCCCATTGCTGAAATTTGCTTTTGCTCCTGAATCAAAATCAATTCTCGATTTCCACTTGTTTCTCAACTAGATTCGTACTCGCTAGTAGAAACATTCTTTGATCGTTTCCAAGAATCAATAAGTACGTCTCAATCTCGATGTTTAATCTCGAATATTTATAGAATTCCTATCTAATGATAATATTGTGAATGAGTAAATGATTTTTCTCGATTTATCATTGAATCTTTCGACAATATTGGTTTATATTGAAATCCATTATTAATTCTTGCGTAAATGTCGTTTGAAGGACTTGATTTAGGTACCTCAAGTCAGATTTGAAAGTTAGGCCCTTCACATGGCTAGGGATAGGTGTGTGTTCTTTTACAAGCGAATTGGGGCAACCCATGCCTCGGGATAGGGCCACACGGGCGTGTGAACCACACAACCTCTTACACAGCCATGTCCCCCTAAAACCCTAGGATATTTCAATTCTCACACGGCCTAGCCACACAACCATGTAACCCCTCCACACGGCTTAAGGCATTGCACACAGCCTGGCCACACAACCATATGCCCCTTATTTTACAGTTTTGTCCAAAATTTTTGTAAATTGTTCAATTTAGACCTTCCATGATCCTCAGACTATTTTTAGAATTTTATCTCTTTCAATTGAGTCCTTGATATCATGAATAATGTTGAAACCCATGATTTGATTGACTAAATTATTACTATATATATGCATGATATGTAATTAGTAAAATCCCTTCTATGATTGGATTACTGATAAATTGTTACTAATACTCAAATCACTGTATTACCGATTGCATGAACAATATGTCTATTGTTACTGATAAACCAAATACATAACTTACATGTCCACTGCTACTGCTAATCTGATTACATGCTGAACACATTTACTATTTTTGTATTGTACTGTTAATAACTTGTCATACTGCATTGCATGGGGTGGGACGCATTGAAAAGAGGAAGTACTTATAGTTTATTTGCAGTCACTAGTGGTTTATCCACAAACTTATTGGAAGCTTTTATCTGCAAATCTGTTGTGCAGTCACAACCTACTGGCAGTGTATTACCCTGCAAACACTATTGGTTTATTCACAACTTTTACTGACAACTTTTATCTACAAATATGTTGTGTATTCACAACTACTAGCAGCATATTAACCTGCAACACTTATTGTTCAGCCACAAACTAGATGTCTGGGATATAAGAGTTATGGGGAACTCTTACTATGGAGTGTAACGGTGGGGTAGGACCTTCTCATTACTGTTAAATAGAAATTGCATTAATTGGCACTTATAAGCATGCTCGAATAAACTGTCAATTATTGCTATACTATATGATTATTACTACACTAAATACCGACATTATATGCTTGGTTTATGAATTTGCATTGATTTTCTTGTGATGGAACTTACATTGAGCGGCATAGCTCACTCCCCCTTTATTTTTCATCATTACAAATAACCCACTAAGTTAGGATGTGGACACGGCATCCAGAAGATCTTGGCTCGATTTTTACTTATGAAATTATTTTAGTCTCATTATTTGATTTTTTTATTATTCAAAGATTGAATTATTTTATCTTGAACTACGACATGAGGCATAGGATTTTATATTTTTGTTTTTATATTACATGACATTTAATTTAAATTCTAGGATGCCTAAATATGATTATTAAGTAGTTATGCAGGAACCCCAGTTTTTATTTAAAACATATGTAAATATCACTTTCCCATTGCTAAATTATAATTAAAATTTTGAGTATTAAACAATTCGGTAAATAACTAAGTTTTCTTCTAAAATAAACAAAATTTTTAACATGGTCATTGTTAAAAAACTCTGATAACTTTCTAGGCCATCTCGGTAGCCAATATAATCTTCCAAATTTGGGTCTAACGTCTAAGCTGAGTTCAGAAGGTTACATACACTAGTGAAATTCATAGTTCAGTTAAAGAGTAAATGGTATCCCCTCATTGGCATTGCATGTATTACGAAAAAGAAACAATACTATGAGTAATTTTCTAAGATGAATATTATCATTACTATTTGTTAGCAATGATATTTTCTGTTGAGAAAGATGCAATGGTGATCATTATATAAAATATCATCAAATTAGGTTAATGGATTTTAACCCAAAGGGATAAAGGATATCCTATAAAGGTAACACAAAAATAAAATGGTCATTAAACAATAACATAAATCTAAGTTGCTTCCGTAAAGTATATAATGGGAGATTAGTCATGGTACTTTTAGTGGATTGGCTTCTTGACTAAATAATCTTTTTACTAATGGACGAAGAGTCAGAGTTTAATTACAAATTATTTAAGCCTTGATTATATATATTCAATTGGTCCCTCTGCTAGCTTGCACAACTTTATATGAATTGCAAATAAGAATCGTTACGATGTATGGATGAAAGTGATGTTTGAGAAATTGATTGCATGAATTACTACTCACAATAAATGTATTTTCTCGAAAGAGCAAGAGATGACTTAGAAATGAATTTAATTTCCTTGGATTATTATTTATTTAATTGAATGTAATTAAAAACTTGAGTCTAAGTGAAAATTACATTAATTAGTCATTGTTTTTTTATTTATTAAATTTATTACTCATATATATTACGGTGAAGTTGTCATGATTTTGACGGGATTAGAATTTGTTTGAAAAAGTAATTTAATTGCTACTAATTAATTATTTTAAATTAATTAAATAAATAATATTTTGAGAACAGAAAACTAGTTATTAGTTTGGATATTTATATGAGCTTGTTTTATTTAATTTAAAACTGAACCGCACATATAATTGTACCAAATACATGAAAAGACCCAAGGAGCCCATTTAAATGGGGGTGGGTAACACACTACACCACACTGAGCCCTAGTGGGACTTGAGGTTTTCTATTAAAATATTATTTTCCTTCTTTTCCTATCCTAGTAGAACTCTTGTGATTTTTTTTTTACATAAATGGACTATTGGGTTGCTGAAAACACAAGACATACATATGAGGATACTCGGTCGAATTTTAGTGAAAATTTGTTTAGTTTGTTTTCTTTAAACTCAAATAAATTATATTTTTTGTGAGTACTTGTTCAAATTTGTGAGATGATAATTTCAGACTCTTTGGAAATTATAATTCAAGTTTGTGAGATTGAATTTTTAGTTTTAGATTTTTCCCTAAAGAAAGTTGCTTTTTCCCATTGGAAAATCTCAATTTTCTTCTTGTGTCTAGTTCTTGAAAAGAGCTCACCCTCTTAGCATCTAAGGGTTTGAGAATAACATAGAAGATCATTCGATTGAAAGCTAGAAGGATTTAGACACTAGATCCATGATTCGATGAATCTCCTTAGCTCGAACACACATGTATTAAATTTGTAAAATTTATTACTATAGATATCACAACCAAATGTTTAGTTTTATGAAAAATTCTAAAATTTCGTTGCACAACAAAACTATTTTTCGTGACCTATTTTTCAAATAACATAAATTTTGGTTTTATTGATAATTCTTATAGACTTTATTTCAATTCTAAAAAAAATCAAAAGGGAAAAGGAAAAAAATTTTGAGAAAATGAAGGAGAAATCGAAAAAAAGAGAGATGAAAAGCACTTGTAGTTCAAAAGCGTTATCAAGAGAAAATGCTTATTTATTTTTTGGTATTTCTTTTAATTTGTTTATCTCCTTTAATTCATGCTTTATTCTTGAGTATTTGAAAAATAAGGGAGAGAGTAGAAAATGGTGGAGTTGAAAATGTATGGAGTGCTTGTTGGGGAAGCTAGGAAAGTTACCTTTAGATCACATTGGTCCAAAAGTGATCAGTGTTTAAAAGCCTAAAATTATCCTTTTTATCTTACCCTCTCTCAAGCTTAAGTTATAAACTTTAAAAGCCTAGTGATTTTTCTCTTATATATTAAAACTATTTTAAAGAAGGAGAAATGATTGTATGAAACTGTGATTCCACGTCATCCTTATCCCTTGTCAATGGGAGAATGACAAATTATATTTTTCCTCCTGATTTTCAGCTTTTTTTCTCCTAGAAAATTTCAAATCCAATTAAAAATGCTAAAAATCAAGAGGAATTGTATGAAACTGTGATTCCACGTCATCCTTATCCCTTTCCAATGGGAGAATGACAAATCAAATTTTTCCTCTTAATTTTCAGCTTTTCTCTCCTGAAAAAAAATTCAAATTTAACTAAAAATGCTAAAAATCAGGAGGAAAAATTTGATTTGTCATTCTCCCATTAGAAAGGGATAAGGATGGCTGGAGTTGTTGAAAGATTACGACCCAATCATCGAGTACAACCCATTAAAAATAAATGTGGTGACGATGCCATGAGCAGGAAAACTATGGCGGTCTTATTGTCCCTGTGAACTAAAGTGACTTTGACTCATCTCTCTTGAATTTTAGAGGATTAGAAGAAAGATATCCAATACGAACAATTCAAGCACAAGATGCTCTCAGGCAAAGCAGTACATTTCAATATAGGTAAAGAGGGTGAACTCAGATTCAAAAATCAAAAGTTTGTATCAGTAAGGAATGAGTTGAGAAAGAAATTATTAAGAGAAACTCACCAAGGGCCTTTTTCGCTTCACCCCGGTGGCATCAAGATGTATAGAGACTTGAAGGAATCCTATTGGTGGCCTGGAATGAAGAAGGAGATCTCATAATACATTTCCACATGTCTATCATGCCAAAAAGTGAAGGCAGAGTATCAAGTTCCATCCGGAAGACTGTATCCTCTAGAAATTCCGAAATGGAAATAGGACAGAATCACCATAGACTTTGTATCTAGATTGCCCCTCAGTCTCTTCAAGAAGAACTCTTTTTGGGAGGTGATAGATAGGTTTACAAAATCAGCATACTTTTTGCTTGTGAATACCACATATTCTTTAGAAAAGTTGGCTGAACTATATATTGTTGAAGTGGTGCGCCTGCATGGAGTGACATCGTCTATTGTGTCTGATACGGATCCAAGATTATCCTCCAGATTCTGGAAACAATTACAACAACCATTGGAAACCAAGTTGAAATTTAGCATTGCATTTCACCCTCAGACAGATGACCAACCTAAAAGAGTAATCAAGTTTTAGAAGATATGATACGTTGTTATGTGATCAATTTTTGGATAAATTTAGAAAGGTATGTTCCTCTGATTGAATTCGCCAACAATAATAGCTACCATGCCAATTTAAAGATGTCTCATTTCGAGGCCTTACATGGTATAAGGTGTAGAACACCTACTTATGGGATAGTGTTAAGCAAAAGAAAAATCGTGGGTCTAAACTTAGTACATAAAATTGAAAAAAAAGTTGTCATTCACAACCACTTGAAGGCTACTCAGGATAAAAAAAGACCTATATAGATTTAAAGAGAAAGGAAAGACACCATATGGTCAAAACAAAAGAAGTGAATTCATGGGGTTGCTTTTATTGCAAGATGCATTGAACTGGTAGATCGCGATACATGAACGATGTTATGTAGCCTTTGGTAAGACAAGTATAATGCAAACCAGATTGGAAAAAAGTAACAGAGGAAAACAGAATGAACATTACAATCTTTGAACACAGACTAAGGTTTTTTCCTAGCATGAATGGGGTTGTTTGTATGAATGCATAGGCATAGTGTATGTGCCAAAGTAAGTCTTACTTTGTCAAATTCGATACAAGTTCGATATTCTCTAATAGGCGAGCTACATGAGGTCAGTCTGTATGGTGTCTTCACTAATGGGTGAATTGTAAGTCCCATTTAGTTAGGAAGAGTTCCTCTATCTGTGTGACGTATAGATATTTTGATGCTGCTTTGGAAATCACTAAGTTCTATGAACTTACTCCATTTATCTTCCCTTCTTAGGACCCCTTGAAAAAATAAAGGAACATTCAAGGACTATGCCAGAGGATACATTCTGTGTGAGGCTTATAATGATTTTGTATTATGCATAACAAATGAATGTGCTGTCAAGGTTTGAAATCTGAAAAATAATAATTGGTAGTTAAAATTGTATTTACCAAATGATGTCCTTCCCTTAAATATTTATAATAAACTTTTGTGTTTTAATAATGTTTGGGCCTTTAAGCTTAAAAGTTTTATTTATTACTACTATAGCAAATACCAATTTGTTTTTTTTTTGTAAACTTAAGGTTCCGCCAATTATGTTTCTATAAGGAAAAGGCTTTAAGGTTGTAACGTACCATTCTTGGGTCCCCTTCAAAGTTCAAGAATAGGGCACTACATTAATGTTGTTGGGGTCACTTTATTAGGAGTTCAAGTTCCTCAAAACTACTTTACTTCACGGGAAGGCTGATGTATATCTTAATGAATTATGTACAACTTTATACAGTTATGAACTAAGAAAAAAGGAAAAAGCAGAGAAATTCAATTTGAGACACAAAAGATTTAGTAGTTCAGAGTTGTTCACACACTTAGAGTAAAGATCAGAAGGGGATATCCAGGTCAAGGAGAAGACTAAGTAAAGATGAGTGTGCTTTTTGTCGAGAAAAATAACACTAGAAAAAAGATTGCCTAAAATTGAAAAATAAGAGTAAATACGATAAAGGGAAAGCTGTAATAGAATCAAGTGTAGTTGAGTGTGATAATGAATATTTAAATCTCTAACTTGTTACATCAGTAACGGCCATAATGAAGATTATTTATGGTGCACACGTGGTAATGAAAGGGGTTCACAAGAATAATAACTTGTACAACTATCTGGGTAGTACAATTAATGGGATAGTTTCTGCAACAGTAACTAAAAATCAGGAGTCAGAAGCACTTAAGCTATGGCATATGCATTTGGGGCATATAGATGAAAAATCCGTGAACTTACTTATAACTCAAGGATTATTGAAAGGAGTAAGAACCTGTAAACTGGATTTTTGTGAGCATTTCATCAAAGGGAAGCAAACAAGGGTAAAGTTTGAGACTATAATCCATGATACTAAAGGCATCTTAGATTATGTTCACTTTGATGTTCAGGGCTCCTCTAAAACAAGCTCTTTGAGAGGAAAATGTTATTATGTAACTTTTGTTAGTGATTATTCCCGAAGAGTGTGAAAGTATACAGTGAAGATAATGGATGAAGTGTTAAGAGTTTTCTTTAAGTGGAAAACGATGATGGAAACTCAAACGTGCAAAAGGATCAAGCATTTTCACACAGACAATGGTGGAGAGTATAAAAGTGGTCCATTTGCCAAGATTTTTTAAGGATAAGGGCAACATCAAACATTTCACTATCAAATCAACAGCACAATAGAGTGGGGTGAAAAAATGCATGAATTGGATGTTCTTGGAGAATGTTTGATATATGTTATCCAATCATAGATTGGGTTGTCACACATGGATTCGTTAAGTCTTGAGTTGCCAAAGGGATTTGCGAATTTAATTGAAAAGTTTTCTACACTAGTGAGTTCATTTTGTAATTAAGGTTAATTAATAGATTGATCTTGGAAAAAGTGGGATTTCAACTATAGTTCTGTTAGTTTTGAACTAAGTATATATTAGTAGGAGACATGTTGATTAAGGTATTTCCAAGTGGTTGTGAATTGGTTTTGGTGATAGGGGTCAGAAGGACTATATGTATAGGAGAGGCATTCTTCTCTAGGGATGATTCTTTTATTTTTCTATTCTTCTTGTTCTTTTCTATGGTTTGTCACGGAAGAGAGAACGGTTATGGAACATTCGTGCATGTAAGGGAAAGACTAAGGTCTAAGTCTTAGAAATTAGAAATCTTGCATGTTGGTAAGTTTTCTAATTTTTCTGCGTTAGCAAATTCAAGAAAAAGAAGGTAGTTAAAGATTTCAGTTAATTATTGGTCCTATTTTATTTTGGCATAAAGTGGCAGATAATCATCCAAATGGTCTTTGTATTCAAAATAAATTATACTTTTTATGATAATGAATGGTTTTAGATAGATTCTGAAATGGTTGTTATGTTGCTTTGACTAATGAGGCTCGTGTAACAAGGGAAAAATGCTTAGAAAATGGATTTTGAGGCAACTCCCAGGTGAGTTCTCAGACTCAAATCTTAAATGGATGTATCCAGTGTCATTAATATACTGAATATGTTTGAATTAGTATTATACTAGTGGTGAATCAACTTGTTGCAGAATGTTGTTATCTTGTGTGTGTATGTGGTATTGAATGCAAATATTGTTTGGTTGTGAGTTTGATCATAATGGAATGGATGAGTATGTTATAGCAAATTATTAATGCATGTTGATTGTATGTGGTATGGTATGTGAATATGTAAATGAAAGGTTCAACGGGATACATTATTGAGTATTGAAATGATATGAATGATTAGCATATTGTATGTCACATGATAAATAGTATCTGTTGGATGAATGTTCATATATGTTATGCATTATATTTATGTGGCTTTGAGGAGGTTTGGATGGTCATACACAGGATTAAATATGCATTATATTTATGTGGCTTAGAGGGAGGTTTGGTTGGATTGAGCCAGGAAATGAGATAAAATGATACGGAGATTTGGTGCACACTTGTATATGAAAGCCAATTGCGTGGGATGTATAAGAGTCCTTTATGGGACGCTTAAGAGCCCCTTGGGGGATGTTTGCAAGACCATGGCCATGACATTATTGTAACTGTGGAAGTCTATTAGGACGACCTTAAATGTGGGAAGTCCACCAGGACTATCTTATGTAGAAGTCAGTAAAGACTATCCAATATGTAGGAAATCCGCCAGGACTATCTTATATGAAAGTCCGTAAAGACTATCTAATATGTTGGAAGTTTGCCAATACTATCGTATGTGGAAATTTGTAAGGACTAGCTAATATGACAAAGTCTGCGAGGACTATCGTTGTGAGGAAATATCACCAGAACTATCTTGTAAATATGATTCCGTAGTACAACCATTTGTATGAGTCCATAAAAAGGTGATCTATTATTATGAGAAGGTTATTGTGTCTGTACTAATGACCGCCTATAAACAAGTTACTGTTTATACAATAAATATAACACCAAAAATATTAGAATTGAGAATGGCGGTGACCGCAAGTACACGGGTCAAATTGTAATATAGTTTATACAACGAAATACCTTGGAAGTATTTTGAGGATCATACCCAAGAGATGATGCAATAAATAATAAAAATACTTTTACAATAACAAGTCTACATGGTAATAGATAATTTCTATATTATGATGGATCATAAAATATATTTAGAGGAATAAAAATAAATAAATAAATAAAAATAAAAATAAAAAATTGAATTAAACCGATAAACCAATCAGGAATATTAACTCACTTTAGGATTTTCAACTAACTTTAGATTAGATGTCTAAAATGGATTAGTAACCGATCAAGCAATCATTACCTCAAGATTTCTAATTAACTTAATCGATTGTTTGATACTCATTTATCTCTCAACCTCACTTTCTCAACTAGGATAAATTACAATTTACTCAGTTCGACTTATCTTCCGATATCATTTATCCTATGATAACTTATTAGGGTTGTCAAACTTAATAGTATAATAACACATAACTTATGTCAACTAATCCATCTTAAGAAATTTCAAATCCTCCATTAGTCACATCCCCATTCACTTGTTAATCTCCCCTAAAGGATTTGTCATTCATGTTATTCATAATCTCAATTTCGATTGAATAAACCATGTAAGAAACACCATCAATTTAGAGAAGAAAAGAGATTTGAATAATTATGGATTGAGTATCGAATGAGAAATAGAGTAGCAAATCTCTAGATTGGAATAAAGAAATAAAACAATTGCAAAGGAAAATATAAATTGAATACTTTAATTAAACAAGTAAATCCTTGAATCAAAATTGATTCAAAAAGAAAAACAAGAAAGTATTTAAAAAGCCGAAAATAAAATAAACTAAAACTAATTCTAAACTACAAGGGTTTTTGAAAGCGTCTAGGACAAATTTTTTATATCCAACCCCTAATGTCTTATTTATAGAGGTGTTAGCAGCCCAAATTAGGTATTTAGCACGTCTTAGGTATTCATATAAGTTTGATTGTGCAGAAGAAAATAACCCCGAAATACTTGGACAATATGTCGGTCTTGTACTGCGCCACACCCCTTGCGTGGCGTGACACGACACCCAAATACTGTCTTATGTCGTTCCTTCGGTGCATTGATGTCCTGGGAAGCTTGTGCATCACTTGACCTTTTCTTCTACGTCAATTGGGCCTTTATATTTCCATCTTACATACTCAATTAAACTAATTAGCACAACTTAAGGCTCATGTCGTCCTATTGGGTCACAACACCTACATAATGTGTTAAAAACACTTATTTTTATTAACTTTTAATCTTAAGGCCTAAATACTAAAAACATAATATAAAATCCTAAAATGTTTAGAAAACATGCTCTTTAAGTGTGAAATTTACCCGAATTAACTACTACATTTGATAAAAAGTCAACTAGATAAAGTAAAACAGATACAAGTTATGACGGTTCATCGGCTCTATTTTTACAGTTATATATCTACCTAATTGTATGAGTCTACCAAGAATGAGTCTATGTGCTTATAGCACATTCCTTACTCAAACCCACTGTACAGGCAAATTGTATAGAAGTCATATTTTATATATGACAGTCCACCAGGTTCTTTTAAGGATGATGCAAGAGTGTTCTCCTATACTTCTGAGACAATCGAATTGTTTATTTTAATAAGTACTTGTCTGAGACACATTATGAAACGTCATATTTGACTATGTGGTTGAAGTAAGGATCTGCCTATTGGAATAAGTGAGATCAAGCATTAATAAGGTTACATGGTGAAGGTATTTATTATGATCTATCCTTCATCATAAGTTGTGTCACAAGAATGATGTATGAGTATCTTCCTTAAAAACGCCAGTGAGAATTTGCAAAAAGTAGTTGTAAAGAAGTAGCTATGAAAGGGTCTGCAAGGAAAACCATTGAAGAAAGGATTGATGGAAATTACTTGCCAACGTATCCACATCTCTATCTAAGTATTTTTTATTGTACGAAGGCCTTATCAATGGGACGCCCTATAGTCAAGTCTACGCCAGCAGGATTTACCAAATATGTTTTGCATAAGCAAAGACTTGTGGTTTCTGAATTTCTAAATTTCAACTTCAATAGTGTTTTGTTTATGCCAAGTATGGAACACTCACTAGGTTCAGTTGAAGTTACCAGTGTGTTTGCTATGGATTGCAAGTTTAGGGGTTGTTTCTAAGAATCAAGGTGAGACCAGGCCAGAATTTGCCAAGCTCAGGCAGTTTAGTTTATGGCTGTAGTGATATGTATATAGTGGGGTGACCTGGTGGCAAAGTCTTAGGGTTCGAGTCAAGTTGTCCTTAGACTTAATTTTAAATCAAATAATGGTTATAACGTAATAGAACTTCCGTAGGAATACATCCCCTTTTAGTAATAAAATTTGTAAGTAAAACCTTTATGCATAATGGATTATATAAATACGCTATATATGTTTATTCTAATGTAAGAGTTCACTTTATATGATTTCGAACTTGCGGCATATTTCTCTAAGGTATGGGTTAATTAGTTAGTTATTGGGTGTTGTTGGAAAAATGGGTTTGGAAAGTGCCACAGAAAATAAATTGTATTTTTTCGATTCATTTAGGATAAACATTTCGACCGAGTAGTCTTCGCTGCTATCTTTAAGCTCACGTTTGCCGAGTGTGAGCTCGTTTCAAATCAGAAAATTTTTCACAAAAATTACCGGTAAGGTAATTTAGCAATTTCTCTAACCTTTTGGGTCAAGTTGTAAATAAAAAAATATCTCTAGAAATTTTCTAAAATAATTTCTTTAGAAAATTTTCTCTTTATAACTTTCTCTTAAATTTAAATGTGTGAAATAATGACCCAAGACTCTCTTTATATAAGGATAGTTTAAAGAGTTCAACTATAATTAAATTTAATTACTTTAATATTAAATTAATAAAATACTATTAAATTCATCTATAATTAAATTTAATTACTTTAATATTAAATTAATATTAAATCTATTAAAATAATATTATTTTTGAAATTATTAATTTAAACTCAAATTCTCTGGTAGAGGCCAATTGGAGTGTAATTCTTCAATTGTTCAACCACCGAAGACCCACCGCTGCCGACAACTTGCTGGCCATCGAAATGTTGTCATCGCAATTGCCGGCACCCCGAGCTAGCTCAGCTTCTGTCGGTTTGGTCCGGCCAGTGACGACTCAACTGATTTGATCTAGCCACTAGTTGGACATTGACCCGGTTTCACATACCAGGCTGATTCGACCAGTTTTTGGGTTTTGGTCTCGATTTTGGGCTCCTCGACCCTATTTATGCTTTTAGGTCCAATTTTTAAGATCAATTAACCACCAGATCAATTGTCTGACTTGAAAATTAATTTCCAAAAATATCATATTAATTTTAATTAATTTGATTAATTTAATTTTATTTGATCAAAAATAATTTTCTTAAAAATCACTTATATTTGCTAAATTAATTTTTCAAGAAAATTCTTTAATCAAATTCTATACTTGAGTAATTCTTATGGTCGCCCAATTTAATTCCACATCGAATAAATCGACTTAATTAAATTATTTCCAAATTCGTAGAATTTTCTTCTAATTCAAATGTAGTCTGGTCGAGCTTTTGTTGAGCTAGCAAATAGACCAATTAGACATATACAATTAGGCTCTAGTAATTGCAATTATGTCTAGAAATATCGTTTCGATAATTCACAATTACTTAATCATGGAGTCAGTTCACAAGAAGTACCATAATTGAAAACTCCTTATTGTATAGTCTTTGCAAAAGCAATTCATCCAACTGCTTTGTCCAATGACCTCATCATTTGTGTTTTACCCTCATATGATATCATTGATTCCTTTGAGTTAAATCCATTCACTCAATACAATCCTATTTTATCTCATTTTCACTATTTTGTCTTCTTAATGATTAATATGATCACTATCAACAAATGACTATGATAAATTGCTTATTCGAGAACAAACAACCCGTGGCCACGTTCCATATTTATCAATCCACATAATTCCAATTAAAGGATATTGTTAACTCTTTAATCGAGTTATGAATTCCACTAATGCTAGTAAAGTCGTGTAATACACAAGTCATGTACTCAACATACCGACTATCGTCTTGATCATCTTTAGAGCATAAGCCTCCACTTATGTCAAAGCACATGAGTTACATACCAATGGTTAGTTACTAACTCAAGATTTAGGTAAATAACACCATGAATACTACAAGTAAATTAATTCACAAGCAGATTTAAAATTAACAAATCTTGGGTCTAGTCCAATGTATCATTCTACCAATGAGTACATCTATGTCTCTACCCGTGGAGCCAACTACTCCGACAGCTAAGCCTAGTCATCTCCTCAATTGGAATTTTAGACTACATAATAATCCTTCTCAATATTTGAATCAAATGTTCACTTTGATTCTTTTATGGGATTGCTAACTCATTTAGATTATCTACTGAAGCAAGTTGCCTTTCTCTCAATGTAAACATTCTTACAGTGCCACTTATCATCAGTTTGAACTTAGAAAATAGATGAGCTAATATTTGCTTGTCACAATTTCACTATGCATGCAAAAATATAAAAGACATAATAAGGAAATGTGAAATTAACTTTATATATTTATTCATAGAAAATAGTTACATGTTTACTAATATATGGGCAAATTTCCTAATAGGTGTAACACCATGTAGTCCGGATCTAGCGATTGGGTTTGGCATGAGGTGATACATGGGTAGAAAGTTTTGGGGCTGAGGTTATAACGTATGCATGCCATCTCATTAATTGCTTAGTATTTACTGCAATTGAAGGAAAAGCACCATTGGAGAAATGTAGTAGAAAGCCTACTACAAGTTATGATTTTTTACATGTGTTTGGTTCTACTTCATACTATCATGTTAAGGAATAAAAGTTGGATCCAAGAGCTAAGAAAGAAGTATTCTTAGGGATATTTTTGGTATAAAGGGTTTTTGCCTATGGAGTCTAAAAACAAAGAAAATTATCTTCAACAGAGCTGTCACCTTTGATGAATCTACCATGTGTTTCAAAGGTGCAAAAGGAGCAATTAGATGATACTCATAAGCATGTGAAGTTTGAAAGAGTGGTGATTCCAGCAAATAAAAAAGTTAATGATTCTCATATTATAGAAGCAGACTCTAGTAGGGAAGATCTATGGAGGGGAAGTTCAGACCCAAGATGTCCACAACAACTTTAATCAATTACCACTAATAAGCCAAGGAGAACAATTAGAAAGCTTGTATACTTTGTTGATATAATGGCTTATGCATTCCAATTGTAGCTGGTGACATTTCTACTACTTTTAATGGAGCAATTCAGAGTTCTAAAGAAGAAAAGTGGAGGTTTACCATAAATAAAGAAATGTAGTCCCTTCATAAGAATCAGACTTGGAAGCTGCTAGTCTATCGAAAGGAAAGAAAACAATTAGGTGCAAGTAGATGTTTGCAAAGAAAGAAGGATTTTTGGCCAAGATTATGTTCGCTACAAAGCAAGATTGGTGGTTGAAGGCTATACTTAGAAAGAGAGAATTTATTACAATGAGGTATTTTCTCTAGTTGTGAAGCATTCCTCCATTAGGATTTTATTGACGTTGGTGGCACAGTTGGATTTGGAACTAGTTTAGTTAGATGTAAAAACTGATTTTTTTTACAAGGAAACTTAGAAAAGAAAGTTTATATAACTCAACTAGAAGGGTTCAAGGTTGCTGGAAAATAAAATTTAGTATATAAACTTGGAAAATCATTGTACGATTTAAAACAATCTCTGAGGTAGTGGTACAAGCGAATTGACAAGTTTATGACAAAACATAGGTACACAAAAAGCAAATATAATTGGTGCATGTATTTTCACAAGCTTCAAGATGGTTCTATCATATATCTTTTTCTTTATGTTAATGATATGTTGATAGCTTCCAAAAGTTAAGTAGAGATTGAGAAGTTAAAGACATAGTTGAAAAAAGAGTTTGAGATGAAGGATCCAGTAGAAGCAATGAAGATTTTGAGCACGAAGATAACTTGAGATAAAAGTTTGAAGAGGCTTTATTTGACTAAGAAACAGTATCTAAAAATTTTAAAGCGTTTTGGCATGAATGAAAAGTCAAAATCTTTTAGCATTCCTCTTGCTACTCATTTCAAGCTTAATGCCTCTATGCCACTAAAGAATGATGTAGAACGAGAATACATGTCAAAGATACCTTATACAAATGTTTTTGGTAGCTTAATGTATGCTATGGTATGTACAAGACTTGACATTTCACAAACAGTTGGGGTTGTGAGTAGGTTTATGCATGATCCAAGAAAGGACAATTGGTAAGCTGTGAAATGGATTTTACGATATATCCAAAATACAATGGATATTGGATTGATTTTTGAGCAGGAAGATAATCAGGATGTGGCTGAATATTGTGATTTAGACTATGCGGGTGATCTGGACAAACGATGATCAACTGTTGTTTATATGTTTACTCTTGTAAAGGCACCAGTTAGTTAGAAGTCTACTTTACAATCAATAGTTGATTTATCTTCTATAGAAGCTGTAACACCCTTAACCCGTATTCGTCACTGAAACAGGGTTACGAGGCATTACAGAACTTTCAGAACATTTATAGATAATTTATATCAACTACTATTCATCCTTCAAAATTATTCGTAATGTCCCTTAGATGGACCCTCGAGGCCCAATATGAGTATTAAAAATCAAGTCGGGACTTAATCAGAAACTCTAAGAATTTTTTGTGACATTTCAAAAAATTTCTAAGTTACAGGGCTCACACTCTCATGTGGTCCATGGGACACACCCACTCTGCAGGCCGTGTTCGCCTCCGTGTAACTCTCTGACTTGTGCACACGGTCATGACACACGCCTGTGTGCTAGGCTGTGTGGTTAATTAAATTCTTCAAAATTAGGTGCAGGTTTCACACGGCTAAGACACATGCCCGTATTCTATGCCGTGTAGCACACACGACTGAGACACACGCCCATGTCTCTACCTGTGTGCTCAATTCTGAGCATTCTATTTCTTACACGGCCTAACCACATGCCCATGTACCGGGCCGTGTGTCACACACGGTCTAGACACACGCCCATGTGGACAAAATGAAGCCATTTCTAGCTTCATTTCTCACCCAAAATCACACCAAGGACCTACATTTAAACTCACATCCAAATACCAACCATCTCAAGCATTCAAATTAAGCAAACTCTATCATTCAACATGGTATATTATTATATGCATACATGTTCATAATCTTACCTTGGTATATTCCATCTGTTAGGTATAATTTTAGCAACCATTTAACATGTATGTAGCTACCATAGTATGACATTACAAATATATCAAAAACAACCATTACTAGCCATTCTAATGGCTAGTTTACAAAGCACATAATTAAGCTATCTATGGCCACGTTAGCCTGTACATGCCATTATGCCAAAATGATTTTGCTATGTATACCCAAAATATGCTAGTGGATAGTGTGATGATACTCTAATGACCTCCAACCTTCGCGAGCTTTCGAGCACTATAAAATAGGGAAAAATATAACAGAGTAAGCATTACATGCTTAGTAAGTTCATATAACGGAAACTAAACTTACCAATCTCGTTTATTAAATCTAAGCATACAATATCATGTTTTCCATCAACTTGGCAAAATTGCCTAAACACATGCATTCAATCAAACAGTTAGTCACAAAATTTTCATAAACATCAAGTAAACATAGATGATCTCATCAAGCAATATTATTTCAAGACATTATCATTTCATCTCATAATTCTCTTATCATGCCAAGAGTTTTGTCCGTTGAATCATTGAAACTCCTATGGATACTCAAGCAGTAAACTCAAGGTGTATGATTCAATAACCCATCAATTCTTATTCAAAAGTACCCATAAGGTACTTAATTAATGACCACATTCTCAAGCCACATATCGTATTACAAGATTACCAGTCCTGGCTAAATCCATTATGTAACATATGCTCAAAAGAGCTCAATTAGGATTACCAGTCCAGGCTAAACCCTAATTGCAACATATGCTTGAGAGAGATTGTATCAAGATTACCTGTCCGGGCTAAATCCCTTCTATAATGAGATCAATAAGATTAATCATCTAAGCTAAATCCCGTCAGCAACAAATGCAGGATCTCATTCATTTTGGGAAAGCACATTTATCCATCGAAATTCAATATTCAAATGAGACTTTACCTTTTTTCCAACATTTCTGAACATGTAATCACTTCACACATTTATAACATTCACATAAATATAATTCATATTGCATAACATCATAACATTCAAGTTAACAATTTTACATGCTCAATTAAGTTACACAAACTTACCTCGGCGCTGGATTGTGTATAAAATCTACTAATCCGAAACCTTTTCTTTCCTTGATCTAACCTCAAATTTGTGTTGTCCGGATCTATATAAATAACCTTAATCATCAATTTCACACATTTCATATTCATTTGGACTCAATTTACGTCCTAGGCAAAATTACCATTTTGTCCGTAACTTTTCCATAAATTCTAATTTCGTCCCTGGGCTCGAAAACCTTTCATTTTCTACCATAAATTTTTCAGCATATGCATCCATGACCTAATTTCCATACTTTGATAACTCTTCAAATTGATCCCCCAAATAGATAGATTAGGTTACCTTGGTTTCAAAAATATCAAAATTACTAAAAACGGGATAAGAAAACTTACCCAATTAAGCCATGAAAGTTTTTCTCTCTCTCCTAGGGTTTCCATGTGTTTTTGGGGAAGAAGATGCATAAAATAAGATGATATTTTCTTTTTCATCTTTTAATAAATTAAATTATTTCAAATTTCAATTTAGTCCTTGCCCTTTTCCTAAATTTCTATGGATGAGTCACCAAAATATCTACATACTTTTCTTTAATGGTCTAATTACCATATAAGGACCTCAAGTTTTGAATTCCATAGCTATTTAATCCTTCTAGCTATTAGAACTCAACTTTTGCATTTTATGCCATTTAGTCCTTCTCGTGATTAAGCACATAATCGATAAAATTTTCTTATCGAAATTTTCACATGACATTTCTAACATATTACAGACCATGTAATAAAATAAAAATAAATTTTATTTTTGAATCGAATTTTTGGTCCCAAAACCACTGTTCTGATTTCACTGAAAAATGGGCTGTTACAAAATCGGAGTATATGACATTAACAGAGGATGGAAAAGAGGCAAATTAGCTCTATGGGTTGCTTGGTGAACTGAAAATTAAGCAAAAGTATGTCAAAGTACATTGCATTGGTCAGAGTGCTATTTAGTTAGCAAATAATAATGTTTTTCATGCAAGGACAAAGCACATTAATATTTGGTATCATTTTGTATGAGTGATTCTAGAAAAATGTGGAGTAAAGATCCAGAAGATTTCAACCACTGAGAATCCCGCTAATATGATGATTAAGGTTATGATTGCAGTCAAGTTCCAACAATGTTTGCATTTGATCAATGTTAAAATTTGAAGGTTGAAATTTGAAGACACTATCAAGTGTTGTTTTGCAAGGAGATTGAAGATGTGGAAAATTGCTAAGGTGGAGATTTGTTGAAATAGCATAATCTCACATCTAAAAAATACAAGGTTGTGGAGTGTTTGTACTACTAAAATAAAGGTGGTTTCACTTATAACAGCCTGTTTTTAGCTAAATCAGAACAGTAGTTTCAAAACCAAAAATTTGATGTTAGAAAATTATTTTAATATTATTTTCGGTATTTACAGCATGTTATGTGATATGTGTGAAAATTTCGTGAGCTAATTTTATCGATTGGTTGGTTAATTTGATAAAAAAGACTAAATCGCGTAAAATATAAAATGTATGTTCTATTAGTTAAAGGTGTCAAATAGCTTTTGATTTTAAATATGATGGCCTTAAATGGTAATTATACCATTTTAAATGATAGTGGACATTTATGGACATCATTAAGTGATTTTAAATGTTATAATTTAAAGGTTAATTTTGGTATTTGATAAATAATGTTAATATTAATAAAACAAAACCAAATTTCTTTCTCCATTCATCTTTTTGGCCGAATATTGAAGAAGAAGAAATCATCTTGTTGTGTTTTAGGGTTCGACACACTCTTAGCTTGATTAAGGCACGGTTTTAGCTTGATTTTTTTTATGATTTTTATGTTTTTGTAATCGTTGCAGCTTAATCTAGCTAGCCCGTACCTTTAATTTTGAAACTCTTAAAGATCTTGAGAGTTGCAATTGTTGAATCTATGTGTTCTTTGATGTTTAATGTAGAAATATGAAAGCTTGATAATAGATTTTCATGTTTTGTAAAGTGGTTTTTGATGAAAATGCATAATAAGGATTAAATTGTGAAATGTGCAAATTGTGTGGTTGAAATGTGAAATAAGTGAAAGTTTTGGGCTCCTAGGGACCTATAAATAATTCAGTCAAGCTTGGGTTTATTGAAATTATGTGAATTTTGTGTTTTGTGAAATAAGGACTAAATTGTTAAAAGTGTAAATGTTTAGGGGCTAATGTGCAAATAGGACTAAATGTATGTTTTGGACTAAATTGAATGAATGGTTGATTAAAAAAGTTAGTTTTTAATTCATATAGATCAAAAAAGAAAGAATTCGGATTTAAATCGGGGGAAAAGTAAGGTTATCGAGTAGCCAACCTGATCTGTCAATTCCGAATAAGAGGTAAGTTCGTATGTATTAAGCATTGTAATAATTATGCTTTTAGTGCTTTAATATTGCATAAATTGTATATACGGGACTACAGTTATGTTTGACGAAAAATCAGTTATTTGTGGCACTTAGTGTGCGATTCGACATAGCTTCGGCTATATATGGCACTTAGTGTACGATTTGAGATAGTTTCGGCTATGTACAATACTTAGTGTGCGAGATATCGAGTATGGCACTTAGTGTGTGAGGCATTGAGTATTCAACAGCATTCCATGTATGTATGAACTTGTTATAGATTGGTATAGGTATGTACATGTATATTATGAGCTTAAAATCAACTAAGTTATAAAATTTGTCTATAAGCTTATGAATAAGCAGGTGAAAGGTTTGCTAGTAATCATAAAGTACATGATAATATGTTTATATTGATGAATGTTGTATTTTTGATTAGTTAAGTTTATATCATACGAGCTTACTAAGCTTATTAGCTTACTTTGTGTATTTTCCTGTGTTTTATAGTGATATCGAAGTCAGCTCAGATTTGGGGATAGTCAGAGACTTTATCGTACTATCGAACATCTATTTTGGTACTTTTGAAGTTATGTATATATGGTATATGACATGTATAGGCTTGAGTCATTTTTAGTATGTTTGATGAACATGTGCTTTTAAGCCATTTGAGTTGCTTGTGATAATGAATTTGTTAATGTATTAAGTTGTGTAAATGGCTTTCTTTTGAGTTTAGTAATTGACCTATATTGAGTGAATGAAGTTGAATTGATAATGCATATTGGAATAGTTTAACCATATGGATTATATATATGTGAATTATGTCTAGTAAGACAAGTTGAGTTGATAGGTACTTGAATAGGTAAATGACACTGAATTGAGTATTGAAATGGTTGAAATGGATATAGTATGATTGTGTATTGGTTGATGACATTTGGCTGGATATTTGTGTTTTGAAATGGTACCAATTAGGCTTGTATAAGTATGTGCAAAATGGGAGGCAAAATGGCTTAGTGAAATGGCCTATTTTTGTCCACACGGGTGGTACTGATATTCGCGACAGGTTTTAAAAATTTATAATTAAGCATTTTTGAAACTAACTATTGTCATGATGAAGGCAAGTGTACCTATCGAACAGTAGTATAGCTTTGGCAAGATCGGATTATCAAACCCAAAGGAACCAAGAGTACTAATAATTACTTTTTTTATTATCTAGCCTAAAAATTAAGGGATTTGTTTATCTAAACTAATTAACTAAACTAAGAGTGCACAGAGAGAAATTGGGAAAAAGCTTTTGGGAAAATTCAATTGATTAAGACAATACCCAAGGAAAAATCCACCTAGACTTCACTTGTTATTTGACTCTAAACCAGACGATCTATTCATTTGACTTGATCCGTAAAAATCCCTAAGTTATATTATTATCTCTCTCGAGACTAATAACGTCTAACCCTAGGTTGATTAATTGAAATCTCTTTCTAATTAACACCCTAGTGTTGCATTAACTCGATCTATGGATCCCCTTATTAGGTTTCACCCTAATCCGGCAAAATCTTATCACCCTATCTCTAGGCGTGCAATCAACTCCGCTTAATTATGACAAATTTACTCTAAGACAGGGTCTCTTCCTCCTCTGAATAACAGCATTAACTTGAATCAATATCCTGAAATATTAAAACAAGAATTAAGAACACATAATTAAGAACAAGTCAAATATTTATCATACAATTCAGATAATAATAAGATCCGTCTTAGGTTTCATTTCCCTTAGGTATTTAGGGGGTTTATTTCATAATTATAAAAGAAAACATTTCAGAAGAATAATGAATACAAAACATAAAGAAAACCCAAAACCCCTGAATGGAAATTGAAGGGAGATCTTCAATTTGATGATGAATCCGACTTCTGAGATGGGCCAATAGGCTTCCCTTGAGTAATCTCTTACCTCCTACTCCGTGTCCCCCTTCTAAGTGCCTCCTCAGGTGTTTAAATAGGCTTTAGAGTGCCTAAGAGCCCTAAAAATTGGTCTTTTTCGAATAGGACTATACTTGGGCTCGGCAAGGACACGTCTGTGTGTGAATACACCAGCTCGTGGTCAAGGCTGTTGAATAGACACGGGCGTGTAGTCTACCCATGTAATTTATGCTTTGATCCTGCCAAATGGATACGGCCGTGTGACACGCCCGTGTGAGGAAGTCCAGGCCGTGTTGATTTTCCATGTGGGTCCATTTTCTCCGTTTTCGGCTCGTTTCTTGCTCTTTTTACTCTCCTATGCTCACCTAAGAATAAAACATGAAATTAAAGAATTAGGAGCATCGAATTCACCAAATCTATGGAGAAATCATCCATAAATGTGTTAAGTATGGGATAAAAATTTGTATAAATTATGGTTTATCAAATACCCTCACACTTAAGCGTTTGCTTGTCCTCAAGCAAAATCCTTAACTCACAATTAAAATAAATTCTTCTCAATTTATAATCCCTATCAATAATATCTCAAAATAATCCATAAGTATTCATACATTGAAAATTCAACTAAAAGTACGTCAAAGTTTCAAACATTCCAAGTTGAGCATTTTATCACGAAAACATGGGTGTCTCCCCTCATCTAAGTGATTACCTTTGGTCAAAATATCACAGAGTTTAACATCCTCACTAAAGATTCACTCAAATCACTCAAGGTGTTTAAAGACATCAATTAGAGCACTCATTAGTCAATATGAAAAGTTATTACCATAGGCTTGCTTGAAAATCAAATCTCCACCACTATATATGAGCTGATACATCAATCAAAAAGGTCTTTTAGAGGGTTGTAATGTAGCTTTGGTTAGGGGGTGTGGTCACAAGCTGAAAGAAAAGGTTAGAATCAGGATTGAATTGAAAATTTACCTAGCTAGAAAATTAACTAGTCATCAGTTGAATACAAGTGAGCTTCTTCTCAGAATACTCAAGCTCAAAAATGATGAATTACTACTAATATGTATTGAAGTAATTTTTTTTTAAGAACAAGTCAAATAATATAGAACTTAATTATTGCAACGAAGAATAAAACATAGCTAAGCAATTAATTCAAATTAAATCTCGACAAAAATAGGGATCAAATTAGGGGATTTCAACAATAATGGGTTATGGGTTAATATTGAGGGTAAATCAATTAGTGGTTTGTTAGGCTTAAAGGGGTTTACTAAGGGTTAATTATGAAGGTAGGCTTTTGTGGAGTGAGTGAGTTAAACCTAAGGGCCTTTATCATCTTGACATATCAAATCAAATGGTGTGGTGTTGACATGTATAATCAAGCAAGTTCTAGAATAACAAATCAAAACTGAAGCACTCATAATGAAAGTGGGCATGAAAGAAATAAAATATGCTCTAAAGGCTCATGATCTCACAAAAATTATGGCTTTTTGATGTTTAAACTTGTAAATTTCAACTCAAGATAATACCTAAACTTAGGGGAACAACGTAAAAGTTTTTAATTCTTCAAAAATCAACTTATCATGCTTAATTCCCTAATGTCTTAAAGTTTAAACAATCAATGCATAAATGCCTATGTTTTTATTCGAGACATATCAATAAAAATCATAAATTAATTAAAATTCATTCTAATAGTGATATGAGTGATTCACGTTAGAATAAGAAAAAATTCAGGGATTTCTAATGATGATATAAAAGAGCCCCCCACACTTAAGATGTACATTGCCCATAATGTACAAAGATAGATATATTGAAACATAAAGATAATTAATTATAAGATAGGGAGAGAAGTGAAACTTCCTGAATGATGAATGGATTCCTTGAATTGGAGTTATGGAGAATAATCAGCCAACGCAATGATGAGAGTGGAGGATAATACTTCGGCGGTGGTAGAGGTTCATTAATCCATAAGTCCTTTGCCCTTGGAGTTTTTAATTCCTATTTGATGATGAGCTTTGGAGCTCTTTATGACTGTGATAAAATCAGGAACTCTTTAGGAAATATAATGAAGCATAATTACTCGTAATGAAATAACCAAAAATAAAAATTGTAAAAACTCAAGATAAAATAGTATTAAAAGGAAATAAAAAGAAATTTCAAAATATAAAGATAAAAATAATAGGTGTTTATAGAGAAATTGGGGCACATGGTCGTGGGGGACGCCCGTGTGCCCTCATTTCAGCTTGTGCATTTCATGGTTTTCGAAATTGGGTGCATTGGTGTACACGGCCATGTTGAACGACCGTGTCAATCTTCGTTCGCTTCTCCCATGCTAGCGTATGCAGGAGCACGCCCGTGTTATTTTGTCAGGCTCGACCATGGTCGTGTCGCATACCTGTGTTAATTTGGCAGGATTGCCCAAGGCTTTGTCGCACGACCGTGGCAACTTATCAGATCCCGTGTTGAGTAAACACTTTTGCTTTGTTTTCACACGGCCGTATCGCACGACTGTGTTGCCTCCCGTGGTATGTGCACGGCCTTCGGCACGCCCGTGTGTCTGGCCGCGTGGTTCTGGAAATCCTGTATTCCGTGACTCAGTTAGTGAATTAAATGTTAAAGACTAAAATTTAAAGAAGTTAACACCGTTAGTGCTCGGGGTGCCTTCCGAGAAGCGCTTGTTTATAGTCTAAGGTCGACTCTACCTTACGGGTATATTTAGGTAACTTCGTGGATCCATAGCTCCTTTTTATCGTCTTTGAACTTCTTACCATTATACATTTTAAGACGATGTCCATTTACCTTAAAAGTGCCTTATGATGGATGACTTACCTCTACTGTGCCATATAGAAACACAGTTTGGACTACGAAAGGACCTGACCATCGTGATTTAAGCTTTCCAAGAAACAATTTGAGCCTCGAGTTATATAAAAGGATAAGGTCTCCAACTTCAAATTGCCTTCGTTGCTTCAAACGGGCGTTGTGGCGGCACTTCATCGCTTCCTTATATAGTCGTAAATTTTCATATGCATTGGTTTGCCACTCATCTAACTCATTTAGCTGCATCAACCTGTTTTCACCTGCAAGTTTGGGGTCAATGTTTAGAAATTTTATAGCCCAGAATGCCTTGTGTTCTAACTCAAATGGTAGGTGACAACTTTTCCGATAGACAAGTCTGTAAGGTGATGTTCCTATGAGAGTCTTAAAAGTAGTTCTATAAGCCCATAAAACATCATCTATTTTCATCGCCCAATCCTTCTTGTTTAATTCTACTGTCTTTTCTAGGATACGTTTAAGCTCTCGGTTTGCTACTTCGACTTGGCCACTAGTTTGGGGGTGATAAGAGGTAGTTGTTCTATGATGAACTCCGTATTTCTTAAGGGTCTTATCAAATTGGGCGTTATAAAAATGAGTACCCCTATCACTGATAATTGCTCTAAGTGTACCAAATCGAGAGAAAAGTTTCTTAAGGAATCATACTACTACTCTAGCATCATTAGTAGGTAAAGTTTGGGCTTCAACCTATTTGGACATATAACCAACAGCTACTAAGATGTATTTATCCCCGAATAAACTAGGGAATGGACCCATGAAGTCAATACCCCAAACGTCAAATATTTCACATGAGAGCATATATGTCTGAGGCATTTCATCACGTTTGGATATATTACCTGTTCTTTGACATTTGTCACAAGAAGTAACATACCTGTTGGCGTCTTTGAATAGAGTGGGCCAATAAAAACCTAATTCGAGGATTTTATGTACGATATTATTTCCACCGTAATGTCCTTCAGTCGGTCCTGAATGGCAATGTTCCAAGATTTTCAATGCTTCTGTCCTTGTAACGCATCTCTTAATGATTTGATCTGCACATTTACAGTAAAGAAAAGGGTCTTCCCAGAAGTAGTTTTTCATATCAGTGAAGAATCACTTCTTTTGCTGATGTGTCAACCCTTTTGGGATGATGTTAGCGGCTAAAAAGTTTGCAATATCTGCAAACCAATGTACCTCAGAATCAAATATAGCAAAAAATTGTTCTTCAGGGAATGAATCATTTATTTCAACGTCATCTGGCTCTTTGGTAATTGAGTTTTCGAGCCTGGAGAGATGGTCAACCGCAAGATTTTCAGCTCCTTTCTTATCCTTAATCTCCAAGTCAAATTCCTGCAGTAATAAGATCCATCGAATGAGTGGAGGTTTTGCATCAGTTTTAGTCAAAAGGTGGCGAAGAGAGGAATGGTCATTATAGACGACAACTTTAGACAATACTAAATATGGCCTAAATTTATCGAATGCAAAAACCACAACTAGCAACTCTTTCTTCGTGGTGGTGTAGTTTTCTTGTACGGTTGTCAAAGTCCTGCTAGCATAATAGAAATGTTGAAAATGTTTATCTCTTCACTGTCACAAAACTGCGCCTACTGCAAAATCACTCGCATCGCATATTAGTTCAAAAGGTGAATTCCAATAAGGTGCAATTATAATTGGAGCTTTAGTCAGTTTATCCTTTAAAGTATTAAATGCTTCTAAATGCTCCTGATCGAAATTAAAAGGCACATCTTTTTCTAGTAATTTAGTCAAAGGCTTATCTATTTTAGAAAAGTCTTTAATAAATCTTCTATAAAACCCAGCATGTCTTAAGAAGCTTCTAATAGACTTAACCGAATTAGGGGGAGGTAGTTTTTCAATGGTTTCAATTTTAGATTTATCAACCTCAATCCCTCTACTAGAAATTTTATGTCCTAACACAATACCTTCTTGAACCATAAAGTGACATTTTTCCCAGTTAAGCACAAGGTTTGTTTCCTCATATCTTATTAACACTCGTTTTAAATTTTTAATGCAAAGATAGAAAGAGTTACCGAAAATTGAGAAATCATCCATAAATACCTCCATGACATCTTCTACGAGTTCGTCAAAAATGGCCATCATGCAGCGCTGAAAAGTAGCAGGAGCATTACATAATCCAAAAGGCAATCTACGATAAGCAAACGTACAGTATAGACATGTAAATGTCATCTTTTGTTGATCTTTAGGAGCTATTGGGATTTGGAAATAGCCAGAGAGTCCGTCTAAAAAGCAGTGGTACATGTGTCCTAACAATCATTCCAACATTTGGTCAATGAATGGAAGGGGAAAGTGGTCTTTCCTCGTGGCATCATTTAGCTTCCTATAATCAATACACACTCTCCAACCTGTGACTGTCCTTGTTAGGATTAATTCATTCTTCTCATTGGCTACAATAGTCATGCCTCCTTTCTTAGGAACAACTTGCACTAGACTCATCCAATAACTGTCAGGAATAGGATAAATAATTCCAGCATCTAGGAGTTTAATTACCTCAGCTTTAACAACTTCCTTCATGTTTGGGTTCAGTCGTCTTTGGGCTTGCACGCATGATTTATATTCATCTTCCATTAAAATTTTGTGGGTGCAAAAAGAAGGGTTGATCCCTTCAATGTCAGAAATTTTCCAAGCTATGGCCCTTTTATGCTCTCTTAATACTTGGAGTAATTCCTCTTTCTCCTAGGGTTGCAAGTTGGATGCAATAATTTCCGGTAATGTCGAATTATTTCCAAGGAATGCATATTCCAAGTGATTCAATAATTGTTTAAGTTCTAGTTTGGGAGGTTCGTCAATAGAGGATTTTTGCTTAAGTTCATCTTTTACCTTAATTCCCTCATATTTTGCTAGTTTTGGGGAGGTTTCATTGGAGTTTAGTACGGTTCCTATCTCAAAATCATCATCTACCCCCTCTCCTTGGGCGAGACACAGTTCCATCTTGTCCTTGTGTACGATTTCCTGAAAAGAATCTTGAGTAGCATGATCAATAGAGTCTATAAAATAACATGAGTCATCCTGTTCTCTAAAAAATCTCATGACATCATAAATTTTAAAAATAATCTCTTCGTCACCTACTCTAAGTACCAATTTACCATCACCCACATCAATTACAGCCCTAGTAGTGGCTAAAAATGACTGACCTAAGACTAAAGGCACCTCAACATCTTCATACATGTCAAACACAATGAAATCAATAGGGAATATAAATTTATCTACTTTTACAAATACGTCCTCTATAATTCCTCTAAGATATTTAACAGATCTATCAGCTAATTGAATGCTCATCCTAGTGGGTTTAGGTTCTCCAAGACCAAGTTGTTTAAACATTTTATATGGCATTAAATTAATGTTGGGGCCTAAATCAGCTAGTGCTTTATCAACATTCAAACTACCAATTAAGCAGGGAATAGTAAAACTTCCTGGATCTTTCAGTTTGGTTGGCAGTTTATTTTGGAGTATGGCTGAGCACTCCTCATTAAGTTCCACTGTAGATAAGTCTTCAAACTTCCTTTTGTTTGTTAGAAGCTCTTTTAAAAATTTTGCATATGTAGGCATCTGCGATATAGCTTCAACAAAAGGTAAGTTAATATGCAGTTGTTTAAAAAGTTCAAGAAATTTATCAAATTGTGCATCTATGTGGTTTTTCTTCAACTTTGCTGGGTATGGGATTGGTGGTTTATATTCTTTTGGCATTAGATTGTCATTGCTTTCGGGTTCGACCTCCTTTCTGTCAGCTTCTTGTGGTGGTTTCTTTTCAGATTCAGCTAACACTTTCCCACTCCTTAGTGTAACTACTTTCACGTGCTCTTTTAGGTTGGGTTCAGTGTTACTAGGTAGGCTTCCTAGTGGTCTTTCAAAAATTGGTTTGGTGAGCTATCCTATTTGAGTTTCGAGCCCTTAAATCGACGCTTGTTGATTCTTAAGTGTTGTCTCGGTATGCTAAAAATGAGTTTCTGACACCGAGATGAATTTTGTTAGCATCTCCTCAAGGTTCGACTTTTTCTCTTGTTGGTAGGTTGGTTGTTGAAAGCCTGGAGGTGGTGGTAGTCGCTGATTCCCTTGGCCTCCCCAAGAGAAATTTGGGTGGTTCCTCCAACCTGCATTGTAAGTATTACTATAAGGATTATTTTGAGATCGAGGATTATTACCCATGTAATTTAACTGCTCGTTCTCCATGTTGTGGCCATAGGGTGGATAATCTGAATTGCTTGATCCACCTCCACTTGCTTCGCACTGCATTACTGGGTGAACCTGTGAAGAATCAAGAAAACCATCAATTTTTCTGTTCAAAAGTTCTACCTGATTAGAGAGCATGGTGACCGAATCGACGTTAAAAACACCGGCTGTTTTCGTTGGTTTTGTCCTCATGACTTGCCACTGATAATTATTCAGTGGCATCTCTTCTATAAATTCATAAGCATCTTCAAGTGTCTTATTATTGATAGTTCAACCAGCGGCTGCGTCGATCATCTGTCGAGTCGAAGGATTCAGGCCATTGTGAAACGTTTGAACCTATAGCCAGAGGGTAACCCATGGTGAGGGTACATTCTCAACAGATCCTTGTATCTCTCCCATGCATCGTAGAGTGTTTCTTAATCCATCTGCACAAAAAAAGAGATATCATTACGTAATTTAACTGTTTTAGTCGGCGAAAAATATTTTAATAAAAACTTTTCAGTCATTTGTTCCCAATTAGTGATTGACCCTCGTGGTAACGAGTTCAAGCACTGTTTAGCCTTATTACTCAACAAAAAGGGAAACATCTGAAGGCGAATGTCGTCATCAGAAACGCCATTGATTTTAAAAGTGTCGCAAAATTCTAAGAAATTCGCCAAGTGAGCATTGGGATCCTCGTCCTGCAAACCATCAAATTGAACAAATTGTTGGATCTTTTGAATGGTGTTAGGTTTCAGTTCAAAATTATTTTTAGCAACAGCAGGCCTAACTATGCTCGATTCAGTTCCTGTTAAAGAAGGTTTAGCATAATATACATAGTATGTGGAGCAAGATTCTGATTAGCACCAATTGCAGGAGGTAGCAGGTTTTCTTGGTTTTCAGCCATCTCCTCGGTTGTGGTTGAAGTATCGTCCTCTTGCTCTTCCTCTGTGTATCTTAGGCTTCACCTTATTTCTCTTTGGTTTTTTGCAAACTGTGCGGTCGATCTCACCATCAAAAAGTAGTGGTCCTGAAGGGTTTCTTCTGGTCTTAAACTAGAAAAAAAAACTTGTCAGAAGAAAATAAATGAAGAATTAGAAAAGAAAATAAAAATTTAAATTGTAATAAAAGTAAAATGGCTAAAGTAATAAAAATCGAGTGTTCCTAATATCCTAGTTCCCTGGCAACGACGCCAAAAACTTGATACGTGATATTCGTGATAGGTTTTAAAAATTTATAATTAAGCATTGTTGAAACTAACTATTATCATGATGAAGGCAAGTGTACCTATCGAACAGTAGTATAGCTTTAGCAAGACCGGATTGTCGAACCCAAAGGAACCAAGAGTACTAGTAATTACTTTCTTTTTATTATCTAGCCTAAAAAATAAGGGATTTGTTTATCTAAACTAATTAACTAAACTAAGAGTGCACAGAGAGAAATTGAGAAAAAGCTTTTAGGAAAATTCAATTGATTAAGACAATACCCAAGGAAAAATCCACCTAGACTTCACTTGTTATTTGACTCTAAATCAGACGATTTATTCATTTGACTTGATCCGTAGAAATCCCTAAGTGATGTTATTATCTCTCTCAAGACTAATAACATCTAACCTTAGGTTAATTAATTGAAATCTCTTTCTAATTAATGCCCTAGTGTTGCATTAACTCGATCTATGGATCCTCTTATTAGGTTTCACCCTAATCCGGCAAAATCTTATCACCCTATCTCTAAGTGTGCAATAAACTCCACTTAATTATGACAAATTTACTCTTAGATAGGGCCTCTTCCTCCTCTGAATAAGAGCATTAACTTGAATCAATATCCTTGAATATTAAAACAAGAATTAAGAACACATAATTAAGAACAAGTCAAATATTTATCATACAATTCAGATAATACTAACAAGATCCGTCTTAGGTTTCATTCCCCTTAGGTATTTAGGGGGTTTAGTTTATAATTATAAAAGAAAACATCTCAGAAGAATAATGAATACAAAACATAAAGAAAATCCAAAATCCCTGAATGGAAATTGAAGGGAGATCTTTAGCCTTGATGATGAATCTGACTTCTGAGATGGACCAATCGGCTTCCCTTGAGTAATTCCTTGCCTCCTACTCTGTGTCCCCCTTCTAAGTGCCTCCTTAGGTGTTTAAATAGGCTATAGAATGCCTAAGAGCCCTAAAAATTGGCCTTTTTCGAATAGGACTATACTTGGGCTCGGCAGGGACATGCCCGTGTGCGAATACTCCAGCCCGTAGTCAAGACTGTTGAATAGACAGGGGCGTGTAGTCTACCCGTGTAAGTCGTGCTTCGATCCTGCCAAATGGACACGGCCATGTGACACGCCCGTGTGAGGAAATCCAGGCCGTGTTGATTTCTCATATGGGTCTATTTTCTCCGTTTTCAGCCCGTTTCTCGCTCTTTTTACTCTCCTATGCTCACCTAAGTATAAAACATGAAATTAAAGAATTAGGAGCATCGAATTCACCAAATCTAAGGAGAAATCATCCATAAATGTGCTAAGCATGGGAAAAAAATATGTATAAATTATGGTTTATCAACGGGCAGGGACATGGGCGTGTGTCTCAGCCGTGTATGACACACGGCCATGTTGCATGGCCGTGTGTCCCCTGGTGCTGAAACTAAAATGAAGTCAGTATGCTCCACATGGTCTCACACACAGGCATGTGACCGGCCGTATGGTACAAGTCAGTATACCCCCTAATTTGCACACGGCCTAGCACACGGGCGTGTGACTTGGCTGTGTTGCATAAGTCAGTATACCCTACAGGTTTGGCATTGGCTGGCACAAGGGCATGTGTGGCCACTTCGAAGGGCACACGAGCTAGACACACATGCGTGTGGTTGGCTGTGTGACCCAAGTCAGTATGTATGCCCTGTTTTCAAACAGCCAAAGACACAAGTGTGTCTGGAGCCATGTGAGGCTCAAGGCCTGTTCACACGGGCGTGTGACCCCTGTATGATTGAAAATTTTCTAAGTTTCCAAAATTTTCATATGTTATCGGTTTAGTCCCGAACCACTTCTAAAGCATGTTTAAGGCCTCGTAGGCCCTTATAAGGGATAATGTGATTATGTTGAATGATTTATGAGAACAAATGCTTTATGTTTGATAAATGTATGCTATATGTTGAGAATTGATCGGCAATACCTCGTAACCCTACTTTGGTGACAGATACGGGTTAAGGGTATTACATCTCTACCTTTAGATCACCCTAAAATTTGTCATTTTCTTGATAAGGCAATTTTTCCTTTTCATATTCGTAATTTTCACTTGTATATTTTGCAGTGAAATATATTTGGTAATGTCTGAGGACGTAAGCGGCCTTTTTTGAACCTCGTTAAATTTTTTATGTTCATTATTGTTAATATTTTTCTTTCAATATTTTGTAGGGAACAATTTTAGTGATATATTGTGCTATTAAATTACATTGTAGAGAGATTCTATCTAGGAAGTTGGGTTTTAAACGGGACTGTTTGTTACCACTCCAATCTTTCCTAGGAATTAAGCCTAGTGTGATTTTCTAGTACAACAATTTACTCTCTTTTACTCTATTCGCACAACACCTCACACTTGGTAAAAGTAAGTAATGAATTCTTTGAGTATTTACTAAGAAAATTTTTACTTGCGTATTGTTGTTTCTTGCATGTAGATTGAAAGTAGATTCCAAGAAATTGAGATTTTATTTTAGACCCACATCACACTATAGCAAGGCTTGAATGGTATGACATTAGATAAATATTTTGGTTTATAGTATGTCATGTACTTAGGTATTTTTGTTTGTTTGTAATGGCATTGGATTGTTAGTATGGATTTATGAGTCACTAAAGTATGTTTTGTTATTATCTTGGTCTTGATATACAATAAGATTGAAAATGTGGTAAATTTTCTTGGTGAATGAGAGCTATTTTAATGTCCTCAAATGTTAGTATTTGATGTTGTGCGATTTAGTATGTTTTGGTTATGCTTTGGAATGATTTGAAGTGTTTAAAGACTTAAATTTAAGTTTTCTACAAGTTGGCAGCACAATTTTAACTCTAGGGGTCTCATGTCTTGAGACATGCTATACTTGCCTTGAGATATGGACTACTGCTTCGTGAAAATTTATGTTTTTATATTCGAAATTGATTCAAAATTTCTTGGTTTTTGTCTTGGGCACGAATTAAGCCATGCCAAAGTTTTATATATGACTTTAAACATCTAAATGTGACTTCCCTTATTTGTGGCTATCATCAATCTAGGTAAAGGTTGTTACATCAGGCTTGCAAGACAAAAAGAAGAACTATGGGGCATTAGAGTAGTTTCTTTAGGATGTTATTCAATGATTAAGTTAGTGAAGGGAAGATGATGAAAGCTTAAAAGAATATACTTTGATTCTATTGGTTATGGAAGTCTTGCCTTTTATGAAAACCTTTACCTCTTTATCACCTTTCTCTCTTTATCCTCTAGCCCCTTGTTGTTTCTATCGTTGTTGTTGTTGGGGATTTGAGGGGACTAATATGTGGTTGGCTAAGGTATGTGTTCTTAATCCGATAAGATCGTGCTCAATACATGTATGGATGGGATAAAATCAATTTATTTGAGTAACATCAAATTCAATAATCGAATTCAAGATTCCATATTAGTGCCTTTAGCTTCTTTGTTGGTTTTGTGCCATCTGAACGTTTGTAAGAGTTTGGCCCTTTTTATTGTTGTTTATCTTAAGCTTGGAGTTCGAGTTTTTTTCAAGTATAACAAACATTAAATTAAATTCTTTTGTTGAGATTAACATTTTTTTGGTACAATTTATACATTATTTATAATAGCAAATTACTAGCAACACACATTACAAGTAGATAATTATTACGACTTGAACCTATGACATGGGTTGTAGAGTGAACGCTCAGATCAATGAGTAACAACTCTAGTTTGAGAGTAACATTAAATTGTAATAAAATCTAAAAGTTATTTAAATAAGACATAATGATTTATTTGACTCTCTAAACTTTAAAAAAAAATATTTTAGCCTTCCATTTAAAGTTTTTTAACCTTAGGATTGCATTATTTGTCAAATTACTCCAAAATAAATAAAAAAATTAACATTTATTAACTCCATTGACATGACATATACGTAAATGTCACGTAAATAATTAATTAACTTTTTAAAATTTTAAAAATTCAGAAAAGTATATAAATATAATTTTGAAAAAAATTAAAAGTTATATAAAATATAAAAATATTTTTTAATATTTTAATTTTTAAAAATTAATTAATTACTAAAATCCACGTAAATCATTATGCATTTAAATAACTTAAGAACTTCCCATAAAATACATGATTTCATGATGGAATACTAGCTGCTAATAACGCGTAGATCCCACCTCAAGGCTTTTTAGATTGGTTATCTTCTCTTATGATACAATACATTATTCAGAAAGAAACAAAATTACAACAAAATTTCCCTCTGTTTCTTTCTTCTCATCTCATTTCCCTGAAAATCAAACGAGAATAAAAGAAAAGAAAAGCAGGAGAAAAAAAAATGTACAGATACGAGCGTGTGAGCAGCACGAGTGTCAGTAAGGCGGATAAGGTAGATCTAGAGTCAGGAGACACTCTGTACCCGGGACTCAGCTACGGTGAGAACCAGCTCCGATGGGGCTTTATCCGAAAGGTTTACGGCATCGTTGCGGCACAGCTAGTGTTAACCACCGTGGTCTCCGCCTTTGTGGTGTTCTCGGCTCCGGTCAACGAGCTCCTCCGTGGAAACTCTGGCATCTTGCTCTTCCTCTGTTTAGTCCCTTTCATCTGTAAAGTCCTCTCCTTTATATATTCCTTTCATTTTTCAATCTTGATTCTTTCTTTTTCCACACCTTTTGAACTTGGTAAATTTGAACTGTTATGAAAGAAATAGTACTAGTTCTTAGGCCTCCTTCTAGTTTATTAGTTCACTTTTTAAATTCTTATTATGAAGTTAATATCTTTCAAGCGTCGGTTAAGGTTAGATTCAATACGTTTGTGAATCGAGTCTTGACCTCAAATTTCAACACTAATTGCTTTTATAGTCAGCATTTTCTGCCATTTTTCTGTATAGAGTGATTCTATCTGTTCACTTTTCCGGATCCGGATGCCTTTCGTGGGGAATTTGAGGGTTTAGAATATAGATCTTTTAGCTGTCTCATTGTGTAATTTTTATGTTGTATTAGGTTTTTAATAAAGTGATCTGCACTGTTCTTAACCTAATCAAAAGCAGGAGATCTTCATGTTTGCTTTGATGGTTCGAAAGCTGATATAGTATGCCTTTTATGCCTAGATTTTAGTACTACAGTTTATAATGGCCTAGAGTTTCTTTCTTCTAATGATAAAATCAGTATGATAGATTTCCAGCTCTTGGTAGTAATGAAATCTTAGTTCTCTTTTAAGTTTTAACCTTATTTTCAGATTGATGATAGACCTGAACTAGAAAAGTCTCCCTTTCTAAATTGTTCCCGAGCATTTACTTTAAGATTTTAAAGAGCGCTGCTACATTGTTTTATCACATTACCATGCTCTATCTTAAGTCTTAACAATAAAACCTAATCCATGTAGTGTTGTGGCCCTTGCACGTCTATCACCAAAAACACCCCGTAAATCTGATCATCCTCGGCCTCTTCACCGTGTCTCTGAGTCTCACAGTTGGTGTGAGCTGCGCCAACACTGACGGTTAGTATCGTACTTGTCCCTTTTGGTTAAACAATCCTAGGTTGAGTTATAAATCTAGAATTATGCTAAACTGCTTTTTTACCAAATGATTTCAGGAAGAATTGTGCTTGAAGCACTAATTTTGACAGCATGTGTGGTTGCATCTCTTACTGGCTACACTTTCTGGGCATCTAAGAAGGGCAAGGACTTCAGCTTTCTTGGGCCAATTTTGTTCACCAGCCTTATTATTCTCATCTTAAGTGGTCTAATCCAGGTGAGATCTCTGTCACCTATCTATATAATTACTTGTAGGGATGGAAGCTGATTGGATGTCCTTATTTTCCATAATATCTGAATCTGTGTATTATCCAAATATTTGCATAAATTCCAAATATGTTATTATCCTCATTAAATCTAAATCTGGGTCTGAATTAAATAACACTATCCGACTGATATCCAACTTTGCTAAATGATCCAAATTCAGTAAGTCAAATTTATTTTACAAATAAGGAATTGGGATATCTGAATTCATAATTTGCAAAAGTAAAACAGGTTTGGATAGCAAGTTCCAATATCTGAATCAATTATTCACATTAGAGCACGGACTCAGATAATGGATAGCCAAGATTAGATATCCAAATCAGCTGCAGATACTAATTATAATATCTGGACCCACAATACCCGAATTCTCAAAAAACGAATCGGATGTTTACGGTTACCTGAATCTGCACTCTCCTAACACTATCTATAATTACCTGTGCTTCTACATACTCGTATATAGGATTCATATATGACCTTTTATCGTCATGCAGATGTTCTTCCCACTTGGCTCAACGTCGACTGCTGTCTATGGCGGCATTAGTGCCTTGATTTTCTGTGGATACATAGTCTATGACACCGACAACCTGATCAAGCGCTTCACATACGATGATTACATATTGGCCTCTGCCACTCTCTATTTGGACATCTTGAACTTGTTCATTTCCATTTTGCGGGTGCTGAGATCAGGCGACAACTAGTTGTATGATATTTCTCACCAAGGTCGGATCAGTAAGAAAATGGACATATGGTGTTTGAATTTTTGACTGAATGAATAGGAAGAGTATTATTGTCTATATAGCTTGTTTTCTCGTGGGTTGACAATATAGCTTGTTTTCTCGTGGGTTTTTTCTTTCTTACCAACACTAAGCTTGCTGCTTCAGTTTGCAGTTTCTGTAACTTGATCAGTTGTGGTATCCGGATACATTGTTATATTCGGATGCATAATTGGAATTATCCCAAATTGCTTCTTCTTCTTTATTTTATTTTATTTAAAATAAGTAAATTTTGCTTACGAAGCTGCTTTGTTGTGTGATAATCATTGTTAATCGATCAGGCAATGAAAACAAAAATTGGTTTTCCACACTAAGTGTAATGGCTGCTGTCTTTGCTTAAAGCTTTTTGATTGGGTTAGGTGATCTTTGATAAATTAAAATTGAGTGTTAGAAATTAAGTTCAAAAAAATTAAATATGTAGGGTAAAATAAATTAGTAATTCAATTATTAGTAATTTTTTTAAGTCATCAAACTATAAAAAGTTATAAAATGGTTACCTAATTATACGATTGTCTTTTTTGGTCATCAGTTAGCTAGCGGTAGCAATTTTTAAAATAGACATAATAACAATTTTATCTCTCAATATTTATAAATTATGTCAATTTAGTTTTGATTTAAAAAAATTTAACTTTCAATATTTACGTATTGTGTAATTTGGTCTTTTTTTATTTTTATTTTATATTTTTGCTTTTCTTTGTATCATTGAGGATTAATTTTAAAAGAATGAGAATATGGAAATTATTATCTTGGATTTTGGGTGTTTCAATATTTTTTTGTATATTTTTGTTGATAGATTTTATTTTTATTTTTTTAGGTTTTTAGGTGAAAGGGAAAGTAAAATTAAAAAAAAATGTTAAATTACACAATGTATAAATATTGTGATTAGATTTTTAAAAATTAATTTTAAATTGACACAATGTATAAACGTTGGTGGTTAAAGTTGTTATTATGTCAAATTTAAAAGTTACATTCATTAACTAGTTGCTAATCAACAAAGACCCAATTAAATAATTGGGTAACTATTTTGTAACTTTACATAGTTGAGTAACTAAAAAAGAAAATTTACTATTAGTTAGGTGACTATTTGTGTAATTTACTCTTTTATTTAAAATTGTGAATAACTTATATTACAATCATGCTAAAATATATGGTTTTTAAACATTAATAAAATAATGTCACGTCATCAATTTTAAAATAAATGCAAATATTATTATACACTCGTTCAAATACAATATTTTGTTAAACTTAATTTAGCTTTAATTAAAAAATTGGTTGCATGAGAATGAAAGACAAATTAAATTTAAAAACTAAAAATGATTACGAAAGAAAACATTTTTTCTATTTTTTATAAAAAAATTAAATTATTATAATAGTATTATAAAAAAAGCAAACATGCTTTCTTCTTTAATGCATTAATCATTTTTAGTTGTTATTTAAATTTAATTGTCATTTATTCCTTTTGCAATCCTTTTTTTAAAAAAAAATTGTTATTAAATTAGAAAAGATATTATATATATATATGGTTGTATAATAATATTAGTATCTTAATAAAAGTTGATAATGTGACATTATTTTATTAGTGCCTAAAAACTATATATTTTAGTATGAGCTTGATGTAAGTTATTCTCTTTAAAATTAAGTATGAAATATAATTAGATTGTTTGGTAAATGTAATTTTTTTTAAAAGATAAAATATTTGAAGGATAATATAATGTTAAAAAAATAAAATAGATTGAAAATATTTTACAGTAATTAATAAGTAGTTCTTTATTTAGTTATTATTTTTCCACTGATCTGTCGTAATTTGATACGTCAAATTAGGCTTTCTAAAACATTCAAAGAATTTATTCTCAAGTAATTTACGAGTCAATTCCATACTTCTGTTGACTTTTAGTTTTTATTATTAATAATCGTTTTTGCTTAGCATTACTTCTTTCGAGACACAAATTGGCAAAATGGTGCCATGAGAACCTAATAATGTGCTTGAGTTGGTGTAGGGAGACAACAATGGCTCGACCTCTTGGAGAACTATGTTCGACATGGGTATCACATTATAGATGCTAGGATGTTGCTACATCAAGCTCCTTTGCCTCGAGGGTGCAAGACTTCAACAAGAAATCAGTCCGAAGCAAATTGTCGAGAGAGTCGCGAAACTTAGGGTGTTGTGTTGCAACTTCCAAGGTCGCGATATCATTGAAGGTTGTTGAAGTGAAAAATTCTTGGTCACCACCAAGGATGTCACGAAACTAGTCAGTGGATGCCACGACATTGAGAACCCTTAGAGCCACAAATGTGCCACTGTTGAGGGGGTGTTGCAACATTGAAGTCTGGATGTCACGACGGCCCTGCCTGATGGGGTGAAAAATGCTACAGGGTAGTCTTTTGTCCAACACCAACCCAAGCCAACACACACATTTTAAGGGTAATTTTGTCATTGTTAGGCTTGAATTCTTAGTTGTTTTGAAGACCTTTTGGCTATCAACTTAAAGGAGCCAACTTTTATTTCATCGTTTTAGCTTAATGGTTACCTTATTCTCCATTTTTAGATTTAGGTATTTACTTTTTTGAGCTTAGTTGGTGTAGTTGTTAGTATTGTTATTTTTATTATAGCTTTTCTTTTCTTTGCAATTAAGTACTCTAGTTTTACTTTGTATTTTGATTTCTCATCAAGTCTGATAACTATAGGATGTAGAGTTCTTTTATTACTTTTAAGCTTATATTTCAATCAAGTTAAGAAAAATTTTGAGTGTCTTTGTAGTTGTTTTATTTATGTTTTTTTAGGTAGTTAAATTTTAAAACTTTTATTTTAACAATATATTTTTGCCAAATGAGACACTGAAAATGTGATTTTTATCCTTGAAGGTGGCTAGTAGAACATTGGAAATGTGGAGAAAATTAGATGATGAATTTCGACATTTGAAGCCTCAATGCTGCAGCAAAACAACAACATTGAAGCTGACGGGAACATATTGGAAACTTCACACTTAAAGAATGCCACATCAGGTTTTGGGCTTAACCCATCTCTTAATCAAGTGCTGATGATGACCAAAAATAGACTATGCAAAAATGTAAAGGCCAAACACTCCCAAGAAGACAAAAATAGAATATGAAATAGAGTTGACCTAGCCTACCATCTTTTGAGGGATATAAATACCTCATGTTGAAAAAAAGAGAAGGGGCCACTAAGTACAAAACAAAACATCAAATTTTAGAAGAAAGCAAGCTAGAAAAGAAGGAGAATAACGAATTGAAGAGAACTACCTTATTCGGCTTGAATTCTTTTCTCTTATATCTTTTCAATTTGTTTATTTTCTTTTGTTACTTTGAACCATGACTGAGTTTTGCTTTTTTTTTTTAATTTGATGATTATGGGCTAAACGTTTGCTAGCTAGAATAATTATGGAACCCTAATATGAGATTATTGGTACTTTTCTAAGTATGTTTGATGTAAGATGATGTTTATTCATTCAAGCATTATTCATGTTTAATGCTTGCTATTGCCTAATCAACATTAGTGGGTAATTGAGTTAATTGCTAATTCTGAAAAGGTTATGATTAGAGGACATAAAAATTGAGTGGTGCATGTTTAATTTTTTTTATTTTAAATTTGTAGTGATATAGACATATGTTATTACCATGCATAATCTTGTAGGAATGGTGCTTGCAATTGTATTCTTTACATTAAATTGGCATATGTTAAATTAATTAAAGGATTGGACATAGTGAATTCGAGAGAAGCCTATAAACTATCGATTCCAGATTAATAAATTGTATTATTATTGCAGCATTGCTACAACATCACTAACAGTAGTTGCATTTTCGGGGGAAATAATTGTTTTGGCTTTTCATTTCATTACTATTAATTTGTATTACTATTTTAAAATTACTTTGCATACTTCTTTGCATTCAATCATATTTTATTTACTTTCCAAGGTGTTGTTTGTTAATTTTACAATTTATGTTTTAAAACCAATCTCTATGGAGACGATAACTCTAGTATTTACTACTATATTACTTGCTAGCAATTGTGTAAGCTTGCACATCATAAGAAAATTCGTGACAAAATCCTTCAATATATTTTAGTCTTATTTGCCTTTAAAAGAATAGAAATCTTAACTTTAGCTGTGTTTTCACCTTCATTGTTGCTACTATCAACTTATTCAAAGCATCTATCAAAAACCTATAAGATCCCTCTAACATTGCTTTTGTGTTTCCTTTAATGAACCATTTGAGCATGTGTTTGATTATTGTTTGCATGATGATGATGATGATTGGTAACTAAACCTATGGTGGTTGGTTGATGGAAATGTTGCTTGATTAGTTATTGGTTTAGAGACCAAATAAAAAGGATTGGATCAAATCTAATAAAGTTCAAAACTTAGAATTGACAAATTTATGCGAATATTTAGGTAGGTGAGACTGAGAGGAGAGCCTATTGAGAACCACTTTGGTTGTCCTGATTTACTTTGGTGAAATCAACAGATAAATCAGACTAAATTGTCTAATTTGGTAAAATGGTGACCGAGAGGTAAAATTGCTTTGCATTGAATCTAATTTGTATTACTATTTTTAAATTGCTTTGCATATTTCTTTGCATTCAATCAAATTTTTATTTACTTTCCAAGTTGTTGTTTGTTAATTTTACAATCTATGTTTTAAAATCAGTCCCCGTGGAGATGATAACTCTAATATTGACTACTATATTACTTGCTAATGATTGTGTATACTTGCACATCATAAGAAAATTCGTGACAAAATCCTTCAATATATTTTAGTCTTATTTACCTTTAAAAGCATAAAAGTCTTAACTTTAGTTGTGTTTTCGCCTTTATTGTTGCTACTATCATCCTCTTTAAAGCATCTATAAAAAACCGATAAGATTCCTTTAACCTTGCTTTTGTGTTTCCTTTAATGAACCATTTGAGCATGTGTTTGATTGTTGTTTGCATGATGATGATTGGTAACTAAATCTATAGTGGTTGGTTGATGGGAATGTTGCTTAGTTAGTTATTGGTGTAGAGACTAAGTCGTAAAAAATGGACCAAATTGAATAAACTTCAAAACTTAGAATTGACAACTCTAGGTGAATATTTAGGTAGGTGAGACCGAGAAGAGAGCCTATCGAACACCAATTTGGTTGTCCTGATTTAATTTTGTGAGATCAATAGATAAATCAAACTAAATTGTCTAATTTGATAAAATGGTGACTGAGAGATAAAATTGAACCAATTAGAAGTTTGAACCCTTTAGATCCTTAATCCAAAATTAATCAAAACATGAAAGTCAACCAACCACTTTTGTTTATTGAATTGTTAGATGTGTAATTTTAACTATTTACAGTTTAGTCCTTTTTAGTGTCAGATAGTTAATTAGTGTAATTACCCCTTCAATATGAATTATCATACTATAATATTTAGCGAGTAGCTAGTTAGACTTCTTGTTTGCATGCTTTTTCCCTATTAATCACCTTATCACCTGAACTCTCTTGGGTTCAATCCTTGGAATACTCGAAGGGTTCCATTTTAACACTTATAAATATTACAATAGACCTATCACACTTGCAGTACATTGTCATATTTCTGATTGTATTTCTGTTGATTCATAGCCTTGATGCATGCACGTCGGGGCGCGGTCACTCAATTTTTAAAGAAAAAATTTCTATCATTTGTTATTAATTATAGATTATCATCTATGAATCATCTAATAATGTCTTAATTTTCTTTAGTCTATTTATTGGAGTTAGATTTGATAATTATTGGAGTTAGATTTGATAATTTTGAATACATAACAAAAATATTAAAATATACTTTAGGTCCTTGTACTTTTTCATATTTATAATTTAGGCTCTCTACTTTTAGTTCAAGAAATTTAGTCCTTTACTTTTCGAATTTAAAAATATAAGTCCAATTATTCACAGTAAAAATTTTCTATTAAATTCAGGTTCATTATAACGTCATTTTTTTGTTATATGACTACTAAGTGAGTATTCCTTTTATTTCAAAATGTCACATCGATAAATTTAATTTAATGATGTTAACTATTGGACCTAATTTTTTAAATTTGAAAATAACTAAATTCTTATAAATAAAAATAGAGAGACTAAATTCTAAATGTATGAAGGATACAGAAACTTAAAGCATATTTTACCTAGCGAATAGAACATAAAATTTAAATAGAACATAAAAAACAACAACATAAATATATGCAATAACAAATCTATGCAATAACAAATCACAAGACATTAAATTTAAAAAATATATTTAAAAAAATATGATTTATATAGCATTACATGTTAAAAACAACTAAACATAAAAATTAATGTAACTTATTTCCTTTAAACCTTAGAGCTTGGCAATTTCAGAGGAGTTTATTATTAAAATGTTGGCTTTCACTTTTATTTGCATAGATGTTTTCCTCTAAGTGCCTAATATAAGCACAATGATAATTTGTTGCATTTTAATTGTTCATGCCACCATCTCATCCATTCTATCAGTTTATTTGCTTTCAAAAGATTCTCTATGACACTAAAAGTTTAACATATTTCTTAACCCCTAACATTTGACTAATTTGTAACTTTTGATAGTCACAACAATTAGAGCCACTAAAAGATATAACTCATTATCCTAGATCCATTTCCTTAATCCCAAAAATTTAAGTTGATTCTGATTACTTATAGATCAAGAAAAGGGGAATTCGGACTTAGATTGTGACACCCCTAATGTGACCCTAGTCGAAAGTGGTTTTGGAACCCCAAAACCGAGTCACAAAAATAATTAGATGTTATATTCTGTGCTTATTGTATGTGGAATTTGTATGTGTGAATATTTCGTGCCTTGATTTTATCAATTAGGTGTTAATTTATAAGAAAGAACCCATGTGATAAGACTTGAAAATGTGATAGGTGAAATTTAAAGTGGCTAAATAATGCATGAGTTATTGACATGAGGGACTTGCATGTCAAATGGACCACTTTTAATTTAGTGGCCGGCCATAATGATGGTTGATAGATATTATATGCATTTTATTTTAGCATGATAATAGTTAATGGCTTTATATTATGAAAGAAAGAATAATTAAAAGAAGGAAGGAGTGATAGAAACAAGGTATGTTCATCTTTCTTTTCCCCATTGCCGTAACTAGTGAAAGAAAAAAAAGAAGAAGAAGCCAAGGCATTCGGCCATGGTTATTTCATAAATCAAAGCTCAAGAGTAAAAGGAACTTAACTCGGAAAAGGGAAAAGCGAAACAAATGGAATAGTCGATTCGTAGTTGTCCGACGACATTTAAGGTAAGTTCTTAAGTATTTGAGTTTGATTCCTTTGTAAGTCTTAAGTTTTAAAACGGGATGAATATGAATTATGTATATACGTTAAGGTCAATGACTTTTCTAAATGACGGCATATATGATATTATTTTTTAAATATATGAATGAGAACTTTACGGAGTAAATTGTATAAATCTGCTAGGGACAGCAGCAGTAGCGTGTTTTGGAAAAATTACCATAAATTGTGGGAGTTGAGTTAAAAGCTGGATAAATTATGTAATTAAAGCTTGACACGTCTAGTTTCGTATAAAAGAAATCGTGTAAGTATAGGGGTTGCCGATAATGAGATTTTCAAAGTTGGGTGAGACAGAGTCAGAATGGCTCCGAAATCCTCTGTTCAGTATTTGGAAAATCATTATAAATCGTAAAAAAATGATTATAAGATAAAATTTTATGCTTAGACTACTTAATGCGTCTAGTTTCAAACAAAATAAACGAAAACATATTTTGAATTCTGTACAATGAGAAATTAAATTCTTAGTGAAGAGTAGTCGGAGTAGTCAAGCAGTAAAATAGGGGAAACTTTAAGAAAAATATGGTATTGATTGGCGAAACCAAAAATTCTGAAAATTTAGTAGATAGAGGATATATGAGTCTATTTTCAGGGAAAATTAACGGCACATAATTTGGAATTTCGTAGCCCTAGTTACAAACAATTTAACGACTGTTGCTCAGGAAAACAGCTTGTAGAGAAATTGTGGTCATGTTGTAAACATGGATAAAACTTGTTTTAGTTGCTCATAAGCTATTGATTAAACTCATACGTGAATTCTAAATTGTGATGTTATAAAATGATATATGAGTGTTAGATGGATCTTTGATATTAAAATTTGTGAAATTGTAAGTTTATAAGTATTCGAATATGAAATGATAGTATGGCTTGAAATTGAATTACTCATCGGAAAATGATAGATGTAGATTCAGCCAAGACAAAGTGTATACATGAAAGTATATGTGGTATGTGAAGTATATTTGGATAATTGTGATGTGAATACATGAAAATTTATATTTGATTTAGGATTTTATGTGATGAATGTGAATGTGTATATATGAGATAAGGCCGAATGGCAAATGTGATGAATGTGAACCTGTATATATATGCGTGATAAGGCCGAATGGCTGATGTGATGAATGTGAACACGCATATGTGTGATAAGGCCGAATGGCCAATGTGATGAATGTGAACATGCGTATGTGTGATAAGGCCGAATGGCCAATGTGATGAATGTGAACATGCGTATGTGTGATAAGGCCGAATGGCCAATGTGATGAATGTGAACATGCATATATGAGATAAGGCCGAATGGCCAATGTGATGAATGTGAACATGTATATATATGTGGTAAGGCCGAATGGCTAATGCGAAATGTGTATGAGATAGATATGAGGTAAAGCCGAATGGATAATGCGAAACGTGTATGAGATGGATATGTGGTAAAGCCAAATGGCTAGTGTGAGATATGTATGAGATGTGTATATATATATTGTGGCCAAATGACAAACGATGGAGGGTGTGTTTTATTAGATATTTGATAAGGTAAATGAATTACAAATATGATAGTCGATGTGAATGTTGTAACATGTGAATAAATATGCATGAAACTCTATGATGTAAACCTGGGATTAAAGACCAGATGACCATATGTGGTGACTATGTCTGGGTTAAGACCCGCTGACTTCGTGTGGAGATTTCATCTGAGCTAAAGGTCTCGCCGATAATCCGAGTAGAGTTTAAAGCTATAATACTTCACAATAAGAATTACTTATAAATTTATTCAATGCGAAAGGATAAACAGGTATGTACTCCAAGTTTATATGTGAGCTTGATTTGAACCAAATCATAAGATAGTTATGTGATGCATACGTGAGCAATCTATGAGACTATTCCTATGACTATGTGACATCGGATCGGCATGAGAGGTTATGTGAAATTATACAATATATCTATGTCACATGAGCTCACTTTCATGTGAAAGTTTATCTGTCTATTGTATATGATGGGATGTGCATATTCGGTAGAGGGATGGTATGCCCGAAGGAAGAGTGAAATAAAAATACGAACAACTATGTTATAATTTGATTGTTATCTGTTGACACTGCTTAAAACTTACTAAGCATTGTAATGCTTACTCCGTTCACTTTGTTTCCTCAGTTTTATAGATCTCATTTGGAAGCTACAGACTCGGGGATCGTCAGCAATTAGTCACACTATCATTATCCACTGTTTGTTACTGTTACGTTTTGAATTATTTTATGGCATATAAAAAATAGACCAGTGGCCGAAGAATATTTTGGTTAATGTATATAAGCCATGCGAAAATGGCATCTTTTAAATGTGTACTCATAGAAGTTTAAATTGTATTCCTAGCTGTCTTTAGTATTTACCCAAAGGAATGCTCCTTATTTCAAAAAAAAAAATTTACTGTTCTGATATGAGTTTCAAGTCTGGTAATGCCCCTTTACCTATTCCGGCAACGGACATGGATAGGGGTGTTACAATTTTATTGGTATCAGAGCTACCGTTTAGTCGATTCTAGGACTAACGTAGCACGCATGAGTCTATTTATACATGCCATAAAGTGATAAAATGATAGTGTGATGATTTTTGACTATTAAAATGTGTTTGTTGTAATGTAATGAATTTTGATCCCGATCGAGCTGTAGCAAGCTTCTGACTATGAGAATTTGCGATATAACTTCACTTGGATATGCTTAAATTATTAAGTTAATCAGGTACGTATCATGTACTCGTGTTTGAATTTTGATTTGGATTGAATTATAAGGGTATAAGTGATGCAATTTTGAAAGAGTGTACGACTATAAATGTGATCTTTGTATGTGGCTATGGAACTAAAAGTTGAATGGTCGATAAGCATGTTGTGTTTGTATTCAAGTAATATAAATGATATACTAATGTGTATTGTTATATATATGTATATGTACATGAGAATTGAGAGTTATATATCCGGGCTAAGTCCCGAAGTGCATTCGTGCTGGTGTTATATCCGGGCTAAGTCCCGAAGAGCATTCGTGCTAGTGATATATCCGGGCTAAGTCCCGAAGAGCATTCGTGCTAGTGATATATCCGGGCTAAGTTCCGAAGAGCATTCGTGCTAATGATATAACCGGGCTAAGTCCCGAAGAGCAATCGTGCTAGTGATATATCCGGGTTAAACCTCGAAGGCATTCATGCTAGAATTATGAGGCACTGTGTGTGCAAGTTCTCCAACCGAGCACTATGTGTGCCAGATCAGTAGTTGAGGCACTAGGTGTGTGAGTTCTTTAATCGAGCGCTATGTGTGCGAAATCAGTCAGTGGGCACTGTGTATGCGAAGTGTGTTTCATGTATGACCTTGTGTGAGACGATGGCATTGATTTGTAATAGCAAGTAAGACCTAAAGAGAAAATTCATTAAACGGACTAAACACTGGTGAACTAATTAGAATCGGAGATTATACAACATTGTGCTAAATTGGTAATGAAATAAGTTCGAGACATTGAATTAACAAGGTATGTGATACATGTATATACATTATAAATACGAGATTCTCGGTATATGCAGTTATATGTGCTATTGTGAATAAACACTATTGGGTTAATCATGTTCAAGAAATTATTTTGTCTAAGTTTCGACATTTGAAAGTTGGTAAGAAATTCTGATGAATGGTGATAATTTTGGATATATGGGTTATGTGCTAAAATAAATCCCATGCCGGTATACTATATGAGGCTTTACGCCAAATCGATTGTATACGGGTATCGTTAACGGTGATTGAATGTGCTAAATGAATTCAATGTTCAGGTATGTGGAAGTTGATTTTCTGTTGGAAATAGGTTAAGTTGAATAGTGAGATATGATGGAGTTATAAAGGATATTTATTGGGATGGTTGAGTATATGTGTACTTTCGGTCAGGTTACAGCTTATACATGAATGAAAATGTGGGTTACAAATATGTGGGTTGATGATGTGAATTATACATGTTAATATGTGCTTAATATGTGTTTGAAATGCATTTGTGAATTAAATTAAATTAAGTGATTATTGCTTATGAAATCAAGAAAATGAGATATATGTGCATACTTGTAGAAATGTTTATGTATTTGTTTTAAGATAAGAAAATGATTTTATAGATCGATGCGAAATCAGTAATGAATTACAATTGCTATCGATGAGCTAATGTTTATATGGATATAATTCAATAAAAGGACGTTATCCTAAACTATGCATCAGTAGAAATTTTCGAGGACGAAAATCCCAAAAGGGGGGAGAGTTGTGACACCCCTAATGTGACCCTAGTCGAAAGTGGTTTTGGAACCCCAAAATCGAGTCACAAAAATAATTAGATGTTATATTCTGTGCTTATTGTATGTGAAATTTGTATGTGTGAATATTTCGTGCCTTGATTTTATCAATTAGGTGTTAATTTATAAGAAATGACCCATGTGATAAGACTTGAAAATGTGATAGGTGAAATTTAAAGTGGCCAAATAATGCATGAGTTATTGACATGAGGGACTTGCATGTCAAATGGACCACTTTTAATTTAGTGGCCGGCCATAATGATGGTTGATAGATATTATATGCATTTTATTTTAGCATGATAATAGTTAATGGCTTTATATTATGAAAGAAAGAATAATTAAAAGGAAGGAGTGATAGAAACAAGGTATGTTCATCTTTCTTTTCCCCATTGCCGTAACTAGTGAAAGAAAAAAAAGAAGAAGAAGCCAAGGCATTCGGCCATGGTTATTTCATAAATCAAAGCTCAAGAGTGAAAGGAACTTAACTCGGAAAAGGGAAAAGCGAAACAAATGGAATAGTCGATTCGTAGTTGTCCGACGAAATTTAAGGTAAGTTCTTAAGTATTTGAGTTTGATTCCTTTGTAGGTCTTAAGTTTTAAAACGGGATGAACATGAATTATGTTTATACTTTAAGGTCAATGACTTTTCTAAATGACGGCATATATGATATTATGTTTTAAATATGTGAATGAGAACTTTATGGAGTAAATTGTATAAATCTGCTAGGGACAGCAGCAGTAGCGTGTTTTGGAAAAATTACCATAAATTGTGGGAGTTGAGTTAAAAGCTAGATAAATTATGTAATTAAAGCTTGACGCGTCTAGTTTCGTATAAAAGAAATCGTGTAAGTATAGGGGTTGCCGATAATGAGATTTTCAAAGTTGGGTGAGACAGAGTCAGAATGGCTCCGAAATCCTCTGTTCAGTATTTGGAAAATCATTATAAATCGTACAAAAATGATTATAAGATAAAATTTTATGCTTAGACTCCTTAATGAGTCTAGTTTCAAACAAAATAAACGAAAACATATTTTGAATTCTATACAATGAGAAATTAAATTCTTAGTGAAGAGTAGTCAGAGTAGTCAAGCAGTAAAATAGGGGAAACTTTAAGAAAAATATGGTATTGATTGGCCCAACCAAAAATTCTGAAAATTTTTTAGATAGAGGATATACGAGTCTATTTTCAGGGAAAATTAACGGCACATAATTTGGAATTTCGTCGCCCTAGTTACAAATAATTTAATGACTGTTGCTCAAGAAAATAGCTTGTAGAGAAATTGTGGTCATGTTGTAAACATGGATAAAACTTGTTTTAGTTGCTCATAAGCTATTGATTAAACTCATACGTGAATTCTAAATTGTGATGTTATAAAATGATATATGAGTGTTAGATGGATCTTTGATATTAAAATTTGTGAAATTGTAAGTTTATAAGTATTCGAATATGAAATGATAGTATGGCTTGAAATTGAATTACTCATTGGAAAATGATAGATGTAGATTCAGCCAAGACAAAGTGTATACATGAAAGTATATGTGGTATGTGAAGTATATTTGGATAATTGTGATGTGAATACATGAAAATTTACATTTTGATTTAGGATTTTATGTGATGAATGTGAATGTGTATATATGAGATAAGGCCGAATGGAAAATGTGATGAATGTGAACCTGTATATATATGCGTGATAAGGCCGAATGGCCAATGTGATGAATGTGAACATGCATATGTGTGATAAGGCTGAATGGCCAATGTGATGAATGTGAACATGCGTATGTGTGATAAGGCCGAATGGCCAATGTGATGAATGTGAACATGCGTATGTGTGATAAGGCCGAATGGCCAATGTGATGAATGTGAACATGCATATATGAGATAAGGCCGAATGGCCAATGTGATGAATGTGAACATGTATATATGTGGTAAGGCCAAATGGCTAATGCGAAATGTGTATGAGATAGATATGAGGTAAAGCCGAATGGCTAAAGCGAAACGTGTATGAGATGGATATGTGGTAAAGCCAAATGGCTAATGTGAGATATGTATGAGATGTGTATATATATATTGTGGCCAAATGACAAACGGTGGAGGGTGTGTTTTATTAGATAATTGATAAGGTAAATGAATTACAAATATGATAGTCGATGTGAATGTTGTAACATGTGAATAAATATGCATGAAACTCTATGATGTAAACCTGGGATTAAAGACCAGATGACCATATGTGGTGACTATGTCTGGGTTAAGACCCGCTGACTTCGTGTGGAGATTTCATCTGAGCTAAAGGTTCCGCCGATAATCCGAGTAGAGTTTAAAGCTATAAGACTTCGCAATAAGAATTACTTATAAATTTATTCAATGCGAAAGGATAAACAGGTATGTACTCCAAGTTTATATGTGAGCTTGATTTGAACCAAATCATAAGATAGTTATGTGATGCATACGTGAGCAATCTATGAGACTATTCCTATGACTATGTGACATCGGATCGGCATGAGAGGTTATGTGAAATTATACAATATATCTATGTCACATGAGCTCACTTTCATGTGAAAGTTTATCTGTCTATTGTATATGATGGGATGTGCATATTCGGTAGAGGGATGGTATGCCCGAAGGAAGAGTGAAATAAAAATACGAACAACTATGTTATAATTTGATTGTTATCTGTTGACACTGCTTAAAACTTACTAAGCATTGTAATGCTTACTCCGTTTACTTTGTTTCCTCTGTTTTATAGATCTCATTTGGAAGCTACAGACTCGGGGATCGTCAACAATTAGTCACACTATCATTATCCACTGCTTGTTACTGTTACGTTTTGAATTATTTTATGGCATATAAAAAATAGACCAGTGGCCGAAGAATATTTTGGTTAATGTATATAAGCCATGCGAAAATGGCATCTTTTAAATGTGTACTCATAGAAGTTTAAATTGTATTCCTAGCTGTCTTTAGTATTTACCCAAAGGAATGCTCCTTATTTCAAAAAAAAAAATTTTACTGTTCTGATATGAGTTTCAAGTCCGGTAATGCCCCTTTACCTATTCCGGCGACGGACACGGATAGGGGTGTTACATAGATCGGGGAAAAAGCAAAGTAATTGACTAGTTGGTTCGTTTCGTCATTTCCGTACACGAGGTAAGTTCGTATAATTGAGCTTAAATATTTAATTGATGGATGGAATTGAGATTTTATTTATCCTATTAGTTAAATTTGGAGATCTTAAAGTAAATGTACGATTAAATAAGACAAGTTGTTGAATAAGACCATAGCTAGACTATGGCAATCAGAAAATAAGACCATAATCGGGTTATAGCATGTGAATGTAAGACCACGGCAAGGCCATGGAAATGTATGTGTAAGACCATAGTTGGACTATGGCATCGGAAAATTGATGTACTCGTACCATAAGCATTTATAAGCCCGAAGTGATTTGGTAGAAGAATTGGTGAGAAAGAGGTACGTATCGATACAGGTATGTACGGGAAACTGTTCGAGTAACGAGATAAAAGAAGTTGAGAACTTTTGAGTTATTATGTGGTTAAACTTTGCATGAACTCATTGATTGATGTTTAAAATTCAATTTATGTTGTCTATTTTTGAAATGAAAATGAATGATGAGATTATTTCATAATTAAATACGAACTTACTAAGCTTTATAGCTTACTTTGTTTAATTTTCTATGTTTTATAGTATTTTGAAGCTAGCTCAGACTCAGGAATCGTCAGAGACTTTATCACACTATCGGACATATATTTTGGTACTTTTGAGTTGTGTATATATGGTATATGGCATGTATAGGCTTTAGTTACTTTGGTGTGTTTGATGGAAATGTATTTTGGCCATTAGAGGTAGCCTATGAAAGTTATGTAGTTTTTTTATAAATATTGCCATGTGATATGGTTGATGTTGAATTATGATACTCAAATGTAGATTATGGTATGAGGTATTTATTTGGTTGAGATATATTTGTTGGGGATTGGTTTTGGATGATGAATTAGATGAATTATGGTATATGATATATATATGTGAGTTATGTCTAGTAAAGCAAGTTGAGTTGATAGGTATTTGAATAGGTACATGGCTTTGAATTGAGTATTGAAATGGTTGAAATAGATATAGTATGATTTCTATATTGGTTGATGACTTTGGATGCATATTTGTGTCTTGAAATGGTACCATTTGAGTTATGTAGGTACATGCAAAATTTTGGTGACAAATTGGCTTAGTAAATAGCCTATTTTTGCCCACATGGGCAGAGACACGGACGTGTGTCTCAGCTGTGTGTGACACACGGTCATGTATCTTCAATTTGAAATCAATTCAGTATGCTCCACACGGCCTCACACACAAGCGTGTGACTTGGCAGTGTGGCATAAGTCAGTATACCCTACAGGATTGGCACGGCCTAGTACATGGCTTGGTACAATGGCATGTATGGCCATTTTTAAGGCACACGGGCTAGCCACACGGGCATGTGTGTTGGCCGTGTGACCCAAGTCAGAGAGTTACATGGGGTTGGACACGGGCTGGGACACGACCATGTGCTCCCATTTCGAACATACAAGCGTGTATCCCCTATTTTGAGGAATATTTTATAAGTTTCATAAAAGTATTGTAAGTTATCGGTTTAGTCCCGAACCACTCTCAAACATGTTTAGGGCCTCGTAGACTCGTTTTAGGGACAAATTGATTGAGATTGAATGATGAATGGTTAAATTGATTACATGTTAGTGAAAAGTATTTATAATTGTGCTGTAAGTCCGGTAATGCTCCGAACCCTATTCTTGCGTTCAATACGAGTGAGGGGTGTTACAGGTTGAGAGTGTTTTCGTATTTATTTTAATTATGTTACGTTAAGTAGTTAAAATTTGAAGCTTTGGTTTTAATAATGTATTCCTATCAATTTAGATACTGAAAATGTGGATTTTTATCCTAGAAGGTGACTAGTAGAACATTGGAAATGTAGAGAAAAGAATATGCTGAATTTCACCAACTGAAGCCCCAATATTGTAGCAATGCCATAGCAATACCGCAACATCGATCTTGACAAGAATAGATTGGAGACTTCACACTTAACGAGCACCACATCAGCTTTTAGGCTTCACCTATCTCTTGATCAAATGCTGGTAATAATCAAGAACTAGAAAAATAGGTTAGGCAAAAAAAATAACAATATAAAGGCCTAAACACTTCCAAGAGGACAAAAATAGAATAGGAAAGGGAGTTGACCTAGTTTATCTTCTTTGGGGAGATATAAATATCGTATTTTTCTGAAAATAGGAGGGCAACCTTCGAGGTTGAAAAAATAGAATAGAAACTTTTAGGCCAATAGTATAAAAAAGAAGCAGAGAAGAGGAGGAAAAATGAGACACGAACAACTCACGAAGAACCATCGATATTCAACTCACATATCTTCACCTTTCTCTTTACTTGTTATTTCCTTCTTCTTCTTTTTTTGTTGAAACCATAGTTGAAACAAATGAAATTTGTTTGCATGTTTTTAGTTTGATGATTATGAGCTAAAATTTTATTAGCTAGTGTAACACCCCATACTAGGCTCGATCGCCGAGCCTAAATATCAGGATGTTACACCATCGTCACACATCATACTCATAGTAAATTGTCACATTATTAAGAAATCATCCTCTTTCTCGGTGATCTTATGAATTTTCAGTCAAACATATATTAATCATCATTAAAACATGTCAAACATACTTTAAATAAACGTATAATAATAATTAAACATGCATTAGGACCACTTAGCAAAATTTCCAAGACAATCACGTAGGTATTGATACTAGGACAAGGGTATTGATATTTTCCTGGTACGGTGTTGATACCATTTGCAAAATCGCTACCAAATTAGTATTCTATTTCTCGTCTAAAATCACAACATAAGAAAATATCAATACCTTTCGAAAAGTATCAGTAATTTTGCCCTGAGTATCAATACTTGTGGTATGGTATCGATACCAAATTACGATTTTGGCTTCTAGCACATTTGAAAATCACAAAGGTATCATTTTTAAAACACGAATATCGATACCTCTACTCCAAACAGTAAAAATTCAGCATATTTAAACATATAAACCATTCCAACAAGAATCTATTCAACATGCATCTTTTACCATATCAAATAAATGTCAAAACGACTATAATAACAGTGTCAAACATCAAGAACAAGCCCGAGCAATAATAAACATATCACGATTCAAATCTTTAAATTATGGAAACATCCAAAATATTATGGAAAAATTCATGCAACAATTCTACCACTTTGATTATTCCCAAAATGTAAACAATTAACAATAACACCTACAAAATAATAGAAAATGACTTGCTTGGATCACCCTCACAGAACCACATCGCTCACATCGACACACAACTAATCTGGAATGGTTTAAAAGGAGTGGGTGAGCTTAACCAGCTCAGTGAATGCTAAGAATAACCACAATGTACACACAATATCAAAGTTTAAACAACAACATACTACAACACGTTCACAACCATATTCTAATCAAGTAAAAATAACATATTCACATTTCATTAAGTCATAAAACTAACATACACTCCTACATGCAATTACACTCAACTCACTTATATATAATTCATTTAAAAATAGTTCATCAAGACTAAACAACGTATACATGCTTTAATAGCCCACAAGCCTAATTGATATATTCACATACATTCACAAGTTAAATGGAAACAATCTAAACCACAATTACATATGCAATTTACTATGATAACATACTAACATTTTCATGAAACTTAAATAAACTCACTTAGCATATTATTCATATGTTTAAGCATCCATCTCACATCGTATTACCATAACAAATAAGATCACATCTAAATGATAATTTGCATAGCAACCACATACTCATTTAGGCATATATCACATTGCACATATATACATTTTAAGATAATTTGGCACTTAAGGCTATGGAACATAAAAGTGGACTCTACCACCACACATCAGAACACGGATCTCCAAAATAAACTCATAGAGTCAAACATGTCCAATAAGTGAAGCATAAAGCTAACATTCTCCAACGCACCAAACATGTCTTATTGATTGGATCTTAGCTCATATTCCCTTATCTCTCTAACATGTCCTAGAGCCTCAATGCCCAAATCACAAACACATATAGGTGAGTACTCACAATCCTATGGCATGCCAACTATATCCAATGGTCTCATAAGGTCAAAAGGCCAAAATATACATAATTACACAATTTTAATTATCGATTTAATGCACATTATCTCTGTTCATATTAATCAGTTCACATCACAAACTTGTACACAATGTGTAACATCCTGAAATAGGGCCTAATGTAATATCCCGAATTAGGGCCTAATTGGAATAGTGGTTTCGTGACCACAAATCTGATATAAAAATAATTATTTTATGATTTTTTTGAGGTCTATGATATGATTTCATGATTTTGTGAAAATTTCATGAAGAAATTCTATGCATAAAGTGTTTAATTTGAAGTTAGGGACTAAATTGAATAAGTTGCAAAACTTGCATTCTAGAAGTTTCTAGTATGAAATTGCTTTGAAATATTAATTAGGAGGTCTTAAATAGAAATTTGACCAATTTCAAAGTTTATGGACAAATATTGGACATGAATGGAATTTTTGGAAAGTTTAGTAGTAAGGGCATTTTGGTCATTTAGAGGTAAAATGAATTAAAATACAAAATTAAAAGCCAATTTTGCTCATCTTCTTCACCATGGACGTGTATACCAAGGGAGACTCCATGGCTAGGGTTTCCAAGATTCCAAGCTCAATTGTAAGTCCGTTCTAGCCTCGTTTTTAATGATTTTTACATTTTTGGAGTCCCGGTAACTTGATTTAGCTTATGCTAGCAATAATTCAACCTAGGGTTCATATTTGGAAAAATACTCATAGGTAAAATTTGTGTATTTTGGTGTTTTATGATAGAATATGAGGTTTTAAATTATGTTAGACAACTTGTGCTACTCGGTTTTAAGTGAAAACGAGCAAAAGGGCTTAATCGGTAAAAATACCTAATAGTCATAAGTACATGTTAGAGTGAGAATTTGATGTTGCCATAGAAGGGAAACATTATTAGCATGTCATAAAACATAAGAAAATAGGATGAAGTTTAATTTCTGAACCTTGGGGCAAAAGTGCAAATATGCAAAAGTTTAGGGGTCAAAATGAAAATTTTTAAAAATATGATTTTTGGACCCGTATGAATAGTGTGACTAATTATTAGGCTAAATGTGATATTATAGATGAAGGAAATCAAGATTCGGGCTTAAATCGGGAAAATACAAGGTTATGGACTAAAATGGTAAATTACTATTTCTGGATCGAGGTAAGTTCGTATGATAATAACAATGCAATGTTATGTTTGAATTATATTTCTTACTATTATTGCATATATTTTATGATTTAATATATTGGAAAAGTTGATGGAATGGTGTTTGTGATGTGGAAATATGACATGAAAGAATGTTACATGCAATGCAAGAAAATGAAGATACATGACAAGTGATATATGAAATATGTGATATATGTTATGTAAATTCTTAAAAGCTGATTTGATATTTGAGTTGTGTCTTATTATACTATGAATGGACAATTGGTACTATAGATAGTGAGATCGACACTTCGAGTAAATTCGTACATAAATAATCTATCGATTCTTTTTATGTTATTATATTTTGATATCATATGAAATGTGGCTGCCTATCAAATGATTATTTGATGTAAATTATGAATTTAAATTGATTACGGACAATTTAGTAAAATGTTGAAAAGTGAGGAATTTCCCGATTGAACCTTTGGAATAAAAGCGATACGAATGATCTATTGTGAGGTCGCATGTGTAGTACTAAGTGCAGGCTACTATGCGTACCCGAAAACTGTGATCACATGTGTAGTACTAAGTGCAGGCTACTACGTGTATTAGATGGTGAGGTCACGTGTGTAGTACTAAGTGCAGGCTACTACGTGTACCAGACTGTTGGTCGCATGTATAGTACTAAGTGCAGGCTACTATGCATACCAGATAGCGTCGGCTACAAGTGCGGAAATGGGAAAATATGCAGGCAATTGTGTATCTGTTATTATTCCGATGAGTTCAACAGGAAATCAATTAGATGAAAATACATGTGAAAGTGATTATGTGATGAACAAGTGCAAGTATATTTTTAGTTGAATTTATGAGTAATATGCTCAATATTTGAGCGAACCTCGGTAAAATGGAATGGATTAAGTGAAATTGTGTAAAAGTGAACTTTAATAGTAAAACAGTATTAGACAACAGCAGCGCATGACTTTAAAAATTCACCAAAAATTATGTAAGTTGAATTCAATTTTAAAAAAATTATGGAAATAAAGCTTAATGAGTCTATTTTCACATGAAAGAAATAGGGGAAGCAAAAGAATTCTATATTGTGTGATATTTGAATTCTAGTGAAATAGGGTCTGAATGAATTTGAGATCCCCTATTCTGACTTTAGAAATTCACCATAGATTGTAAAAAAATTATTGAGAGTCATGCCTTACATGCATGGATTCCTTATTGAATCTAATTTTAAGGGAAACAAATGACATGGTCGTTGGAATTCTGTACAGGGAGAAATTTGGTTCGTAGTGCACAGGGGTCAGAGTAGTCATACCTTGAAACAGGGGAGACTTTAACTAATAAACTGTACTAAATGACCCAACCAAAAATTCTAGAAAAAATTAGTAAGTAGACATATGTGTCTAGTTTCATAGAAAATTTACAGAATTGGATTTTGAGTTTTGTAACTTGAGATATGATTTTTTTACACCGGGACTCCAGAAAACAACCTGTCCTGAATATGTGTAATTGTACAATTATAGTGTTTTATCTTGAAAGGCATGGTAGTAATTGCTTATTATTTTCATATGAACTTACTAAGCGTAAAGCTTACCCATCCTCTCCATTTCTTTAGTATTGGCAAGTCGGCTCGGGGTTGGAGATCGTCGGAGGCAAAATCACACTATCAAACTATCATTTTTGGGAAAATTAATTCAAATATTAGAAATATCAAGTGAGTGGCATGTATAGGAAGTTGGTTTGTGATATGTATTTTTATTATGATTTTGACCATACGTATCAGTCTGCATTGAGTTATCGTATAAAATCATGAGATGTGGTCCTTATCCATTATGGTTTATAGGTTTAATTAATCGTGCCATGTCCTATGTTTTGATGTGATGATATAGTTAGCTTTGTTTGTTATGCATGTGTTCGAAAAGTTTTGAATTAAATGAAATTTTATGGCCCGATTTTCGTCTATGTGTATTGTGAAGTCTGGTAATGCCTCGTACTCTGTTCCGGCCTTGGATACGGGTAAGGGGTGTTACACCTAAATGGAATAGTGGTTGTGAAACCATGAATTTGAGGTCAAAAAAATTTATTTCGATTAAGTTTTAAGGTTTATTCATTGATTGAATAATTGTGTGAAAATTTCATGAAGAAATTTTATGTATAAGTGCCTAATTTGATAATTAGGACTAAATTGTAAAATTAGCAAAATGTGTGTTCTAGATAATAAAGGGGATTTAATTGAAATGAGTTCTTAAAGTGGAGGTCCTTATTTAGTAATTAGACCATTATATAGGCAAGAATAGGACAAATTTGAAAGAAAAGCCTATAAGGGCATTTTGGTCATTTAGTAATTAAAAGAATTAAAAAGGGAAAATAAAGCCAAAATTGGTCCATCTTCTTCATGGAGGCTGAATATAGCATGGGGGAAACCATGGTTAGGGTTTCCAAGCTTTCCAAGCTCAATAATCCCGGAAAGTGAGATTTGGACCTAGAACGGGAGAAAAACTGAAAATCGAGAAGGTTGGTAAAATGGTCGTTTTGGTATCGAGGTAAGTTCATATGTTTAATAAGCATTTAATTATGCATATTTGAATGATAAATTGATATTTTGGCCATAAATACTTTAGTATTGAGTTTCAAATATAATGATTAATGTTCGATAATAATTCGATATTGGAAAGAGAACCTGTATAATTTATATGTACGACCATATTTTGTATTATGGCTTTGTATGATAACAAGAAAGTATTGACTAGCATAGTTTGATGAGAATAAGTTAAGTTGATGATATGATGAGATTGAGAATGTAAGTATGTAAGTTGAGTAGCATTTTTTTATTATGCAATTATTGTTATTAGTATTATTATTATTATTGAGTTATGCAACTAACCTTGAGAATTTGAGCAAGTATGTTTTAGCTATGACTTGACAAGGCGTTGATATCTCAAAGTCCATGGTTGTACCATGGCAATTAAGGAAGAATTGATGGAAAAGTCCATGTTCATAACATGGCATTTAAGGAGGAATTGACGGTTAAGGATACCATGTAAGACCATGTCAAGACATGGCATTGGTAAGGCAAGGATCCCATGTAAGACCATGTCAAGACATGGCATCAGCATTGATTAAAGACTCCATGTAAGACCACATCAAGATGTGGCATTGGCACTAAAATAATGATACCATGTAAGAACATGTTTGGAACATGGCATTTGGTAAGACAAGGATACCATGTAAGACCATGTTTGGAACATGGCATTTGGTAAGACAAGGATATCATGTAAGACCATGCCAAGGCATGGCATTGATAAGTTCTATAAGGCAAGGAAATCATGTAAGACCATGTCAAGACATGGCATTGATGAATTACTATAAGGCAAAGGTCCCATGTAAGACCATGCCAAGGCATGGCATTGGTGAGTTCATAAGGCAAGGATACCACGTAAGACCATGTCAAGACATGGCAATGGTAACTTCAAAAAGGAAAAGGTTCCCGAGTAATCCAAAGAGTAAGTCAAAGAAACGACAAGGTGAGAACATGAAGAAAGAGTACAGGTATGCATTTAAGGCTTATTTAATATTGAGATTGTAAGTAATTGAGATTATTGATAAACCGTAATTTATACATATTTTTACCCCATGCTTAACGCATTTTATGGATGATTTCTATTTAAATATGGGGAATTCATTGCTCCTAATCCTTTAATTTCATGTTTTATACTTAGGTGAGCATAGGAGAGTAACAGGAACGAGAAATGGGCCAAAAACAGAGAAAACAAACCAACATGGGAAATCAGCACAGCCTAGAGTTCACCACACGGGTAGACCACACGCCCGTATAGGTTCAACAGGCTGTAGCACAACCTGAACCTCTGCACATGGGTTGACTACACCGCCGTGTCAAATTGGTAAGATCGAAGCACGACTTACACGGGTAGATCACATACCTGTGCCCATTTAACAGCCTTGACCACGGCCTTAAGTAGTCGCACACGGGCGTGTCCTTGCTGAGCCCAAGTTTAGTCCAATTCGGAAAAAGGCAATTTTGAGGGCTTCTAAGCATCCTAAAGCCTATAAAAACACCTTAGAGGAGGAGAATGGGGGACACAGAGTAGGAAGCAAGGAATTACTCAAGAAAAGCCGATTGATCTATCTCAAGAGCCGGATTCATCATCAAGACGAAAGATCTTCCTTCAAGTTCCTTTAGGAGTTTTGGGTTTTCTTATGTTTTGTTATCTTTACGCTTTTGAGATGTTTTCTTTCATAAATATGAACTAAACCCCCTAAATATCTAAAGGGAATGAAACGTAAGACAAATTTTGTTATTATTATCTGAATTGTATGATAAATATTTGACTTGTTCTTAATTATGTGTTCTTAATTCTTGTTTTAATATTCCGGGATATTGATTCAAGTTAACGTTGTTATTCAGAAGAGGAATAGACCCTGTCTAAGAGTAAAATTGTCATAATTAAGCGGAGTTGATTGCGCTCCTAGAGATAGGGTGACAAGATTTTGTTAGATTAGGGTGAAACTTAATAAGGGAATCCATAGATTGAGTTAATGCAATTCTAGAGTATTAATTAGAAAGAGATTTCAATTATTTAACCTAGGGTTAGACGTTATTAGTCTCGAGAGAGAAAATAATATAACTTAGGGATTTCTACAGATCAAGTCAAATGAGTAAATCGTCTGATTCAGAGTCAAATAACAAGTGAAGTCTAGGTGGATTTTTCCTTAGGTATTGTCTCAATCAATCGAATTTTCCCAGAAGTATTTTCCCAAGTTTTCTTTTTGTGCATTCTTAGTTAGTAATTAGTTTAGATAACCAAACCTCTTAATTTTTAGGCTAGATAATAAAAAGGAAGTAAATACTAGTACTCGTAGTTCCTTTGGGTTCGACAATCCGGTCTTGCTGAACTATACTACTTTCCATAGGTACACTTTCCTTAATTGTGATAATAAGTTAGTCTCAAGAACGATTAATTTATAAATCTTTAAAACCTGTTACGAATATCACGCATCAAGTTTTTGGTGCCGTTGCGGGAGAACTAGGATATTAGGAAAAATCGATTTTTGTTACTTTATCCATTTACTTTATTTGCAATCTAAGTTTTTATTTTTTTTTCTTTTCTAATTTTTCTCTTATTTTCTTCTAACATGTTTTTCTAGTTTAGGACCAGAAGAAACCCGTTAGGACCAATACTTTTTGATGGTGAGTCAACCGCACAGTTCGTAGAAACAGACGAGAAATAAGGAGAAGCCTAAGATACACAGAGGACGAGCAAGAGGACGACACTTCAACCACAACTGAGGAGATGGCTAAAAACCAAGAAAATTCGCTACCTCCTACGATTGCTGCTGATCCAATAAATCAGAATCCTGCTCTGCGCACTATGTATGATTATGCTAAACCTAATTTAACAGGAACTGAGTCAAGTATAGTTAGACCTGCTATTGCTACAAATAATTTAGAACTGAAATCTAACACAATTCAAATGATACAACAGTTTGTTCAGTTTGATGGTTTGTAGGACGAGGATCCCAACGCTCACTTGGAAAATTTCCTAGAATTTTGCGATACATTTAAAATTAATGGCATTTTTGATGACGCCATTCGCCTTCAATTGTTTCCTTTTTCGTTAAGGAATAAGGCTAAACAATGGTTGAACTCGTTACCGCGAGGGTCAATCACTACTTGGGAACAAATGACCAAAAAGTTTTTATTAAAATATTTTTCGCCAGCTAAAACAACCAAATTACTTAATGATATCTCCTCTTTTGTGCAGATGGATTTAGAAACACTCTATGATGCATGGGAGAGATACAAGGACCTTTTGCGAAGATGCCCTCACCATGGGTTACCACTCTAGCTACAGGTTCAAACGTTTCACAATGGCCTGAATCCTTTGACTCGGTAGATGATTGATGCAACCGCTAGTGGAACTATCAATAATAAGACACCTGAGGCGGCTTACGAATTTATTGAGGAGATGTCACTGAATAACTATCAGTGGCAAGTTATGAGGACAAAGCCAACAAAAGCAGCCGGTGTTTTCAAACTTGATGCGGTTACAATGCTATCTAACTAAGTAGAACTCTTAAATAAAAAGATTGACAGTTTGTGTGGTTCTACTCAGGTACATCTAGTGATGAGGTGCGATTCAAATGGAGGAGGAGCATGCACAGAATATCAACCCTTCAACCCTAGCATCGAGGAGGAGCAACTCCAATAAATGGGTAACAATAACTATAGACCCCAAAATAACTCATATAGTAACACTTATAATGCAGATTGGAGGAACCATCCCAATTTCTTGTGGGGCAGTCAAGGAAATCAAAGGCCACACATCCTCCGGGTTTTCAATAACCACCTTACCAGCAGGAAAAGAAGCCGAACCTTGAGGAGATTTTAAAAAAATTCATCTCAGTGTCAGAAACTTGTTTTTAGAATACCGAGACAGCACTCAAGAACCAACAAGCGTTGATCCAAGGGCTCAAAACTCAGATAGGTTAGCTCGCTAAATTGATATCTGAACGACCACAAGGTAGCCTGCCGAGTAACACTGAACAAAACGCAAAAGAGTACGTGAAAGTAGTTACACTAAGGAGTGGGAATGTGTTAGCTGAATCTGAAAAGAAGCCACCACAAGAAGCTGACAGAAAGGAGGTTGAACCCAAAAACGATGACAATCTAATGCCAAAAGAATATAGACCACCAATCCCATACCAGTAAAGTTGAAGAAAGACCGCATGGATGAACAATTCGGTAAATTTCTTGAACTTTTTAAACAACTACATATTAACTTTCCTTTTGTTGAAGTTATATCACAAATGCTTACATATAAAAAATCTTTAAAAGAGCTTTTGACAAACAAAAGGAAGTTTGAAGACTTATCTACAGTGGAACTTAATGAAGAGTGCTCAGCCATACTCTAGAATAAACTGCCAACCAAACTAAAAGATCCAGGAATTTTTACTATTCACTTCTTAATTGGTAGTTTGAATGTTGATAAAGCACTAGCTGATTTAGGCGCCAACATTAATTTGATGCCATATAAAATGTTTAAACAAATTGGTCTTGGGGAACCTAAACCCACTAGGATGAGTATTCAACTAGCTGATAGATCTGCTAAATATCCTAGGGGAATTATAGAGGATGTACTTGTAAAAGTAGATAAATTTATATTCCCTGTTGATTTCGTTGTGCTTGACATGGATGAAGATGTTGAGGTGCCTTTAATCTTAGGTCGGCCATTTTTAGCCACTACTAGGGCTGTAATTGATGCGGGTGATGGCAAATTGGTACTTAGAGTAGGTGATGAAGAGATTATTTTTAAAATTTATATGCCATGAGATTTTCTAGAGAATAAGATGACTCATGTTATTTTATCGACTCTATTGATAATGCTACTCAAGATTCTTTTTAAGAAATCATACACAAAGACACGATGGAACTGTGTCTCGCCCAAAGAGAGGGGACGGATGATGATTCTGAAATAGGAACTGAGCTAAACTCCAATGAAACTTCCCCAAAACTAGCAGAATATGAAGGAATTAAGGTAAAAGATGAACTTAAGCAAAAACCCTCTATTGACGAACCTCCCAAACTAGAACTTAAACAATTGCCAAATCACTTGGAATATGCATTCCTTGGAAATAATTCAACATTACCGGTAATTATTGCATCCAACTTACAACCCAAGGAGAAAGAGGAATTACTCCAAGTATTAAGAGAGCAAAAAAAAGGCCATAGCTTGGAAAATTTCTGACATTAAAGGGATCAACCCTTCTTTTTGCACCCACAAAATTTTAATGGAAGATGAATATAAACCATGCGTGCAAGCCCAAAGATGACTGAACCCCAACATGAAGGAAGTTGTTAAAGCTGAGGTAATTAAACTCCTAGATGTTCGAATTATTTATCCTATTTCTGACAGTTCTTGGGTGAGTCCAGTGCAGGTTGTTCCTAAGAAAGGAGGCATGACTGTTGTGGCTAATAAGAAGAATGAATTAATCCTAACAAGGACAGTCACAGGTTGGAGAGTGTGCATTGATTATAGGAAGCTAAATGATGCCACGAAAAAAGACCACTTTCCCCTTCCATTCATTGACCAAATGTTGGAAAGATTGTCAAGACACATGTACTATTGCTTTTTACATAGACTCTCTGGCTATTTCCAAATCCCAATAGCTCCTGAAGATTAAGAAAAGATGACATTTACATGTCCATACGGTATGTTTGCTTATCGTAGAATGCCTTTTGGATTATGTAATGCTCCTGCTACTTTTCAGTGCTGCATGATGGCCATTTTTGACGAACTCGTAGAAAACGTCAGAGACATATTTATGGATGATTTTTTGATTTTCGGTAACTCTTTCCATCTTTTCCTAAAAAATTTAAAACGAGTGTTAATTAGATGCAAGTAAACAAACCTTGTGCTTAACTGGGAAAAATGTCACTTTATAGTTCAAGAAGGTATTGTGTTAGGACATAAAATTTCTAGTAGAGGGATTGAGGTTGATAAATCTAAAATAGAAACCATTGAAAAAATACATCCCCCTAATTCGGTTAAGGCTATTAGAAGCTTACTAGGACATGTTGGGTCTTATAAAAGATTCAGTAAAGACTTTTCTAAAATAGCTAAGCCTTTGACTAAATTACTAGAAAAAGATGTGCCTTTTAATTTCGATCAGGAGTGTTTAGAAGCATTTAATACTTTAAAGGATAAACTGACTAAAGCTCCAATTATAATTGCACCTGATTGGAATTCACCTTTTGAACTAATGTGCGATGCGTGTGATTTTGCAGTAGGTGCAGTTTTGGGACAGCGAAGAGATAAACATTTTCAACCTATCTATTATGCTAGCAGGACTTTGACAGCGGCACAAGAAAACTACACCACCACGGAGAAAGAGCTGCTAGCTGTGGTTTTTGCATTCGAGGAATTTAGGCCATATTTAATATTGTCTAAAGTTGTCGTTTATACTGACCATTCCGCTCTTCGCCACTTTTTGACTAAAACTGATGCAAAACCTCGGCTCATTCGATGGATCTTATTATTGCAGGAATTTGACTTGGAGATTAAGGATAAAAAAGGAGCTGAAAATCTTAGGGCTGACCATCTCTTCAGGCTTGAAAACTCAAGTACCAAAGAACCAAATGACATTGAAATAAATGATTCATTCCTGAAGAACAATTTTTTTCCAAATTTGATTCTAAGGTACCTTGGTTTGCAGATGTTGCAAATTTTTTAGCCGCTAACATTATCCCAAAAGGGTTAACACATCAACAAAAGAAACAATTCTTCGCTGATGTGAAAAACTACTTCTGGGAAGACCCTTTCCTTTTCGGTAAATGTGCAGATCAAATCATAAGGAGATGCGTTACAAGGAGAGAAATATTAAAAATCTTGGAACATTGCCACTCAGGATCAACTGGAGGACATTACGGTGGAAATAAGACCGCACATAAAATCCTTGAATCAGGTTTTTATTGGCCCAATCTATTCAAAGATGCCAACAGGTATGTTACTTCTTGTGACAAATGTCAAAGGATAGGTAATATATCCAAACGTGATGAAATGCCTCAGACATATATGCTCTCATGTGAAATATTTGACGTTTGGGGTATCGACTTCATGGGTCTGTTCCCTAGTTCATTCAGGAATAAATACATCTTAGTAGCTATTGATTGTATGTCCAAATGGGTTGAAGCCTAAGCTTTACCTACTAATGATGTTAGAGTAGTAGTACGATTCCTTAAGAAACTTTTCTCTCGATTTGGTACACCTAGAGCAATTATCAGTGATAGGGGTACTCATTTTTGTAACACCCAATTCGACAAGATCCTTAAGAAATACGGAGTTCATCACAGAACAGCTACCCCTTACCACCCTCAAACTAGTGGCCAAGTTGAAGTAGCGAACTGAGAGCTTAAACGTATCCTAGAAATGACAGTAGAATTAAATAGGATGGATTGGGCGATGAAAGTAGATGATGCTTTATGGGCTTATAAAATAGCTTTTAAAACTCCCATAGGAACATCACCTTACAGACTTGTTTATGGGAAAAGTTGTCACCTCCCGGTTGAGTTAGAACACAAGGCATTCTGGGCTACGAAATTTCTAAACCTTGACCCCAAACTTGTAGGTGAAAATAGGTTGATGTAGTTGAACGAGTTAGATGAGTGGTGAACCAATGCATATGAAAATTCGCGCCTATATAAGGAAGCAACGAAGCGCCGCCACGACGCCTGTTTGAAGCAACAAAGGCAATTTGAAGTTGGAGATCTTGTCCTGTTATACAACTCGAGGCTCAAATTATTTCCTGGAAAGCTTAAATCACGATGGTAAGGTCCTTTCGTAGTTCAAACTATGTTTCCATATGGCACAGTAGAGGTGAGTCATCCGTCATAAGGCACTTTTAAGGTAAATGGACATCGTCTCAAAATGTATAACAGTGAGAATTTCAAAGACGATAAAGAGGAGCTACAGCTCCACGAAATTACCTAAATATACCCATAAGGTAGAGTCTAGCTTAGACTATAAACAAGCGCTTCTCGGGAGGCATCCCGAGCACTAACGGTGTTAACTTCTTTAAATTTTAGTCTTTAACATTTAATTCACTAATGAAGTCACTAAACACAGGACTTCCAGAACCACACGGCCAGGAACACGGGCGTGCCGTAGGCTGTGCACATACCACGGATGCAACACGGCCGTGCGATACAGCTGTGTGAAAACAGAGCAAAAACATTTTCCGAACATGGGATCCAAAGTTGCCACGGCCGTGCAACGTGGCCATGGGCAATCCTGCCAAAGTAACACGGGCGATCGACACGAGCCCACTGACCATGGTCGAGCCTGTAAAATAACACGGGCATGCACCTACATACACAAGCGTGGGAGAAGCGAACGAAGATCGACACTGTGTATCATGGCCATGTACACCAATGCGCCTAATTTTGAAAACCACGAAATGTACAGGCTGAAATGAGAGCACATGGGCATGCCCAACGGCCGTCTACCCCAATTTCTCTATAAACACCTATTATTTATTTTATTTTTATCTCTATATTTTGGAATTATTTTTTTATTTTCTTTTAATACTATTTTATCCTGAGTTTTTACAATTTTTATTTTTTGGCTATTTCATTACGAGTAATTATGCTTCAGTACATCTCCTAAAGAGTTCCTGATTTTATCACAGTCATAAAGAGCTCCAAAGCTCATCATCAAATAGGAACTAAAAACTCCAAGGGCAAAGGACTTATGGATTAATGAACCTCTACCACCGCCGGAGTATCCTTTTCCACCCTCATCATTGCTTTGGCTGATTATTCTCCATAACTCCAATTCAAGGAGTTCATTCATCATTCAGGAAGTTTCACCCCTCTCCCTATCTTATGATTATATATCTATTTTTATCAATATATCTATCTTTGTACATTGAGGGCAATATACATCTTAAGTGTGGGGGTCTTTTGTATCATCATTAGAAATCCCTGAATTGTGTGTTATTCTCACGTGTATGACTCATATCACTATTAGAATGAATTTTAATTAATTTATGATTTTTATTGATATGTCTTGAATTAAAACATAGGCATTTATGCATTAATTGTTTAAACTTTAAGACATTAGGGAATCAAGCATGATAAGCTGATTTTTGAAGAATTAAAAACTTTTAGGTTGTTTCCCTAAGTTTAAGTATTATCTTGAGTTGAAATTCACAAGTTTGAACATCAAAAAGCCATAATTTTTGTGAGATCTTGAGCCTTTAGAGCATATTTTACTCCTTTCATGCTCACTTTTATTATGAGTGAGTCAGTATTGATTTGTTATTCTAGAACTTGCTTGATTATGCATGTCAAGACCACACCATTTGATTTGATATGTCAAGATGATAAAGGCACTTAGGTTTAACTCACTCACTCCACAAAAGCCTACCTTCATAATTAACCCTTAGTGAACCCCTTTGAGCCTAACAAGCCATTCATTGATTTACCCTCAATATTAATCCATAACCCATTATTTTTGAAATCCCCTAATTTGATCCCTATTTTTGTCGATATTTGATTTGAACTAATTGCATAGTTATGTTTTGCTTTTCTATGTATTTGACTTGTTCTTAAAAAAAATTAGTGTACTTCAATACATATTAGTTGTAATTCGTCGTTTTTGAGATTGAGTGTTAATTCCATATTCTGAGAAGAAGCCCACTTGTATTCAACTAATGACTAGTCATTTTTCTAGCTAAGTAATTTTTCAATTCAATCTTGATTCTAACATTTTCTTTCAGCTTGTGACCACACCTCCTAACCAAAGCCACATTACAACCCTCTAAAAGACCTTTTTGATTGATGTATCAGCTCAATATATAGTGGTGGAGATTTGATTTTCAAGCAAGCCTATGGTAATAACTTTTCATATTGACTAATTAGTGCTTTGATTGATGTCCTTAAACACCTTGAGTTATTTGAGTGAATCTTTAGTGAGGATGTTAAACTCTGTGATATTTTGATCAAAGGTAATCACTTAAATGGGGGGAGACACCTATGTTTTCGTGATAAAATGCTCAACTTGGAATGTTTGAAACTTTGATGTACTTTTAGTTGAATTTTCAATGTACAAATACTTATGGATTATTTTGAAGATATTATTGATAGGGATTATAAATTGAGATGAATTTATTTTGATTGTGAGTTTAAGATTTTGCTTGAGGACAAGCAAATGCTTAAGTGTGGGGGTATTTAATAAACCGTAATTTATACATATTTTTACCCTATGCTTAACACATTTTTTGGATGATTTCTCTTTAAATATGGGGAATTCAATGCTCCTAATACTTTAATTTCATGTTTTATACTTAGGTGAGCATAGGAGAGTAAAAGGACCGAGAAATGAGCCAAAAACAGAGAAAATGGGCCAACATGGGAAATCAGCACAACCTAGAGTTCACCACACGGGTAGACCACATGCCCGTATTGGTTCAACAGGCTCTAGCACAGCCTGAACCTCTGCACACGGGTTGACTACACGGCCGTGTCAAATTGGTAAGATCGAAGCACGACTTACACGGGTAGATCACATGTCTGTGCCCATTTAACAGCATGGACCACGGCCTTAAGTAATCTCACACGGGTGTGTCCTTGCTGAGCCCAAGTTTAGTCCAATTCGAAAAAAGGCACTTTTGAGGGCTTCTAAGCATCCTAAAGCCTATAAAAACACCCTAGAGGAGGAGAATGGGGGACGCAGAGTAGGAAGCAAGGAATTACTCAAGAAAAGCCGATTGATCTATCTCAAGAGCCAGATTCATCATCAAGACGGAAGATCTCCCTTCAAGTTCCTTTAGGAGTTTTGGGTTTTCTTATGTTTTGTTATCTTTACGCATTTGAGATGTTTTCTTTCATAAATATGAACTAAACCCCCTAAATATCTAAAGGGAATGAAACCTAAGACAGATTTTGTTATTATTATCTGAATTGTATGATAAATATTTGACTTGTTCTTAATTATGTGTTCTTAATTCTTGTTTTAATATTCCGGGATATTGATTCAAGTTAACGCTGTTATTTAGAGGAGGAATAGACCCTGTCTAAGAGTAAAATTGTCATAATTAAGCAGAGTTGATTGCGCGCCTAGAGATAGGGTGACAAGATTTTGCCAGATTAGGGTGAAACCTAATAAGGGAATCTATAGATCGAGTTAATGCAATTCTAGGGTGTTAATTAGAAAGAGATTTCAATTATTCAACCTAGGATTAGATGTTATTAGTCTCGAGAGAGATAATAATATAAGTTAGGTATTTCTAAGGATCAAGTCAAACGAATAAATCATCTGATTCAGAGTAAAATAACAAGTGAAGTCTAGGTGGATTTTTCCGTAGGTATTGTCTCAATCAATCGAATTTTCCCAAAAGTATTTTCCCAAGTTTTCTTTCTGTGCACTCTTAGTTAGTAATTAGTTTAGATAACCAAACCTCTTAATTTTTAGGCTAGATAATAAAAAGGAAGTAAATACTAGTACTCGTAGTTCCTTTGGGTTCGACAATCCGGTCTTGCTGAACTGTACTACTGTTCGATAGGTACACTTACCTTAATCGTGATAATAAGTTAGTCTCAAGAATGATTCATTGACAACTCTTTAAAACCTGTTACGAATATTATGCATCAATTATCAAGTATTAAGTAAGTGATGAGTTTTCAGTTATGCTTATGACACTTTATGACATGATTGGCAATATGCCTATATTATGAAAAAGTACTCTTGTGTTAAGTGAGATGTTGCAGGTATGTAAGCAAGCTATTAAGTAAGGTGTATTTTGTATTCTAAGCCTTTGGTAAGGTTACCGATGAGTAAGATAGGAAAGTAAGAACTAAACATTATGTAAGCAAATTATGATAGCATAGTAGTAAGCTAAATTGATTGCTAATGCTTATTATTTTACATGTGAACTTACTAAGCTTTATAAGTTTACTTCTTTCATCTCCCATGTTTCAGAGTACTTAAAAGCAAGCTCGGGTTGGAGGTCGTTGGAGATCACTTCACACTATCGACTATCAAGTTACCAAATGGGTATCTTCGTTTACGAACATTCTAGTTTATGGCATGTATAGGGACTTAGCCATTTTGTGTGTATGTCCTTATGATATGGCTAAAGAATAGTATGTAAATATTTGATAATGATTAGCTATTGAAATGGCTAATGAAGAACATGTTTCGGAGTTATGTATGCCTAAATGGTAGTAAATACAAAGAAATCATGACAAAGTGAAATTATCATTAAAACAGTATTGAACAGAAGCAGTGTCTTTAACTTGAAAATTCACCAAGAATAGTAGAAATAGAATTAGGTGATAAATGAGATATAGAATTAAACATTATTGAGTCTATTTTCATATGAAAGAAACAGAGTAAGTAAAAGAAATGTATATTAAGAGATATTTGAATTTTAGTGAGACAGGGTCAGAGCGATTTCTAAATCCCCTGTTCCAAATTTATAAATTCACTAAAAATTGTAAAAAGATATTTAGGAGATATAGTTTATATTTATAGATTCCTTATTGAATATAATTTCAAGAGAAACAAACAACATGGTTATTTGAATTCTGTACAGGGAGAAAATTGATTCGTAGTGAGGAGAGGTCAGGGTAGTCAAACAGTGCAATAGGGGAGACTTTAACTAATAAACTGTACTAATTGGCTAGACCAAAAATTCTGAAAAACAATTAGTAAGAAGATATATGAGTCTAGTTTCATGTAAAATCGAATTTAAATTTTGAGTTTTGTGACTCGAGTTATGATTTATTTAGTGACTATGGCGCAGGTGGGTAGTTTTATAAAGAATAATGAAATAAATTGTTTTGATTTGTCTAAGTATTCAGAAAATTTTTAATGTTCCCGGTTTGGTCCCGAACCGTTTCAATTACATGTTTTAGGGTCTCGAGGGCCCTTTTTAGGGACATATTGAATGAATGTAAATAAATTAATTTTAAAAGAAAATTTTATGCCTCGAATTAGTAACTTAAGTCAGGTAACTCCTCGTGCTCGACTCCGGCGATGGTCCCAGGTAAGTGGTGTTACATTTATTGGTATCAGAGCAAAGGTTTAGTCGGTTCTCGAAATACTCAATATGAGTAAGAGTCTAGCTATACATGCCATATTAAACTATGATAGTGTGACGACTCCCGACCTAGATATAAAATGTTTTGTCAGATAGATGCGCACTCCAACTGAGCTAAGTTTGATAGTACAGACAGTATGTTTATGATGAGTTTAGGCTCATAAAATGTAAGAATAATGGTTCATGATGTTTATGTGATAATGAATAAATTGTGAATAAGAATTGTTCGGGAAATATAAAAGATGAGATAAGATGAAAGGAAAGTTTATATTGAGATAAGTGTTCATGTTAAATTGGAATTTGTATGATGCTATATGTATAACCAGAGAAGTTAAGTGAATGTGTGAGTAATTTTACTCGAGATTTATGAATGCATGTATAAGTGCACTAATTTGCATAAGATGATCATGAAGTCATTGTATTATGAACGTGCATGTTAAGTTGCTTGAAGCAAATTGTATAATTGTGATAATATTTTAATATGATGAGTGTTAAGTTATATGCATGAGTATGTAAGAGGTAAGTCAGAGGTGTTACAACCTCACCCCCCTTATCAGCAAGGAATTCAGAATAAGGTTTCATGAAATTCAGATTGAATAGGCTTAATAAACTGTAATTCATACATATTTCTATCCCATGCTTAGCACATTTTATGGATGATTTTTCCTTAAATTTGGTGACTTCGATGCTCCTAATACCTTAATTTCATGTTTTATACTTAGGTGAGCATAGGAGAATGAAAGGAACGAGAAATGGGCCAAAAATGGAGAAAATGGGCCAACGTACAAAATCAACACAGCCTGGACTTCCTCACACGGGCAAACCATATGGCCGTGTCAATTTGGCAGAATCAAAGCACGACTCACACGGGTAGACCACACGCCCGTGCCTATTTAACAAGCTTGACCATGGCCTGAGGTAATCGCACACGGGTGAATCCCTGTTGAGCCCAAGCAGAGTCCCATTCGGAAAAGGCCACTTTTGAGGGCTCTTAGGCATTCCAAAGCCTATAAATACACCCTAGAAGAGGAGAAAAGGGGGGACGCATAGGAGGAAGCAAAGAATTGCTCAAGGAAAGCCGATTGATCCATCTCAAAAGCCAGATTCAACATCAAGATTGAAGATCTCCCTACAGATTCCCTCAGGAGTTTTGGGTTTTCTTATGTTTTGTTATTTTTATTCTTTTGAGATGTGTTCTTCCATTAGTATGAACTAAAACCCCTAAATACCTAAGGGGAATGAAACCTAAGACGGATCTTGTTATTATTATCTGAATTGTATGATAAATATTTGACTTGTTCTTAATTATGTGTTCTTAATTCTTATTTTGATATTCCAGGATATTGATTCAAGTTAAGCTCTTATTCAGAGGAGGAATAGACCCTGTCTAAGAGTAAATTTGTCATAATTAAGCGGAGTTGGTTGTGCGCCTAGAGATAGGGTGACAAGATTTTTCTGGATTCGGGGGAAACCTAATAAGGGGATCCATAGATCGAATTAATGCAACCCTCGGGCGTTAATTAGAAAGAGATTTCACTTATTCAATCTAGGGTTAGACGTTGTTAGTCTCGAGAGAGATAATAATATAACTTAGGGATCTCTACAGAACAAGTTGAATGAATAAACCGTCTGATTCAGAGTCAAATAACAAGTGAAGTCTAGGTGGATTTTTCCTTAGGTATTGTCTTAATCAATCAAATTTTCCAAAAAGTATTTTCCCCAAATTTCTTTTCTGTGATTTCTTAGTTTAATTAATTAGTTAGATAAACAAAACCCTTTTATTTTTTTAGGCTAGATAATAAAAAGAAAGTTGATACTAGTACTTTTAATTCCTTTGGGTTCGATAATTCGGTCTTACTAAAGCTATACTACTGTTCGATAGGTACACTTGCCTTCGTCGTGATAATAGTTAGTTTCAAGAATGATTCATTATAAATATTTAAAACCTGTCACAAATATCACGTATCAAGTTTTTGGCGCCGTTGCCAGGGAGCTAAGATATTAGGAACACTCGATTTTTATTACTTTAGCCATTTTACTTTTATTGCAATTTAAATTTTTATTTTCTTTTCTAACTCTTCATTTATTTTCTTCTGATAGGTTTTTCTAGTTTATGACCAGGAGAAACCCGTCAGGACCATTACTGTTTGATAGTGAGATCGATCGCACAGTTCGTAGAAACCGAAGAGAAATAAGGCGAAGCTTATGTTACACAGACGAGCAAGAGGACGATATTCAAACCACAACCGAGGAGATCGCTGGAACTCAGGAAAACCTGATACCGCCTGTGATTGTTGTTAATCCAGTAAATCAGAATCCTGCTCCACGCACTATGTATGATTATGCTAAACCTTCTTTAACAGGAACTGAATCGAGCATAGTTAGACCTGTTGTAGTTGCAAATACTTTGAAATGAAACCTAACACAATTCAAATGATATAGCAATTTGTTCAGTTCGATGGTTTGTAGGACGAAGATCCCAACGCTCACTTAGCAAACTTTTTAGAACTATGTGATACATTTAAAATTAATGGCATTTTTTATGACGCCATTCACCTTTGGTTATTCCCTTTTTCATTGAGAAACAAAGCTAAACAGTGGTTGAATTCGTTACCGTGGGGGTCAATCACTTCTTGGGAACAAATGACCAAAAAGTTCTTATTAAAATATTTTTCACCGGCTAAAATGGCTAAATTACGTAATAATATCTCTTCTTTTGTGCAGATGGATTTAGAGACACTCTACGATGCATGGGAGAGATACAAAGACCTTTTGTGAAGATGCCCTCACTATGGGTTACCACTCTGGCTACAGGTTCAAACCTTTCATAATGGCCTGAATCCTTCGACTCGACAAATGGTTGACGCAGCTACTGGCAAAACCATCAATAATAAAACACCTGAAGATGCTTATGAGTTTATAGAGGAGCTTTCACTGAATAACTATCAGTGGCAAGTAATGAGGACAAAGCCAACAAAAATATTTGGTGTTTATAACATCGATTCGGTCACCATGCTCTCTAATCAGGTAGAACTCTTGAATAAGAAATTTAATGGTTTTTTTAGTTCTTTACAGGTTCACCCAGTAATGCAGTACGAAGCTAGGGAGGTGGATCGAACAGTTCAGAATGCCCACCTTATGGCCACAACATGGAGAACGAGCAGTTAAATTACATGGGTAATAATCCTTGATCTCAAAACAATCCTTATAGCAATACTTACAATGCATGTTGGAGTAATCACCCAAATTTTTCATGGGGAGGCCAAGGAAATCAGAAACCACCACCCCCTCCAGGCTTTCAGGAATCACCATACCAGCAGGAGAAAAAGCTGAACCTTGAGGAGATGCTAACCAAATTCATCTAGGTGACAGAAACTCGTTTTCAGCATACCAAGACGGCACTCAAAAATCAACAAGCATCAATCTAAGGGCTCCAAACTCAGATTGGACAGCTCGCCAAGTTGATTTCTGAGGGACCACAAGGTAGCCTGCCAAACAACACTGAATCTAACCCAAAGGAGAAACTTAACGCAATTTCCATTCATGATGAGAAAGGGCTAGTGGAAAAACCAAGGCCAGAACTAGTGGTAAGCAAAGGTAAGAATGAGGTAGGCCAAAATGAACAAAAATCGGTAAGTACAAAAACCTCGTGTGTCATACTCCAATGCGACAAGGAAAGACCGCTCAGACGAACAATTTGGTAAATTCCTTAGACTTTTAAAGAAACTACATATTAACCTACCGTTTACTGAAGCATTTTCGCAAATGCCGAACGCAGTCAAATTTTTAAAGGAGCTTCTAGCAAATAAACGAAAGTTCGATGAAAGGTCGCATGTGGAGCTGAACTCGATTTGCTCAGCCATTCTTCAGAATAAGCTACCCAACAAACTAAAAGATCCAGGGAGTTTTACAATTCCTTATTTAATTTGTAGTTTAGGTGTCAATAATGCGTTGGCTGATCTAGGGGCTAGTATCAATGTTATGCCTTTCAAATTGTTTAAGCAACTACGTCTAGGGAAACCCAAACAAACTAGGATGGGCATTTAATTAGCAGATAAAACTGTCAGATTTCCTAGGGGTATCATTGAAGACGTACTCGTTAAAATTGACAAATTTATATTCCCAGTTGATTTTGTTGTTTAAGACGTAGAAGAGGACAGCAATGTTCCTTTAATTTTGGGGAGGCCCTTTTTAGCAACTGCTAGAACAATTATTGATGTTGGCACAAGTGAACTCACACTTCATGTAGGAGACGAAACAATCAACCTTCAAGCTCGCAACCTGAACAACACATCAAAAATTGAAGGTGATTGTACAAATTTTTCTACTAAGACTGATCATAGAGTGCAACCTATTTTGCAGGAAATAAGCTCGAAGGACACACATGAGCCATGTTAATCTACAACAAAGAATCTACCCATGAAGAACGAAGGTTACGAATTGAGGAGTTAGATGAATGGATGACATTTAAACCGAGAAAGCACGATACCAAAACTACGCCAGAACGAGCTCAATGCCTCACCAAATCAACTTAAGGTTGGAGATAAAGTTTCATTAGATGCCGCAGATCCTCACATTGACACTGCCAAATCGAATGAAGAAATTCCTCTTACGGTACTTAGCATTTTCCCATTTGGTACAGTCGAGGTAAGTCATCCCAAATTCGACACCATTAAGGTAAACAATACCTGTCTAAAACCTTATTTTGATGGGATTCATAGTAGGAATGAGGAGTATATACTCCTCGAACCACCATGACCATTCACCAGAGAGGTAAGTCGAGCTTAGACTATAAATAAGCGCTTCTCGAGAGGCAACCCGAGCACTAACAATATTAATTTCTTTAAATTTTAGTTTTAACATTTAACATACTAACCGACTCATGGAACGCAGGCTTTCTAAAGCACACACGGCCAGGCACACGGGCGTGCCTTAGGCCGTGTGAAAACAAGACGAAATTTTCCCCAACACGGGATGTGATAAGTCACCACGGTCGTGCGTTAGAACTGTGGTCAAACTTGAGAAAATAGCACGGGCATTCGCCACGCCCGTGTCTAGAACCCGTGATCGAACTTGTCATATTAACATGAGTGTGGGCCTACATACACGGGCGTGGAAGAAGCGAACGAAGACAGACACGGCTATGTGACACGACCATGTGCACACACACGCTCAAAGAACACAGGCGTGGGCCAAATGTCAGACGCGCCCAAATTCAAAATTCGCGAATCACACGGGCAAAAATTGGGGTACACGGGGGTGTCTCCTAGCCGTGTGTCCCAAAATCTATAAATACCCTTCACTATTCATCATCTTCTTCACCCAAAATCCCTAACCATAGCCGCTGCAAGTCTACAAGGCCTACCTGCCATGCCCATACGCCGCCTCCAACTCTATTTTCGACACCCATTCTCATATTTTTAGCGTTTGTTTACTCTTTTCTCTCTATTTTCTTCATCTCTTTTACTAATTTTATGATTCTTATGGTTTTATTTGGCAGATTTTTTATTTATATTTATAGCATTTATTCTTTTCCATTTTAGTCAATGATTTCTGATACATTCATTCTTTTTGTGTGTTCCCATAGAGTCTAGTTCAGTTATTTCATGTTGAAAATAATCATGACTACTTCTTTAGTTAGTTAGTTATGTTATATTCTTTCTTCTTCTTGCAGGCATACCATGTCAAGCTCATGTGGCAAGAAAACTGCCGTCCCTGCTTCGAAAATGCGAAAAAGGGGCGTCTTCCTTGGGCCCTACCGCGGAAATTCGCCACCCATACCTCCAATTTCCACCTGAAAATCAGGAGGAACTATTCCAAATCCTACGGGCCTGACCTTTAGGTGTGGGCCACTGCATTGACTGGACAGCGCTTGAACAAGTCCAGTTGGCTGACGATGTACGAGCACTCCTGACAACCAATCCATGGGACCTCTTCTTTACGATCATCGAGCCGATGTACCTTGAGCTGACACTTGAAATTTGCTCGGCATTCCATGTTCAAGACGTCATGACCAACTTTGATGATCCTGGAACAATCTAGTTCCATCTCGGCGATTTAGTCCGCCTGTTGAGTGTGCCCGAGTTTGGTATAGCTTTGGGCCTGTACACAGAGAAGTTCATGGATGAGAACGACCTCGACACTCTCCGTCGCCACATCCACTACTTTCCCTCGAAGTACTGGTACGCTTTGGTCCCCAGTTTAGCCACCTACAACCCGAGCCACTCTAAGGCATCGGCTCTCTCTCCCTTCTTGAGGTACCCACACGCCATCTTGGCACACACTTTGACAGGACGTCGAGAGAGCACCGGCGTCGTCAACACTCATAACGCCTACTTTCTTTGGAGCATGGAAAACAGGCATGTACTCGACCTCGCCTATTTTATTACCCTAGCCATTCGCCACCAGACGGAGTAACATCGGAGGGGGGTCATCTCCATTGGCCCCTACGTGACTTGACTGGCACGGCACTTCGGGCTCCTCAACACAGCAGCACAATCATCCTCCCTTACTCTTATTGGCCAGATGTCCCCACAAGGCATCTCGAACATGCTTAGTATGAGGATGATCGAGAAGCGCCGAGGAACCCACCCTCCTCAGCATCGCCTCTCCCAATCAGCTGAGGAGGGAGACCCTGAGGACATTACTGATGATGTCCCTCCACGTCATGAGGACCCACCGTCTCAGCCACCACCACCCTCTCGTCTAGTTCATGCGGCGGTTGCATACGCTGACATCTCTGAGCGTCTTACCCAATTTGAACAACAGTGTTTTTAGCGCTTTATAGCAGATTTGTCAGCACTTCCACATCTCATCACCACCCTCACCTCGCGAACCACCTAGCGATGAAGATGTTTAAAAACTTTTATTTATTATTTTTTGTTTTTATTTTTATTCTATTTTAAGACTATTTTTTATTTTTTCTTTAAGCCTATTTCTATTAGATTTTATAATTTTTATTTTACAATTATCAACTTCGGTTATTCTATTACGAGTAATTGTGCTTCCTTATACTTCCTAAAAAGTTCCTAATTTTGTCATAGTTATAAAGCGCTCCTCAAGCTCATCATCACATAAGAGCTAAAAACTCCACCAGGAAAGGTTCTCCACGACTGCCATGTCCTGCTCAACCACGACCATAGCTACCACCAGATATAATATTCTTTTGGCGCAGGACTTATGGACTAATGAACCTCTAACACCACCGGAGTATCCTCCTCCACTCTCACGCCGATTATTCTCCAAAACTCCAGTTCAAGGAATTCATTCATCATTTAGGAAGTTTCACTTGTCTCCCCATCTTATGATTATAAATCTATCTTTTTCAATATATCTACCTTCGTACATTAAGGGGAATGTACATCTTAAGTGTGGGGGTCTTTTATATCAGAAAAATCCCTGAATTTTGTTTTAATCTCATGCGATCTTCTCATATCATTATTAGAATGAATTCTAATCAGTCTATAATGTTTATTGATATATCTTGAATTAAAACATAGGCATTTATGGTTTGATTGTTTAAACTTTAGGACATTAGGGAATCAAGCATGATAAGTTGATTTTTGAAAAATTAAAAACTTTTAGGTTGTTCCCCCAAGTTTAGTATTATTTTTAGTTGGAATTCACAAGTCTAAACATCAAAAAGCCATAATTTTTGTGAGATCTTGAGCCTTTATAGCATTTATCATTTCTTTCATGCTCACTTTCATTATGAGTGCGTCAGTATTGAATCGTTATTCTAGAATGTGCTTGATTATGCATGTCAAGACCATACCATTTGATTTGATATGTCAAGATGATAAAGGCACTTAGGTTTAACCCACTCACTCCACAAAAGCCTACCTTCATAATTAACCCTTAGTAAACCTTTTTGAGCCTGACAAGCCATTAATTGATTTACCCTGAGTATTAACCCATAAAACATTATTGTTGAAATTCCATAATTTGATCCCTATTTTTTTCGAGATTTGATTTGAACTAATTGCTTAGCTATGTTTTGCTCTTTTAAATATTTGACTTGTTCCTAAAAAAATATTCATACTTACATATTAGTAGTTTCGATAGTGTTGAGCCGCAGTATCTAAATTCCATCTCGATTGTACTCAATTGATATTTAATTACTTTTTCTAGTTAGGTAATTTTTCAATTCAATCTCGATTCTAACCTTTTCTTATAGTTTGTGACCACACCCTCTAACCAAAGCCACGTTACAACCCTCTAAAGACCTTTTGATTGATGTTTCATCTCAATGTATATTGGTGGAGATTTGATTTTCATGCAAGCCTATGGTAATGACTTTTCATTATTGACTATTGAGTGCTTCATTTATTGTCCTTAAACACGTCGAGTGATTTGAGTGAATCTTTAGTGAGTATGTGAAACTCTATGATATTTTGAATCAAAGGTAATTACTTAGATGAGGGGAGACACCTATGTTTTCATGATAAAATGCTCAACTTGGAATGTTTGAAACTTTGATGTTCTTTCAGTTGAATTTTCAATGTATGATTACCTATGGATTATTTTAAGATATTATCGATAGAAATTATCAGTTGAAAATAATTTATTTTGATTATGAGTTGAGGATTTTGCTTGAGGACAAGGAATTGCTCAAGGAAAGAGGATTGAGCCATCTCAAAAGTCGGATTCACCATCAAGACTAAAGATCTCCCTTCAGATTCCCTCAGGAGTTTTGGGTTTTCTTATGTTTTGTTATTTTTATTCTTTTTGAGATGTGTTCTTCCATTAGTATGAACTAAAACCCCTAAATACCTAAGGGAATGAAACCTAAGACGGATCTTGATATTATTATCTGAATTGTATGATAAATATTTGACTTGTTCCTAATTATGTGTTCTTAATTCTTATTTTGATATTCCAGGATATTGATTCAAGTTAAGCTCTTATTCAGAGGAGGAATAGACCCTGTCTAAGAGTAAATTTTTTATAATTAAGCGGAGTTGGTTGCGCGCCTAAAGATAGGGTGACAAGATTTTGCCGGATTAGGGTGAAACCTAATAAAGGGATCCATAGATCGAATTAATACAACCCTAGGGCGTTAATTAGAAAGAGATTTCAATTATTCAATCTAGGGTTAGATATTGTTAGTCTCGAGAGAGATAATAATATCACTTAGGGATCTCTACGGAACAAGTTGAATGAATAAATCGCCTGATTCAGAGTCAAATAACAAGTGAAGTCTAGGTGGATTTTTCCTTAGGTATTGTCTTAATCAATCGAATTTTCCAAAAAGTATTTTCCCCAAATTTCTTTTCTGTGATTTCTTAGTTTAATTAATTAGTTAGATAAACAAAACCCTTTTATTTTTTTAGGCTAGATAATAAAAAGAAAGTTGGTACTAGTACTTTTAGTTCCTTTGGGTTCGATAATCTGGTCTTGCTAAAGCTATACTACTGTTCGATAGGTACACTTACCTTCGTCGTGATAATAGTTAGTTTTAAGAATGATTCGTTATAAATATTTAAAACCTATCACAAATATCATGTATCAAGGCTAAAGTGGAAAACTAAAGAGTTCAGTAACAGATTTATTGATGATGTAATCAGAGTCGAGAATGATATAGCAAATGAATACAGTTGTGAAAGGATGCCAGGTTAATAATAAAATGATCTGGATAACTGAAATGTCACAATAAAAGAAAGGTCAGGCTCAGGTAATGCACTCAGTCAAGCATGATGTGTAAGGTATATGATTGCTAGATTTTCGTCCGAATAAATTCCAACTGTGAATGGGATAATGTGAATTCAGTAATGACAGAATTAGACAGAGGAATAATAATTGAGCCGTATTAATAGTTGAATGTAGAGTTTATAATTGAGAAATTATAGAAAAATCTTTTCCGACTATTATATGTGTACATTTACTTTCTTAGATATACATAAATATATGCAAGATCATAGATGCAATTCCTGCAGTATGAGAATGTTAGCTAAATTTACAGACAGATGAAAGCATTATAGTTTGTTTGAGCTGTGATTGATATTGCTCTATCTATTCCAGTTTTCTACTTCAGCGTGCAGATGGAAGGTTGACAGTAAGATCTGTATGATGTTAGTGATCTGTATTGTTAACTATTGCTTAATGAAAGTAAAGGAAAATTTTATGGCTTCTGTCATAGTTGTTCCCAGTGCTTGTGAGTATTATCATTTCCTTTTGGAAATTTTCTGAGATGCTATTGAAACCTTAACTGTTCTACATGAGATGTGGTTACCAGTTTTATTAATAAATTACTATTCAAAGTATCAGCCATGGGACATTAGCAGAAAATGCTCTATTGATGAAAATGGTTACTTCTTATTATGAGTATGTTTATGATATTATGAGTTTGAGCCTGATAATGAAAGTACTATAGTTATTAGAGGTATAAAGATTCTGCTTTTGCACTAGTTGTTATTGAAATTTGTGTTTAAATCTCTCAAATGAACATGATGTTTTATTTTCACCCGGGACATTATTTACTAAAGTAATTGAGAAGTGAGTCTTATTATGGCATTATGATTTTTGAGTAGTATGAGTATTGTGGCCTCAGTTTAGACATGTGTATTGATTTTCATTTTTTGCATAATCTTGATATATATATATCAGTGAGTTAAAGATCGAATGCTATGTTCTTTCAAGTTATGCAGTAATAATGATTTGTGATTAGCTCTTTGAAGAAATCACGACAGAATGTATGTTTGAGATATCATGACAGCATAGAGAAGAACAGTTTTTGAAAAGTTATTGTCTTTTAGTTGAGACTGATTCAGTTGTGCAGTTGATTGAGTTATATGTATGTTTGAACTATTCATGGCTTCAAAGGTAACTGCTAATTTTTCATGTATAAATAGATAAATGACCTGAGTAAATAGTACATATTCTAGAGGTTATGGTACAGAGTTGTATACGCATATCAGAATGGTTGAATTAGAGGTAGATTTTTGCAAATCCAAGTTGTCTGATTGTTAAAGTTCTCATTGTATGAAGTTTAGTTTGGCTTGAATTCATGCTAATAAAGTATAAACAGTTGAAGATATGGACAATTGAAGTATACATTATGATTCAGCTTGGTTTGAATAAAGAGTTTATGGTTTCTAGAAATGTGTTAATGAGAAATCAAGAGATTTTGCAACAGTTATGATGTCTAGCACAGTGATAATTATTTGATTATTTGAGAAGTACCAAGATGGATGATAACTTGAGCTAGTTATACTAGTAAGAGTGTGAAAATGTGAGGGTATTTCGAAGAATTATGCAACAGAATTAGCATTATCACCAAAAGGTTAAATGAGCTATGGTTGATTGCTCGAAGGAGTTTGTGTACTCTTCTCAGTACAAATGAGTTTTTCTACTGAAGGATTATCTGAGTTATTCATTTTGAGGTTGTCAATTCATTCTGAGTGTAAATTTTAGTTGTTATGGTTGGAAATCCAAGGTTGCATCGTGACTTCAGAAGAAAGCTACAATAAGTTTTGACCATGAGATAGCTAAATGTTACTGCATTTCACCTTTGTACTGATAGTTGAATTGAGGAAGAGAAATTCGCATAATTAAATTGAGCAGAAAGGATTAGAGGAAAGTGAAAATTAATTACAGAAATCAGAGACAGATTATCAAAAATTGTATATAGAATCGAAAGGTAAGAATATTGACACTCAAAAGAGAAACAAGTATTTTTTTTAAAGTACTTTAGTGGCAGAGAATTTCCATTTTGGTAAGAAAAGAAGAGTTAGTTGCGTTTCATCAAAGAGTATGAGGTTAATGATAAAATAAGGTCAGTTACTTATCAGTAGGTATTCTAGTTCAGAGCCTTAGTTTAAGAAGTAAAATGTTGGGTATGAAAAGGCTGAATGAGAATTTGAAAATGTTGCTGGAAATCAATTTCGAATCCATTTGTACGTAAGATTTTCGGGGACAAAAATCCCTAAAGGGGGGAGAAATGTAACATCTCGAAATATGGCCTAAATGGAATAGTAGTTGCGAAACCACGAATCTGAGGTCAAAAAATTTATTTTGATTAATTTTTAAGGTTTATTCATTGATTGAATAATTGTGTAAAATTTTTGTGAAGAAATTTTTATGTATAAGTGCCTAATTTGATAATTAGGACTAAATTGTAAAATTAGCCAAATGTGTGTTCTAGATAATAAAGGGGATTTAATTGAAATGGGTTCTTAAAGTGGAGGTCCTTATTTAGTAATTAGACCATTATATTTAAGTTTGGACAAAAATGGGCTAGAATAGGACAAATTTGAAAGAAAAGCCTTTAAGGGCATTTTGGTCATTTAGTAATTAAAAGAATTAAAAAGGGAAAATAAAGCCAAAATTGTCCATCTTCTTCATGGAGGCCGAATATAGCATGGGGGAAGCCATGGTTAGGGTTTTCGAGCTTTCCAAGCTCAATAATCCTGGAAAGTGAGATTTGGACCTAGAACGGGAGAAAAACCGAAAATTGGGAAAGTTGGTAAAATGGTCATTTTGGTATCGAGGTAAGTTCATATATTTAATAATCAATAATTATGCATATTTGAATAATAAGTTGATATTTTGGCCATAAATAATTTAGTATTGAGTTTCAAATATAATGATTAATGTTCGATAATAATTCGATATTGGAAAGAGAACTTGTATAATCTATATGTAAGACCATATTTTGTATTATGGCTTTGTATGATAACAAGAAAGTATTGAATAGCATAGTTTGATGAGAATAAGTTAAGTTGATGATATGATGAGATTGAGAATGTAAGTATGTAAGTTGAGTAGCATTTTATTATTATGCAATTATTGTTATTAGTATTATTATTATTGAGTTATGCGACTAACCTTGAGAATTTGAGCAAGTATGTTTTAGCTATGACTTGAAAAGGCATTGATATCTCAAATTTCATGGTTGTACCAGGGCAATTAAGAAAGAATTGATGAAAAATTCCATGTTCATAACATGGAATTTAAGGAGGAATTGACGGTTAAGGATGCCATGTAAAACCATGTCAAGACATGGCATTGGTAAGGCAAGGATCCCGTGTAAGACCATGTCAAGACATGGCATCAGCATTGATTAAGGACTCCACGTAAGACCACATCAATATGTGGTATTGGCACTAAGATAAGGATACCATGTAAAACCATGTTTGGAACATGGCATTTGGTAAGACAAGGATACCATGTAAGACCATGTTTGGAACATGGCATTTGGTAAGATAAGGATATCATGTAAGACCATGCCAAGGCATGGCATTGATAAGTTCTATAAGGCAAGGAAATCATGTAAGACCATGCCAAGACATGGCATTGATGAATTACTATAAGGAAAAGGTCCCATGTAAGACCATGCCAAGGCATGGCATTGGTGAGTTCAAAAGGCAAGGATACCACGTAAGACCATGTCAAGACATGGAAATGTTAAGTTCGAAAAGGAAAAGGTTCTTGAGTAATCCAAAGAGTAAGTCAAAGAAACGACAAGGTGAGAACATGAAGAAAGAGTACAGGTATGCATTTAAGGCTTATTTAATATTGAGATTGTAAGTAATTGAGATTATCAAGTATTAAGTAAGTGATGAGTTTTCAGTTATGCTTATGACACTTTATGACATGATTGGCAATATGCCTATATTATGAAAGAGTACTCATGTGTTAAGTGAGATGTTGCAGGTATGTAAGCAAGCTATTAAGTAAGGTGCCTTTTGTATTTTGAGCCTTTGGTAAGGTTACCGATGAGTAAGATAGGAAAGTAAGAACTAAACATTATTTAAACAAATTATGATAGCATAGTAGTAAGCTAAATTGATTGCTAATGCTTATTATTTTACATGTGAACTTACTAAGCTTTATAAGCTTACTTCTTTCACTCTCCCATGTTTCAGAGTACTTAAAAGCAAGCTTGGGTTGGAGGTCGTCGGAGATCACTTCACACTATCGACTATCAAGTTACGAAATAGGTATCTTCATTTACAAACATTCTAGTTTATGGCATGTATAGGGACTTAGCCATTTTGTGTGTATGTCCTTATGATATGGCTAAAGAATGGTATGTAAATATTTGATAATGATTAGCTATTGAAATGGCTAATGAAGAACATGTTTCGATGTTATGTATGCCTAAATGGTAGTTAATACAAAGAAATCATGAAAAAGTGAAATTAGCATTAAAACAGTATTGAACAGCAGCAGTGACATTATCTTGAAAATTCACCAATAATAGTAGAAATAAAATTAGGTGATGAATGATACACAGAATTAAAGCTTATTGAGTCTATTTTCATATGAAAGAAACAAAGTAAGCAAAAGAAGTGTATATTAAGAGATATTTGAATTTTAGTGAGACAGGGTCAGAGCAATTTTTGAATCCCCTATTTTGACTTTATAAATTCACTAAAAATTGTACAAAAAAGAATTAGAAGATATAGCTTATGTTTCTAGATTCCTTAATGAATCTAATTTCAAGAGAAACAAACGGTATAGTTATTTGAATTCTTTACAAAGAGAAAATTGATTCTTAGTGAGGAGAGGTCAGAGTAGTTGAACAGTGAAATTGGGGAAACTTTAACTAGTAAACTGTAATAATTGGCTAGACCAAAAATTTTGGAAAAAAATTAGTAAGAAGATATATGAGTCTAGTTTCAAGTAAAATTCACGAATTTAAATTTTGAGTTTTGTGACTCGAGTTATGATTTATTTAGTGACTATGACACAGGTGGGTAGTTTTATAAGGAATAATGAAATAAATTGTTTTGATTTGTCTAAGTATTCGGAAAATTTTTAATGTTCCCGGTTTGGTCCCGAACTGTTTCAATCGCATGTTTTAGGGTCTCAAGGGCCCTTTTTAGGGACATATTGAAAGAATGTAAATAAATTAATTTTAAAAGTAAATTTTATTCCCCGAATTAGTAAGTTAAGTTAGGTAACGCCTCGTGCTCGACTCCGGCGACGGGCCTAGGTAAGGGGTGTTACACAATGCATGCTTATTGAATTCACTTTTAATTGCAGTTAAAGTTCCACAATAGTGCTCATTGATCCATCACATATCCAACCACATATGAGTTCATTAAAATCAGTTTATCACATACATAACCTGTTACATTGGCATCACATTTCATAATTCAACACATACGTACATATTGATTTTTGCACACTTTCTCTACACATTTATACTGTTCACACAACATCATCACTATTTTTTGGCATATTTAATATGCCCAACACAATACAATTCACAATAGTAATTACACATGTCTCATATTGCAATATTGCATCATAATAATCAATCCATAAATTTTCTCATAATCATATAATTTACCAAAAATAAAACAAGGAAAATAGAAAGCTTACACTCGGTACTTAGGATAGCGGTTTAGGCTATTCCTAAGCTCCCAATTAATACTATGAATCGTGTATACTAGCAACGATTCCAGACACTCATCGTTCACACTTTCGCCTAATTGTCAAAAGCTTAAACTAGCTTTTCCTTACCTTTCGCCCTGGCTCCAAAAATTTTGATGCTTCACACATAATAACCACATGATATACATTCAAATAATCAGCCAAAGACTCACCACAAGCAATCGAAAAAAAAAGCCTAAACTAAGTTCTCATGAAACCGAAACCTTTATCATAACAAATTTTAAATTTGAATATCTCGATTTATACTCAATCTTTTTACCTAAAACCAACTCCGTTCATCTTATAATTCACCTACAACTAATTCCCAACCTTTAAACTCAGTTCATAGTATCAACTTTTTTGACATGTTTATGACTATTTTTCAAAAATTCATTAAAAAATTTTAACAAATCTTCAAAGTAAGTTTAGAAAACTATTAATCATGTCAAAACTAATTGAAAAAACTTTGAAACCACGTTTTTACTCATAATCATGAAATCCACCATTAACGACTTAAGTTTCAACTTTTATTCAAAACATACGATTTCATGGCTAAAAATTCAGTTTTAAAGACTAGATAACATTGGAAATTCATAAGGAATCGAATCATTACCTCACTTGGCAAAAATCCAAGAGTTTGAGCGAAAACCCAAAAAACTCGAAAACTTGACAATGGATAAAACTATGGTGTTTTTGGGTGTTTTTCTTAAATTCTATGGAGATTTATAACTTAACATATGATACAAATCAAAAGGAATTAGGATTTTAAATTCAAAATCGATTGACAGAGTTGGGAGAACTATAGACGACACAAGTATGAGAGGAGAAGAAGACTAACGTGAAAGTAAAACTATAAATGGGGGTTTTTAGGTTAGATTTTAAAATCTGATCTAATTGCCTCTTAAAAACTCTAAGTTTTGACTCTTTTACAAATCAGTCCTATTTTTTAAAGTTAAAGGTATTTAAAACTCATTTTAAAAAATTGATTTAATTTTCTAAAAGCCATAATCGAAAAGATTACTAGTATATCATGTCATAAAATTTTGAACACTTTAAGGCTAAAATTCCTAAAATACCCCTAAAACTTTTAGGCCATATTTTAAGGTGTTACAGCTAGAATGATTATGAAACCCTAATATGGGATTATAGGTTTTTTTCTAAGAATGCTTGATGCAATTTGATGTTTATTCATTCAAGTGATTTTCATATTTAATGCTTTCTATTGCTTGATCAACATTAGTGGTAATTGAGTTAATTGCTAAATCTAAAAGGGTTGTGATTAATGGACATAAAACTTGAATGATACATGTTTAATTTCTTTGATGTTAAATTTGTAACGGTATAGACATATATTGTTACTATGCAAATCTTATAGGAATGGTGCTTGCAATTGCAATCTTGATTAAAATATTGAACGTAGTGACTTTGAAAGAAGCCTATAACTTGTTGATTCTAGATTAATAAATCGTCGTATTGTCATAGGATTGCAACAGCATCGCTACTAATAGTTGCATATTAGGGGGAAATAATTATTTTAGCTTTTCATCTCAGTGCTATTAATTTGTGTTACTGCTTTTAAATTGTTTCGTATAATTCCTTGCATTCGCTCAAATTTCTATTTATTTTCCAAGTTGCCTTTTTAAATTTTTAAATTTATATTTTAAAACTAGTCCATGTGGAGACGATAACTCTATTATTTACTATCGTATTACTTGTGAGCGACTATGTACACTTGCATATTATAAGAAAATTCGCAATAAGTTTTTGGCGTCATTGCCGATGATTAATTTAGTCATTATTTGTGAAATTAATTATCTTGCAATTTGTTTTACATTTCCTTTTTTTTCTTACTTTAGTAATTTTTGTGATTATTCAGGTGATAACTAATCCTCCACAACAAGTTCTAAGAGGAGTAATTGGTAATAATGCTTAAAATATAGTCATTGTTGCTGATGAAAGAGACCCTGCCATTCGATAATATGTTGTCCTCTCTTCAACGAACTTGTATTGTGAGACTCAATTTTGAGGCGCCGCAATTTGAACTAAAGTCGATCATGTTCCAAATGCTACAAATGGTGGGTCAATTTAATGGAATGCCCACTAAAGATCTGCACCTTCATCTTCATTTATTCATGGAAGTAAGCAACTTGTTCAAATTGGCCAAAGTTACAGAATATGTGTGAGATTGAAATTGTTCATATACTCTTTAAGAGATAGAGCATGAGCATGGTTGAACTCCCTACAGTCCGATTTTGTAACTATATGGCAAGGGTTGGTTGAACATTTCTTACTGAAGTACATTCTGCCTAGTAAGAGTGTTAGACTCTGAAATAAAGTTACCACATTTCAGCAACTTGATGAAGAATCTTTATATGAGGCATGGGAGTGGTTCAAGGAGTTATTTCAAAAGTGCCACCATCATGGCATTCTTCACTTCAATTAGAGACTTTGTATAATGGTCTCAATGCTCAAACTAGAATGGCGGTAGATGCTTCAACAAATAGAGTTTGTGACAGCCCTATTTTAACCCTACTCGAAAAGTGGTTTCGGGACCACAAAACCGAGTCACGAAAATAATTGAATGTTATATTCTATGTTTATTATATGTGAAATTTCATGTGTGAAAATATCGTATTTTGATTTCTGTCATTTGGATGTGGAATTAGTTAAAAAGGACTTGTTTGAGAAACCTTGAAAATGTGATAGGCAAATGTGCAATGGCCAAATATTATATGGTTTAGTATTATGGGCGACTTGTATGTCAAATGGACCATTTTGAATGTAAATGACCGGTCAACACATGCATGCAATCATGTGTTTTCATATCTTTATTTTAGTTGGTGGAAATTATATGTTAAATAAAGAAATAAGCATTATATTATAATGGTTTTATATTGTGAAATAATGAATTTATAATAAAAAATGGTGATAAAAACAAAGTACCACCCATCATTTCTTCCATTTTGCCGAAACCATAAAGAAAAGAAAAGAAAATGAAGCTAAGGCATTCGGCTATGGTGAATGTATAGATTAAGGTATGATTTCATGTGATTCTTTTGGATTTTTGTGGAATTGAGTTGGTTTTGAAGCTCTTAGCATGACCCATGTGTTAATTTTTGAATTTGTAATGCATGAAGCATTCGGTTATGTTTCCTATATGTTAAATTGTTGATGTTTTGAAGTTATGTGATTAGAAATGGTTATAGGTGAGTATGAACTAAGTAAAAATTTCTATGAATGGTTAATATGGACAAAAATCTCAATCGGCTATTATGGAGTAAGGTGAAATTATGCTTAATTTTGGAAATTAATAATTTAATTGTTAGCAAGTGTTTTTTTTATGGATGCCAATGTGGACTTGAATTGGGAGGTTAATAATTTGTTGTTTATTGAGTTATATATATATACATTCGGTCATGGAGGATTTGAGATGAATTTAATTATTGTTTTAGTTGAATAATAAGATAGACATAGACAAACTCAATTAGGTAAATTTTAAGCTCTTGGATTGAATTGGGCGGATTGAAATACTCTAGGGAGTATTCAATTAAGGTATGGGAGATAGAATATTGAGGTAAGTTGGTTTGTGTTATTGCCAAATGCACTTGATATTAAGACATGGTTTAGTTAAATGCATTTGACATGAAAGGAATTGAGTTGTTGTGTATGTGATACTGGGAAGAGAAATTTAATTTGCTTGACTATAATTAAATGAATGTCCAATTTAGGTTTGGTATGATGTTAATATGAAAATGTTATGACAAGCTGGTCGAACTTAAGAACTATGTGCAGTCAGTCATGTTATGTGTTTAATTCATCAATGATGAAAGTGTCGTATGATATATGTGTTTGAAATTAATAGAATTTGGATTATGATGAATTGATAAGATGATTGAATTAGTTTATTTGTTTAATTAAGCTCAAGATCAAAGAGAGCCAAGTTCCGATAAGGGGAAAGCGAAAGTTGTTGAGTAGTCGATCGAAGCTGTTTGTTCGACAATAAGGTAAGTTCTAAGCAATTAAGACTTAGATTACCATGTATTCCTAGAGTACACATAGCTCATAAAATGTAAATTCTATATGTAGAGAAATGTCGAATAGATAATGTATTATTGAGCCGATGGCATTGAATTGATGTGCTATTTTTTTTATTTTTTATTTTTGTTGTACTATGTGTACATATATGCATGAATGAAAAGGGCACTATGTGTGCGAATAGGGCAGCACTATGTGTGCGTATGGAAAAGCTAGTACTATGTGTGCGAATGAATATATGCACTATGTGTACGAATTTATTAACCGAGCACTATGTGTGCGAGATTGGTTGTGGGGCACTATGTGTGCGAAATGATTAAGGGAATATGATCGTGGTAGGGTGTGAAATAGAACACTGATTATCATCATAGGTAATTAAGCTTTACGAGAACAAAGAAAAAAAATGAAATGTGTATGGAATTTATATGTATGTGTCTATTTCTAAAGGTTATTGTATAATGTCTTGGAAGAAGAAATAATAGTATGTGGTTATACGGTATCATGAATGAATAAGGTAGACAAATTAGACTTAAATGGAGTTCTGTTGTGATTTATTTATTAAATTGCTTATGACTTACTGAGTATTATCTCATTGGAATTGTTTGTTCATCTTTATTTAGATTCAGGATCCGTTGTGAGCTCGGGACAATCACTGAAGTCATCACACTTATCGTCATCATTTTGGTACTTTAAAGAAGCTTTAAGTTTAAAAATGTGGCATGTATAGGATAGACAAAGATGAGTTTTGTATTTTGAATGATGTAATTATCATTTTGATGAGCCATGCGACAATGGCACATGATCTAGTTTTGTGATCTTATAATGTTAAAATCTTGTTAACTAGCATGCGTATTTATGATATGGATGATATGTTATATTTATATAAGCAAAGTACCTTTGTATGTTTAGTAAATCATATTAGAAATTGAAAGTGCTTCCTTAAGGTTAGTATAATGGTTTGAATGTTGTTTTTTTTTAATTTTAAATGTGAAATGATTCTTTTTATACTTGGTAAGCTCGGTTAATTAAATTTATAATTCCAATTTCTAATTTATATGTATGTGAAATGTTCTAAAGTTGATTTGTTTTCGTAATGCCTCGTGACCCTACTCTGGCAACTGTTACGGGCATAGGGGTGTTACAGAGTTCTTTTTGCTAAGTCCTACAATGAAGCATATGAAATTCTTGAAAGGATCCCTAGTAACAATTTATTATGGTCTAATACACGAGCACCTATTGGGAGAAAAGTGGTCAGTATTAATGAAGTAGACACATTTACATCTTTAGTAGCCCAAATATCCTCTATGTCGACTATGCTTAAGAATATAAGCATGAATTTAACAAATGGTAATTCGATGGGGCAACATTCAGATTAGGTCGAGAATGTTTCTTATGTGTATTGTGCTAATGGTCATGTTTCCAATAACTATCCTTCGAATCTAAGATTGATTTATTACATGAGAAGTAAGAATAGGAATGGTCTATAGTCAAATTCCTACAATCGTTCATAGAGGTAACATCCAAATTTTTCATAGAACAATTAATGAGCTAGTCTAAGTAGCTTTTCTATGTCGTCTCGACCAAATTATCTACCGAGATATTCTCAGTAAGCTCAAATACCTCAACAAGCCGAGTCTTATAATAATCTTGAAAATTTGTTAAAGGCTTACATGGTGAAGAACGATGAACTTATCCAAAGCCAAGCAGCAACATTGAAGATTTTGGAAAATCAAATGGGTCTGGTGAAAAATCAAATGGGATAGCTGGCTAATACGCTTAGAAATAGATCCCAAGCCATTGTACCAAGTAATACAAAGAATCCGAGAAATGTTGGTAAAGAACATTGCAAAGCCGTCACCTTGAGAATTAGGAAGATATTGGAGATAAAGAATTCTAAAGCTAAAGGTGAGTCCTCTATAACCCAAGGTAGAGAGAATATTTAAGGAAATTCTGAAATTCCCAATATACGTAATTCTAACCCTGCGAAAAATGTTGCAGCAATGCCGCAACAAATTTGTCCTTAGAATTTTACTTTCGTGACAAATGTTGCAACAATGCCACAAAAAAGTAGTCCTAACATATTTGAAATTCAGTAGCCAACATATCCTCAATGATTCTTGAAGTAAAAGCAAGATACTCAATTTAAGAAATTCTTGGATGTATTGAAACAACTGCAAATCAACATTTCGCTTGTGGAGGCTCTTGAGCAAAAGCCCAATTAAGTTAAATTCATGATAGATATTCTTTCTAAGAAGAAAAGGTTGGAAAATTTGAAACAATAGCTATAACAAAAGAATGCAACTCATTTTTGCAAAGTAAATTACTGCAGGAAATTAAAAATCCAGGGAGTTTCATCTTTCCATGAAATATTTAGAGACTCCTATTGTAGGATGGCATTGTTCGATTTAGGAGAAAGTATCAATTTGATGCCAATGTCAGTTTTTAGGCTATTGGAGATTGGTGAGACCTACTACTAGTAAATAGACCTCTCGCACATCCTGATGAAAATATTAAAGATGTGTTGGTACATGATGATAAGTTCATATTTCCTACTGATTTTATTGTGTTAGATTATGTTGCGAATAAAGAAGTGTCAATTATTTTGGGGAGGCTATTCTTGGCAACTGGTAGAACTTTGATTGATGTACAAAAGGTGAACTCACCATGCGGGTTCAAGATGATCTGGTAACTTTTAATGTTCCAAGGCCATGAAATTTCTAGATGAGGTTAAAGAATGTTTGTTATTTTCGAGGTATATTCATTCATTTCTACATACTTTGGACATAATTCTCTAGATGATCTATTCAAACATCTCTTATTATCTGATCCTTTATATAAAGATGAGGACGATGAATGTTTGGCTTTGTTGGAAATTAACTCGAAGGGATTTGCACCAAAAGTTCGGTTTGATTAATTAGAGTTATCATCCTGAGAGTACAAACAACAAAAAAACATCAATCGAAGAACCATTTGAATTGGAATTAAAGGTTTTGCCTTCTTATTTGAAATATTCTTATTTGGGTTCATCTTCGACTTTACTTGTCATTATCTTAGTAGAGTTAACCGAAGACCAAGTGATATATGTTTTCTATACTAACTAAAATTTACGACAAAAGCAAGCGCACCTATCGAATAATAGTATAGCTACGCGAGTAGAGATATCATATCCACGAGAACTAAAAGTATTAGTAATTACCATTTTCTTATCAATTAGCCAACAAATTGGAGTGATGTGTTTTAAACTAAAAAATACTAAAGTAATTTAACTAAGAACGCAATAGAGAACGAATCAGGAAATCAATCAAAATATAACCAATGAGAGAGACAATACCCAAGAAAGAATCCACCTAAACTCCTTCTATTATTATTAATTTGAATTAAATGATTTATTCACTTGGTGTCTTGATCCACAGAAACCCCTAAATTATGCTAATATCTCTTTCAAGAGTAAGAACAACTGACTTTAGGTTGATTAATTGAAATCTCTTTCTAATTAAAACCCCTATCATCGCATTAACTCAATCTATGTATTCCCCTATTAGATTTGACTATAATCTGGTAGATTTATGTAGTCCTATTTCTAGGATTGCATGCAACTCCACTCAATAATAGATCTACTCTTAAACAGGGAATTTTGCTCTAGTGAATTAAGCACATTAAACATGAATTAATATCATGGAAATATTAAAACAAAAATAAGTACACATAATTGAGAACAATAATCCAATATTTATCATGTAAAACATAAATTAAATAATAGAATTCATCATAGGTTTCATCCTCCTTAGGTGTCTAGGGAATTAGTTCATAATCCTAAAATAAAAAATCTCAAAGTCAGAAAAACCACAAGAAACAAAGAAACTCATTAATACTTTAAAGGAAATTAAAATGAGATATTTGATCTTGACGAAAATCCGCTTTAGAAGTCGCTCTGATGGTGTTCCTTGAGTGTTTTCTTAAATCTTCTCTGATGACTCTTTTATCTATTCTTCTATTTGGTATTTATAAACTTTAGAATTCTTAGAAAGCCTAAAAATTATGTTTTTCTGCGTGTTTAGGATGAAATGTGCAAAATCGACACGGGTTGTCACTTGGGCATGTGTCCAGCTCATGTGACTCATATGGGCATGTGCCTAGCCCATGTGGCTCACATGGGCATGTGCCCAGCCCGTGTGGTCCTAAAATCTGCTCTTTTTCTCTGATTTTCGCTCCTTTTGCTCCCAAATGCTCACTTAAGTGTAAGAACATGAATTAAAAGGGTTAGGAGCATCAAATTCACCAATTTGCATAAATAATCATCCAAAAACGCATAAAGAATGGGATTAAAATATGTTAGTTTTATCATTTATCACCAAGAAAAGAAATGACTCATAGTTTTGAAGAGGTTTAAGAAGGCTATCCGGTGGACTATTGCAGATATTCGAGGTATTAGCCCTACTCTTTGTAACAGTCCGGTTTTAGCTAAATCGGAACAATAGTTTTAGAACCATAAATATGATGCCAAAAAATTATTTTAATATTATTTTTGGTGTTTACAGCATGATAGTATATATGTGTGAAAATTTCGTGAGTTAATTTTATCGTTTAATAGCTCAATTTGAGAAAAAGGACTTAATCACGTAAAATGCAAAAGTTGCATTCTATTTGTTAAAGGTGTTTAATTGCTATGATTTATTAATCCAAAGGTCCTTATGATGATATTAAACCATTTGATAGTTAATGGATGATAATGGCATGGCATTTGATGTTATTATTAATGTTCATTAAGGTTAAAATTGGTATTTAGTTATTAAATGATATATTAATAAAACAAAAATAAAAATTAGGCTTCCTTATCATCTTGTTAGCTGAATTTTAAAGGAATAGCAAGAAGAACTAGGGTTCTTCATTCGGCCAAGTAAATTCAAGCAATTAAGGTACGGTTTTGATCTATTTTTGATTATTTCTATGTTTTTGAGATCGTTGCTTCGTATTCTAGCTAGTCCGTACCTTAGATTTTAAAATTGTTAAAGATTTAACATGCTGCTATTGTTGAATACTTGATTAATTTGATGGCTAATGATGGATTTTGAGTAGTTGTTGATAGTTAAACTAGCTTTGTAAAGTGATTTTTTACAAAAATGTCAAAAAGAAATTAATTTGTAAAATGTGAAAATTGTGTGGTTAAAATGTGAAATAAATGAAAGTTTTGGGCTGCTAGGTACTTATGTATAAATCGACTAAGCATGGGTTAAGTTGAATTATGTGAATGTTGTATATTTGTGAAATAAGGACCAAATTGTAAAAATGTGAAAGTTTAGGGGTTAATATGAAAATATGGCCAAATGTATGTTATGGACTAAATTGAAAGAATATGTAATCGAATAAGTCAATTTTAAATTCATATAGATCATGAAAAAAAGAATTCAGATTTAGATCGGGGGAAAAAGTTATCAAGTAGTCGATTCGATCCGTCAATTTCGAATACGAGGTAAGTTCGTATAATTAAAATTAAATATGTATACATTTATTGAGTGGATGAAATTGAGATAGTATTTATTCTATTGGATAAATGTTGAGATATTACATGAAATGTGCGAGTTTAGTAAGGCAAGTTGCCAAATAAGACCATAGTCGGGCTATGGTAATTGAATAATAAGACCATAATCAGGTTATGGCATATGAATGAAAAACCACGGCAGTGCCTTGACAATGTATGTGTAAGACCATAGTGGGACCATGGTGTAACACCCTTCACCCGTATCCCTCGCCGGAACAGGGTTCGAGGTGTTACCCGACTTAAACTCAATCAATTACACAAAAACCGTGTCGTAAAATTTCAACCAATTTAAAACTTTTCTTTTCACATGCAATCTGTCCCATATATGGGCTTACGAGGCCCAAAACATACATCTGGGGTGGTTCAGGACCCAACCGAAACTCATGAAAAACTTAGAAAATCTCTTGCATCAAAGCTTCACATGCTAGTGTGGATATAGAGCACACGCCCGTGTGCTACTACCATGCATACAAACTTGAAAAACTTAGGTGTAGGGGACAAACGGTTGGACAACACGCCCATGGGGGCAGACCGTATGCCACACACGGTCTAGACATAAGCCCATGTGTCTACCCGTGTGGACAATTACAAGGCTATTTTCCAAGCCATTTGTCACCCTCACAACATGTGCACATATACTTATCCAATAACATACAACATGGCATAAATGAGCTCTTAAACATCTACAAACGTTATGCTCAAGTCATTTTATTATGCAATAAATACCATAGAATTTGCTCACATCATAAGAGATAGTATCATACATATATATAAATAAACATTTAGGTCCACAACATCATTAGCCAACATAGGCCAATTCACATGGCCAAAACACTTTATCAATACAAGCCAACACCTTTGGCTAGATTATAATATCACATACTCAACATTAAAACCCTATACATGCCATAGACTCGAAACACTAGGATTTACTTACACCAATAGCGTGAACTCGACAGTGTGATAATATCTCTGATGGCCTCCAACCCAAGTAAACCTAGCAACCCTAGAGAACATGGGAAAGAAAGGGGGTAAGCTTTACACTTAGTAAGTTCTTAAGAAAACAATTAGCAGCTCATTTATATGTTTTATCAATGTTTACAACATATACTCAAGTTCACAACAAGCTGTCGTCCTGAGCAATAGTCACTAAATTATTTATAACTGGGGTTACGAAACTCCAAATCAATTGACATTAATTTTTCCTGAAAATAGACTCATATATCTTATATACATAAAATTTTCAGAATTTTTGGTTTGTCCAATCAATACCAGATTTTTCTTAAAATTTCCTTTGTTTCATTGTTTGACTAATCTGACCACTCTTCACTACGAGTCCAATTTCTCATTGTACAGATTTCAAAATATGTTCTCTTTGATTTAATTTGAAACTAGACTCATTAAGGAGTCTAAGAATAAAAACTTTATCTTATAACAATTTTTGTACAAATTATAATGATTTTCTAAAAACAGAACAGGGGACCCCGAAGTCATTTGATTCTATCCCACGCCACTTCAAATATCTCATTATCAGCAATTATTTTGCTTACAGGTTTCTTTTATAAGAAACTAGACTCATTAAGCTTTAATTACATAATTTATTTAGCTTCAAACTCAACTCCCACAATTTATGGTGATTTTCCAAAATCACGTTACTGCCGCTATCCCAAGCAGATTTATTACAAATTTACTCTTTCACACATTCTTTGCATTCATATTATTTAAACATGTATATCACCAATCAATTTCATCACATATCTATACTTTTACTTAAGCATAATCTCAATACAATACATCATGCTCAATGATTCGCACACAACCATTCAAATTAGCAATTATAAGGTGGTTCCGCACATAGCCCACCCTTATCGATAATTTACGATGGTTTTACCCTTACTCACATATATGACATAGGCATTTTCACCTATACTTCTCAATTCACATTCGTGATTCAATTCCAATCGATCTAACATGCATAAGTACATATCGCATACCTAGCCAACTTAATGTATTGAACGAATTCAATTGTCGATTTAACACAAGGTCTCATAGTTGAACATAAACATGAAACCATTTCTCATATGTTCGATTCACATCAATCATCAAATTCATTTAATTCACATGTACATAATTAGGTTGTTCGTACCTGAATAATTTACTTTACAGAATGAATCCACATATCGTATTAGCCCATAGTCTTATAGCACCACACTTTTAATAGTTCACGGGCAATTTGCCTGTTAGGTAATAACCTGATTTCATCACCGGCCATAAGCTTGCTAGACCTTTAAGTCTGAATTCATTCACTGGCATTTCGCCTGCTAGACTTGAAGCCCGATATCATTTCACTAGCATTATAGCCTGCTAGGCCCAAGGCCCGATATTATCTCACCGGCATTATATCCTGCTAGGCCTAAAGCCGATATCATTTCACCGGTATTATAGCCTGCTAGGCCTGAAGCCCATATATCACATTTCGATAAACAATTCACCTGTTCTTTCACACTTTCATAACTTATACTTCAATTACGTATAACTGAAACACATATCTATGAAAAAAGATTTTCATCCTTTCAACCACATAGGGTTTAATTTCCACATTGGAACACATATCTTAGTACATCTTTTAATAGTATCAAAGTCGACTAGATATGCTAGTCACATACGGCTCATAACTTTAATTTAATATTCATTCAACACAAAGAACATAAGTATATATATACATATATACAATCAAACATTTCTTAATTATGATTATTCAACTCTTAAGCATATAACATGATCAAACACAAACACTTAAGAACTTACCTTGGATTTTATCGAATAACTACGGATTGACTAATAGACTAGTTTCGATTTCCCTTTATCCAAAATTGGCTCCTTATGCTGTTGAGCTTGAATTAAACAAATTTAACTTATTGTTAATCAACTAATCAAGCATGGTATCATGAGTATATTCGGCTTTCACACATTTTAAACATAGTAATACTCATGCACATTAAAATCAAAGTGCAATTAATCCCACACAAAAAAATATACGACACTTCATTTCCATCTACTTATATACATGTATCACATAAGACCATTTCATACTTTCTATCACCTAAATAAACAACAAATTTTCCAATTAATTTCTTAAGTCTACATTCGGCATCTATATCCACAAAAACACATTAGCCGATTACTATAAATCATCTAAACATTTTTCACTTAAATCACACATACATATCATGCTAGCACATAACACCATGATTTTGTCTTAATTTGGACAGCCAATAATTTACAGTATTACAGCAGCATATTAATTAGCTAAGCACCATAAATTTGTCCTAATTTGGACAGCCAATAATTTACAGCATTACAGCAGCAAATTAATTAGTAATAAACTATCTTAAGTTCAATTTTAACTCCCTCATGCAGTAACCGAACAGCATGCAAGTTAACTTCCAACATCCGGTCAAAGCATTTAAATAAAAGAATATGCATGCTAAATTTCCAACATTTGGACAACATTTCAACTTGAAATTTTTCAGCTTTTCAGCTTCAATATTTCAAATATTCAAAAGCAAAAAGAAGAGTACAACTAATCAATTAAAACTTTTGAACATAATTCAAGGTATATGTTCAACTGAACATTCATGTTAACTCATAATCAATAAGGTATTAAGTAGAAAATAAAAGCATCATTAGCATGCATGCTATCTATATACAGCAACCATTCAACTTCCATCTATTATCAACCCTCAATACACAAAACATCAAAAACAACATCAAAGAAATATAAACATCCATGACCGAATGTCATCTTCATCAATTTACAAAAATTTTGCCATGAGCTAACTTCTATACTTGATGACCACTCCAAATATACAAAGATTTTCAATGAAGGAGCATTAAACATACCTTAATCTATACATTCCCCATAGCCGAATGCCTTAGCTTTATTTTCTCTTCTTTTCTTTATGGTTTTCGGCAATAATTGGGAGAAAGGATGGGTGTAACTTTGTTTTTATCACCATTTTCTATTATAAATATTCATATTTCATCCTATTAATCTATTAAACATTTAATTCTTTAATATAAAAGACATGAAATGCCCATCATCCACTAACTATTATAATGCTAAAATAAAATGCATATATTATTTGCACCATACTTCAGTTATAATATAAAATGCACGTATTGCTTATCATTCCCATCATGGCCGGCCACTACAACTAAAGTGGGAAGTTTGACATGCAAATCCCCCTATTTTGCACTACAATTTATTTGGCCACTACAAATTAACCTATCACATTTTCAAGAATTTTCTCATAAGTCTTATTTCATAATTTCACTCATAAATGACAAAATCAAAGCATGAAATTTTCACACATGCACTTTCACATATAACAAGCACAGAATATAACATCTAATTATTTTTGTAACTCGGTTTTGTGGTCCCAAAACCACTTTTCGACTAGGGCCAAATTAGGGCTGTCACACATGGCATCGGAAAAATCAATGAATTTGTAACGTAAGCACTTATAAACTTGAGAGGTTTGATAAGAGTATTGATGAGAAATAGAAATGTATTGGTGCAAGTATGTACAGAAAACTATTCAAGTATCGAGATAGATGAAGTTGAGAACTCATGAATGAGGATATGAATAAATTTTATGTTAGCTCATGAATTAATGCTTTAAATGTTGATGATATTATCTATTTTGAATTGCTATATGAATGTTGTGATTATTTCATGTTTATATACGAACTTACTAAGTTGTAAAGCTTACTTTATTTAATTTTCAATGTTTTATAGTTCTACGAAGCTAGCTCAGATTCAGGAATCATCAGAGACTTCATCGCACTATTGATCATCTATTTTGGTACTTTTGAAGTAATGTATATATGGAATATGGCATGTATAGGCTTGTGTCATTTTGGTATGTTTGATGATCATGTAATTAAGTCATTTGAGTTGGCTTATAATGGTGAACTTGATAATGTTTTATGAATGTCCAATGATTCTATTTTAATGTTTGGTAATAGCCTTAAGTTGAATAAACGTGTTTAAAGTGAATGTGTATACATGGATTGGTTTAGTTGGATGATTTATATATGTGAATTATGCTTAGCAAAGCAAGATAAATCGATTAGTATTTGAGTAGGTAAATGGTATGGAATTGATTATTGAATTTAGTTGAACTAGATATGATATGATTATGTATTGGTTGATGAACTTTGGAGGCTTATTTATGACTTAAAATGGTACAAATTGAGTTTACTTAGGTATTTCCAAAAAAAGTGGCAAATTGGCTTTGTAAATGGTCTATTTTTGTCCACACGGGCAGAGACACGGGCGTGTGTCTCATAAATGTGTGACACATGGTCATGCCACACGGGCGTGTGTCCCCTGGTGTGAAATTGAATTGAATTGAAGTCAGTATGCTCCACAAGGTCTCACACACGGGCGTGTAATTGGCAGTGTGGCCCCAGTCAGTATACCCCCTAAATGGCATATGGCCTAGCACACGGGCGTGTGACTTGGCCATGTTGCATAAGTCAATATACCCTACAGGTTTGGCACGTCCTAGTACACGGCCTGGCACACGGGCGTGTGTGGCCACTTGAAGGGCACATGGGCTAGACACACGGGCGTGTGGTCGCCATGTAACCCAAGTCAGTATATATGCCCTATTTTCACACAGTCTAGGACACGGGCGTGTCTGGAGCCGTATGAGGCACATAGCCTGTTCACACAGGTATGTGACCCTTGTATGTTTAAAATTTTTATAAGTTTCTAAAATTTTTGTATGTTATCGGTTTAGTCCCAAACCACTTCTAAAGTTTGTTTAAGGCCTCGCAGGCCCTTATAAAGGAAAATGTGAATATGATTGAATGGTATTTTAGTATGAATGCATAATGTATGCAGTATGGTGTATAATGATCCGTAATACCTTATAGCCCTATTCATGTTACGGATACTATAACAGCCCGAATTAGGGCCTAGTCGGAACTGTGGTCTCGGGACCACAAATCCAAAGTTGGGAAAATTATTTTTATTATTATCATGAAGTTATAGTATGATTATATTAGTGCATGAAAAATTTGGGGAGTTAATTTTAATGTTTGTGGACCCGATTGTGAAAAATGACTAAATCGCAACAAAGGTAAAAGTTGTATTTTAGTACCCAAATGTGTTAAATAGCTAGAGAACTAAAATTTAGGGCTTTTAAAGGGAAATTATACCCTTTTTAATTGTGTTGGTCAGCCATGAGATGAATTTTAAACAAATAATCAAGGTTTAGGTAAGTGATGTCATGATTTGGTGAAAATAATGTCTAAAAGCCTAGCTATTATTTTTATTTTTCTCCATCCCTTCTCTCCACCGAAAATTTCAGCAAATATGGAGGTTTGAAAGCTGAAAATTTGCAGCAACTTATTCCTCTCATAATGTAAGTGATCTTGATGATTTTTACATTTTTAGCATGCTTGTGTCATGGGCTTTCAAATGAGAGAACTATTTTGAAAAATGGTGATAAGTCTAGGGATTTACCATGAGAGCTTTTATGTTCTTTTCTAAAATTTTATGGAAGAAATGAATCTTAGAAGAGTTCTAAACAACTTTTATGAAAGGTGTTAGCATGAAAACACCTAAAGGGGCTATTTTGCATAAGTTGCAAAATAGGTGGTAAGTGTGTGAAATAGTGAGAATTTGGGGTTGCTACAAGAGTAAAAAGGGGTCGGCTAGGCCTAAGATAAGAGGAAATTTGATAAAAATCAAATTTCGTACACAAGGGTAAAATGGTCAAATTGCCAAAGTCTAGGGGCAAAATAGTCATTTTACAAAAAAATAATAAATTTATGATTGCCTAATTGTATTTAGTGATTAAATGAGTGCATTTTTGCTATTATAGATCAAGATTTATCGAATCCGAAGCTAGATCGGGGAAAAGTCAAGCAAATCGACTAAACTGACTAGTCGAGTACATTTTGTAAACCGAGGTAAGTTGTATGTAAATAATAAAACTACGTTGTTAACGTATGTATTCGAATTTTCGTTGAATTGATATGATATGAATTGCTAGATTGTGAACTGAGAATGCATATTAACGAGTGAGATAGTAGAAAGATCTAGTTGGGACTCTAGGAAACAAACTGAATATTCATGCCATAACATTCTAATTTCTTGTGTGCCAGTGTAAGACATGTTTGGGACATGCATCGGCCACATTATGAGTGCCAATGTAAGACTATGTTTGGGACATGGCATCGGCGTGGAGATGAGTGTTAGTGTAAGACATGTCTGGGACATGCATTGGCCTCGACGATGATAGCCAATGTAAGACATGTCTGGGACATGCATCGGCTAAGAGTTTTGCTATTGTACGACATGTCTGGGACATGCATTAGCACGTATATACGAGAGCTAGTATAAAACCATGTCTGGGACATGGCATCGGCAACTTATCCCATTATTGAGGCTTATAGCATATTCGGTAGTATTTCGAAAGGCTTAACTTTAAAAGTTATGAAAGTGAGATAGTAAGGAAAGTATAATAATGTTGTAAGTGGTACAAGTACCTATTTGGTATGCCTGAGAATGAGCACAAAATAGAAAATGTGAATAGAGTAGATGGTAATGAGTAAGTCAAGCTTATGTCTATCTTTGTGCTATGAGTATGATGGCTAGAGGTGAAATTGTTGTTGTATATTTATTTATATGCAACTTACTAAGCTTTATGCTTACTCTTTTTCCTTTCTTTTTTTCTTTCAGTGCTGACTTATTTGCTCAAGGGTCCCTTGGAGTCAAAGATATCGATCACACTATCAGCCGTAATACTCGGTATAGTTGGATTTATATTTTTTATTATGGCATGTATAGAGCTAGATCTTACTATTTTATGTCTTTGAGAATTGACCAAATGTGTTGGTCTAAAATAGATTCTACTCTTTACATTGAGCTTTGAATGAGGGCTTTCATTTTGAATCTATAAAAGATGCATCTTCATGGTTGAATGAATATCTACTATGCTTGTTTTAGTATTGGTTGGTATTGACATGAAAATAGGTACACTAGGGTGGCAAAGAGGCTTGGTAGATAGCCTCATATTGTCCACACGGGTAGACACACGAGCGTGTGCCTAGGCCATGTGTGATACACGGTTAGCCCCATGGGCGTGTAAGAAGGCCGTGCATCCCCTGTACCTAGAAATTTCAAGTCAGAATGCATGGTAAGGGTCACATGGGCAGAGACACAGCCGTGTGGAGGGCATGGCCTAGTACATGAGCGTGTACCATGGTCGTGTGATGCTAACGTCAGAAATAGAATACCCAAGTTTTTGTACACCGGCTGCACCACAGGCGTGTTATGGCCGTGTGAAAGGACACGGGCATGTGTCTAGGCTGTGTGAAGTTTGCACTTGTTTTATGAAAAATTGTAAAAATTAAATTGGCCACACGGGTGTAGGACATGGGTGTGTCCCAAGCACACGGGCATGTGCCCTATACCCACACGGGCGTGTGGAGCCTTAAAGTAAGAAATTTTCTAAGTTTTTCTTGATGCCCCAGTTTGGTCCCAAATCACCTCAAATGTATGTTTTGGGCCTCGTAAGCCTAATTAAGGGACAGATTGCATATGAAATGAAAATTTTTAAATTGATCAAAATTTTATGGCCTGATTTTCTAATATTGGTTGAGTTTAAGTTTGGTAACACCTTAAACCCTGTCCCGGCGTTGGATACGAGTGAGGGGTGTTACAAATACGGTTTCGGGGTGTTACACTCTGTATATGCACAGAATATTATTAGAAGATAATGAAAAGAAGTCTATCGAGGGACAGAGAATATTGAACCTGAGTAAGAAGGACGTAGTTAAGAGAGAAATCATTAAATAGCTTAATGTAAGGATTATTTACCCCATCTTTAATAGCTCTTGGGTGTACCCAATTTAGTGTGTGCCAAAGAAAGAGGGAATTATAGTGATAAATAATGAAAATAATGAGTTGCTTCTTAACACAGGACCTCCCACACACCAACTCCTTACCACTCGAACCAACAGGCTCATTCAAATATGGATTAACAGACAATTTTACATAAACCCACCCAATAGGGATAAGGCTTGGATAAAAAATAACAAAATTTCCAAAAGTGGAACTTGAACCCAAGACCTCATACACACCTCCGGACCACTTAGCCACTGAAGAAGATATATCTTTGTGTCAGATTTTCACAACAATAGACTTAAATTATCCAGAGCGTTACAAAACATCCGAGTCTATTAGTGGATCTGGTCGAAAGGGAAAGAGAGGTTGTTTTGGGAGGTCAGGATGAAGTGGTGCTATAGGTCGAGATTAGGATAGGCAAGCCGCAAGAGCTGAGGTTGGTCCGGGTGATCAGGGAGTTGTTACATGGCTGTTATGTAAGCATTGTGGTCATCGTCATCATGTTGAGTGTTGGAAGATGACTGGCGCTTGTCTTGTTTGCAGATCGATGGAGCACCATCTTAATAATTGCCCGAGGAGAGCAGTTGTGGTTTGAGACCAACCTTCTATTGTTATTGTTGCTACTGCACCTATTCTGGCTAGATGAAGGAGTCGTGGTAGAGGTGTTGGTCAACGTGAAGCTGCTCGGGGTGGTAATGGATGTCTAGCTAGAGTTTACGTAGTTAGAAAGCCCCGGAATAGAGAGGCTACAGATGTTATTGCAGGTACTTTCAAGTTATAGTCTTTTCCTCTTCTAGCTTTAGTTGATTCGAGTGCTACGAGATCATTTATTCTGAGTGATGTATTTAGAGAGTTAGAGATTCCTGTAAAGACATCTAGGTTAGGTGTTACGGTTAAGAGCCCACTAGGTGAGAGTGTAGTGGTGAATTGGGTTTACTGTCGTTGTCCTCTAATGGTTCAGGGACAAGTGTTTCCTGTAGATCTTTTAGAATTGCTGATTTAGGGCTTTGATGTTATCCTTGGGATGGATTGGTTGACCGAGTATTGGGCAAAGGTTGGTTGTGAGGCAAAGTTGGTGACTTTGTGTTGCGAGGATGGTTCCAAAGTTGTTGTTGTTAGAGAGAAGTTTGAGTTGCTTTCTAATGTGATTTCTTCTCTTAGAGCTAAGAAGTTGGTTCGAAAAGGTTGTGAAGCTTATCTAGCCTATGTCCTAAATGTCGATAGTAAGGAGTTGAGGTTGGATGAGATTCGAGCTCTCTATGATTTTTCGGATGTGTTTCCTAAGAACTTACCTAGTTTACCGTTGGATAGAGAAGTTGAGGTCGATATTGAGCTCTATTCTAGTACAGCTCCAATGTCAATTACGCCTTATCTCATTGTACCTAAAAATTTGAAAGAGATGAAGCTCCAGTTGCAAAATTTGTTGGACTGGGGTTTTTCGACCGAGTATGTCACCTTGGGGAGCGTTGGTTCTATTTGTGAAGAAGAAGGATGGGATTTGTAAGGCCCCGAAAATAGGTCTATTAGTTTCAGGTAAGTTTATCAGGTTTCGAGTGAAAATTGGGAATTAATTGGGTTAATTAGCAATTTATATTATTAATTTGTTAGCTTAATTTTATCTAAAAATTGGTAAATAACACTCCAAAAAATAAAAATATTTTTAGAAAAACTAGTTTTATGGTTTTAAATAAATTTTGGGTAAAAGTAAACATTTTGGGTTAAATTGGAATTTAAAAATTATTTAAAATTGGGGTTCAATTGGGTGATTAATATATTAATTAAATGGGACTAATTCAAAAAAATAAGAGAAATGTGTAAGAGGTTTTATAGCAAATAAACCATATTTTCAGAATTTTGGAGGGAAAGGATAAAATTTAACAAGGAAAAAGGGGGAGTGGCCTGATGGCAAATTCCCCATATTTTGAAAATCAAATGGGGGTTTTCAATTTTAAAAACTCTACAACTACCTCACTTTTCACTCATTTTTCACCGGAATTGAGAGTTTTTTTCTCTCATTTTTTGCTTGTTTTCATAAACCAAATATCAGAGAATAGATCTAAACATTTTCTCTCCCAAAATTCTCTCTAAAAGCTCTCAAAATAATTTTCAAAGTTGGGCAAAAAGTTACTCGAATTTCTTCAAGCATTTTGATTCAAACTTCCAAATCAATGATTTGAGTTCAATTGAAGGTAATCCTCATCTCTGAACTTGTTTTTAAGTTAGTTTCAATCATTATTTGTTAATTAAAGTGGTTATAAGGGATTTTCGACTTTAATTTCTTCTTTCTTGAACTTGAGGATCAACAATGCTGGATCTTTAATTTTGAGTTGGAATCCAAATATTAATAGTTGTCTAAGCTCAAAATAGGTATAATAAGAGGTTTTTAATCTTAAACCAAAAGATCAAACACTTTTTATGGATCAATTTTGAAAAATTCGAATTTGATCAAGAACATGGATGATTTTTCCAAAAAATTATGAAATGGATTAAATAATGAAATTAACACTTAGAATACATGTTATTGGACTAGGAATGAAGATTAGAAGTGGCTTAAGGTGCTGAAAAGGGAGTTTAGTTGAGGAATTCCATATTTCGGCTTAGTTGTGCAACATTGGTATGGTAGTTTAAAGTAATGATTTAGATTTGTATACTTTATCAAATTTTGTGTTTCATGTTGCTATTGTTAGTTTGTAATGCATATTTTGTCTCTGTTAAAGCTCTACATCAAGACGAGGAACGTGCAAATCAGAATTGAAGCTCAAACTTGCATGTTTGAACACTTTTTTGCTTAAAGAGCTAAGTGTGGAAGTGAGAGATATTAAGGGTGATTTGGTAAATTAGCCTGATTATGTGTTTAATTAAAGGTTTAATTGGTGTTATTAATAACTTAATTGCGTATTGGATGGTTTGATTTGCAAAAATAGGTTTTATTTTATAAAAGAGCAAAATAGCAATTGGTTTGGTAAGTTGTGTATTATGCTTTTAGCATGATTAAATTGTATGGAATAAATTGATATTTGGAGCATGAATTGTTGATTTATTGAACATTTGATAAAGATGTTCTAATTGGTATATGAATATTGGGACAATGATATTTGCTATGTTTAATTTTATTGATGTTAAAATTGCTTAGGAACATGTTTTTACTTGCATTTTAACATCCTAAATTAAGTGATTAAATAGCATATTTTATGCCTTGCATGCATGATTGTATTGGCAACATTGATGGTGGATCCATTGGATATAGTTGGCATGCCATAGGATTTGTGAGTACTCACCATTATTTGTGATATTGTGAGCATATGGCTCATGGTGGATTGATTTGTTTGGAGTAGATAAGGGAGTGTTGAGCTTAAGTCTCCACTCATTGGGTTGTTTGAGGCACTATAAGGGAGTGTATGCCTTCGGCCTGCTCAATTCGAAGGACTATATTTGATTTGTGGGAGTTTTAAGATCCGTTTATCCAATGTATGATAACACATTTAATTATTGCCATGGATGTATTATGCCAATATAATTGATTGGTTGTGCTAGTATAATTGAATGTTTATGTGTTAAAAGATGATTTTACATGCCATAGAAAAATTGATTCTTAATTCATGAAATAGCATGTGATGTTATGGTGAAATGTTAACATGTTGTGACTGAAATTTTAATGCTTAATTACTTTGATTTATACATGATTAGGTGCAAATTACTTGATGTTTTTATTATCATTCACTGAGCTTTTTAAGCTCACACCCTCACATTTCGTGCAAAGAATTTTTGGGCATAAGGAGTCAAGAAACGAGTGCAAGGGCGATCCAAAAATAAGGCTCGGTAGTGGCTTAAGAAATTTACTTTAGAGACTATATAAGGGTATTGTGATGCTTTTGGGACTATTGTTATTTTACTCGTAATAGACATTGGACATTAAATTTTGGACTTAAATTTTGGTGATTTTATAATTTCTTTAATACATGATTTTATGTCTAATTGATGTTTCATTTATGGTATGTTGATGAGTGTTCGTACGGTAGTTGATAACACGATGTATGAAGCATGTATTTTACACTAACAATGTTTAATTGAAGCTTACCATGGAGTGGATTACTTGGGATTAAGGTATGTAGCTTGTGTGAATTAATTGGTGTTTGCTAAGCATGTAATTGGGTGTTAAATTTTGATTAATTGTTGCATACTTTTTTGAAATAAATTAAACTGGAGATGTGTGGATGTTTATGGTAATTAATTGTAGCTATTTCAAGTTTAATGGGTAAGTGAAATATGTATAATCAGGTAGTTAAAATGAATTTTTGACAAAACAAGTAGAGTGGGCTGCACACAGGCGTGTGTCTTTTCACACTTACATGTGGGTGGTCACACACGGGCGTGTGGAAAGCGGACACGGCCGTGTGGGTTTCTGAAGGTTTGATTTTTGGTTTTTGTAATCTAGTATTCTAATTTGCTTATTTTATAAGTTAGTCCTAAAACTTGATTAGATTAATTGAAGACTTTAATGATAGGGAAACTTGGTAATATTTTAGGATTAGACTTGTAACTGTTAATATTTGGTAGAAACACTCTTAATTTTTAATTTGGAAAGTATACTAAAAGTTTGTAAAAGTTATGATTGTCCCTAATAATAAAACTTGAATTAGACATAGTAAATGAACTCGAATTAAGCTGAAATTTTTAGGGCTTGTATAATTTGACTAAAAGAAGATTAATAACTATTTAAAAATAAAATTGGGATAGTTTAATCTTAGGTGGTAAAATAACCAAAATACCCCTATGTTTAAATATGTAGAGAAAGTTTTAAAATGGTTCACAAATTGCTTCTGCATTAATAAATGATAGTTAATTAGTCATAAATGAGGTGTTAAGGTTGGGGTGTGCGTCGGGTGGTCGTTAGCTGGAGAATCGCTTTAGTGGCTAATGTAATGATTCAAATTCAAGTCGGTCTGTCCCGGTCGGGTTTGGGGTGTCACAGGTAAGATTGTAATCTTTTGGTGGAAAGATTTGCCTTTTAGAAAAGTTTAGGTTACTATTTTTTATGTATTGGCGTTGTAGTTGTGAGAACCCGCCAATCAATTGTTTTTCTTGGTAAGTTTTGCATAACTAACCCTTCTGTTAATATTTGCCTATGGCGGATTGTTGAGTTGTGGAATTGATTCTTTTCTGTTTGACCACTTATTCAGTTTTAGTTGAATTCTTGTTTAGATATAGTTTGAAATTAACCAAAGTGAAATGAATATTTATGGTAGAATTTTTCTAGAAATGATTATGTTGGCTACATTAAGGTAGTGAGTTTGCTTTGCATGTTAACCACTTGTAAGTTATTGTGAGAACTATGAGCTATAAATATGGGTGAGGCGTTTTCTAATGGGGATTCTTCTGTGCTCTTCTTTTTTTTTTTTTACTCCAACAATTAAAGGAAAGTTCTTCATTGGAGTGGAACTAGCCAGGGTTTGAATTTTAAGAAGAGGGTTGTAGAGTGTAGTGAAGGTCTTGGTGCAGCCAACTCTGTTGTGAGTATCCAGTTTGTATTAATATTATCTGAGTTTCCCTCTATTTTGAATATTTCGTTAAATTATGGTTGTTATAGTTTAAATTTCAAGTGAGATCGTTTTCATGGAACTTTAGAAATATGTTGCATGTAATCATCTGTGTGTGCATGTATGTGTCAGGATATAGATGCGACTTTCTTGGGGTTTAAGCTTGGTGTCCAGATATGATGGACCACTGGTAGAGCATGTTAGTTGCTAACCAAAATGGCAGATGTGTTGGACCACTAGTAAGGCCTGCTAGTTGCTAACCAGGTGGGAAAATAAGATGGGTCACTAGTAAGGCATGTTAGTTGCTAACCAGATTGGCATGAATGATAGGTCACTGGTACGGTATCATAGTTACTAACCAGATTGACATGAGTGCTAGGTTTCTGGTAAGGCATGATAGTTGCTAACCAGCATAGTGACATGGGTGTTGCCATTGGTAGGACATGTTAGTTGTTAACCAAGGCAAAAAGCCCTAAACTCTTGGGAACATGCATGTGTTTGAAATAATAAGAATTTTGATACTTGTTCTAATGTCTGATTATGAGATCTGAGGTTTAGCCCAAGAAAAGACGGGAAAAAACATAAGAAAATATGATTCTGGATGTGTTACATGTTATGTATAATTGCAGATAGGAAAGAGACGTTGAATAAGAACTTTTGATAGTATTAAATGTTAAGTGGTAAATCATGTATTTACACCTTTTTGTTGTGTTGAGCAGGTAGCATATTTGTTAAATATTTATGTTGGTGTATTAAATCTGTCCTAGTGGAGGAGAGTTCAGAAAGTAGGTAAGAATCCGTCCGATGGTATGTTTGTGATGTAAAGAGTATTATTGGTAAAGATTGTGTTCCATGGGAAAAGTGTCAATTCTATTAAGGTAAATGTTCACTATAGATGTAAGGAAGAAAGTATATGTTCGTACTAGAGTCCGCCTAGAAATGCTATCTACCATGGTTAGATATCCATCTATAGTATAAGAATATTCACCCAAATGTTTTTTGTATAAATATTGATGTATTAGTTTATGTGTATTATATTGGTGCCATTGTAGCATTTTACCTGCTTTTGTATTATCTTGAAAGGACCAAACTTTTCTAATCCCAGAACTCACTAAGTTCTTTTAAACTTACTCGTTTTCTTTTTCTTTTTCCAAATGGTACTTCGTCTTAAGGCATGTTTAAAGGACTCAGCCAGATCGAGTGACCTCTGTTGTGAGCTTCGCCTATGTTTGTTTTATAACATGCATATGTTCTTTTGGGGTTGGCGTGTAGTTCTATTTTGTATCTGGATCTGGAGTAATAGTATTTCTTTACTAAATTAATGTTTTAAAAGAATGTTACCCTTGAGGGATTAGTTAAATTTTTATGAATTATGGTTTGTAAAGTGATTTCTATCTGTATATGCCAAATTGTTTTATACATTACTTTAATTGCCAGTGTTGTATTTTTTTAAAGGAAAGACTTCCGATGAAAGATTTAAACTCCATCAAGTTTATATTATGGCTTATACTGGTTTGATTACTTGTTCTTTTAAAATTTTCTGAGTTAACGCCCTAGTTTAATTTATTATACGTTGAAACTAAATTAAGATTGAACCAAATAAATGTCAGCTTTCCATGTGACGCCTTAGTTCACTGATGGGGATTGGGGTGTTACATAATAGCATTTTCTTCATATGATCTTATTTTATCTCATGGTAATCATTACATCTTCCTTCATGAAACGTCAATTACTATCAAATAGTAATCAAGTCATTACTCACAAAGATAAACGACCCATGGCCACGTTTGTTATTCATCAAACATGTAATGCCAATGAGGGGATATCATTTACCCATGTTTCAAGACATGAATTCCACTATTGTGTATAACACTACATACTACAGAAGTCACACACCCAACCACCAACTTTCAGTTCCTTATCTATTCAAATTCAAGCTTTTACTTACATCAAAGTGTAAGAGTCACACATACATAGTCCATCATCCACTTAGGATTTAGGTATGCCACGCTATGAATGTCATAAGTGAATAAATCCATAAACAAATTTAGGATCTATTCTTCTTGGATCCATTCCGATGTATTGTCAGTCTAGTTAGTCACATCTACGTCTCTATCTTCTGAGAGTCATCCGCTCCGATGCCTAAGAAAAAGGATCTCTCCAATTGGACTTGATAAACGACATATTAGCCTTTTAATCGGTTTGCTCATTTCCAATCAGACTAAGAACATGTTTAGGTTCATCTATTAATACAAGTTGTATTTCCACACCATGATCCAACCACGTGATATCACTTAGTATTAGTTTAAATATTAGGCAACCAATGAGCAACATTTACTTCCATTTTGATTTGCGTGCAAAAACCATTTGAGGAAAATTATACAAATTATATTAATGTAATAAATGAATTTATTTTATTAATCAATCTGTTTGAAAAAATTACAAGTTTACAAACAAATATACTACACTCAATACACCATATCCAACACAATGCTCGTCCAATGACATTGTCATAAGTGTGTTACCCTCATAGAATATCCTTAATCTCTTTGGCATAATATTCGTTCTCCCAATATGGTTCTATTTTATCTCATAGTAACCATTGCATCTTCCTTCATAAAAAGTCAATCACTATCAAATAATGATCAAGTCATCTATCACAAAGGCGAACGACTCGTGACCACATTTAATTTTCATCAACCATGTAATGCCAATAAGAGGATATCATCTACCCATATCTCAAGCTATATATGAATTCCACTGATGTGAATGACGCTACATACTGCAGAAGTCGTACACCCAATGCACCAGCTTTCAGCTCCTTATCTATTAAGATTATTTTTAAGATTATTTTTTTATATTTACCAAGGTAGCCCTAATTTTCCTTAAGTGTTTCATTGGGTCACCAAGGTTTCAAGTAGATGGGTTTCTCCACTTGTTCTACGAATCAGGCCAATTCATGTGAGCCGAATAAATTTTATTTCATCAATTGACCTCTGTAAGACACTCTTTACACATTCAATACAGATTTTAATCCGCAACCCATGATATAAACACACCTAACTTGTTTCAATAAAAAAAGAATTATCATACTTGGAAAATTAAGTGTGTGCAACTTCAGTTTGAAAATTAGAATTTATCCATTGATAAAGTGTAAATTGAGTTTATAATTAAATAATCGCCTATCACATATAACTAAGTGTAAGTCTATGTAAACTATCTTGAAAAATAATGGGAAAATTATAATCAATTGAACTGAATATGTTTCTTTAAAAAAATCTCATAAAATTGGTGTGTAAACCTGCTTGCTCTTCTTCTCTCCTATATATCTTTTCTTTTCATTTTTCCCCGTCTCTCAAATTATATGAATCTCCAAATAGTTTTTAATAAAATTCCATGATCTTATTCTTCTAAAAAATGTCTTGATGAACGATAAAGATCATAAGGAGCCCACAAATGATCAACCACACAAGGTTTCCTGGAATCAAGCCTCAACCATGGCTTCCCTTTCCCACTCCAATGGAGAAGGCTAATGGGACCAGGGTGAAGATTCCTGCATTTGCCTTCGAAGTTATCGCCACCCAGTCCATGCTGGTTCCACCTGTGATCCACTGGCTTAATGTTCCCAGCCAAAACCAGCAAAAATGGTGGCAAAGAACCCAAATGATATATCCTTTTCTTCTTTTGGAATGCCATCCATTGCTCAACTTTCTTCGTATACCCTCCTTTTCTCCATTTATCAACATCCACGACCATTACTCCAGTGTTAAAATAACATGGGTTCCTTCCTTGAAATGTATTCGACAGCACCGGGTCGGACCAGAAAGCATCGTTGAAATAGACTGTAAAGTTTGCATGGCAATATTCGGGGGCTGCTAACACCTTGTCTTCCATGTCTACATCCCAAAGCTTTCCGATATCATCCACCACAACCAGGTCTGAGTCTAAATAAAGAACCCTTTTCACATCGGCCGGTAATATATCAGCGAGATAAATCCTTGCGTAGTTCAAAGGCTGGTCCAAAGCTTGTCGGATCGACTTGGATATCTTCCCACGAACTCGGTTGGAATCGAAACGATAGATCTTGAAATTCAGGTAAGGGAAAGTGGATTCGATGCTGGAAACCAGCTCCACATCGGAATGAGCACAAAGGAAATGGAAGGACAGGTTTTCGGGGCAAGTCGAGTGTTGCAACATGGATAAAACAGCCGCCATTGTTCCACGGAGGTAGTTTTCGTCGAGGGTCATTGCAATGTGAATCCTGTCGTCCTTGTTCGATCCACATGAATCGCCATTGCGGAAAGCCGGGGCTTCCCTGAACACGGGAAGTTTAACCGGAGAAGGGTCGTGAATGATGGTTCTGACACGGATGGCGACGGTGGTAGTGACGGCGGAGTGGAGGAGGATGAGGAAGGAGAGGATAAGGCCATGCGGCGAAGCAATAGGGATCGGTAAAGTTCTCCACAAGGCCATCCTGTGCCTGGCTTTTTGGGTTCTTTGGGGGAGGGGGAGTAAAAAGTCGAAGGTTAAAGGATGAAAAATAGAGCAGGCATTTTAGATTAAAATCTAAACCACAAAAATAGGGGAATAGATATAAAAAAAAGGGTTTGTAGAAATATTTATTTTGATGGTTAAAGGGTTGGATGGAAGAAGATGAGCAAATTATAGGAAAGGAAAAAGGAAAAAATAATTTAAGATCGAGGAAGGACGACAGCAGCCTAGATTTTTGGAGATATGTTTGGGAAATCTATTTTTTCCATTTCCCCATTTTGAGAAAACATTTTCAGATTTTTCTGTTTCAACAACGGTGGAGACTCTACTTTTATATCTTTGGGTTTTGGTTATTTTAGATTTCATCACTATCATTCCACACGTTCACTACAGGCTTGTGTTTGCTATAAAAAGCTGCCTTGGAATTCTACTTTCTTCCCATCCTATTTTTCATTTTATTCTTGCTCAATTAATTTCTTTTCAATTTATTTCAACTCTCCCATGTTTAACTCATTTTATTGCATGCATTTCCTATACTCTTATTATTTCAATTAAATTGAGTCTTGACTCTTGAATTTGGAATATGTATATGGATCCAGGTTAGACCAAGAAAGAAGGGTTTGGTTGCATTAGGTTGTTAGGTTGTTATCTGCCGGTTGGATCATATTTTATATTTGTTAGTTCGAAATATGGGTCTAAAATTTTATACTAATAATTTTATACATTTTTTAATATATCTATATTCTATTATTTTACTATTTAATAATTTTATACATTTTTTATTAAACTTTTTTATGTAGTCATCTATAACATTATATATTTAGTATAGGTTTATTTTTTAACGTTTCTAAATTATATAACATATAAAAATAACATAATATAAAGTATTATAAACTCAGGCCTTGAATGTTTAAACTCGAGCCCAACCCATTTCTAAACAGGCTTAATTTTTTGTCCAAGCCCATTTCTCAATATATATTTTTGCCCAAACCCTCCCAATTTTAAGGCAATATTCGGGCTATAACTATTTATGAACAAGACTAATTATGACTATAACTATTTATGGGCCGAGTTGGGTTTGAGTCTTGTCCAGTCTATTTAGATTAACTTTTTAAATTTTGATCTGAAATATGAATTTACTTTTTGCCCAAGTTTAACCCAATTCAAAAAATGTAAACCTAAGACCGATTTGGTCCGACTATATTTAATTTTTTAATTAGTTTTTATTTAAAAATATTTTTAAAAAAATATAATATACTAAATGTACTAAAAAGATTAAAATATAAGTTTTTTAACATATTAAAAATATATTAAAAATATTTATATTAAAAAACACTACCATAAACATAATAAATTTTTATCATATTAAAAAGCACAAATAAATATAATAAATGTTTGTTGTGTTAAATATAATCTATAAAATTTTATATTTTGGTTAGGTTATTTAGTTGAATAAACTTTTCTTTTAGGTTTTGAGTAATTGGTTTAATTATTATTGTGTTACTAATTTAATATAAATATAATTATATATAATTATTATTTAAAATATATAATTAATATAATTATTTTTCTAACATATTCGGGCTGAGACAAGCTTAGGCCAAAAAAATCTTGCCCAAGGCTCAATTTATATAGAAAATGGCCATTAAATTTTATCTATGTCCATTTTTGGGCCTTGTATTTGTATCCAAACCCTCTCATTTTTTGGGTGAGTCTTCGGGCCTAGGTAGGTGGTCCAGCTCATGAGCAAGTCTAATTATGATTGAACATTTTGTAATATTCTTTAATCCGAGTAGTACATTTATTTTATTTTAAGCATAATGTTTTATTTAGTCCTCCAATTTTACAGAAAGAAGTTATTTTATCCATTCATTGAATTTTTCTTCTTTTTTAACCCTTAAACTTTTTTTTGTTAAATCAACCCAAAATGAATGAAAAAATTAACCTTTTTTTAACTTTGTTGATGTAACATACATGTGAATTACCACGTGAATGAAACATTATGATTTAATTAATTTTTAAAATTTTAAAAATTCAAAAAAATTTAAATTTATTTTTTAAATTTAAAAAAAATTAACTAAATATTGACATGTCATCCATGTATATACTATGTCAACAACCTTAACAAAGGATAATTTTTTCATTTATTTTGTAGTGATTTGACAAAAATACAAGTTTAAGGGGGTTAAAAGAGACAAAAAATTAAAGGCTTAAAGGTGTAAAAAGCCTTCAATCTTTTTTTAGAAAAAATAATTAAGCTAATGCTTTTTTTCACTCAATTAGGTACTTGAACTTTCAAAATGCATAAAAAACGCCCTCAAAATTTTCAAAAAAAAAAACCCATTAAGCCCCTTTTTTTTTTTTGCACTCAATTGGGTACTTGGACTTTCAAAATGCATTAAAAAAACCATTTGACTATTAACTTTAATAGTTGATTGTTAAAGTTCATCATCCCTTAATTATTTTTCAATTAAAGCCACCTTCTAACACAATCCTAATGTGAGGTGTGGCAAAAAAATTATAAAAAATAAAAATAAATAAAATTATAAAAACTATTAAATTTTAATAAAAATTATAAAATTTATTAAAAAATAAGAAAAAATATAAAATGACCAAAAAGGCCCTTTAACCATTAACCATTAAAGTTAACTATCCCCGATTTTTTTTAGTTAAAGCCATCACATGTTGCAAAATAGCGTGTCATGTGGTGAAAAATGATAAAAATAAAAATAAATAAAAGTTATAGAAAAACTATAAAATATTTTTTTAGTACGATAATTTTTATAATTCTTTTACCAATTTTATATTTCTTTACATTTTTTATAATTTTTTTACGAATTTGTAAAATTTTATAAATTTTTTCTATATTTTCTAATTTTTTTAATATTTTTATAAAATTTTACAATTTTTTTGCAACTTTTATAATTTTTTTCTAATTTTTAATTTTTTTTATTTTTATTAAAATTTAATAATTAATTTTTTGAGAAAATTTCTCCTTAAACTAAAAAATAAATAAATAACTAAAATATTTTTTTTTTTTGCAAAGTTAGAGAGTTCATTATGCTTTTATTTTATTTATAGATATGGGGTGTTTAGATTATCCGAACATGGAACTAATTGTATAAATAGAATATTGAATTTTAGATTAGTTAAAAGAAGATATTATAAGTTTTCTGTAATTGGAAGTAATTTTCAAATTTAGATATTATACCTAACTGATTAGAATAAGAATTTATAAATATAGAGGGAGCTACAAAGAGAATAGAAATTGCGGTATTCCTTATCTGTAGAAGTGAGTAGTCACTAATCTTTTAGTTATTGATGGTTTTTAGATGCGGTACAGTACGTTTAGTTTATTTTTTGTCTCAAGTTATAATATTATTATAGTATTTAATTTCACTATTATCGTTATTTTTATACTAACTATAGATAAATGTATTACTCATCTAAAGCCTTAATAAAGTAAAAAGTTAGTCACCAAATATGTTTTATTTTGGTGAGTATGAATTCAACTTTTAACTTAGTGATTAAAGGATGATACGAATGAAAGTCACACCACATTTTTTATTAAATTTATTAAAGAAATTATGATAAATTTAGTTTTCAACGCTTATATTTTCTATTAATTTAGTTCTTATTTTTTTAAACTAAATTTGCTTTTTATTTTTTCAAAAAAAAAGGTCAAAATACTTTTTTAAACAAAAATGATTACTAAAATATTAATTTTTAACATTGTCGACATGGCAAATTGTATGGAAGTCTGTACATCATACTAACATAACATCATTTGTCTTATATGTTACATCAATAAATAATTCAAAAAATATAAAAATCAAAATTTGAAAAATATAAAAAGTGCATAAAAATTCAAAATAATTAGTATGGAGTAGACTTGAATTGTCATGCTGACAGTAGTGTTTAAAAAAATAACATTTTCTTTAGTATTCTTATTAAAAAAATTTTATTTCAGCTCTTTTAAAAGAATGATGATTAAATTTGATTTTTTTTTAAAAAGATTGAAGATCAAATTGAGCTCAAAAAATAATAATAATTAAATTTAAAATATATATAAAAAATAAAAGCTAAAATTGATATTATGTCATTCTCAATTTTTTATTTTGCAAATTTGACCAAGGATGAAATATCGAATTTGTTAATAATTTATGTCTTGTTAAAAATCTATTAAATAACCCGCAAGTTGACTCCCAGATCCTTGGGCTATTTCATGAGGAACAGAATTCTCAAAGCCCAAATTAGGGTTTGAATATCAAATTGGGGCTCCATCCAAGCTTTGTCGACTAAACAAAAAGACTGAAAAGAAACTTGGCTTTTATTGATTCATGATTTTATACCACGGTTGTGATTTTAAATTTCAGCTCAAATTTGTTGATGCTCTTATTTTATTTTTTCTTAAATTCTAAATGAATAGTTTTTTTACAACAAATTTAATATAAAAATATTAACAATGTTATTTGGACCTAAACTTTCAAATGTAAAATATAAAGAGACTAAATTCATTAAAATACAAGTATAAGGGTTAAATTTTTAATTTAAAATTACAGAGATTATAGGCAAATTTTAACCATAATCTAACTGAACTAATTCCCACTTATTTAATCGATTTTCATTAAATTGAATTTTATTATAATTTCAATTTTTTTAATTCATAATTTTATGTATCATCTCAAAGGATTAAAAGCAAACCAAAATGTAAAAGTAAATGTGAAATTTTTTTATTTTTTTTATTTTGTGAGAAATCGAAATGGACTTTTATCAAAACTTATGAAAACCAAAAACACGGTCCAAGCTTGTACCGTTGGCTCCAATCCGTTATCAACATAAAATAAATAAAAAAACCAGAAAAATAAAATAGAAAAGAAATATCTAATCCAGTCTAATCTGAACTGCCCACACTGTCGATTCTTGATCCTTCATTTCTGTCATACGGCCAGTTGCAGTTCCTAAGAGAAATCTGTCTTTCCCATCCCGATTCTCTCCAATCTCGCCGTCTTCTTCCCTAATTCGAGAATCGTTGAAGAGCATTTTCTTAATTCGGCTCTCTAACCCTCTGCCGGTCAACCTCCAATGAGCCCATGGCATAGTCGGTACTCGGTAGGGGTGTATAAATTTTAGGTAAAATTGAATTAATTCGGTTAGCCGACTAAATTTGGTTAATCGGTCGGTTAATCGAATTAATTCTGTCAGAAGTCGGTTAATAATTTTTTGGAAGTTCGGTTAACGGTTAATTCAGTTAGAAATCGGTTAATCTGAATTAACCGAATTTAATAAATAATATTATAATATATAAGTATTCGGTCAATTTGGTTAATTTTTTAGAAATATAAATTAATCGGTCGGTTAAGTCGGTTAATTTTTAATACGTTTTATAATTGTTTTAACCAAAAATAAAAATATATATAAATTTTGATTATTTCGGTTAACAGACCGGATTAAACGAAAAAGTTCAGTTCGGTTAATTTTATTTGAAAAAATTTTGGTTCCATTAACAGTTAATTGTTTAAAAGGATTGGTTAATTCGGTTAATGGTAGTTCGGGTCACCGATTGAACACCCCTAATAGTCAAACACTCCCCCCTCTAGGTAAACTTACTCCCCTTTCTTCAAACTATTTGTAGCTATCTTATGAGCCACCAAGTTCACCATCCTTGGGGTATATTTGAAGCACATATTCTGAAACTTCATTTTATTTTGTTGGATATTTCTAATATAAGCCCCTATCTCTGATTTATCAACTTCGATTGACTGGCACTTCTTAATAATTGATAATGCACCGCCCTCGATCACCACTGACAACAATCTCATGTCCACCCCCATTTACACCGCCTAAGAACATGCAAGAGCCTTAGCCGCAAACGTTGACGATACATCCCTATTCAATACCAATTTCAAAGCCAAAACCCCTCCATTTGCATCTCTAATTACCATCCCCAAACCAAATATGTATTGTCGGAGGTCGAAAGCTGCGTCAAAATTAATCTTAGCACTCATACCCATTGGAGGGCTCCACCCCGTAGTCATACATCCCGTTGTAAGTACCTTTATTGACCAAAATACCGAAAAAGCCCATTTTTTTCAAAATAATAGAAATGGGCCACTTTCTTTAAAAATGACGAAAATGGGCTGATTTTTCTAAAATGCGTCCAGCTAGTGTTGTTTTAAGGGGAATCCAAGAAAAACTCTTCCAGATCAGCGCATTTCCCCCCTGAACAATAAAGCATTTCTAGTTCAGCGCGCTAAGGAAAAACGCGTCCAAGTCAGCCTGTTTTTTTTAAGGTTTTAGGGCTTTTAGGGTGTTATTATTAAGGTTTTAGCTTTTTAGGTTTTTTAGGATTTAGGATATTAATTGATTAAAATTTTAAGGTAATAATTTTAGTAATTAAATTCAGAATTTAAAATATTCATATTTACACCAATCAAATATTATTGTTTATTAAAAATTGAAATGGGTTCTAAAAAAATTACTTTGGAGAGATGGGTTCTGAAAAAATATCCCAAGATTCCCGGGATATTTTAAACTTTTTTGAAAAATCGCTCCAAGCAGGATACACTGTTAGCAAAAGTATTGAAAACGCTTGGAGCGTTTTTTCTCTACAAATTTCAACCCTTACTATCCGGGGCATTCAGAAACATATAGGATTTTATCTATTGGGCTATATATGACCCATATTTCAGCCTCTGGTGACATAAAACTGTGGAAATAAAATTTGAAAAAGTTCTGAAGAATAGAAGTTCGTAGGGAAGGCATAAGTTGGAGCAACAATTCTATTTGTATAAAAAAAATAAGCATAAGCATTGATTTTTCTTATTAATATTTGTTTGAAGCATTATATTTTTTTTGCATAATGTTCTTGTTTCGAACTTCTCTCGACAGATAATTTGGTTAAAAATGAGTGGACAAATTAGTGCTATTATTTATTTCAACGGCAAGGTCCATGACATAGAGAACAACATGGTTTTTTTATCGAAGAACACAACACGATTGCCTTTTAACTAGAACATAGAGATTTTAGAACTTTGGAAAAAATTAGGCAAAAAATTGCCGAATTTACAAGAATGAGAGTATCATTTATTAAGTATTGATTTTTTGCTTTGGTCAATCCCATGAGATATGATACATTCGATATCAAAGGTGCTTAGGGCTTGGAGGTAAGGGTGCAAACACATATTGATAGTGAATCACTGTTTCTCAAATTATATGTAGAATTTTCAATTCCAGATGAAGGCATTCGGTCATCAATATCTCTTTCTATTCGAGAGTCGAGAACGGTTCAAAATGCCGATAGTCCAACCACTTTGTTAGAAAGTTCCCATTATGATACCCCAAAATTATCAATAGGAAGACACTTATCTATCTTGGCCTTAGATTTCAATCGTGGGAGGTAGAACACCAAACAATCGGGTTTTGGTGGTAGAACAGAATACATGACACCTACATGACACTTAGTTAGTGGATGAGACATGAACCTCAGTGGGTCAATATTTAACGCTTGGAATACTTATTAGGGAATGGCATCAACTTCTAGTGGTTGGCAATCGACATGTGATTTTCGATGTTTCAACAAGTCCACGAGAAGGGTTGATGTACTCCCTACGACGTCCACCGGTGAGGGGACCCCCGACATGGCAAATGTTGGTGGGTCTAAAAATGAAGATGGAAATGAATCCTATGTGGATTCAGTCCGGGAGCCCATGCCAATAGTTCAGAAGTTGCATTATTTTCTGAACCAGAGCTTGTTACAATTGAACCAGAAGATGGTGAAGGGGGTGAAGATGAAGAAGAAGATCCACGATTCATACCGTAGTAGCCTCCAGCTCACATGCATAATTTTGATCTATTGGCAGAGGATGGGTTAGAATTTGTAGAACTACCACACAAGAGGCTGGGCCATGCAAGTTATTCATTGGATTCAAGTGAATTAGAAGTGGGTAAGGAGTTTTCCACGAAAGATGGTTTTCTCGCTGTAATGAAGTGATACAACATCAAGAACAGGGTTAACTTCTACGTGGTTCAATCTAAATCTAAGAAGTTTGAGGCCAAGTGTGTAATGCGAGATGATAAATGCATCTAGAAAATTATGGCTTCTTTCAAGAAGAAGACGGGGTTGTGGACAATAAAGAAGTTTACTAGTCTGCATGTACGTGTTTCCATTAGTACAATATCACGGTCATAATACTACTAATGGATGCATGGAGAAGATGCACAGTAAGTGGGACGTGTCATACAACGAGGTATAGTACTAGTGTTGGGTGTTGTGTAACAGATCTTAAAATAGGGCCCATGTACCATAACGATTGCTTGCTCCGTGAATGCCAAGTGTTCCACCATCTGTTTTGGACTTCAAGCAATGCTCAAAAGCATTCCAGTATTGCAAGACATTAGTACAAATAGACAGTACCTTTATGTATGGTAGATATACCCATCAACTGTTCTTGGCTGTGACATAGGATGATAATCGGAGGATCACTCTAATTGCATTTGCAATAACACTGATGAAGTCAACAAACGTCTGATATTTCTTTCTATCTAGTTTGAGGAGGAATGTCTACCCCCAACTTGATATATGCATCATCTCAGATCGGGGAACTAAAATACTATCCACAATTGAACGACAGGGAAGCCTTTGAGACCGCACACACCATTGGTATTGTCTAAGGTACATTGCATCCAACTACTACCAAAAATATCTCTTTACCGCTGAGTGATCACAAGTGACCAACATGGGTATGTAATCGCCACCAATATTATTTGGTTTGTAATATTCCATTTGTTTTTATATTCTTTGGTATGTAATCGTCACTATCCACTTTTATTGATAGGGTATGAGATCATGAAGAGTTGTTTCCGTGAGATGTTGAAAATCTTACGATCAACTAAAGAGGCAGGGGTATGGTACCTCTCTAACATACCCTTCGATCAGTGGACACAATCCTACGACATGTGATACGTGATATTCGTGACAGGTTTTAAATATTTATAATGAATCGTTCTTGAAACTAACTATTATCACGATGAAGGTAAGTGTACCTATCGAATAGTAGTATAGCTTTAGCAAGACCGGATTATCAAACCCAAAGGAACTAAAAGTACTAGTATTAACTTTCTTTTTATTATCTAGCCTAAAAAAATAAAAGGGTTTCGTTTGTCTAACTAATTAACTAAACTAAGAAATCACAGAAAAAAATTTGGGAAAAATACTTTTTGGAAAACTCGATTGATTAAGACAATACCTAAGGAAAAATCCACCTAGACTTCACTTGTTATTTGACTCTGAATCGGACGATTTATTCATTCAACTTGTTCCGTAGAGATCCCTAAGTTATATTATTATCTCTCTCGAGACTAACAACGTCTAACCCTAATTTGAATAATTGAAATCTCTTTCTAATTAACGTCCTAGGGTTGCATTAACTCGATCTATGGATCCTCTTATTAGGTTTCACTCTAATCCGACAAAATCTTGTCACCCTATCTCTAGGCGTGCAACCAACTCCGCTTAATTATGACAAATTTACTCTTAGACAGGGTCTATTCCTCCTCTGAATAAGAGCTTAACTTGAATCGATATCCTGGAATATCAAAACAAAAATTAAGAACACATAATTAAGAACAAGTCAAATATTTATCATACAATTCAGATAATAATAACAAGATCCATCTTAGGTTTCATCCCCTTAGGTATTTAGGGGTTTTAGTTCATAATTAAAAAGGTAAACATCTCAGAAGAATAATGAATACAAAATATAAAGAAAAACCCAAAACTCCTGAAGGGAAATTGAGGGGAGATCTTCAGTCTTGATGATGAATCAGGCTTCTGAGATGGATCAATAGGCTTTCCTTGAGTAGTTCCCTGTTTCTTTCCCTATGGCCCCTTTTCCTCCTCCTCTAGGGTATATTTATAGGCTTTAGAATGCCTAAGAACCCTCAAAATTGGCCTTTTCCAAATTGGACTCAATTTGGACTCGATAGGGGCACGCCCGTGTACGATTACTTCAGGTCGTGGTCAAGCCTGTTAAATAGGCACAGGCGTGTGGTCCACCTGTGTGAGTCGTGCTTCGATTCTGCCAAATTGACACGGCCGTGTGGTCTACCCGTGTGAGGAGGTCCAGGCCGTGTTGATTTCATAAGTTGGCCCATTTTCTCCTTTTTTGGCCCGTTTCTCATTCTTTTCACTCTCTTATGCTCACCTAAGTATAAAATATGAAATTAAGGCATTAGGAGCATTGAATTCGCCAATTTTAAGGAAAAATCATCCATAAAATGTGCTAAGAATGGGATAGAAATATGTATAAATTACAGTTTATCAACAGAGGTCTATGATATGGCCATATGACCTCAAACTTGTCGGAATGCATCAATTCCATTTAAAGGGAACACGTCATTTACCGATAACCTCGATTGTGAAAGAGACATACTTCCGTTTGGTGGAATTGTTCCCAAAGTGAGCTGCGAGTTATCTTGGGTAACTGTAGGGAGGCCATGTATAGTGCCCAGATATACTGGAACAAATCAATAAGGCTAAGATACTAGCCATCTGCATGCATTCAATTTGTTACTCACGCGACGACTTATTATTTTGGGTAATGGATTTCGACAGACCGGATCAAGGTATTGTCGGGGAAGTGTACCGTGTACACCTGAGAAATAGAACTTGTGATTGTGGGAAATTTGACACATTTTGTGTAACACCCCAAACCCGGCCCAGACGTTATGGCTGAATCTGACGTACCACATTAGAGTTGAAAACCCATGTTCCGTTTTAGTGTTTTAAAAACCACATATTTTGTTGAGTTAACAAAATGAATGGAAGCTGGGCACCAGGTAGGTATCCGAGACAGAGGAGGTGAGCCATGAAGGCTGCTTAAGTACCAAGCTCTTCGATTGGATCCAATCCTAGACATGCCCACGACCATTGCCACACTTTGTTAAATCGAGTTTAAATTTGTTTAAGTGGACGTCTTTGATAAATTGAATAATCGTGGTTTTGTGATATTTTGAAATCAAGTTTCGTTTGGAAAACACGTTCTAAGTCTAGCCCATTTGTATAATTATCAACCAGTTTTAAAGTTATTAAAAATAAAATAATCCCGAAAAGAAATAAAAGCAAAGTTAAAATGGCCTTATTACAACCCAAGAATAAATAATAATTAAAGGAAATTTAAAGAAAACCAATGCTTATTTTAAAGCCCAAAGGTGATCACCGTGGCCATTCTGAATCCCCTCCGGCTCCAAGTCCCCACATCAAGGCTCACCTGCAAGGTTAAGGAAAGGGGGGTGAGTTTGGAAACTCAGTGTGCAACAAGCCCATTTTAGAGCCCAAAACAATATCAGCCTGCTGGGCCTTAGCCCAAGTCCAATCTCAATATGTATATACTGGGCCGTAGCCTTTTCATATTTTATACTTTATAACACTGGGTCGAAGCCTTTTACTGTAAACGGTATGGCCCATAGGCCTATTTCAATATCACATGTATCGTCAATGAAAAACAAATGAATGCAAGCCCATTTTGGAAGACTACTCGACCCACCATCCGCTACTCTCCACCCGTACCAACCAACACACCATGTGGGGAATAACTCAACTCACCCAACCAACACACCACTGGCAGCATAGCTGCTTTATCATATATCTGGAGGCCTAGCCTCTTTAATAACTGGGGCAAAGCCCTTTTAATAACTGGGGCATAAGCCCTTTTAATAACTGGGGCATAAGCCCTTTTAGTAACTGGAGCATAAGCCCTCTTTTAATAACTGGGGCATAAGCCCTTTTTTAATAACTGGGGCATAAACCCTTTTGCACTTCCTTCATCCATATAAAAACCCAAACCCAATGCATTTATGAATACATCATGTGCATATCATACATATCATGTGCATATCATACATGTCATGTGCATATCATACATACCATGTTTATCAAAATCCCATGTATTAAATTCATATATAAACCCTAGGGGTATAATGGTCATTTTTACCTAGGGGCAAAACGGTTATTTTCATATTATAAGCGTAATTCTGTAATTTTACCAAAAATTAGAGTTTCCATGTTCATTAACGGTTACTAACAATTCATGGGTGCAAACAGTGATTCTGGCCCATTTTTAGCGAAATCGAGTTTTTGGGCATAAAACCCTTAATGGGCCCTACATAGTCGATTTTGTCATCTAGGCCCATTTAGCCTATATTCCATAACGGTTTTATCAATCTCGATGCGCAATTTAACAGGTTTTCATTTTCCACCAATTTTACCCAAATGGGCCCGAAAGCCCATTTGGCCCTACTTCAGCCCCTCGAGGCCCAACTTACCGTGAAAGCCAAAAATTACGCTCTTACCATTTCCAATGTTTTCGATTATCATCTCAACGAATCTACCTAACTAATGAGCGTTCGCTTGCTCACACGTCCTCGAAATGCTAGAATTTCAGCATTTTTGCATTTCGGCATTTATCGCTTTAAGCTATGAAAAAGGGTTCGTTACACACCTGTTTTGCGATATTCCTCGACGAGATCTCCTACACGATTTCTCCTATAATCAACCGTTAATAAATCAGCTCACAATAATTGAACCAAATCAAGAACCATCTAATATTAACACTTACACATTCGGCCACCATCCATAATGGCCTTAGGCATCTTACCTTTGCCGAGATTTATAAAGAGATCTAGCCACTCCGGTGATCCAAGCTAATCCAAATCGACACTATGCCTTGCTGCTCCTCCACTATAGAAACCATAAAAATATTAAAAGAAGAACCCTATAAAGCCTATACCCATATTCGGCCACCTCCCTAAACTAGAGGGGTTTCGGCTTTTCTTAACCTCCATAATACCGAATTGATTAAAGCTACGAGCACTTACCAAGGTTCACCTACCCAAACGGTTCCGATCCCGTGTCAACTCCGATTCAACGTAGTCCCAGCTTCAAAACACTAGCAAAAATCGCACCACAAGGATCTTAAGAATCGGCCACCAAGTCACCCAAGGATGCTTTGCTTTCAGCTTTTAGATCACTGAAGAAGAAGTGGTTATGGACCAAAAAGGGTGTTGAAAAAAGAGTTGAAAGGCTTCTGACATAACCTGAATCAGCTAAAAAAACAAGTGTATACCTTTATGAAGAAATCGACTTCCCTTGCCTCTTTCGGGATTTGGCTTGTTGCTATTCGGTTAGCAATGAAAAGAAAGATGAGTTCGGCTTTTACTATAAATGAAAGAGAGGAAGAATGGGGTAAAGAGTTTATGGACGAAATAATAGAAGAGAAAAGAGAGGAATTGCTTAAGAAAAATCGGCACAAGTGGGAAGAAAGAAGGAAAACAAAAGAGAAAAATGTCACCCTAAAACCCAATAGCCGAATTTACACTAACCTTCCCCCTTGGCCGGCCATCACTTCCCCCATTTCAAATCTCCTAAAATCTCTCCTAGATATGCTCCCCCTTATCTCTCCATCATCCCTAAAATTTCTCCCCTTATCACTCCTTAATCCATGCACTTGACTAATTCAAACTCCTCTAACAGAATCCACCTGGGTTCCATCACTTACCCTTCCTGCTCATAAAAATAAATAACCTTATTTGCCAACATAGGGAATCGATCCCATGTCTTCCCCTATGCTCCACACGCCACCTTTTTAGGAGCTTAGTGGTGTCACCCTTGCCACTTTACTACAGCTCTTTTTGTGATACATTTCTCCCACAACTTTACATAAGGTCACCTAGTCAGAACCCCTAACTCTTAAGTCCAAATTTTGAAAATTCTACCGGGTTTTGGCCAACACATGGGCCTTCCATAAGCCCATTTACATACTCAAATTATGAATTCCATAATCACATACCAAATTTTAAAAACTTACTTAAAATATCAAGAATCACGAAAAACCCGAAAATCAGGATGTTACATTTTGTTTTCCATGTGCTCATTCAATTGCATCTTGTATCAATCAATGTTTGGATCCCATGAGCTTTGTCGACGAAGTGTACAAATTAGAAAACTTGTACAACATGGGGGGACACGTATTCCTACCAGCCTTAGATGAACGTATGTGGTTGCCTGTATCGTTTGCTCCATTTAAGTTGTTACCCGATTGAAGATTGCATCGCAAACCAAAATGTCGATGGACGTCGACTCAGATACACTACAACATGGATATTAATGAGAGGTCAAACCAACCGAGGTTATGAGAGTAGTGTAGGAACTCGGGTTATACAATGGCATTATGTCCACATTAAAAGGAAGCAAACTAGAAAAAAAATATTAATTCCATTATAATATGTAAATGCGCAATTCTGTGAAATAATAACAAATATCTCATTTTCATGTTGTGAAGTTATAACAAATTACAATGCTAATTTTGTAAAGTATAACAAATATCAACTACCATTTTCTTTTTCTTAAATGAAACAATGTTATTTTTGTAAAGCTATAAAAAATACCATCGAGGCAATATAATATTAATCAGCGTATATGCCGGTCAAAATCGGTGCCACATTAGGGTGGTCGACAGTTACGCGCTGCATTCCTTCTTGGTTCAACTTCTGGGCAGGGTTGTGGTATTGGATTCTACTCTTCTTTGTCTTCAGCCGATTGTGATCTTTCTATTCTCGGTTGCCATTGTGCATCCTTCAGTCTATAAATAGGTGGTTGGGAAGATGACCCACCTCGGTAGAATAAAGATCCCAGAGGTGTTTGCATCACAAATGGCAAATGAGCATAACTATGTTGAGTCTCATACACCAATGGGATAATGAGTGGATACTCCGTCGATGCTTGATAAGTAGATAACCTTTACATCATCGTCGGCATTGGTATCATCGGGAAATAAGATGGCCCCATCATGTAAAACATCAGGGATGGATGACCAACAGTCTAACCTGACATAGGACTAGGAATAAAAAAACGCGGTGCAACATATGGTGATTGTGTGAAGATAATAGGGTTGGAATATGCACTAGAATAAGACAGTAAACACTGAACTTGGGGTGGTGTGGGCATTAGTGCTGAGGCCATCGGTGTCAGTTCTTGCATGGGTGTTGATGATGTGTAATACCCCAAACCCGGTCTAGACGTTATGGCTAAATCTGACGATGTCACATGGAAGGGATTCTAAAAACGGTACTAACCCAATAAAAATTTTAGTTTCTTTCCTTTACATCAAAACATATGCTCATTTAGTCGACTTGCTTTAAAACTTATTATTTTAGCGGAAGCTTTTAGAAAAACCATCGTGTTTAAGGAAAACAGTTTGCATTTTTAGAAAGTCATGTTTTAAGTCATAACAATAAGCAGGTCAAATTCAAAATAAAACCAAAACCAAAACCCAATAGTTTAAAAGAGTTCAGAAAAGTCCCGGGAATACAACTTCAAAACCTAAACTTAATAACCCAAACAAAACAAAATGGTAATATAGGTGGTCACTGTCGAGTCCTTCGCTGCACCGACCTTTCTAAAACTGTGGGTTGCTTGCACAGACAAACAGAAAAGTGGGTGAGTTTACATAAACTCAGTGTGTAACCCAGCAGAGTTTGTATACAAACAGAATATCACAAATCAAACAGATTCACAATCGGCATTGAGCCCATATCAGATACAAATACAGAATCAGGCCAGAGCCCATTCCAGATACAGATACAGTTACTGACATGTAATCAAATAACAGAATCCTACCTCCAGCCTCTACACACCATCTCTAACCATCCCTACACACCATGTGGGGTTTAAAACACCCACCCAGCCCTACATACCATGTTGTATCGATGCGGCACATATCAGATATAATGCAGTTGAGCTGCCAGATATTAGGCATAATCTGCGTTTCAGAACACTTCCTCCATCATATATATATATATCATCCCACCCCAATCTCAATATCAGATCACACATATAGAATTATCAGACAAATCATGCTTAACATGTTCAAATAGTCAAATAAAAAATATATAATTATAGGCATGCTATAATCATATCACAGTCTAACACATCGCTTGGTTTTAGGGCTAGATAGTGTTTACCGACCCTACGGTAGGCCCACAGTCGATTAGGACGACCTGTACGACCCTACGAAAAATTTTAGTATACACCTAGGTTCGCCTTACTCGTGTGGATCACATGGCCTGGTCTAGATATCACATGCTCATGTAGGCCCACACGTCCAATTTGACTTAGCACGTGTAGCCTACATAGCCACACCCCGGCCATCACATGACCGTGTCCTGCACACAGCGTAGCCTTCACCGATCACACGACCTGTTGTCGCATACGGCTTACTACATGGGTGACCACATGCCCGTGTGGCATTGACAGTGGCCTTTTTCAATTTTTGTCGAAAATTTGATTTCTACGTTTCGATTACACACCTGGTATTGTTTCGATGCAAAAACGCTCCTGATGCCTTCAGAACGTAAAAACCGACATAACAACGCTCAATTTCAGTCTTTACCCCCGATTAAACCAAAAACCTGAAATTAACCACAACTCAAGTCAAGCACTTATCGCTTACTCCAAAACACCAAACGATAACATACGATTCTATAGGAATAGAATCACAATCTCCTCGACTCGCTGCTGCTCAAAACAATGATATAACCCAAATCAACATTTGGAAAAGAAACTTCAAGTTATAGGATAAGAAAATCCCACTTACCAAGACGATTAACGAACCCCGTGGAGTGAAGCACGAATTGAAAAAGCAAAAGAAGACACAGATTGTAAAGAAAGAATGGATTTTTGAAGCACAGAATAAGGAGGGGAACAAGAAAAATAAATTTGAAAAAAAATAAAAATAAAATATGTGATAGCACATCCCTAAATTCACTCTCCCACTAACCCATTTCTCAGAATTCTAATTCAACCCAATTCTATCTGACAACCAAGCAAAAATAATACCCACGCTAGCATAGAGACTCGAACACGAGACCTCCAGCACAACACACCCCTACCACTCAAACCAGCAGGCTCATTCTGATATGAGATTGCAGGCACTTAAATATAAGCCCACTGAACAGAAATAGGGCTTAATTCAAAAAGAAACAAAATTTGCTAAAGCTAGGGCTTGAACTTGGGACCTGCCACACACACCGAGAACACATGACCACTGAAGTAGATACATATTTGTGTCACACTTTCACGAAAGCAGAAATAAAAATTTTTGAGGTGTTACATGATTGGCCTGCCTCGCCAGCCCTTAGATTTTAAGGGGGTCGTCGTGGCCTACACTTATGAGGATGTTGACTCTTCCCCTCTTCCCCGTAAAAATATGGCTTGACATGGGTCTTACAGCATGACATGTACTCTAGATCGCATGCTAACACCATAACGATAATAGGTTCGCAAGTAGGTAACAAAACATACCGATTATTCCACATGTTGAGTTGTAAGTGGAATTGTAATAGCCTGATTTAGACCTTAGTCGGAACAGTTTTTTTGGGACCAAAAATCGAGTCAAAAAAATATTTTAATATTATTTTATGCATTTACAACATGTATGAGATGTGTTTGAAAATTTCGTGTGAAAATTTTATCGTTTAATAGCTTAATTTGAGAAAAGGACTAAATCGCGTATAATATAAAAGTTGCATGCTATAAGTTAAGAGTGTCTATTTGCTATGGTTTATTAAATCAAAGGTCCTTATGATGTTATTAGACTATTGATAGTGGGAATGGACATAAATGGACATCTATTAGGTGATTTTATATGGTTTCATTAAAGGTTAAAAATGGAAATTAGTAAATAAGATTATTTTTAAGTAAAACAAAATTAAAATTGGTTTCATTTCATCATTTTCAACCAAAACCTAAGAAAGAAAAAGGGGTTTTAAGCTTTCAAACATTCGGCCATGGTTTAAGCTTGATTCAAGGTTCGTTTTTACTCGTTTTTTATAATTTTTACGTTTTTGAGATCATTGCTTTGAATACTAGTTAGCCCATGCTTGAATTTTTGAATTTGATCATGATTTTTTTTCCATTTTTGAGAGCTTGATGATTTTTGTGTTTAGTGATGAAAAATAAATATGTGTTAATAGATTTTCATGTTTAATTAAGTGATTTTTAGTAAAAATGCCTATTTAGGATTAAATTTTAAATTTTGTAAATTTAGGGGTCAAAATGTGAAATAAATGAAAGAAATGGACTACTAGGGACCTTAGTGAAATTTGATCAAGCATGAGTGTGGTGAAATTTTGAATATTTTGTGTTTTGTGAATTGAGGACTAAATTGTGAAAAATGTAAAATGTTAGGGGCAAAAGTGTAATTTTCCCATTTATGTGTTTATGGATTAATTTGAATGAATGTGAGATTGAATAATTCAAATTTAAATGTGATTAGATCAAGAACCAAAGAAAACGGGATTAGATCAGGGGAAATCGAAAATCGTTAAATAGTTGTTTATTTCTATCCGAATCTGTGCGAGGTAAGTTCATATGCATAAATATATTTGAATTGATTTATTCATGCTTTTATGATATTGAAATGTAATGAATGGTTATAAAATGAATATATGAAATTGAGAAAACATCGATTGAATTATGACGTCCGAAAGCCCCGTACGAACCATAGGAATAGTTAGGATACAGATGTCATGACATAGGATTCCGGTATGTGATTTTGTGTAAGACCAAGTCTGGGACATTGGCATCATATATGATTTCGTGTAAGACCCTGTCTGAGACAGTGACATCGATATTTGATAACATGTAAGACCATGTCTGGAATGTTGGTATTATACGAGTTTACGAGCTATCAAAGTATCCTTATCAATTCTGAACGGTCCAACGAGCAATATCGAGAATGGAATGAAAATGTAAATGGGTATCCGATTCAGATAGTATGAGATGCATATGTTATTCAAGAATGAAAGGTGAGTATGTGTATAAATAATGACTAGTGAATTTTATAAGAATGAATGGTTGTTAAATACAAGTGCATTAAGAACAAGTGAGTTAGATGTGAATTATGAAATTTGTGTATGTGATTTGCTATGTATTCCATGGATTAATTGTCTTATATTTATTTTATGCATTAGGTTTATTTGTATATGGCTTACTGAGCTTTTGAAAACTTACTTTGTGTGTGTTTTTCATTGTTTTATAGATTATCGAAGCTACCGTGACCACAGGGATCGTCAAGAATCGTCGTCACACTATCAAATGATATTTTTGTACTTTTGAAGTTATAAATATTAATGTATGGCATGTATAGGCTAATGATGTTAAGTATGTGTTAAGTGTATTTGTTGCCATGTGGTATGGCATGAATATGATTGAAACTACGGAATTAGTTTTAGTATAATCTATATGATGGAAAAATGTTATAATTGATATATATATGGTAATCTTGGTATGATTTGGTATGATTTGGTAGTTAAAATGGTAAGGTTTTGATATGAGTTTGAGTTTAATTATAAGGTGTTTGAGACAAATGGATTGGCATGATTTTAGTTTATGAAATCGGTATACTTTGTTATGAATTCGAGTATGAAATTGATTGGTGATATTGTGGTTTGAATTATGCATGTTTGGGTATGGTTTTGGGTGCTATTTGGTCATGAATTATGCTTTGGTTGATGCTTGTAGAGATGACCCTTTTTGGGTGGCATGTTGACCTTATAAATGGCCTATTTTTGTCTACACGGGTAGAGACATGGGCATGTGTCTCAGCCATGTACGACGCACAATTATGTTACACGGTCGTGTGTCCTCTGAGATACCCTATGATTTAAAGTCAGTGTACCCTACAGTTTTGACACAACCTAGACACACAGGCGTGTCTATCGGTCGTGTGTGGCACACAGGCTGGCAAATGGGCGAGTGGTCGGCCGTGTGACCCAAGTCAGTAACCTCTCTAATTTTCTCACGGGTATGGCACACGAGCGTGTCCTTGGCCATGTAGTGTAAGACAGTATGTATGCCCTATTTTCACATATCCTGTGACACGAGTGTGTCTGGTAGCCGTGTAAGGCACACGGGCTATTCACATTGGCGTGCGACCCTTATATCTTTGAAAATTTTATATTTTTCCTAAAGCTTGTGAATAATATCAGTTTAATCCCGAACCTCTTCTAAGCATGTTTTAAGGTCTCATAGAGCCTTATAAGGGACATTGTGAATGCTTGATTGAATTTTGATTATGAATGCTTAAGTGTATATGAATGAGGTGTGTTTTCTGGTAATGCCTTATAAGGGAATTGAATTTCAATTCCGGTGACGGATACGGGTTAGGGGTGTTACATTTAGTTAGTATTAAAGCTACAATTTAATCGTTTTAGGACTAACATAGCGTGTGAGAGTCTAGCTATATATGCCATATATATAAACTATGATAGTGTGATGATTCTTGATAGTTATAATGTGTTTATCTTATAGTAAATGGATTCCAATCGAGCCGTATCTGATGACGTAGAAAGTAATGCGCCCGCTCTTGCTCAAGAGGTAGCGCCGGCTGATTCTAGGCCGATTACGAGTAGCCAAGAGGGACAGGCTAAGCAAGCCTTCTTCCAGATGATGAACGAATGATTCACACAATATATTCATACAAATCTAGCTATTCAACAACCCCCACCCCCTCCTAATCCTCCTCAGATACCTGAAGTACCTTAAGTTATTAATCCGATAAGATTAAATAAGCCCCAGATGATAAAATTAGAAAACACGGGGCTGAAGAATTCTGAGCCGCTGTTGATGACGATGCTGAGCAAGCTGAATCCTGGCTTGGTAATACTATCCGTGTGTTTGATGAGTTATCTTGTATCCTTGACGAGTGCATTAAATATGCTGTATCTTTGCTTCGAGATTTTGCATATCACTAGTGGAATACACTGGTTTTGGTAGTTCCAAAAGAATGGGTTACCTGAGAGTTCTTTCAGATTGAATTTAGTAAGAAATACATCATTCAGCAATTCATTGATCAGAAACGCAAAGAATTCTTCGGGTTGAAATAGGGTCGCATGACAGTTACAGAATATGAACGGGAATTTGTTAGACTCAGCAGATATGCCCGAGAATATGTATCAACAGAAGCAATAATGTGTAAAAGATTCAAAAACAGCTTGAATGAAGATATTAAGTTGTTAGTCGAAATTCTTGAAATAAAAGAGTTTGTGATACTAGTTGAGAGAGCATGCAAAGCTAAAGAGATCGGGAAAGAGAAAAGAGAGGCTAACTTTGAAGTTAGAGATTCAAGAAAGAGATCATCGAGTAAGTTATTTCAGTTGGCAACCAAAAAAATTCTGAGATGACTTTAGCCGTTCAAAGGCTACTGCAGGTTATTCTAGACGGGATCGAGATAGACCACCTGTGAGCTCGAGAGCTACCTCGGTAGCTAGTGTTGGTAACATTCGATCGAACTAACCTGAGTGTAAAAATTATGGTAAATGACATCTCGACAACTGTAGATTGAATGATCGAGCTTGTTTTAAATATGGATTGATGGATCATTTCATTCGCGAATGCCCTGAGCTAGTTGAACAAAACACAGTGTAGAATACGAGACCGAGTAACATGGCAGCTCGAGGTAAACCACCTAGAAACACGGGTAATGTGAGTGGTAGCCAGAGGGGAACCAAAGACACTACTATTAAATCTGAGGCTCGTGCACCTGCCAGAGCTTATGCTATTTGCGCTCGCGAAGAGGCTTCATCCCCAAATGTTATTATCAGTACTTTCACTCTCTATGATACTAATGTTATTACATTGATTGATTCTGGATCGACTCATTCTTATGTATGTAAAACTTTAGTATCTAGTAAGACTTTACCTATAGAGTCTATTGAGTTTGTGATTAGAGTATCAAACCCCTTAGGCCGGTGTGTTTTGGTTGATAAGATGTGTAAGAATTATCCGTTAATGATTAGAGATTTATGTTTTTCGGCTGACTTGATGTTGTTACCATTTGACAAATTTGATATAATTTTGGGTATGGATTGGTTAACACTACATAATGTGATAGTGAACTACAAACGAAAGACGATAGATTTGAGATGTCAGAATAATGAGATGATTGGATTGAGCCTAGTGATTTGAATGGTTTTCCAGCAGTGATTTCTTTGATGTTAGCTCAGAAATATGTGAGAAAAGGTTGCGAAGCTTATTTTGCTTATGTGCTTGATACTAAAGTGGCTGAAAAGAAGATCGAATCAGTTCCAGTTGTATATGATATTCAGACGTGTTTCCCGAAGAGGTACTGGGTTTACCGCTGATCCGAGAGGAAGAGTTTGGTATTGAGTTAGTGCCAGGGACAACTCCGATATCAATAGCTCTGTACAAAATAGCACCGACTGAATTAAAAGAATTGAAAGCTCAGTTGCAAGAATTGACAGATAGAGGTTTCGTAAGACCAAGTTTTTCTCCCTAGGGTGCACCAGTTTTGTTTGTGAAAAAGAAAGACGGAACTATGAGAATGTGTATCGATTATCAAGAACTCAATAAAGTGACTATAAAGAATAAATATCCTCTGCCACGTATAGATGATTTGTTCGATCAGTTGAAAGGAGCTACAATGTTTTCAAAGATTGATTTGAGATCAGGTTACTATCAGCTGCGAGTGAAAGACTCCGATGTGCCAAAAACTGCTTTTCGAATGAGGTACGAACATTATGAGTTTTTAGTCAAACCTTTTGGACTAACAAATGCACCTGCTGTTTTTATGGATCTAATGAATCGAATCTTCAAACAATATTTGGATCGATTTGTAGTTGTGTTTATAGATGACATTTTGATCTATTCACGTGATGAATCTGAGTATACTGAACATCTAAGAGTAGTGCTACAAACTTTGCGTGATAAACAATTGTATGCAAAGTTCAGTAAATGTGAATTCTAGTTGCGTGAAGTTGGTGTCTTGGGACATGTTGTATCAGTATCAGGCATTCGAGTTGATCTGAGCAAGATTTCGGCAATACTAAATTGGATGAAACTGCTTTAGAAAGATTGACTATAAAGAATAAATATCCTCCAAGAAATGTTTCTGAAGTCTGAAGCTTTTTGGGACTTGCTAGTTATTACAGACGGTTTGTAAAAGGTTTCTTTATGATTGCAACTCCAATGATGAAACTGCTTTAGAAAGTTGTTAACTTCGACTGGTCAGAAAAGTTTCAAAATAGTTTTGATCAATTGAAAGCTTTGTTGACTGAAGCTCTGGTGTTAGTTCAGCCAGAATCGGGTAAAGAATTCATGATCTATAGTGATGCATCTTTGAATGGTTTAGGCTATGTTTTGATGCAGGGCTTATGCCTCGAGACAGTTAAAGCTGCACAAAAAGAACTATCCGACATACGAACTAGAATTGGCAGCTATTGTGTTTGCGTTGAAGATTTGGCACCACTATCTGTTTGGTAAGAAACGTCACGTTTATTCCGATCACAAAAGCTTAAAATATTTGATGACTTAGAAAGATCTGAATCTACGACAGCGAAGGTGGTTAGAGTTGTTAAAGGATTAAAGCTAGTGATTGACTACCTCCTGAAAAAGCCAATATGGTTACTGATGCTTTGAGTCATAAATCTTTGTATGCTTTACGTGCGATGAATACTCAATTAGCTCTATCTAATGACAGTTCAATTGTAGCTAAATTGAAAATGAGACCGTTATTTATACAGCAGATATATGAAGCTTAGAAAGTTGATAATGAATTGTTAGAAAATGGGCTCAATGTGATTTGAATACTGATTCATAATTTTAGATTGATGCTAATGATAGTTTGAGACTCAGAGGTCGAATTTGTGTTCCGAGAAATTCAAAATTAATTCGGATGATTTTAAATGAAGCTCATAGCAATCGATTATTTGTACATCCAAGAAGTACGAAAATGTACAATGATTTGAAATAGTTTTACTGGTGACCTAGTATGAAGCGTGATATCTCTGAATTTGTTTCGAAATGTTTAATTTGTCAGCAAGTTAAAGCTGAGCATTAGGTTCCGTCTAGGTTACTTTATTCGATTATTATTCCTGAACGGAAATGTGACAGAATTACGATGGATTTTGTTTTGGGTTTGCCTCTGTCACCGATTAGGAAAGATGCGGTTTGGGTAGTAGTTGATAGACTGACTAAATCTGCCCATTTCATTCCGGTACGCATGGATTATTCACTCGATAAGCTTGCTGAGTTGTATATCTCCGAGGTTGTGAGATTACACGGAGTACCTATTTCTATTGTTTCAGATAGAGATCCGAGATTCATATCGCGATTTTGGAAGAAATTGCAAGATGCATCGGGTGCAAAACTACACTTTAGCACTACTTTTCATCCACAAACAGATGGTTGATTTGATTAGATTATTCAGACATTTGAGGATATGTTGAGATGTTGTATTCTTGAGTTTGAAGGTATATGGGAACTATACTTGCCATTGATTGAATTTGCGTATAATAACAGCTTTCAATCAAGTATAAAAATGGCACCTTATGAAGCTTTATACGGTCGCAAATGCTAAATACCTTTGTATTGGACTGAGCTCATTGAGAATAAGATACATGGGGTCGATTTGATCAAAGAGACTGAATAGAAAGTGAAAGTGATTTGTGATAATCTAAAAGCAGCGTCAGATCATCAGAAATTGTATGCAGACTTGAAACAAAAAGATATTGAGTTTCAGATCGAGGACAAAGTGTTTTTGAAAGTATCACCATAGAAGCAAATACTTCGATTTGGTCGTAAAGGCAAATTGAGTCTGAGATTTATTGGGCCGTATGAGATTATTAAGAGTATCAGGCCGATTGCTTATAGACTTTTGTTGCCACCTGAGTTAGAAAAGATCTATAATGTTTTCCATGTTTCTATGCTTCGACGATATTGATCAGACCAATCACATGTGATTTCCTTGTCTGAAATTGAGATTCAATTCGATATGACATACGAAGAAGAACCGATCCGAATTTTAGACCGTGAGGTTAAAGAATTAAGAAATAAGAAATAAGAAAGTCTCTTTAGTGAAAGTCTTATGACATCTGCATGGGGTAGAAGAAGCTACATCGGAGCCCGATGATGCTATGAGAGAACGTTACCCAAACCTATTCACTGGTAAGATCTTTGGGGACGAAAATTCTTAAGGGGGGAGAGTTGTAACAGCCCGGTTTAGACCTTAGTCAAAACAGTGATTTCGGGACTACAAAATCGAGTTAGAAAATATTTTCATATTATTTTTTGTGTTTACAATATGAAATGAGATATGTGTGAAAATTTCGTGTGAAAATTTTATCATTTAATAGCTTAATTTGAGAAAATGACTAAATCACGTATAATGTAAAAGTTGCATGCTATAAGTTAAGAGTGTCTATTTGCAATGGTTATTAAATCAAAAGTCCTTATGATGTTATTAGACTATTGATAGTGGGAATGGACATAAGTTGACATATATTAGGCGATTTTATATGGTTTCATTAAAGGTTAAAATTGGAAATTAGTAAATAATCTTATTATTAAGTAAAACAAAATTAAAATTGGTTTCATTTCATCATCTTCAACCGAAACTTGAAAAAGAAAAAGGGGTTTTAAGCTTTCAAACATTCGGCCATGGTTCAAGCTTGATTCAAGGTTCGTTTTTACTCGGTTTTTGATAATTTTTACGTTTTTGAGATCATTACTTTGAATAATAGTTAGCCCATGCTTGAATTTTTTAATTTGATGTTGATTTCATGTTTTTCCATAGTTGAGAGCTTCATGATTTTTGTGTTTGATGGTGAAAAATAAATATGTGTTAATAGATTTTCATGTTTAATTAAGTGATTTTTAGTAAAAATGCCTATTTAGGATTAAATTGTGAATTTTGTAAATTTAGGGGTCAAAATGTGAAATAAATTATAGAAATGGACTACTAGGGACCTTACTGAAATTCGGCCAAGCATGAGTGTGGTGAAATTTTGAATATTTTGTGTTTTGTGAATTAAGGACTAAATTGTGAAAAATGTAAAAGTTAGGGGTAAAAGTGTAATTTTCCGATTTGTGTGTTTATGGATTAATTTGAATTAATGTGAGATTGAATAAGTCAAATTTAAATTTGATTAGATCAAGAACTGAAGAAAACAGGATTACATCGGGAGAAACCGAAAATCGTTGAATAGTTGTTTATTTTTGTCCGAATCCGTACAAGGTAAGTTCATATACAAATAAATATATTTGAATTGATTTATTCATGCTTTTATGATATTGAAATGTAATGAATGGTTATAAAATGAATATATGAAATTGAGAAACCATCGATCGAATTATGACGTCCGAAAGCCTCGTACGAACCATAGGAATAGTTAGGATACATATGTCATGACATAGGATTCCGATATGTGATTTTGTGTAAGACCACGTATAGGACGATGGCATCGATTTGAGATTTACGTGTAAGACCCTGTCTGAGACAGTGGCATCGATATTTGAAAATGTAAGGCCACGTCTGGGACGTTGGCATTGTACGAGTTTACGAGCTATCAAAGTATCCTTATTAATTCTGAACAATTCAACGAGTAATATCGAGAATGGAATAAAAATGTAAATAAGTATCTGACTCAGGTATGTATGAAATGTATATGTTATTCAAGAATGAAAGGTGAGTTTATGTATAAATAATGACATGTGAATTTTATAAGAATGAATGGTGGTTAAATGCAAGTGCATTAAGAACAAGTGAGTTAGATGTGAATTATGAAATTTGTATATGTGATTTGCTATGTATTCCATAGATTAATTGGCTTTTATTTATTTTATGTATTAGGTTTATTTGTATATGACTTCTAAGCTTTTGAAAGCTTACTTTGTGTGTGTTTTTCATTGCTTTATAGATTATCGAAGCTACCGTGATCTCGGGGATCATCGAGAATTGTCGTCACACTATCGAATGGTATTTTGGTACTTTTGAAGCTGTAAATATTAATGTATGCCATGTAAATGATGTTAAATATGTGTTAAGTGTATTTCTTGCCATGTGATATGGCATGAATATGATTGAAACTACGGAATTGGTTTTAGTATAGTCTATGTGGTGGAAAAATGTTATAATTGATATATATATATAGTCATCTTGGTATGATTTGGTAGTTAAAATGGTAAGGTTTTGATATGAGTTTGAGTTTAATTATATGGTGTTTGAGACAAATGGATTGGCATGATTTTAGTTCATAAAATTGGTATGCTTTGATATAAATTTGAGTATGAAATTGATTGGTGATATTGTGGTTTGAATTATGCATGTTTAGGTATGGTTTTGGGTGCTATTTGGTCATTAATTATGTAGAGATGACCTTTTTGGGAGCATGTTGGCCTTATAAATGGCCTATTTTTGTCCACACGGGTAGAGACACGGGCGTGTGTCTCAGCCGTGTGTGACACATGGTTATGTTACACGGTCGTGTGTCCCTTGGGGTACCCTACGATTTAAAGTCAATATACCCTATAGTTTTGACACGGCCTAGACACACGGGCGTGTCTACCGGTCGTGTGTGGCACACGGGCTGGCACATAGATGTGTGATTGGCCGTGTGACCCAAGTCAGTAACCTCTCTAATTTTCCCACGGTCATGGCACACGGGCGTGTCCTCGGCCGTGTGGTGCAAGACAGTATGTATGCCCTATTTTCACACGGCCTGTGACACGGATGTGTCTGGTAGCCGTGTAAGGCACACGGCCTGTTCACACTGACGTGTGACCCTTATATCTTTGAAAATTTTCTATGTTTCCCAAAGTTTGTGAATAATATCGGTTTAATCCCGAACTTCTTCTAAGCATGTTTTAAGGTCTCGTAGAGCCTTATAAGGGACATTGTGAATGTTTGATTGGATTTCAATTATGAATGCTTAAGTGTATGTGAATGAGGTGTGTTATCCGGTAATGCCTGGTAACCCAATTCGGGCGACAGATACGGGTTAGGGGTGTTATAGGAATATCTACCAATTCTCATCTGGCCATCGTAAGTCGATACAATGCAGATCATCAAGGTCTTGAGGTGCCATAGGTATCGATTGTCGGAATTCGAACTGCTGCAACACTCTATCAGTCTTGTGTATTTCGATGGTAGTGTATACTACCAATGAGACCTTAACGTGCCAGGCATTGGGATTCACAAAGAATTCATCGAGGATTACTGCTTGAATTGCCAGATGCTCGTATGGTATCCATTTAAACTATATTAATGTGATAAAAAATTAGTTATATATATACTACTAAATACGAAATCGACTATGTTATTTATATATAGTTCAAAATTAAATAAATACATACCTCTACTTCCGACCGTTGGTCTAATAGAAGTCATATACCTTGAAGCTCAGTAGGTAATTCCACGTGACTCGGTGCATGGTTCCACCTATTTAAGTGACTTATTAGCATAATAATTTAATTTTAAATCAATTTAATCATGGTAATATATACTAATTTTTCTTGTTACAAGTGGGAATGTATACGAGTAGTTCGCTCGAGGACGTAAAAATGGAAACTGAAACTGAGCCCATAATTGTAGTAGTAAAAGGAAAACACCAATTTTGATTTTTCTTGGTTGTGTTGCCCGACACATCTCCTAGTACAATGTCGGCAACATGGTAGACCCCCAACTGAGTTCGCTCACTGTTCTAAAATTGACAAGTTTCAGTAGCCACCTTAGATGGGCGAGATTTTGTTACTTATCCGGCATCAGGATACCCCTGATAATTTGAAGGATTTACGTCTAAGCGTATCATTCTCTTTCGACTTCAATTGAATCCTCAATCAGCTTCATGAAATTTTTTTGTATCCAAGCCATTTTGATCCAACCTTCGTTAATCGTTTCCAGAACTGCACCCAAAATATCTAAACATACGACTCCCAAATAGTAGACTGAACAGAACCAGTGATTACTGACTCGTCCATCAGTAACCCCAATTGTAAATGCTAGTCCTCTAAAGTGATAGTACATTTGCCGCATAGAAGATGAAATGTGTGCGTATCCGGTCTCCACATCTCTACCAACGCGCTTATGAGTTTCAAGTCCAACTTACACCCCTGGCTTACAAGGGCCACGTGCCAAAAACTGGCTTTCCTCAAGTATGGTTCGATCAACGGTGATGGAGTACCGAGTGGATTACGAATATGACATTGTAAAATTCGATCTTTCACATATTTACGTAAAAATTATAAAAAATGTTAAGTTAAAAATATATCAATGAAATAAAAAAATTAAAATTTATTCTTACCATTTGTAGTTGATTGACGAAGATGTGCTTGTTATCAAGACGGATTAGAGACCCGACCATTGCTAAATTATATAGAACATGAAAAAAATTAACAAAAAAACATTTCCTAAAAATATTAATAAAAATAGAATTTAGATAGAAATAGAATTTTAGTAAAAAATTTAAGAGAGAATTTGGAGATTTTTTAGAGTTAATTGAGAAATTTGATAGATTTAAGAGTGAAATGTGGGAAATGTGAGAAATTAGTAGGTGGGGAATTTAGTAGTTTTTTTTTTGGTGACCGTGGAGGGTGGGGCAATGACTATTTAAAATAGCTGTTGGAAGTAACCATTGGGGGGGAACGCGCTGACGTGGACGCGTTTTTCCTTAGCACGCTGAGTTGGAAGCGCTTTACTGGTTAGGGAAAGACGCATTGACCTAGAACCGTTTTTCTGGGTTTCCACTGAAAGCAACACCGACTGGACGAGTTTTAGAAAAATTAGTCCGTTTTCATCATTTTTAAAGGAAGTGGCCTATTTCTATTATTTTGAAAAAAAGAGAGAGGCTTTTTTCGATATTTTGGTCACCTTCACCCCTAACCCATATAATTCCCGAATATGGCTGAGAATTAGATTAGTAATGCCTCTTCCAGATGTTTTTTCCCTTATGGATACACTTATTCCTTTCTGTCCAAATTACCCACAGCGCACAACACAGAAAACGATAGTGGTTAATTGAATATTTCTTGAAATACCAGGTAAGCCACTCCCTACTATTTGCATTTAAACCTGTTACTAGCCATGCCATATTTCAACTTATACCTGGCACTTTCGAAATACATGCCCTAAACTCTCCACAGCGCCCACATCTGGGACATAATGCAATGGCAGCTAATCTTTTGTAATATAAATTAGTTAGTGTGGGCAAAAAATTCCAAGAAAAATTTCAAATTGTAGTTTTTTGCTTAGCAGTTAAATCTAAACTCCATAATTTTCTGTAAAAAGCCCTCAAATCATTCTGAATGTAAACGCAAACCAAAATGTAAAAGTAAATGTCAAATTTAAACAAATTAAAAAGTGAGAAAAAAAGAGAGTCTAAAACAACAAAGGTAAAGAAATAGTACAAGGGTATTCGTACAATATTTAGTTAAAATATTATAAGAGTATGTTTAAGAAATTTTTGCTGAGTTCAATTCACTAATTAAAAATTATTTTATTTTTAAGTGAATTATATGAATATGTCAGTGTTTTTATCTTTTTATAAATAAATAAATCATCCATAATAAAATTTAAATCAAGTATATAAAACTTTTTTATTTATCATTTGAACAAATAATTTTGTTTTCATATGAAACTTTAATAAATATATTTACTTTTATATTATTTATTTGAACTAAGCAATTTTTCATTTTATAGGTATGATATTGAAAGGAAAAAAAATAGAACATAAAGAAATATTTAAATTTCATTTTACTCACAATTTAATGGAATTTTTTCATTTTAATATTGCACAAATTTCATTTGTTATTATTAATTAGTTTCAACCCATAGTTTCATTATTTATTGTATATTATTTTCAAACACATCTCTATGTTCTAAATATATGGTTTCCACACGCATATGTGTGTGATGGAATTTCTAGTTCCAACTAAATAGTTAAACTCAATCAAATTGAATTAACCAAAAATGAAATTTGTTTTAAAAAAATATTCTTTAGATAAGCGAACAAAGCTTGATTGATAATTAATTTGTTTAAATAAATTTTTTGATTTAGTCAATTAATTTGGTTTTTGTTGAGTAATTTGTTGTGTATCTCATTAAAAAAAATTCAGTTATTTATACATATTATCACTGTTCATTATTTGATTCCACTATTCATGACTTAACCCCACTATTCATAGGACTGACACTCTGAGCAGGCCTCAGGCATGTTGGACATGTGTATCGTTCCAAGTCGTATGCTAAAGTTCACGGTCCCCTCCAAGTAAACTCCTTGGGTATATGTTAGCTGATATTGCGAGCTCCCTTCAACTCCTACAAATCGAGGCTGCGAGCTCCCTTCAATTCCCGCGAGTCGATACCGCGAGCTCCCTTAACTGTCCTTTCGCTGTACATCTCGTGTGTATCCATCGGTGGGGTTTGGTCGGGTCGGCGACCCGAAGCTTATCTGAGTCTCGAGTCGGTGACTATTACTATATGACAATCTAGCCCCCCTAGTGGGCCTAAGGAGGGTTATAAAGTGGTGTTCCTAGGGGCCATCACTTCACGTTTATTATAGCCTGCAGAATACGTAGCGTCTATTGTGATCTTATGTCAGCTTTGCCACATGTAGGGACAAATCGTGGTTGCGTGTATCTGACTGTTGTTGTCATACAATAATAGTCACTGACCCGAGATCAAGATAGGCTTTGGGTCGCCGACTCGCGACCCGGCCAAACCCCACCAGATGGATGCACATGAGACGTACAACGATAGGACAGTTAGAAGAGCTTGTGGTATCGGCTCGTGGGAGTTGAAGGGAGCTCGCGGTATTAGCTCGTATATACCCAAGGAGTTCACTTGGAGAGGACCACGAACTCCAACATATGGCTTGGAGCAATACACATGTCCAATATACCTGAGGCCTGCTCAGAATGTTGGTCCTATGAATAATGAGGTTAAATTATAAACAATAAGGTTAAATCATGAACAGTGATAATATGTATAAATGCATATAAATACCTGAATGTTCTTTTAATAAGGTATACAATAAATTACTCTTTAACAGTTTTAATAAAAAAAAATGTACACCCGGTGAGGGGTGTTGTTATTTTAAACATCCAAGCATGTCTTATAACAAATTTAATTTCAAGCGTGAAGGTTTAGGGTAAAATAGTTGATTTAGAACAAGTACGGAAGTAAGAGGTAATGATCGAGAGTTGACCTTTTTTATGAGCGTGATAAGGTGAAGGAATCTCAGTATACGCATGCATATTTTTTCTGTCAAAATTTCAATTCACAAATCCAAAATGTCAAAAACCAGATGATGCGCCTATTGTTTTCTTTTTTTTTTGGTATATATTCTAAGCTAATGAGAAGTTGTTCGACTACCTTTCCTTGTATTTGTCAATTTCCAAGATGAGATAGTTATATGATGTGAAATGCTGTCTCTAATGTTTTCGATTTGATTAAAGCTCTCCTCAAATCAAATGATTTCAATATGTGGAATACTTGGTTCCATAGAAACCAGTTTTGTTGGCAAAATATTGATGTTTTTTGATACATTTCATGAGGGGGCTAATGGATCAGACTTCTTGATAGTCATTAAAGTGCAATTTAAATGTGGTTTGTATTGTGGCAGCTTTAATCAGAGATTTGGAAGGGAATTATTTTAAAAGGATTTTCCAATCATTCTCACTTATGTTTAGATCTTAAATTAATTAGTTGAGGCTTTGCACTTCTGATGTTCTACCTTCACTTAATTACGATAACATTAATATAAATACAAGAATTGTCATGCCATTCCGATGTGAGGATTTTGGTCTCATTTACTCGGCAAACCAACTATCAATTACATATAGTGATGGAAAAAAAAAATTGGCACACTCATTCTGACAGCAAATATATATATTTATTATATAACAGCTAAATAAAGTTGAATTAAAATGATAAAATTAAATATTTAAAATTATGATGTTTTATGTTCAAATAAGATTTTATATGAAAATATCTTTCCTTTCATATTAATATAATTTACTTTGTATAAATAATAATTTTTAAATCATTTCTCAATTGAGTTGGTGCATGGTTGAGTCACGCTACTAATATTATATAAACATAGTATTGATTTCAAGTATAATACCAATGAAAAAAAAAATTCAAGATGATGATGACATTTATCTCATTTATCTATTTTTTTAAAATTTTAAACATATATTAAGGTACAAATGTATTCTCTTAACACTACTTTAAAATATTTTCGATAATAATCCATTAACGTTGTTTTGACATAATTTAATTTTTCACTCCAAATTGTTAAGATAACACAGATACAGGCGTTAGTGCAAAGAGTTGCTTTCCCACTCGTTGCATTATCTGTTGCATAAAAAATTACGAGATAATTATCTGAAAATTGAAAATAGAAAAATAATGAGAAGACTGCAATATAAGGTGATGAAAGCTATATTTGTTGATTCTATTAATTAGAGGTAAAGTAATTATCTTATCTTCAATTTAAGAAAATTGAGTAATTAATTCATTAAAAGCAATATGAGATGATTAAATTCTAATTTGATTTGAAGAATGAATTTTTTTTTTGACATTTGAGTTAATCGCTTTTTTTAATCAACTTGAATAAGTGATTTATTTTTTCGAGTTCAAGTTAAGATAAATTTTATAACTCAAATAACCAATTGATACAAATATGCAAAATTTGAAAATATACAAATAGTTTCCATTGATCTTCAAAATTTTAAAATATTTATAAAAAAGTTTTCCCAAAATTTTATAAATATATAAATTAAATAAAAATTATTAAAAATATTGAAAATTATGTAATGATACTAAATTATTGTTTTTTAAAAAATGTAGAATGATAAATTTAAAGTCTTAAATAAGTAAACTATCAATTCAAGTCTATCATTCTAATTATCTTAGTTTTTACTCTTATTTTGTTTCTAAAAGAGTTCTTAAATTTATATGGTATTTATATTAATTAACTTGGAATTTAGTCATTGCCAACAATAATTATAAGATTGGTTTAATTTTTTTTAAAATTTGACTCAAACAAATTTATTTGATTGTACTTTTGGATTCTATTAATTAGAGGTAAAGTAATTATCTTATCCCCATTTTTAGATTACTAAGTAATCAATTCATCATAATCTACATACTTTTGGCTAGAGGAGAGCAAAACTCAAATTGATTGAAGAATAGAAATTTTCTTCGAATTTTAATTTAATCAATTTTTTTAATCAACTTGATTCAATTTTATGAGTTTCGAGTTGAGTTGAATTTCACAACTTGGATAATAAATTGATGTAAGTAATCATTAGGTCCTTGGCAGTTTTGAAAATGTGCAAATTAATCTTTCTCAAAAAAAATCCAAAAAAAATTCAAAATATTTATAATGTTTTCCCAAAATTTATAAATACATATAAATGAAAACACTTAAATAATATTAAAAATATTAAAAATATTGAAAATTATATAATAATGCTAAATTATTATTATTATTTTAAAAATTCTAAAATGATAAATTTGAAGCCTTAAACAAGTAAACTATCCATTTAAACCTATCATTCGAAATATCTTTGTGTTTTTCTCTTATTTTGTTTTATAAAGAGTTCTTAGACTTTTATGATATTTATGTTCTTTAACTTAGAATTTAATCATATTGTTAACAAAATTTCAATATGACTAGTTTACTTTCTTTTATTTGACTCTAACAAATTTTTCGATTATATTTGTGGATTCTGTTAAATAGAGGTAAAGTAACAATCTTATTCCCATTTAAAGAAAACATAGTAATCAACTCATCGAAGCTACATTCTTTTGATTAGTGGTGAGCAAAACTCAATTTGATTTGAAGAATGTATAATTTCTTTAAATTTCTAGTTAATCGATTTTTTTGAATCAACTCGAATAAGTGATTCATTTTTTCGAGTTTGAGTTAGTTGAATTTCACAACTTGAATAACAAACTGAGGTAAATACCCCTTGGGTTGCTGATAGTTTTGAAAATGTGCAAATAAGCCTCTGTAAAAACAAAATTCAAATAATCTTAAAAAATTCAACATTTTTATAAAACGTTTTCACAAAATTTTATAAATATATATAAATTAAAAAAACTTAAATATTATATAAAAATATTTAAAATTCTTGAAAATTATATAATAAAGCTAAATTATTTTTTAAAATTTCAGAATGATAAATTCGTAGCCTTAAACAAGTAAACTATCAATTCAAGTTTATCATTCTAATTATCTTGGTTTTTTTCTCTTATTTTGTTCTAAAATGAGTTCTTAAATTCATATGGTATTTATGTTATTTAACTTGGAATTAGTCATATTGTCAACAAGTTTTCAATAGCGCCAGTTTAAATTTTTTTTTTAATTTGACTCGAATAAATTTATTTAATTATATTTGTTGTAACACCCCACACCCGGCCTAGAAGTTATGACTGGATTATGAAGGTTATATGAAAAATTCTCAAACCATTCACCTACATACAACCATTCAATTCCATCATTTTAAACATACTAACTCATTTATCCAAGCATTCCAAACATGGTCAATACATACTTATATCAACAAGGCACTAATCATTCATGCCATTATCCAATTCTAAATCAAACATCATAAACATAGCAAAATATAAAGGACTCCACTAGGTACATGCCAATTAACTAACCAAAGACACAAACATCGTTGAGTCCAAGATTACGTTTGGATGTTGATGTCAGTACTCGGGATCTCGTATTAACCTAATCTGCGCACGGAAAAACAAAACTATACGCTGAGTAATAAACATAATGGTATTTCAAAAATTCAAAGATCAATGCAATTTAAGTTAACATATGCAAATCATGTTAACAATTTCATCATCTATACCATATGATTAAATCCTCACATTAAAAGGGTTAAGTTGGGAGTTAACTCTTTAGCAATCAAATTCCGAATCAAATCATTGAATTCGTTCACGGTCATACCAATCTTACAGGCTTATAATTCAGTTCATATAATATTTCACAATAGTAATTCATTTTAAATATCATTCTCACAATTTTCATTTTAACTCCCTATTAACCTGACTTGGGCTCGAACGGATATGAGTATCCAACCAACTTACCAATTTGACACCCAATGCCTCATTGGACAATTTCGAAGTAAAAAAGTTATGCGTTATGCTCATCAACATAACCGAAGTATAAATTTGCCCAGCACTCATTGACCCTTAGTCGAAGTAATCTGTACTTGATCTATCCTATATCATTTAATAGGGTAATAACCATTAAATTTTTTATTATAATCAATTCACAAGTTATCATATTCAATTATAAAAACAAATAATCATTTCATTCATATGATAACATGAATCAATCCAATTTACATTCAATTTCATATTTTTATCAGTTTAGACTATTTTTAGTTTAGTCCCTTATTTCGAAAATAAACATTCTTATGCCAATACAATTCATCTAACCAATCCCAACTGACCTTGATATCTTACCAGTTATAAAATGAAATTATGCGACAATTTAAGCAATTTGAATTGTAGAAATATAAAACGAAAACTCCAAGCTATTCATTGACGACATTAGCTTTTCCCTTCCCTCTCAAGGAATCCGGGTCGATGTTAGCTACAAATTAACATATAATGCCATCAATATTCAATAAAATTCACAACCAATCATCATTTTATACAAAATTTTCATTTTATTCAATTTAGTCCCTAAAATCGAGACTAGTAAAAAATCCATTAGGGACCTCCTATTTCTTATTTCTACATTCAATTTTACATTTTATTCAGTTTAGCCCCTAATGTACGAAATTATCAATTAACATTACAATCTAGTCCTTTTTCACCTCTAAGCTAAAAATCTATCAATTTAACACCTAAAATTCCAACAAATCAACAATGGTAACTTTTTAAACTTTAACAGTTTAAGAAATTAGTACATAGGCTAGCTAAATTAAGCTCCTATGATCTCAAAAACATAAAAAAATACAAGAAAAGGACTAAATTGCACTAACCATTTTTTTATTAGAAGCTTGAAACCCTCCTTCAATGGTGGTAAGGGTTTTATTCTCCTAGCTATATTTTTCTCCGGTTGGAAGAGATGAAAATTCTCTCTTTCTATCGATTTTGCTATATATACACACATTAATCTGGTTTACTAACTTAATAATCTAGACTGGTTTAATAATAATTTAGTTTAATGAAACTTTAATGTGAAAAAATTCATGCTAGCCAATACTAATTTAACTATGGTATATTTATTTTTCTAGTCCTCAATACATTTTTTAATTGTAAATCTATAGCAATCGAGCCCTTAAACCTTAATTAATCACTAATTCGGCTAAATTACCTATCCAAAAATCAATTGACTTGAATAATAATTACGTAAGCATTTAATATAAATATTTAATATAAATATTTAAGGGTTTCATTTACAAAATAGGGTTACAAAATCGCATTTTTTGATACCATTGACTTTCTGATCGTTACACTCCCATTATGATCATATTTTATCTCATGGTAACCATTACATCTTTCTTCATGAAAAGTCAATTACTATCAAATATTAATCAAGTCATTTATCACAAAAAATGAATAACCCTTGACCACGTTTACTTTTCATCAACCATTTAATGCCAATGAGAGGATGTCATTTACCTATGTCTCAAGCTATAAATTCCGCTGCTGTGAATGACGCTACATACTGCAGAAGTCGTATACCCAATGCACCAGCTTTCAATTTTTGATCTATTTGAACTCAGGCTTTTACTTACATCAAAAGTATACAAGTCATGCATACATAGTCCATCATCCACTTAGGATTTAGGTATGTTACACTATGAACGTCACAAGTGAATAAATCCATAAATAGATTCAGGATTTATTCTTCTTGGGTCCTGTCCGATGTACTAACAGTTCCGTCAATCACATCTATGTCTCTATCTTTTAAGAGTCATTCGCTCCGATGCACTCGACAAAGCATCTCCCTAATTAGACTTAATAGACAACATAGTTTTTCAACCAGTTTCCTTATTTTTGATTAAACTAAAGACATGTTTAGGTATTTTTACTAATATAAGTTGTCTTTTTGTATTATGATTCGACAACGTAATACTACTTAGTATTAGTTTAAACATTAGACAACCAGTGAGTAACATTTGCTTCTATTTTGCTTTGCGTGCAAAAATCACATGAGGACAATTATACAAAGTATATTAATCTAATCAATGAATTTGTTTTATTAACCAATCTTGTTATAAAAATTATAAGTTTACAAAAAAAATATACTACATTCAAGGCACCGAATCCAACACTAAGCTTATTTTGTAACAGCCCGATTTTGGGGCTAGTCGGAATAGTAGTTTCGGGACCATGAATTTGACATAAAAAATCCATTTTTATTATATTTTTATGGTATAAAATTTTATGGAACTATTATGTGAAAATCTTGTTAAAAAATTTTGATGTTTAGGCATTCAATTTAGTCAAAAGGACTAAATCATAAAAAATGCAAAAGTTGAGTTCTACTTGTTATAGGTATCCAATTGCTATGAGATTTTAAATTAAAGGTCCTTAGTTGGTAATTATACCATTAGATAAGTTAGTGGACAAAAATGGACATTAATAGGTAAAATTTCAAAGTTACACATTAAGGGCATTTTGGTCATTTGGTAAATAAAAGAATAAAAAGGGAAAATAAAGTCAAAATTTGTGTCCATCTTCTTCTCCTTCGCCGAAATTTTCATGCTCACCATAGTTAGGGTTTCTTCAACTTTCAAGCTTGATTGTAAGTATATCCTAGCCCCGTTTTTAATGCTCTTTACATTTTTGAAGTCCTCGTAACCCGATTTACCTATTTCTACCATTATTTTGAAGTAGCGTTCATATTTAAAAATTTACCCATGTGTGACATGCATGTATTTTGATGTTTGATGGAAGATATTGTATGTTTAAGGTGTGATAAATAACTTTTACTAAGTGATTTTTAGTGAAAATGTATAAAAAGGACTTATTTGTAAAAGTTGTGAAAATGGGTAGTAGAAATGTGATTTAATGAAAAATTTGGGTTGTTATGAGGATGATTTAGGTTCAGCTAGGCTTGGGTAACAAATAAAATGGATACATTTCATTTTACGAGCCTAAGGACTAAAATGTAAATATGTCAAAGTTTAGGGGCAAAAATGTAATTTTTCCATAAGTTAATTTTTTGACAAAATTTAGTAATGTGATAATTAAATAAGTTAAATTTGCTATTATAGATTAAGAAAAATGAAGTTCAAACCTTGATCGGGGGAAAAAAAAGGTTATTGACGATTAGGTCCATTTCCTACCATTGTGTAGCAAGGTAAGTTTGTGCGTAAATAATGCAATGTTATATTATGTATTTAATGCTTACTATTGCATAAATTGTATGATTATTTCTATGAAAATATTCAACGAAGTTTTGACGATGAGAAAATCCCGGTTGAACCTTAGGAATAGTTTAGGATACAAGTGACATGTCACTAGGAAACCATGAGTTATGTGATTTATGTGAATCCGGGTGCTGGTCATGTACGTTCTACAGGTGGCTGGGTAGTCCAGCATGTGTTGCGGATACTTGACAACTTGTATGAGCAGCCGTGTAGTTACGTCTTAACTGACAGCTTATGTGAGCAGGCCCGTGATTAGCTCGTGTATGAGCCTATGAGTTATGAGATATGAGGTAGCATTGGCTACATATGTGGCACTTATGTGCAAGACTTTCCGTGTATCTGATAATATTCTTAGTGTTCAACGGGTAATCCGAAGAGTATGTCAAAGATGACAAAGTGTGCAACTATGTTATGAGTTGGTACAGGTACGTATGTAAAACTCATGAGTATGGACTTTAGTATGAGATAAACTCTTGGTAAGAATGCTAATGAGTAAGCTAAGCCTAAGATACTTGATGATAATTATGCTAACTTATGTTAAGTAGTTATATGATTAATGTATGATTTATGTTGCTTATTATTTAGATGCAAACTTACTAAGCTTTAAAAACTTACTCCCCTTTTTTTCCATTTCTTATAGTGTCGCCAACTAGCTTGGAGATTGAGGAACGTCGGAGCTTGATTCACACTATCAAACGATTGTTTTGGGTATACTTGGTTTCAATATTTTGAGTATGGAATGTATAGGGACTTAGTCATTTTGTTACGTGTCATATTGGTTTAGCCAAATGTGTTGGCATTGTAATGGTTAATGACTCATTTTGTATATGGCCATTGTAACGCTCCAAAATTTAAATTTTTATTTTTGCGAATGTACGACACAATTGTGTATCAGCTTCAGTGGTTAAGTGTTCTGGGTGTGTATGTGTAAGGTCCCAAGTTCAAGCCATGACTTGGGCAAATTTTGGTATTTTTATGAATAAATCCCAATCTTTGGTTGATAGGCTTTTAAATAAAAGATGGTAAGTAATTAACAGAATGGGCCTACTGGTTTGGTGGATAAGTGGAGTGTTGGTGGGATGAAGGTCCTGTGTTCGATTCTCTGTATTGATGAGGGATAGTATTTTTGTTTTTGACTAATTTTGGGCTAGAGTTGTACTGTGGTTGGACTCTGAGCAGTGGGGTGTTAGATGGAGAAAAGTAAAGGGAATTGGGATAAGGGGGTTATCAGATAAGGAGATGATAGGGGGTTATCAGAATATTTATATTCAATTTTCTTTTTGCAAAATTCTATTCTCCTTAAAATGTTAATGCTAAATACTTTTATTGAAATAAGTACACAATTGCGGTTGTATTTTAATAAATAATAATAATAATAAAACAAAGAAAGAGGCAAAACGTTTTAAGCTTTATAATTTTATAACTTTTAACATTTATAGTATAATAGTGGCAAACAAAAATAAACATTTATTATTTGTTTTACTCTCGCACTATAAATAGCGCTCATTCCTACTTTCAAATCATCTGTGGATCTTAACTCAATTGATATATATATATATATATAAGAGGACGTAGGTTTTGAGTATGATGAAGTATATACGTAGGTTTAAGTATGATGAAGTATATAATTTTATTTTTTTTGGGCGATTAGGTTTAGGTTTTGAGTATGATGAAGTATATACGTAGGTTTAAGTATGATGAAGTATATAATTTTATTTTTTTTGGACGATTAGGTTTATTGTATTAGAAGAGCTTATCTTTATTTATTTCACTTAATTTTGTTTCTTTTCCTTTATTTTTAATTTTTATTTTAATTTGCTTAGGATAAAATTTTATAATTGTTTATCTTTTATAGTTTGAGATATTTATTTTGTGTATAAATATCATTATAATATTAATAATATTTTATGAGGTTTTTTATTCATTCATTTAAACTCTTTCATGGTGTATTTTGAGGGACAATATGCAATAAATTTTCTTTCATCGATTATCATCATTGAAAAAGTGTGTATCGTCTCAAAAGAGCGACCCAATATGTATCACAATCTTTAACTATATTATTTTAATAATCAGAATTATGATAGCTCACCTACAATAAACTATTATGCAACATTCTGTTAATATATATAATATGAATTATTAATGTATTAAATTTTAAAAAAAATAAAGTACCTTAATCAAGATTATGATAAGAACACATAATTTACCAAGTCTAGGAATGAGATGATATAATTAAGACACGGTAGGATTCTTTACAATTTACTCATGAAGGAAGAAGGGGGAAACTGATAAAAACATGATTCTCTACGCTGGCATTAAATTATTAAATTATTTAATTGACGATATTAAAAATTCTTTAACTTGAACTGTATGATCATGCATGTCACATTAAGCATATAACCTACTCATAACAATATCAACATTTTATAATCATGATGTTACATTTTTAACATCATACTTTTCTTTTGCCTTATCTCATTTCCCTGATGTTAGAGTCATGGAGTCTTTGTCTGCCTAGATAGCCTCATTAAAACCAGTTGGTGAGCTTTTCTTTTAATGGCCGGTTTGGGAGGTAAGAAAATCATAATTATCTAAAAAAAAAATCTAAAATTTTATGTTAAATAATTACTTGACACAATTAACAAAACAATTTCAATTGCATTTGTAATAGCATTTCGTATTGAAAAATGTGATATTATATATGTTTGAACTGATAAAAAATTCTTGAAAACAAGCCATCGAAGACAACATGTTAATCGCATTTTTTTTAATTTAAAAGTTGAGAAATTATGAATAAAAGTATATATCAATTTTTAAAAAATCAGGAATAAAAATAGACATCATATAAAAAAATCTCAAATTTTATGCATGAGTTTTTTTATTCAAGCCCGACAAACCCATTTTGTTATTTCTAATATATTTTTGGTGGAGATTGATATTTTGGTGTATAAATTTAGAGCAATCTATGTGGATGTAGATTAGATTTTTATGAAACCAAATTAATTGTGGATAGAATTTTTTTTTTTACTCATAGACAATTTTATTAAGACATAATTGGTATTGTTGATATTGGACTTAACAAGGAAAAAATGTCGAGGAGAGTAGAATGGTTGTTGAGAAGGTCGATTCACTTGGTCGAGGTAGAGAGCCAGAGGCTAAGGAGAACAAGGTTGTGGAGAATATTGAAGATAAGAACTTCAAAGAGTACTTGCAAAATATAGGCTTAGTATTCTTAAGAGTAGATCCCCTCTTCATCGTTATTATTGGATATTTATAGGCGAGAGTCCCTTGCAATATGGCGTTAATGTGTTGGACTTACCATCTAATCATCATTACAGAGCACATGGGGGGGGAATGTCATCAATGAGACGAGGATGTCTGTGATAGGGTAGATCTTGTCCTCCTTTCTGACTTTGATGGATAAAATAATTGAACTCATATGATATTTAGTGACTAAACGATTCCATGTTCTCAATGAAAACTGAGTCATCTGATGATCTGATAGTCCCTTTGGAAATGTGAGTTCACATATGTCCTCCCAACTTGCTAATGACAAGTTTATTGTTCAAACGTTTCTTAGGCTTACCACGTGTCTTGTCATGGATGGAGGTATATGAGATAAATCTTTTTTATTTTAATAAAAAAGAATGGAGTAATTAAGGTTTTGTTTTTTCAAAGGGATATGCTTTGATAACAAATCTTAGATAAGGTTTTGAAAAAATAGTAGGTAATATTGAGTGCATGGTACACACTTAGAATCTAATAGGTTGTCCATAAGCACTTATTTAATCAATTAATTAGAGTTCCAAGATGTCGGCACTTCTCTCTCAATCTTTTGGTCCCAATTCCCAATTCCCAATTCCCAAACCCCAAAAGCCTTGCCTAATCACCCCTATTCCTCACATAACATAATACTGTAGCATGCTTATCAAGGAGATTTGTCTGAAAAAATAACATATATATAAGTTAAAAAGAAGTATGGGTTTTTTTGAGAAATACATATTTATTATAGAGACAGCTGAGAGTTTGGAGCAGAGGGAACATGATGGCCTCCATGTTTACATATCCATGCCTGAGCCTGACTGACCCCATTTCTGCCATTTCTATCAATGGCATCGAGAACAGGTGTATGGGAGTGGGGTCGCTCTAAATTTTATGAAATCTCTTGAACTTCTCCCAATTGCATGAGTAATAATATGTTATTTAATTTGAATGAAAATCAATGAAGATATGTGTTGGATATTATAATATACTTAAACATTGTATTCTGCTCATGTGTTAAAAGGGTCCAATGCTGTTTAGATACTCCAACACCACTATAACTCTCTTAGCATGCATAAAAAAAATATTATATTTAAGGTTGATTCTGAATATATTGATGCTTTATAATACTTACTATAATTTTGCTTATAAAGTTTTTTAAAAATAAATTGGTACAGAGCATTGAAATGAAAATTCATAGAACAGTAAAAGAAAATGCATGCAGTTGTTGGTGGGGGCTTCCGTTCAGAGAACGAAGGAAAGTAAAAAGTTGGAACAGAGGCAGCGCATGATTGGGTGGGACAGATCACACACAACAGAACAGCAACTCATGTACATTAACAGCAGACTTAAACTGTACGGCACAACAGCAACCCAGAGGAATGGTACTGTGGGCTGTTTGGGGTTGCTGTTGTTGGCTTGGAATGGGTATTTTTGGCTTTCACTCCCTTTATTTTTTCAGTTTTCACTCATTTCATTGATGAATTCTATTGTTTCTTCTGGTAAAAAAATCTCTGCAGTCTTTCTCAATTTAAAATTGAGCAAATTGGTCATTCTCATAAAAATTAAAACAGTTTAATCCCTATCAATCCCTGTTTACATAATTTGTCATTTTGGTCTTAATTTAAAAAATAATAATAAATTTAACCTCAATATTTGCCCATTTACACAATTGGTGCGGGATAAACTTGTTAAATTAGGATCAAATTGATAGAATATTTAAAATTTTAAGAGCTAAATTTATTATTATACCAATCAAAATCATGTACAATTGATGGAAAATATTAATGTCGTAATTAATTGTCGTTAGTTGCTCACTTTTAAAATTAGTAGGGATTAAATTTTCTAATTTTTTTTAAAGCAACCAATTTGCTCAAGTTTAAAATTAAGAGGGATTGAAGAGGTTTTTTTTTGTCATTTTTATACAATACTTTTATTTATAACCTTTTTCTAACTCTTAAATTGAAAGAAAAATACACTGCATTTAAATGAAAATTACAATAACAATCATAACAATTAAACTAATGCTGAATTGGCTAGAACCTCTTAATATTTTACATTTGGTCTTAGACTTTTCTTCCTTTTTTTTTCACTACAAAACTCAGAAATGAAAAATATCAAACTATCGTTGGTAAAAGTTATTGCTCTGTGGGGCTAACTTTTTTAAATTTACAAGGTTAGTGTTATTTATTATTATGTTAAATCCACTTAAAAGCTCCCTAACATGTCTTGTTTGCCTAAAAAATTTTGACACCTCTATTAGGCATGATTTTCTTGTGGGATCCATATCCAACTAGATTAAGACAGTTTTCTTTTTTTATTCTTTTGACTCATCAAACTTTGAGGGACTTCAATGAGGGTTTTTGACAAATGAAACGTAATGTCATGAAAAACCCAAATAAAAGTCACTTAATCTGAACTTAAAACTTTCAAATTATATCTAAAATTCATATTTGAATACGTAATACACATGTTTCGAATACAAATATTTTAAACAGTTTCATAAAAACTAGTGGGGGCTAACTTATCTACAATACATTGGAAGCACATTGAAAGCAAAAGAAATGGTGGGCCCATTTTATACAATTTTTAACCAATATTTGTGCGCATGCTACAGTGTCACTCAGCAAGCCTCGGTCATTAGAGCCCCCAAAAGGGAAAAAAATAAATGAAAAACTAGGCATTAGGTTGTGGGTAGCATTTGAAGAGCATTGCCACAAAATGGTGCAGTTGCAAGCAATATATGGCGGCTAAAGGCAACTCGTTACATGGCCAGTAAATGAGATGTCGACCAAACCAAGGGAGCTTGTGGGGACTATTTGTCCAAGGAAATAAAAAAGAAATTCAAGGGCATATCAAGGTTGGACCACTGTTTGCCAAGATGTTAGGGCACACATTATATGATGTGTAGTTGCAATGGGGCCAAGCCATGGTGGTTGTCGGGGGGCACATTTAACTGATGAGTGGACCAGCCACGGGGCATGAGGGCTTAGCTTAGACTGCATGATTCGGCTGGGGGAGATGTTAAAAAGGTTAAAAAGCTACGCTAACTAATTTATAGGTTAATTATGAGTTTCATTTTACCAAAATTTAGAAGTTACTTTCTCTATTTTATTTTGTCATAATTTGGTTTTTATGTTTTACTGTGTTGAAATATTTTTAAATATTTATAATATTCCAATAATATAAATAAAATGGTGTAATTAATCAAAAGTTAAATTTTTTGGTTATTGGTCAAGAGTTATATTACTTGATTTTTGACAAAGAATTATAACTATTTAAATAATATTACTTGAATAGTTATAATATTAGATGAATAATTATGTGTCTTTTTAAAGATGTTATTATTCATAAAAGATAACTATTGAAAGATATCTCTATAAAGAGACATGAAAATTTCTATAAATATGAATAAGATTTCATTGGAAATTATACTAACAAGTTCTAAAAATTCTATCTCTCCCCCATCTTCTAATATTATTAGGTTATTCTATAAAGAGTTACTGCAGAAATTCTTTATAGAAATTGATTTTCTTGTTATACATTACTCAGTGCTTAGTGGACTATTTTCATCAGTACAAAATACAAATAGTCATTGGGCTTCATTGTATTCTCAAAGTTCATTTTCTTGAAACTCATTTGCACACTTAGTATAGGTGGGGGCGAATAGAACTTTAAAGATAGTGGCTTGATACATGCCTTGGAGCATTGTCTTATTTCTTCATTTTCTATTTGAGTTTGGTTCGTGTGTTCGAGATTTTTCTCACTGGAGATTTGTACTAACAATTTTAAGGTTCTATTTTCATGATGACTACTACAACACATGTAAGTGGAACATTAAGGGAGTTGGCTTCCAAATTTTTCAAACTCAACCGGTTTGATGGTGGCAATTTTCAAAGATGGCAGAAAAAGATGCACTTCTTATTATCAACTTTGAAGATTGTCTATGTTTTGGATACTCCAAGACTGGAAGAGAATGAAATCGAATCTATTGCTACAACTTGAGAAAGGAAAAAAATGGGACAATGCTGATTATATATGCATATGCCATATATTGAATGATTTATCTGATGGTTTGTTCAATACCTACCAAAACGAGGTCACCGATAAGGAAATATGGAACAAACTAGAGGTAAGATACATGACCACATATGCTACAAGTAAGAAATTTCTTGTTAGTTGTTTCAATAATTATCAAATTATTGATGGTCATTCTGTTATGGAACAATTTCGTGATATTGAAAAATTGTTGAATCAATTTAAGCAATATGATATGAAAATGGATAAAATGGTTGTTGTATCCTCCATTATAGATAAACTTCTTCCGTCTTGGAAAGACTTTAAAAGAAGTCTCAAACATAAGAAAGAGGAAATATCTCTTAAGGCTTTGACAAATCATCTTTGTATTGAAGAAGAATATCAAAAGCAATATCAGAACCTAGATTCTGAAAATGCCAAAATGCATGTTACAGAGGAAGTACAGAGTACTAAACCAACCAAGAGAAAGTTTAAATAGACTGATAGAGCACCTAAGTTCGAAAAAGAAACAAAAGGGCTCGTGCTATCATTCTGATAAGCCGGGACATTTCAAGAATGAATGTCAATTTTTAAAGAAGAAATTATCTTCTAAGGCTGATAATAACGAAAAGTTTGTTGCCATGATTTATGAAATTAATATGGTACAAGATGATAATGCATGGTGGATTGATACTGGAGTAACCAAACATGTGTTCAAAGATAAAAGCATGTTCACAAAGTTCACACAATGTGAATATGACAATGACTTGTACATAGAAAATTCTTCCACCGTAGCAATCAAAGGCAAAAGGGTCTGTTTAACTACAATTCACTTCTGGAAAGGTTTTAACCTTGGATGATGTATATGATATACCAGAAGTTAGGAAGAATTTAGTGTATTAGGAAGAATTTAGTGTATGAAAGTCTATTAATTAAGTTTGGTTTCAAACTTGTTTTTGAGGCAGATAAGTTCATTCTGTCTAAGGGATGAATTTTTGTAGGGAAAGCATATATGTGTGAGAGCATGTTCAAACACAATATTATTAATAAGAATAAAAATACTATTTCTACTTATATGGTTGAATCTTATTATTTATGACATTATCTATTAGGTCATTTGAATTATAGGAAATTGAATGACATGCATAAATTAGATTTAATTCCTATTTTTAATAATATTATTGAAAAATGCAATACATGTATATTGACAAAAATTACTAGATGCCCTTTCCCTAAGGTTAAAATTAAAACAAATTTGCTTGATTTGATACATAGTGATTTATGTGACATGCATAATACTCCTACATTAGGTGGAAAGAAATATTTTGTTACTTTTATTGATGATTATTCTAGATATTGCTATATATATATTTATTGCATTCAAAAGACGAAGCGCTTAATAAATTTAAAGTTTATAAATATGAAGTCGAACTTCAATGTGAATCATTTATCAAGTGCTGAAGATCTGATAGAGGTGGAGATTACTATAATCCAAGTTATTTTGAATCTACTAAAATTATCCATCAAGTCTCAACCCCTTACATACCACAACAAAATGATGTAACTGAAAGGACAAATAGAGTCTTGATTGAAATGGTAAATTCAATGTTATCATATTCAAATCTTGGATAAGGTTTTTTGGGGGAAGATGTTCTAACGTCTTGTCATATATTGAATAAAGTTCTTAATAAGGAAACTAAAATAACCCCTTATGAGCAGTGGAAGAAAAGGAAACCAAACCTTAATTATTTGAAGGTTCAGGGCTGTAGAGCTATTGTCAAAGTTCCAACACCTTCATGTAAAAAGTTAGGTGAAAGAGGAATTGAATGCATATTTATAGGATATACACATAATAGTAAGGCATATAGGTCCATAGTAATTGAACTAAATGATTCAATTTCAATTAATACTATTATTGAATCAATAGATGCTAGTTTTGATGAAAATATATTTAATTCTATTTCAAGATAGTTACAACCAAAACAATTAATTCATTCTTCAAATGAGAATGAGATTCCATTGGAACAAATTGATAATAATGATAAATCTTATCAAAAGTTAAGAAGAAGTAAAAGGATTAAAAAGGTCAAAGATTTTGGACTAGATTTCATTATATTCCTTGTAGAAGGAAAAGATTGAAGTATAGGAGTGCTTAATTGTTATAATACAGAATCTGATCCTATTACATTTGAAGAGGCAATGAAATCTCAAGACTCTACTTTCTGGAAAGAAGCAATAAATGATGAGATGGATTCAATAATGGGAAATCAAACTTGTTTTTTAGTTGATCTTCCACCAGGTTCCAAATCAATAGGTTGCAAATGGATCTTCAAAAAGAAAATGAAGGTCAATGGAACCATTGATAAATTTAAAGCAAGGTTGGTAGCCAAAGGTTTTACATAAAAATAGGGTATTTATTACTTTGATACCTATGCTTGCTATGATTAGACTCTTAATGTCACTTACCTCAATGTATAATTTGGTTGCTCACCAAATGGATGTTAAAATTGCATTTTTAAATGGTGATTGGAAGAGAAAGTGTACATGAAACAACCAGAAGTATTTGTTGTTCCAGGACAGAAGCATAAGGTATGGAAGCTTGTTAAATATCTCTATGGACTTAAACAAGTACTAAAGCAATGCCATCAAAAGTTTGACAAGGTTGTTCTAACTAATGGCTATAAAATAAATGAATCCGGTAAGTGCATATATAACAAATTTGAAAATGGAAAAGGTGTCATAATTTGCTTATATGTAGATTACATGCTCATATTTGGCACGAATTTGAAACATATAGAAAATAGAAAGAAATTCTTGTTAAACAACTTTGCTATGAATGATATAGGTGTAGCAGATGTTATTCTTAGGATTAAAATAACTCGAGAGGAAAGCACTATAGTTTTATCACAATCACATTACATTGAAAAGGTGCTTAAAAATTTTAGTCTTTTCATTTGTATACTAGCATCTATAACAATGGATCCTCAAATAAAATTAGTATCTAATGTTGTTAGGAAAATTGATCAATTGAAATATGCAAGTCTAAATGGTTGTCTTATGTACATAATGACTTGTACAAGACCAGATATTGCATATATTGCTGGGAAATTGAGTAGATACACAAGTAATCCAAGTAGTTTGCATTGGCAAGCTTTTAATAGAGTACTTACTTAAAAAAAACTATTAACTATGGGTTATGCTATAATAGATATCCTTTAGTTTTATAAGGGTATTTAGATGCTAGTTGGATTACAAGTTTGGAAGATCATGTTTCTACTAGTGATTGAATTTTCATTCTTGGTGGAGGAGCCGTTTCTTGGGGTTCCAAGAAACAAACATGTATTATTGATTCCACCATGACAGCCAAATTTATTGCATTAGTTGCCGCATCTAAAGAAGTAGAATGGTTAAGAAATTTGCTTTATGATGTATCTCTATGACATATACCAATCTTACTTATCTCTGTTTGTTGTGGTAGTGAGGCTACTCTTCCAAAAGCATATAATCAAGTATATAATGGAAAGTCTAGACACATTGGATTAAGACATAATTATGTCTAACAATTAATCTCTGATGAAGTGATCACTATTAATTATGTGAGGTCAAGTGAAAATTTGGAGGATCCTTTGACAAAAAGTCTTGCTAGAGAAGTAGTTAATAAGACCTCAAAAGGGATAAGACTCAAGCCCATTAATTAAAGTCACCCATGATGAAAACTTGACTCAACGCTTGGTATAACGTCAAGTCTGAAGTTCAATGAGATAAAGTACATCATTAGTATATGACTGCTAGCACTATAAATAAATCTATCCTAATATTAAAGTACTAGGTACTTGTAATGATAAGGGAAGGATGAGTAATATACTCTTAATTGACGCATAACATAAATATGTTAGAGTGTTATAATTATGTGAACACTTTTAATGGGATATACCTATGCAAGTAGAAGTGTGGCCGCTTCTAAGAGCTCAAAGGCTTGACTATGACAACACTCATGAAAAGAGAACACAAACACATGACCATAATATTGTCCCTAGATACTATGCATTGATCGATATTGAAGTCATTGTGTGAGATGTGTTCGGTTAATCAAATGGAATAGTTAGTTCAAAGCTTAGTCTACCATGCACTTTCAATTAACTTTAACGTGTTTTCACTAAGCAAAGGTTCAATCGTAAGACACCTTTATTTATGCAAATTGATTTCCAAGAATATCAAAATCTAAAATATTTTGAAAATTGGGGGAGATTGTTGGAACATTTTCAAATATTTAGTAAATGAAAGGGAGTAATTAATCAAAAGTTAAATCTTTTGGTTATTGGTCAAGAGTTATATCACTTGATTTTTTATAAAGAATTATAACTATTCAAACAATATTACTTGAATAGTTATAATATTAGATGAATGATTATGTGTTTTTTTAAAGATGTTATTATTCATCAAAGACAACTATTGAAAGATTCCTCTATAAAGAGACATGAAAATTCTTATAAATATGAATGAGATTTCATTTGGAAATTATACTAACAAGTTCTAAAAATTCTTTCTCTCTTTCCTCCATCTTCTAATATTATTAGATTGTTCTATAAAGATTTACTGCAGAATTTCTTTATAGAAATTGATTTTCTTGTTATACATTACTCAGTGCTTAGTGGACTATTTTTATCAGTCCAAAATGCAAATAGTCATTGGGCTTCATTGTATTCTCGAGGTTCATTTTCTTGAAACTCATTTGCACACTAAGTATAGGCGGGGGCAAATAGAACTTTAAAGATAGTGGCTTGATACATGCCTTGGAGCATTGTCCTATTTCTTCATTTTCTATTCGAATTTCGTTCGTGTGTTTGAGATTTTCCTCATTGGAGATTTGTACTAACATACTAAAACTGAGAAGTTAGTCTAATTGAGAAATATTGCTAAACTTTTCGTTAAAATTACTAACACATAGATGAATTTAGGAGGCGCTAGAAGGGGTCGCCCTCTAATTTTTGTAAAATTATTTTTTAAGGACTTTTAAGTTTTAAATTTTTTTATTTTAATATTATAATTAGTGTTTAAAAAAGGATAAATTTGTGTATGCCCTCCAAATTTATCAATTTGATTTCTTTTATAAAATTTATAATTTTTTGTGATAAACTTAATAATATTTTTAGTTTAATTAGATAAACTAATACAAAGTAGTATCTAAATATTAGTTTGATAAAAATATATTTTAATAATTGCAATATCTAATTATAAATGGTATCTAAATATTAATTAGCTAAAAGAATAAAGTTAAATATTTAGAATATCTAATACAAATTGAGCATTTAACTTATTTTGTTTTACTTAAATCTTTGTAATTAACATTATCCCAAATTTAAAAATACCTTGTTAAAAGTGGGCAAAGTCTACTATGAACATGTGTTTTTTATAAAAATATTCGACCCTCCTTTATCAAAAATTCTAACTTCACCCACTAACATGGGAATTTGTAGTTAACTTATATGCATAGAATTAGCAAAAATCAACAATTCAACAATTTGTATATAATAATTAGATACGCAATTTAAGTTTATATGCTTATCAATACTTAGACTAAGTTCTCCATTTTCATAAACTAAAACATCAAAATTTAACAAATTAAAGCCATAAAATAAAATATTTAATTCAAAATTAAACCTTCTATATATATACCCCAAGATTTCAAAAGAAAATTTAAGATACTAACAAGATTTTTATTGCATCTTTTGATGTAAAATGGAGGGATTTTTGTTAAAAGTTCAATTGTAAGAGTTTTGAAAAAAAGACTTGATTTCAGTATATGATTATTTTTGAAGGAATCGTTTAACTCATTTTCGTGTATGAATTAATTTTGGAATCAATAGTTGAGAGATTCACTTGAATATTATCTTCTGTTTGAATGGAACTATACTTAAATTATAAAATGGATGAAGATTAATGTGAATATAAAAAAATGTGAAATTAAATAAAGAAATCGTGTATGTTTAAGATGAGATAAAATGTATGTTTGGTGGGTGCGCATGCAGGATAGAGATGCGGGATTGAGTTCATGATGGGGCGGTCTGCCACTGCCAGCCATCCATAAGATTATTGATGACGGCTGATACAATTCTCAATAATTCCTCTCCCTCATAACTCTACAAATTTTGATTCTAAACTCACCATTTTGCATCATTGCTTCTCCAACCCTTTTTTGTTTTCATTTGCTTGTCATGTACCTTTTTTTTTAAAAAAAAAAATTCTTACTATTACACGTTTATTGAACATGTAAAAGTAGAATTGATAAATCAATCACAATTTGAAAATTTATTTTATTTTGATTTTGAGTAGAATTGAAAATGTCATTGGTTTTTCGTTGTAAATGGTTTGAGTTTGAATAATGATTTTAAATTTTAAAATAATCATTAAACTCAAACCGCACCAATTAGTTTTATTTGTTGGTTTTTATAGTTCAAGTATAAAAGTTAAACAAAAAAATAGAGAATCGATATAAAATCGGAAATAGAAAAAAGATTCAAATAAAATTAGTAAAATTATATATATTTTTATATTTTTAACAAAAAATTGGAATCATTTGGTTCATTTTCATCATCGGTTTTTTATAACTATAATTTGTCATAATTTTTTATTTTGTGAATATTTTATTTATTATTTATTTTTTAATCAACCAATTAAAATAATAATCAAACATGATATCTGAAGCAATTTTTTAAATCATTAAAAGGAATTTAAACCTGAAATTATTTATTATCACTTTATGTAAATTTGATCTTTTAACTCTTTCTATTGTGATCAAATAAACTCCTCAATTAATGAGATTTGAAATAAACTGACGGCTAAATAATTTGAGAGAAAAACAATACTCTTTTTCTTATATATACTATTATTTAAATTTTTATTAAATTAGTATCACGAGTTAATCAAGTACAACTCAATTGGAAAATAAATACAAAACTATTATAATCTTGTTTTTAAATATATTTGTATATAAAATCACACAAACAACTAAGACATGAACTTCAGAGATTATGATTTTAAACTTCAACTTTACAATTTAACCAAAACTTTGCTTGGTTCTTACATAAAATTTTAATATGCATTTTTTTTTAATTTTTTCACCACAGCATGGATGTGTCATAATCTAGTATATAAGGGTTATGCTTTGGTAGTAGTATAAAAATATAGCTTTCAACTTCTAAGATGCCTATAAATAAGGATCTTGATGTGTTTTGATGTGACCTAGGTCACATGATCAACAAAATGGCCATCTCATAGTCTTGCCAAGTTAGGATACACATATCATCTAAAAACCATTCTCTTCCATATAGCAAATAACCCTCTTGGATGCCCCAAGCCTATGTATATATACCCTAGGTTCATCTTTTCCTAATCATCTTCTTCACTCGTGTACCCTTACTCTACTAAAATATCTCATTGCTTTCCTTCATTACTAAAAACCTATGCTAATAAAGCATTGGATAGTGTCCTAAAACTAAATCTCTAAAGCCTTTGAGGTTATATTTGCTTTCTATGAAGTTTAGGATTCGAACCGCAGCTCAACAACCCAAAAATTCAACCTTCAACCTAATCTTTTATTAAAAGAGATGTAAGTAATTGGTGTTATTTATGGATACTTGGACAACAAGCCATGAGACCCTCCACCATGGTAACTTTCACTCTTTTGTTACTACAATGTTTATTTATAAAAGCAATTCAAGCTACCTCCACACTATCCAATATCCAAATGTTTCAAGCTTTGGCTTGAATCCTCAACACCTGCTAGTTGCATTACTGCAATTTTTAAGCACTACAACACTAATATCCATTTATGTGGAGGCTTTCCAAGCACTTTCCCTTCAAATAACATCCGTAAGTACTACTCTTGTAGCCCTCAAACTCTTATTTCTATTACCAAACAAATGCAACCACAACCCTTTTAGTACTACCTGATGTGATTTCAGTCACATCATGTTACGATGCAATTCAAAGATGTTCAGATTGGCCCAAACGAAAAGGGCCCAAGTGCAAAATGAAGTTTATCATTCAAATTGGGCCGAGCCTAATGCCTATAATGGTTAATTGGTTCAAGTTTATCATTTAAAGTGTGGACGAATTAGTTCAAGTGTGGACAATTTAAAAGACTTCTATTCAGTTTTAGTTTACTTTGTCATTGCATCTTTAATTAATGTCTTGTATTATTTATCTGCATCTTTAAATCGTGATTTGCATTATATGTTCTACATTTAGTTAAGTCATGCATTAAAACATCTCACTTGTTAATAAAGTTTGTCATGCATTATGTAACTCCTATATTAATTAAGTTTGCATCTTAAATTATGTCTTGCATTATGTAACTCATTTGTTTACTTAGTTTTCTTTTTAATTAAGTTTGCATTTAAACATCTTGTTTGTTCATGAGTTAGTATCATAAATGTGTGAAGTGTGTCACTTATTTTGGCTGTTACTTTTTATGCATGACTTATAGTATGTTAATTTTCATTACACATAAAATGTTTTAAGTTGAATAAGAATATGAAAGGGTTGAAAATGTTTAATATCCATTTACTCTTGTTTAAGGTGACTATTTAGATGACCAAGGATGGCTCTTCAACTTATGATTGGTTTTTTGGTGCATTTAAAGCTCAATCATGACGCCAATAAAAGAGATGAATACACAAGCAGTAAGGCATTCAAATAATGGGAAAATGAATGGGCCATCAACAAGACAATAAAGGAGCATTAAGCATTCATCAAATGGAGGACATGACTTTTAAGCTACATATAGAACAAATGAAGAGACATGCCTTTTCAACTGTACATGGTTAAGTGAAGAGACATGCATTTTCAACTATACACCATAAGTTATGAACCTAATTTAAATAAATTGAATGAATGTGTTAATGGCTAGTATAGATGTCGAATGTGAAAGGTCACCTCTAGGTCTATATAAAGCTCGATTTGAACATTTTGTAAGGTTACACAATTATCTTGAATATAACTTTGTTGGTAAGATTATTCTCTCTCGGTTCTTCATTAAACTAAACTAAACTTATCAAACTTTTACGAGTTTTTGGCGTTCACCCAATTGTCTTATCATTTCGTTTCCCACCACAGAGTGTGGTGACTTTGCTTACCAATGTTCGAGTATTCTGTCAAGTTTAAATGGGTCTTAGTTTTAGTATAGCTACGGTTCCTTAAAGTATTCAAGTGGTTCGGATCAAGGTTTTCGCCAATTGAACCCTTTCAAGACGGTCCATCCTATTCGAGTTATGTTTCAAACCCTCCAAGCTTGGGAAATCATATCATTACCAAAACCTCATAAGTATGAGCTTGTCATCTCAATCTACGATACCCTCCCTCATTATCCCATCCATTTTCGATATTGTCGGTTTCTTCTGTTAGAGTATGCCCAAAGACCAATCATGAAATGATTGTAATTTATTAATAAAAGGCATTGCCATTGTTATTTCAGTTTCACTTTCTATGTATGTAAAAAAACTGATTTATAATAATGTCCCGTGAATAACATGATTATTCTTAAAAGGTCATTAATCAAGTGTTATTCTGGGCTTATACAAAAATAATGCATTAAGACTAATATGTAGTTGATTGATGACAAAGTGTTGTAATTGGCATAGGGATGTCAAAATTAATACATGAGTATATGTTAGAGAACGACATATTGGACTGACCCGCTATGAGTATGTTTTTGGATTATTATATAATAGCCACAACATTACTCATAGTGATATATGTATACGATCCTTAGACTTGAGATCATCATTGTCCCAACATAGTAAGTCGTGTATTTTGATATAGTCAAACGTCTACTGTAACAGGTTGTACTATGGAGACTGACGTTGGGTAATCCACAATTTATGTAGTGGGATATGATTGATTAAGACAAGATTTGTTCCTCCTACATAATGGGAGCAATATCTTAAACCACTTGATGAAGTGAGATTAGAAATGCATGGCCATGATCAAATAAGTTAATATAAGATATTACACTTATTTGTTTATTGTAGTCTACTTCAAGTATCAAGAAACATGAGATTGGAGTTTGCAAGTATGGCTATTCCATGACTTATGTCAAATTGAAATATAAAGGACAAAAGGATATAATAAATGAAAATTTATCACAGAAAGGTTATGTCGAATCGTGAATTATTGTAACTTGGGTGGCGGTGATGCTTTGCTAGATGCCACTCATTGCTTGTAACATTAGAAGTGTTCTAGTATTACTACCAATGTTACAAGAGCCTATAGGGTCACACCCTATGGTTTAAATGAATAGAATCTCTACACAGTTGGTATTAAATTTAACTATCACGAAAATTATATTAATTATTGAATTAATTTAATTTGACAGTTAAATAATAAACATAATATATGTACAAATTTGTTGTACAAGAATAGAGAACATAGTTAAAATAAATGTATGAATTTGATCATATAAAATATTAATTATGTATTGTTCACCAAAATTATTAAAACAAAGTGTTATAATAATTTCGGTCAAACATAAAATATATGGAAATTAGTATCTTTTTGGAAAGGATATTACCTTATGACATTTTCCATATATTTTCTGGCACAAAAAAGAGGTGATTCCAGTTTTAATATGGATATTAAAATAAATGGGAATCATAAAAATCCTAAGGTGAAAGAGTTTAACCAACATTATCCACAAAAAGGAAAAGAAAACTAGGTCTAGCAGTTGCATTTTTTTTGGATAAAAAAAACTCTCTAAAATGTTCAGAGAGAGTTTTTGTTTGTTTGTTCGCAACTGGATGGACTACGTAGAGGCTAGGATGATTTTGTTGCGGCTTTGGATTAGCAGCGTGTGAAGGGATAAAACCAGCAGTGTTTTATTCATGTTTTTCAGATTTTGAAAAGTATATTTTCAAACCTTTCCTTCTCGATTCGTTCCTCGTGCTTGGATTCTTGGTTTGGTTCATCAGAATAATTTTTCTGGAGCGCCACGGGGCATTCTGACAACCCAATATTAACAACCTTTTCTCCACTACAGCAAACCATATTGTGCCCCAAGCAAACCCTACGTCCATTAGACTGGGTTTCCTGAACACTTGTAGCTGTCTACATGTTACACGCCAATCTCTTTTTCTTATATTGCATTCCTCTTAGTCTTAACATATCAACGATCAAGCTAGTATTCTTAATATCTCTCCATGTTTTTTTAGCTCATTACTAATGTTTTTGTTGTACAACAAGAAGTTTTAACCAAGACATATAAGAAAATTGAGCAACTTTTGAATACAACACTAGCAATTTGGTCATGAACCACAACACATTCTTTGAAAGCATCCCGAGAGCTCCAACTTTGTGATAGGATATGGGCAATCAAACCATCAGAAACATCTCACACATGCCTTGTGTAGAATGCAGAACAATAATGCTCTTAGTAGATCAATAATATCCACACATTGACCTAGGGTTAGTGGAGGAAGTTGTTGCTCTAAAGTAAAAGATAAAAAGCCTAAATCAACCATATAAAGATTAATTTGAATTGTTAGAAAACTTAGCTCCCCATTTAGTGATATGGTAAGTTCAAGTTCTCTAAATACTAGTTGTGCAAAGATCATGCACACGATCATGAAATAAGGTTTAGTGAAATGATCCCATCTTATGCGTAATGGTCGTCCCTAACATAATTATAAAAAATACTGCAAGTTTTAGAATGACAAAAGCTACTCCACATAGAAGTGTATCAACTTGAATAAAAAAATCAAAGAACTTGTGTAAAAGGTAGAATTAAGGTTCCATATAAGGAAAGCTTCTCTTACTGCAGATAAAAAATTCATCAGTCTAAAAAAAAGAAAAGGTTACAAGCAAGTGTTTTTGTAACAGCCCGATTTTGGGGCTAGTCGAAATAGTGGTCTCGAGACCACAAATTTGAAGTCAAAAAAATTATTTTATTATTATTATGGAGTCATATCATGTTTATAATGGTACATGAAAAATTTGATAAGTTAATTTTGACGTTTGTGAGCCCAATTGCGAAAAAGGACTAAATCGCATAAAGTGCAAAAGTCCTAAATTGATAACTAAAATTGTCAAATGGTTAGAGAACCAAAATTGGGGGTCTTTAAATACCCTTAGACAATATCTTGACCGGTCATGGGAGACAAATTGGAGAGAAGGTCAAAATTAGGTGAAGCTTAGGTTACCAATTTTGACTAGTTGTCTTTTTAATAAAAAAAAGGAAAAGCTATCATCTTTTCTATCTTCTTAGCCGAAAATATCAGCCATTTTATGGTTTTGAAAGCTTCAAAAATTTCAACAACTTTGATCCCTTTCAAGCAAGTGATTTTGATAGTTTCTCTTAATGATTTTTGTATTTTTGAGACCCTTGAAGCATGAGCTTTCAAATGAGGGGTATATCTTGCAAAATGGTTGAAAGTATAGGTTTTTTCCATGAGATCATTTAGTGTGTTTTCTGAAATTTTATGGAAGAATATGAGTCTTAGTTGTGTAATAGACAACTTTTGTGAAAGGTGTTACCATCAAAACACCTAAAGGGACCATTTTGCACAAGTTGTAAAATGAATGATAAATGTATGAAATAGAGAGAATTTGGGGTTGTTATAAGATTAAAAAGAGTTCATCTAAGCTTAAGATGCAAAGAAATTCGATAAAAATCAATTTTTGAGCATATGGGTAAAATGGTCATTTTGCCAAAGTTTATGGGCAAAACAGTCATTTTATCGAAGAAGTGAATTTTTAATTGCTTAATTTTATTTAGTGATTAAATGAGTGCACTTTTCTATTCTATATCAAGAATTTCCAAATCTAAACCTAAATTGGGGAAAAGCCAAGCAAACCGACTAAACTGACTAGTCGTGTACATTTTGTAATCCGAGGTAAGTTATATGTAAATAATACAACTACATTACTAATGTATGTGTTGAATTGTATTTGAATTAATATAGCATGAATTTCTTGATTGTGGAATTGAGATGGTATGATGATAATAGAGATGATGGAGTTCCTGTTTGAACCTAAGAAATAAATTGGATATTCATGCCATGACAAATGGGTTATTGTTGGCTAGTGTAAGACATGTTCGGGACATGCATCAGGCACATTATGAGAGCCAGTGTAAGACCATGTTTGGGACATGGCATCAGCATTGAGACGAGAGCTAGTGTAAGATATGTCTGAGACATGCATCGGCCTTGAGTCGTAAGCTAGTGTAAGACCATGTTTGGGACATGGCATCGGCATTGAGACGAGAGTTAGTGTAAGATATGTCTGGGACATGCATCGGCTACGAGATGATAGTCAGTGTAAGACCATGTCTAGGACATGGCATCGACTTGAGATATAAGCCAGTGTAAGACCATGTCTAGGACATGGCATCGGCACTTTACCCACATCTGAGGCTTAATGAATATCCGGTAGTGTTCCAAATGGTTCAACGGTGGATGTTATGTTCTTAAGCTAATGAAGAAAGTATAACCGTGTTGTGAGTGGTACAGGTACCTAATTGGTACGTATGAGACATAAGCTCATTGAATAATATGTGACTAGTATGGATGGTAATAAGTAAGTTATGCCTATGCTTACCTTGGTATCATGAGCATGTGTGTGTACTTACTTATATGCAACTTACTAAGTTTTATGCTTAATCCCTTTCCTTTCCATTTCCTTTCAATGCCGCCTAACTAGCTCAAGGATCACCAGAAGTCAGATATATCGATCACACTATCAATCGAAGCTTTCGGTATAGTTGGATTTATATTTTTGAATATGGCATTTATAGGACTTAGACTTTGTTATTTTGTGTCTTTGAGAATTGGCCAAATGTGTTGGCTTGGGTTGGAAACCCTTTAATTTGTATTAAGCTTTGAATGATAGTTAATATTCATTTTGAGTTTATGAAAGATGCATTTTCATGGTTTAATGAATGTTTATTATGGTTGATTTAGTTATAGGAGTTATATTTGTTTCGATATTGGTTGGTATTTGTAGGGAACTATATTTGTAAGGGTGGCAATGAGGCTTGATAAATAGCCTTATACTGTCCACACGGGTAGGCACACAGGCGTGTGTCTAGGCCGTGTGTGATACACGGTCTGCCCCATGGGCGTATGGTCTGGCCATGTGTCCCCTGCACGTAAAAATTTCAAGTCAGTATGCATGATAATAAACACACGGGCAAGAGACATGGCTGTGTGTCTCAGCCGTGTGGCGGACACGGCCCAGCGCACGAGCGTGTTCCTTGTTCGTGTGACATTATGAACATGCTGACATCAGAAATAGAATGTTCATGTTTTTGCACATGGGCTAGGACACGGACATGTCATGGCCGTGTGAGGGACATGAGCCAATGACACGAGCGTGTGTCTGGCTGTGTGAAAACCCCTGTAGGTGTGAATTAGAAATTAATTCTACACGGGTGTGGGATACGGGCGTGTCTTAGAGTGTTTAGGCCGTGTGAGCCACACGGGCTATCAACACGACCATGTCAAAATGGTCACACGGGCGTGTGCCCTGTTTTAAAGGAAAATTTCTTAAGGTTGGTTTAAGGACCCAGAATGGCTTCAAATAGCTTTCAATGACCTATTTGGGGCTTGTAGGCCCATAATAAGAAGTTTAAGGTAGATATTGAAAATGTTTTATGTTTGAATCGAGTCTCGGTGACTTGAGATTGGTTGTATGCATGAGATCAAGTTAGATAATGCCTTGTAGTCCTCCTCGACGTGGGTTATGGGTATAGGGTGTTACATTTTTATAGTCATTAAAATTAATGTGGTTATTGGTGTGAATGAATAGTGGCCAAAGGTCAATTCAAATGCAAAACCCATCTGCCAAGTGTCATACCTCTCATCATATATCCATAGAAGAGGAAGCGTAACAATTGATCTATTCACTTTTACTAAGATGATGACGAATTATTCATAGAAAATGGAAATAATCCTATAGTTGTCTTTGCAATGATAGGAACCTATAAGGTTTAATATATGCTTATTGACAATGGTAGTGCAATAAACATCTTTCATTACAAAACCTTCCTAGAGATGGGTTTCTCAATAGCAAACTTGCCCCCCCCCCCCACATCTTATTTTTAGGATTGAAAACTAGTTTGTCTTGGTCAAGGGCTCCATCATTTTGCAAATACTAATAAAGGATGATAAGAAAACATTTAAAAATATGGTAGATGTCCTAGTTGTAGATTAACCATCCATCTACGATGTTATCTTTGATAAACCATTTATGAGACGAATAAAGATAGTCATTGTAGTCTACTACCTTATTGATAAGTTTTCTATGCCTACAAAAGTAGCCCATATGAAGATAAGACAAAAAAGCAACCAAATAACATCACTTGAGGGTTCAACCTTTATATCTTTCGTAGATGGGGAAAATGATAATTAAAGAAAGCTAATTGACATGTTCAATTATCCTACAACAATAGTAAAAGTGATCTCAATTTAGACTTTAAATCTTGAAGATTTAGACCACAAAAAAAGATATGCCACTAAGAGGACAACCTATAAAAAAGATAGCCACTACCACTCAATCCATATAACCTTTATTTGAGAAGAAATATCAATTAAATACATACTCCACAAGATAACAACACATATCTATATTTCTAGAATAAAATATTTATGTTTTTGTATGGTATGCTACAAACATGTTAAGGAAAAAGATTGCCATATGTCGATCCAAAGTGTATAACAACATATATTTATATTGTTTTTTCTTTGAATATGGATCCAAAGTCCACACTATCACAATTTAAAAAAAAATCAATTTTTCTCTCAAGTAAACTATTGCCATATGTGAAGAGGTAGATAAACTCCTAGCAACTAACTTTATCCATAAAGTCCAATATCTAAGTTGCTAGCCAATATGGTCATAGTTAAAAAGTTCGATGGCAAGTGGAGGATGTGTATAGACTTTACAAATCTCAAAAAACCTACCTAAAAGACTGTTTTCTTATCACAACACAAGTTTGGCAGATTTGAGAAAAAGACGTGTAGATGTAAAGTTATCTGTTTGGCATAGTGAAGTTCGCCATTTACAGTCTTTTACCAAATAAGAGTTGGCATAAAGTATTCGCTATAGAAGTAATTAAAGATTATTATTTCAGGTTATTCTTCTATTTAATAAAATAATATGAAAAGTGAAGAGTAAGCCTGGTAAGAGTTACCGCCCAACGTATAGTACGCCTAGTTTGCCTAAGCATTGTGCTAATTAGGTTTTGTAACGTGATTTGGTTAGGAGCCAACTGAATTGACTGGTCAAATAAAATTTACATGATTCTCATTTATATTTCTCGTGAATTTTTTAGGTCATTTATTAGGAAATACAATCGACACTTGTCAAGTTCCACTAAGGGGAACTAGATATATATATGCTGAGAATGGTTTGTCTAGACGGTTTTTCTTCCTTCAATATTACTCCCTGGCTCGTTTTCTTAAAATTAAATGTTCTCTCTTCTTTATTAAGATTGAAGCTAAGGTTTTTAAGTTAATCAGTGGTTGTTCCTCCTATTAGTAAGTTTGATAGCTTTGCATGTTAAGTTTTTTAAAGAGTAAGGATATTAAGAAACATATGAATAGTGAGTTATGAATAAGAAGCCTTACTTGGGTGTCGTCTGTAATTGAAATGTTAGAAATTTTTCTATAAATGGGTTATTAATGATGGTTCCATATTCTTTAAGCAGTTGTTGTTGCTAGTTTGAGAAGAGTGATCGAATTTTGAAATTCAAGCTACAGTATAGGTAAGTAACAAATGAGTCTCTATCTTGACTTCTGCATGGGAACTGTTCAACGAGAGATATATATGATGATAACATCTCAGATAATTGGTAAGTGTGTATGAAAAGTATGGTAAAGATTCTGCATGTGTAAGGATGATATGTGTAAAGCACTGTGAGCATAAGAAGTTAAATGGTAAGTATGTATGTGAAATATGCTATAAGAAAGTAAGAATCAATCATGTATGTGAATTAATCTGGGCAAGTAACTTCTGAGTAAAATATCCTTTTGTGATGCCTCTGGTATGGTAGTTATATTGCTAACTAGACTGACAGATCACGATATGAAGATATGCATAAGTCTATGTGGTAGAGACCCATGGCATTATATGAAAACTAAAACACTCATGGTGTTACCTTCAGTGAGATGAATATTGGACTGAAAGATCATTATATGTGGTTGAGACCCATGGTATAATATGATAATAAGAATACTCATGGTGATGCCTTCTGTAATATGTAAATTGGACTTGCAAATCATGACATGAAGATATGTATAAGTCCATTGGGACAATAAACACGTAATTCTGTGTGTTGCCTCATGGCACCTTTTGTTAAAGTCTGTCGAGATAGTAAAAATGTAATTCTTTGTGTTGCCTTAGTGGCATGATCTGCTAAGCCTTAGTGGCATACTCTGTGTTACTTAGTGGAGAATTCTAAAATGCCTATATGGCATATTCGGGGATGCGTACATGGTAGAATCTGGTTATCCACTTTTGTGGTAAGATTTGGGTGAGTTCTGAGATTTATTCGATAGATATTCTATGAGAAGGATTTGATACGTCTAAAGTTAACTTGGTTTGGTTAGTCTTGTGATTAAATTGAATGAGTCTTAAGGGACGTTTCCTAAAAGAAATTATATATATGTATTTCTAAAGAAGGAATCTACCATAGTAGTCTGTTAGTATAGGATATAGGGGTATTCGTAGTTATGAAAGGTATAAGTGTTCATTAATCTGAGTTTATCTATGCTATGTAGGGTTGAAATCTAAGTTATCCAGTATTTTCCATATCTAAGTAGTATCATGTCCCGTTCTGGGGTTATTTGGAATCTATGCCATTTATCAATTTGGGCGTTCTTGTGTTATGTAACATAGACGTTTGGAATTCTTCTGAATGATCTGGAACGTTTCATCATCAATATGAGTTTGTTTTGGGTTTGAATCAAGATATGATATGATTGATAGTCTGATGTTATCAAACTCATTATGGGAATCTACCAAATGTAAGATTAGTTAGTACTTATCCGGCAAGGAATAATATCTTTGAATAATCATTCTTGAGAAAAATGTTAAATTTTGTTTGAAGAGGAAATCCGTTGAAAGTAAGCTTTGCATAGATATTCTTTTGATAAATACCTTCATTGTTCTAAGAGAAATGAAGATATATATATCGTTTAATAAGATATGGAGTCAACCAATAAGTGAAGTGAGAGTTGATATGTTAAGTATGTCATTTGGCATATAAGTATATATCCGATATTATGAATGTATCCACTAAAGATAGAGTGGTAATCCAAAATCTTCAGGATGAAGAATTCAACTAGAAAGGCTCCAAGATATTTTGTATTGAAGCTCACTAAGTTCATGTAAACTACAAGCATTTTGTTCATGTTTCAGGTGTTGCTATAAGAATGAGTACGCTAAGAGAGACCAAACCATGAATGCGACAAGGAAACAACGACTTGGGTTATTATCCGTACATAGGACATTTTAGGAATATTGCGTATAGTGCATTACTCCAAGAAGATTTTGTCTTTAACTAACTTTTGTATTGCAATGTATTATAACATTTTTGTTTTTAAGAGCCTGTTGATTCTTGAATGTTTTTTCTTATTTCTTTTATTTAGAAAACATTTATTAAAATAATATGAAGTAAGCTGAAAATGGTTTATAAGCAGATTGGTTAAAATTTATGCTAAGTGTGTTTCGTCGTAATACCTGATATCCTGACTTGGCAATTCAAGTCGAGTTGAGGGTGCTACACTTCTATTGTCATCCATCAATAGGCTTGTAAATACCCCAATAAGGTATGAATTCCGAAGCTTTATGGATGCCTTTCCAACCTACATGAAATCTAAACAAATATCACCGATCGAGAAAAAATCCTCTCAACAAAGTCTATTGAATACCACCAAAGGTAACCATTCTACTATCCTCTATTCTCTCATTTGAAGTTAGGTCTCAATAAGCCCTTCGATAGATGAAAGTGTCCTATAAGGGCATTGAACAACATAGGTACTTGATAAAACACACTGCAAATGCTCATACATTGCAATCACATTTAATGAAGCTTGCCTTTTTAGCCACTTTCTCACATCACAACATTTAGGCCCTTTTTATTCTACTTAAATTTCTTGTCAAAAAAGCACACCACTTCAAAATATTTGAACTCCTAATGCTTCAAAATTCAAACATCTTGGCTTCAACAAAACTACTTCAATAAAAAAAAGGTTAAGTGAAATTCTTTTAAGAGATACAATTATGCCAATCAAATTGGCTTCCAGAGGAATGCTCCTATAAAAATACATGTTTAGCAAAGAATCTCCCAATGATACAGTTATGCCAAATATCTTGGCTTACCTAAAACATTCTTGCTAAAGAAAAAGGCAGAGCAAACAGCTTTTAGGGGACATAATTGCGCCAATGAAATTAGCTTCTATACAAATGCTCCCACAAAAATAATGGTTGAGCAATAGTCCTTCTGATGATCCAATTACACCAAACATCTTATCTCTAACAAAATGGCTCTCATAGGAAAGGTTAATCGAAAACCTTTAAAGGTACAATTACACTGATCAAATTGTATTCCACAAAAATCCTCTTCCATAAATAATTTCCAGGGAATGCTCCTATACCTCACGTATGGAATGTGAGACATTTAAAGAAATATTTTTATTTGATAATCTTCTGTCAAATGTATATTCATTCTTTTCTAATGGTTGCTTTGATATCTAAGTTCACTTTAAAGAAGCATGTTACTTTAAAGAGGTAAAGCCACTTTAAAGAAGTGTGCAACACAACTTTAATTTAAAAAAGTGTATTACCTTATAAAGGTAAAGCCACTTTAAAGAAGTGTGTAATAAAGGTTCGCTTTAAAGAACTGTGTTACCTTAAAGAGGTAAATTTGCTTTAAAGAAGTGTATAACATAGGTTGCTTCAAAGAAACATGTTACCTTAAAGAATTAAAGTCATTTTAAAAAACTGTGGAAGTTCAAAAATTACCTTAAACAGGTAAAACAACTTAAGAAAAGATGCATAATTCAAATTTATTTTAATAGTTATTCTTAAAGAAGTATGGAAATATAAAGGCGGCAATTGAAGAAATCACTTCAATTATAAAATAAAATAAAGTACAAATCACATTGTCTTACAAAAAAAATGGCATTACTTAGTAGCTGAGTCTTCTCCATCCCCATCATTTGTTTCCTCCTCTTAAAAACTGAGCTAGCAAGGGTATTGGGAGGAAGCACTACAACAAATCATTAGGCATTTCTAAAGGTTTCCCATTTGGGACCTACAGGATTAAATACATCAAAGTTCACCATGTTGAGCCCACTTAAAAGTACTCTTAACACAAGTTTTTTCTATAGTTATGGCTTCTTCGATACCTTTTTTATTCTATACCTTAGCCAAATTAACTTTAATTTCTTTCTCCATTTTAAGAACCTCAATTGTGGCTTGCAAAGATTTGATTTCAGTATCTTTTTTCTAGTAAGCTCTCTTTCATATTTTCCCTAATGGCATCAACACTTACATTATGTTGGTCTTTCAATTGGGAACCATGCCATCTTGAGATCTCTTCAAGGTAGCAATCTCAATAGAATGCTTCGAAATCAACTCTTATATTCGAGCTTTGAACTTAACCTTCTATTTCTTCAAGCCCTTATTTTCTGTTTCTAGCTTTGCGGTGTCTTCCTTCAATTTTGCATTCGATTCCTTAAGGGTTTAACTTTTTCCTATAAAATGGCTTCCCTTGAGGAAGCTTTAGCAACTAATATCTTTAAGATTTATCTTCCGGTAGTTAAATTTCGCATATGGAGCTTTTGATGTCTTAAAGATCTGCCCAATTTTTAGTGTACAAAATTTTGCTCATATTCCAGACTATTAATAGTTTTCCATAAGTCTATTGATGCACCACATGTGGACCCTCAATCTGGCTAAAAAGAAACCATCCGAACATCTTCCAAGTTACTTCATCAGGATGAAAAAAGGTAGTTGATCCTTCAAATCCTCTCCAAATAAAATAGCGGGAATAAGGATTCGTAGCACTCTTCATTACCCCCATTAGGATAGATTCTTGAAGAAGTACTACTCATTAAGGGAACACTCTGAGATAGACTTTTGGATGCAAGTAAGGCCCCTACAAAAGGGCAAGTTGTTGAAGTTGATGAAGTTACTAAAACACAACAGTTGATAAAGCTAATGAAGTTGCTAAAACACCAATAGTTGATGAAGTTGATAAAGTTGATAAAATTGGCAAAATGGATGAACTTGAGGACATGTGTATTATAGTATATGCAATAGGGACTGAACCTACATGGCCAAAATTAAATCAAGTTGTTAGTTTTAGTTTAAATAGTTTGCAGGTAAATTAAAAGAGCAATATAGTAGTAGGATTATCACTAGAAAAATTAGAGGAGACAAAACCATTGGTTAGGTTGTGCGAACTTGAAGACAAAGCAAATAAGGGAGTAGATTGGTTTTATAAACGTGATGAAAATAGATGAATTAAAGGAATAAATTTACTAGAGTCACTTAAAAAAGCAGTAGAAGAGGTCAGATTGCTCGCAGTTGAACTCCTAAAACTAGTCTTCTTGTGAGCAACATTTTCACGTTTTTTCTTCTGTTGCTAATCCTTGGGAGGAATAATAGGCCTTTCATTTATTAGTTTACTTCTCAAAACACTTAGACTTTTATTAACCAATTCCTTGATAGTTGAGTCTGAAGTTACTAAGGTTGGTGAACTAGAATAGATATATGTAAATGCAATGAAGGCAAGAACATTGAGGCAGATGCAGTTGAGGTAGAAATGATTGAAGTAGGAAGAGAAATAGACACCTGAGTTGTAGGAGAAGTTAACTTGACCTCAAAATTAATGGAACTACCATTACTATCTCTCACATGTGAACCTCCACCTCCGCATAAGTCTTCTGCATGACAAACAAACAATTAGTATGAAAATTATAACAAATAAATAAACAGAACAAAAACAACACAAATCATAACTACTTCTAGAACACCAATTAAAAGTTTTAAGAAAAACTTCATAAAAAATGTCGTATCCTAATGAAAGACTTAAAGGACGAATCTTGGCTCTAAATTGCTTATTTTGATTATTCATCTTTAATGTGAATGCTTCTCTTGATTACAATAGTTCACTTGTAGAGAAAATATAAAAACCTGCAAAAGTAAATATAACAAATTAGAAAAATGAAAGTAATACATCCAACACTAGGTTGTGTATCAGAGCCCGCATGAGATTTAATATCTATCAGATCACCCTTTAGGGGACCTTCAGCAACAGTAGGAAGAGAGCAAACACATTTTTTTCTCTTTGTGTGAACCTCTAAATTATGTTCCCCACTTTATTCAGAAGGCTCCTGAGTAATGTCAATAATTATGAATCCTTCAATGTTCTCAGGAACCTTCACAACTTTTAATTCCTTTGTAACTTTTGGAGCCACAGAAACATTTGCAATAGTACCACTACTTTATCTTTTATTACTTCTATAATCCTACTTTCACTTGGGACAAAGAGCATAGGAAGATAACCAATACTTAGGCTCTTCAGACAACCCCTAAAAATCTTTGTGGTTAGACATCATCTCTAAAAGGCCAATCTTCAATACATGGCTTCACTCCAGCAAGTTGATTTTCATTAAAAGTATTGAAGTTCCCATCATCAAAGTCATTAGAGCTCTTTTCGATCAAACGAAACCACCACACATTTCTCAAGTTGTGAACTTGCTCATTCTTATAGGCAAACTTGTGTGCTACCTTTTCAACTAAACTTCCTCTACCTCGCTCAATGAATGAGCATCCCAATTACTCATTTCTATGGAAGGTCTCACCTAAGTTAAAAAGAAAGAAAATTCTCCTCTATAGATTTGTTCAATCTTGATGTATTTTTCCTTCATCAAATGCAAATTACTAGTGGTATTATCAACAATGCTTTCTCTCTCATTCGAGTAGTAAACATCATGAATCCCTTTTGATTTGTCTCACTGGCAGGGGTTACTATATATATCCTCCTAAATAAATTTACAGAGGCTTCCTCTTCATGTAAATGACAATCCAAAAAGTAATTGATTAATAGTTGTCCTAAGACATTACATTACTGTAACTGTCAAGAGTACCAAATTAGACTTCCACGTCAATGACCTTAGGAAACATATCCAGACTTGTCCCCCACTATAAAGGGACATGCAAACAGGTCATACGCACTCACGTAAACACTCTCTCTTCTTAATCTCCTAATTCTCTAAAAAGTTGAAACACTTACCAACCTTCACTTCATTCTCCTCCATTCTACCACTATCATTTTCCCCTAGTTTGCCTCACTAGTCAACAAACTTAAATTGGAGAAATTTCATATATTTTTATTTTCTTCATAATAATTAGATTTTAAAATAAGTAAATAATTTACATAGTAATTATTTTCAAAAAATATATTTTATTAATTATTTTCATTTTCTTTTATATTTTATATTTAAAATGTTGGCCCATATGTTAATTAATTGGTTAATTTTTCTAAGAAATTTTTTTTCAAAACATAAAATTTTAAATAATACATTGAAGCACTTGATCTGCATGTTGATTCACAAGTTGGTTTAGGATACATGATTTATTACTTTAGAACTCTTTTTTTTTTTAATTTTTAAATGATGTAATTTAAATAAGTTAGTCCATACAATTATTCATAGATTGAATCACCTTATATAATTATTTAAAGGATTGGTCCATTTCATTTAAAAGGATCAGATAAATTATATTTTCATTTATTTTCATGTTATTTAATGCGATATCATGTTTTAAAATTCTCATGTAATATTTTTATTGTATTTCATATTTTACATAATTTATCATAACTATTAAAATTTAATTTTTTTTCAAAATAATAAAATAAAATTTTATATTTGTTCATATAAAATATTTAAATTTGTTATATCCCTCCACTAAGAAAGGACGTGTTAGCACAAGAGGCATGGTTGACTCTGCATTGACCTCCTAAACATGACCACCCGTCCCTTCAAACGAAACCTAACTGTCACATCATAGAAACCGAGTCGGTAGTATTGGCATTAAATTATAGATTAAAAATAGAGTAAATAGAAAACACGTTAGTAATGAGGGCTAAAAAGGAATAGAAGCTAAAATAAAGAACTTAAATAGGTAAATTAGGACTAATGGTTAGTGGGGGATTTATTAAAACAAGGGTAAAATTAGGAGGGATCTATAGGATAATAAACCAATTTTATAAATAAATTTGGCTATAAAAGTCAACACTGCTTATTTTCTTCCTCACATTTTAATTCCTTCTTCTTTTTTAGTATCTTTTTTCTTTTCACACTTTCTTCAATTCAAAAGTTGTTGCATCTGGTAGTTAATTTTCCTTCAAAATTTTCTTGCACATTACATTTTCTAAGCAACTAAGCACCATTTTCTTCTTTAAATTCTCAAGTAAAACACTATTTTTCTTCTTAAACTTTGGTTCAGTTATTGAGCAGGCCACTCGGAAGTTGCGAGGGATAGCTAGATCGAAGGTAAATAACCTATTTACGGTCTATATAGGAATTATAAATAATCTTTGTTTTTCTTTTAAATGTTTGGCTTCATGAAAATGGTGGATCGAAGCTGGCAAAGCTATGAAATGTTTCCAAAATGATTTTCAAAGGGCTTTAAGAATAATAAAAGGTTTACAATCAGATTTAGCAATGTTTTTAATAAAACTTATAAATAGAAGGGTTTTGCTTTTGAGGAAGACGATAAACAATGATTATTTTTGAAAGAATAGAGTTTAGTGAGGTTACCTTTAATTAATCTTCTAGATCTACAAATACATGTAGGTTAAGAGGGTTAAAAGTTAGAAAATGAGGCAAGTATTAGAACAATAAAAATTTGTAGGAAATAACGAAAGTAGTGGGTTGCTGTTGAGTAGTGAATGAATTAAATTGTTTTAGACAAAATGTGATGTGTATTTGTTCATGCAAAGCTAAAAATACTGGGGCAACATTGACTAACAAAGACAAAGGTAAGGAGAAGATCACATAATCGATGCTGTGGTGGACCAACGTGAGTACTCTGTGTACGACCCTTGAAAACGAGGTCGCGCACTACTAGAAGTCAAGTAAGACATGTGAACCCTATCTTAATTGATGTGTTTTCTTGTGTTGTACACATGTGTATTCACTAAGCTTTGCTAAGCTCATCCCTTTACTTTCTTTTCCCTTTCAGATAAGAAGTGCACAGGATAGTGAAGAGGGTGGTAGTTCAGTGATCCATCGTACAAATTTTCTTTCTACGATATGTGCATCGAGCTTATAAAACCCCAAGAAGGCAATGTGGGACATTCCCAGGCTAGAGACTCAAAATGGGACCTAGATAATTTTGGACAATTTATAAAACATTTTTTTCAAGGGTTGTAAATGGACTTTTCAGACTGATTTATTTTTGGGATTTTTTAATCTCCGTGTTTGCTTGTTTGGTTAAAACTATTGCTTGAATTATATGATACTACTTATATGAACTAATGAGACATTTTGCAGCTAGTAGAGCATGTCGAGATTCAGGTACGCCTTATTCCACTGATTGTATGACTTATTGTTTCATTTAGAAAAGCTTGCTCTTAGGACTAATGCTTGTATGAAATATTTTGTATATGTATGGTGAGTATGGATGGTTAGTGTGAATTGTAGATGTTTAATAGAGAGTCACCTAGGTGGCTAATGTGTCGTTCGAGATTCGGATTAGACCATCCGGGCTAGGTTTGGGGTGTCACACTAACACTTCCACGACAACAAGGAGTCTATTTAGGCTACTACCTCATATTGGTAGAATCTCATAATACGCACCTATGATTATCCATTACATATTTAACAAGATTGAACGCTTATCTAGCCATATCATGTCAGTAGACAATGGGACCTTTTCTATAAATACCCTGAAAAACTATGAACTAGGGATTAATCTTTTAGCATTCTAAAGTTACTCTGAACATTTATCTTCTGTCCTTTTGTCCTTTTCCCGACCCTTAGTTTTTACAAGTAAATCGACCTCCATTACACCACATTGATCTCCTCTTTGCTCCTCCTCTTCTTCCCTTATTGTACTCTCACTACAGGAAAACAGACTTTTAGCGGCGTTTTTTTTTGCCTTTAGCGGCGTATATAAGCGCCACTAATACTTTTAGCGGCGCTTTCCCAAGCGCCGCAAAAAACGTCGCTATATACACCGCCGCAAAAATTAGTGGCATTTTTTAGAATAAAACGCCGCTAAAGACCAGGACCTTTAGCGGCGCTTTTTTAAAAAACGCCGCTAAAAATATGACCTTTTAAAAAATTATTTTATTTTATTTTAATTAATTAATATTTATTTCTATGTTAAAATATTATATTATGTTTAATTTTTGAAATTTGAAATCTAAACTATATACTTTAAGGATAAATAAAAAAAATATTAATTAAATGAAATTTTCCATTAAAATTTAAATTTCAAAACTAAATATAAAAATTAATGAATTTAAATTTAATACATAAACATTGATTTAATATGTAATTTAATACATAAAAAATAACACACACAAACACACAAAGTATTACAATTTCTAAAACAAAATTCATCCTCATGAGAAAAGAATGCCAATTCATCATCACCTCTCATTAATCAAAGGAAAAAGATAAAAAAAAGAAGAAGAAACAATATACAACAGAAGGCTGGTTCAAGCTTATATGAAGCCAAAGTATTGCAATGCCTGCATATAACTTAGAGAAGTCCTTTGATGCTTTCAATTCAACCGCCAGAGAATCCAAAACACTGGAACAGAAAGCCAAAGTATGCACCTGTAAGCCAGAGTCAGGCCAATAAGGAAATCACTTATACGACCTTCAAAGTCACATATGTCAAAGCACATTATCTGATCTCTTTGAATTATGATATGGAAAAATAAATTTTTAATAATGCCACCATAATGCAAGAATTAGAATTTGTTTCGACAAAAGTCATTGTTCATGTTATTAATCATGTGCCTTTGCATGTACATGCGTTGCATCTAAAACCTACATAGTTTAAATAATAAATATCACCAAATCCATGGCCTATCCTCAAACAATCTATTATTTAGATATGTAAACAAGTCAAACAGAAAGCAGCTCATGTCAAAGCATTTTCCTGATCCACTATGTGTGACACCCCTAAAGTGACCCTAGTCGGAAAGTGGTTTCGGGACCACTAAACCGAGTCATAAAGATAATTAACCGTCATAGTTGATGCTCATTATATGTACATATGCATGTGTGAAAATTTCATGTTTGAATTTTGTTAATAGTAAGTGAATTTTATCAAATAGGACTTATGTGAGAAAATTTTGAAATGTGATAGGTCAAAGCATAAAGATCTATTAGTGCATGAAATAAAAAGGGGGACTTGCATGTCAATTTCCCCCTAATTAGTAGTGGCCGGCCATGACAAGTATGGTAGACCAAGTGTGATGGGCAAGAACATGTCATAAACATGTTAAGTTAGTGTTTCATGGGAAGTATGATAAAATAAGGAGCATGGGATACAAAATATATGCCTTTTATATTAATAAATTAAATGTTAAATGAATAAATAATATGAAATATGAACTTATATTAAAAGAAATGGGTGATAAAAACAAAGTTGGTTCATCTTTTTCTTCCTCCATTTCCGTACCTAAAGAAAGAAAAGAAGAAATTGAAGTTAAGGCATTTGGTCACCTTTAAGTGGATTAAGGTATGTTAATGCTCTATCATTGAAAATCTTTGTATATTTGGAGTGGCCATCAAGTATAGAAGCTAGCTCATGGCAAATTTTTTTGTAAAGTTATGAAGATGAAATTCGGTCATGGATGTTTGTATTTCTTTGATGTCGTTTTTGATGCTTTAGGGTATTGAGGGTTGATTATAGATGAGTTGAGCTTGGTAAAATTAAATGTTTGTGGCTAAATTGCTTAATGACAATCGGCTATGTTGAAATGCTAAATTAGTGCTAAATTGTAAGTATTTAAATGAGTGTTAGCCGAAATTGAGCCTATGATATTAATTAGAATTTGTGAAATTTATGCATTTTGTGGTCCAAGTGTGATAAGAACCATACGGTTATGGCATGTAAGCATGAAGATTTGTGGATGATTTAGAATTGGCCTAAGTGTTTTAGTCATTAATATATATGTATATTGCCGAATGTATGCTTAAGGAATTGGTTAAGTACATTGTTGTTAAATGCTGCTTGTTTTTGTATAATTGTTGCCTAGCTACAAAATGAACTTAGGGTATTATGGATAAGTTTAAGAGTGGCATAATTGAAATGAAGTTTGCTTGGGCCAAATGTGAACCTAAGTTTTGAATTACAATTGATGCTTGTTAGTTAGTTGATGATGTCCTTTGGTAGCCCTTTTGATATTCGGCCATTGTTAAGGAATTTTGAATTGGTTATAAATTTCTATGTTTTAATTAGCAAATTGAATTATTGAAGGTTGAGCTAATTATATATGTATACGTTTTATATGTAAATTAATTTCTTAGTCTATGTTATTCGGCTATAATCGTCATGGTAGAATTTTTTTTAATTTGTAAATTTGTTAATCATTAGCTCAAGAGCATCAAGGACAAAAGTCGGAAAAAGGGACGACAAAACTAAGCGAATAGCCGTAGAATTATAGTCGTCGACAACTTTTAAGGTAATTTTCTAGCATATAAGTTTAGTTATAATGAAGAATGATATGGAAAACGGCATATATGATATTATGTTTTAAATATGTGAATGAGAACTTTACAGAGTAAATTGTATAAATCTGCAAGGGACAGCAGCAGTAGCGTTTTGGAAAAATTACCATAAATTGTGGGAGTTGAGTTAAAGGCTGAATAAAATATGTAATTAAAGCTTAATGAGTCTAGTTTCTTATAAAAGAAACCGTGTAAGCAAAGGAATTTCCGATAATGAGATATTTAAAGTTGTGTGAGACGGTGTCAGAATGACTCCGAAATCCCCTGTTCTGTTTTTAGAAAATCATTATAAATTGTACAAAAATGGTTATAAGATAAAATTTATATGCTTATACTCCTTAATGAGTCTAGTTTCAAATGAAATCAAATACAACATATTTTTAATTCTGTAAAATGAGAAATTTGATTCGTAGTGAAGAGTGGTCAGATTAGTCAAACAGTGAAACAGGGGAAACTTTAAGAAAAATCTGGTATTGATTGGCCAAACCTAAAATTCTGGAAATTGTATGGATGGAATATATACGAGTCTATATTCAGGAAAAATTAACGGAAAGTGATTTGGAGTTTTGTAGCTCCAGTTATAAATAATTTAGTGACTATTGCTCAGGAAAAACAGCTTGTGCTGAATTTGAGATTATGTTGTGAACCTTGATAAACTTGTTTTAGTTGCTCATAAGCTATTGATTAAACCCATACTTGAATTCTAAATCGTGATATTGTAAGTTTATGAGTATTCGAATATGAAATGATAGTATGGCGTAATGGCTGATGTGATGAATGTGAAAGTGTATATATATGTGATAAGGCCTAATAGCCGATGTGATGAATGTGAAAGTATGTATATATGTGATAAGGCCTAATGGCCGATGTGATGAATGTGAAAGTGTATATATATGTGATAAGGCCTAATGGCCGATGTGATGAATGTGAAAGTGTATATATATGTGATAAGGCCTAATGGCCGATGTGATGAATGTGAAAGTGTATATATATGTGATAAGGCCTAATGGCCGATGTGATGAATGTGAAAGCGTATATATGTGATAAGGCCTAATGGCCGATGTGATGAATGTGAAAGTGTATATATGTGACAGGGCCGAGTGGCCAACGTGATGGATGTGAAAGTGTATAAATGTGATAAGTTCCGAAGGGCATTTGTGTCAGTACTATATCCGGGTTAAAACCCCGCAGGCTTTATGCGAGAATATTATCACTGATTAATGTCCGTAAGCTTCGTGCTCGTACTATATCCGAGCTCTAAAGACCCGATGACTACGTGTGGGGATTTTGTCCGGGTAAGACTTCGTAATAAGAATTGCTTATAAATATATTCAATGCGAAAGGTTAAACAGGTATGTACTCCAAGTTTATATGTGAGCTTGATTTGCACTAAATCATAAGGTAGTTATGTGATGCATACGAGAGCAATCTATGAGACTATTCCTATGATTATGTGACATCGGATCAGTGTGAGAGGTTATGTGAAATCATACGATATATCTATGTCACATGAGCTCACTTTTATGTGAAAGTTTATCTGCCTATTGTATATGATGAGATGTGCATATTCGGTAAAGGGATGGTATGCCCAAAGGAAGAGTGAAATAAAAATACGAACAACTATGTTATAATTTGATTGTTATCTGTTGACACTGCTTAAAACTTACTAAGCATTGTAATGCTTACTCCGTTTACTCTGTTTCCTCTGTTTTATAGATCTCATTGCGAAGCTACAGGCTCGGGGATCGTCAGCAACTAGTCACACTATCACTATCCACTGTTTGGTACTGCTATGTTTTGGATTATCTTATGGCATGTATAAAATTGACTAGTGGCGGAAGAATATTTTGGTTAATGTATATAAGCCATGCGAAAATGGCATCTTTTGAATGTTTACTTAGAGAAGTTTAAATTTTATCCCTGGCCGTGCTTAGTACTTATCTAAATGAATGACCTTTATTTCAAGAAAAAGTTCAAAATTTTACGGTTCTGACATGAGTTACAAGCCCGGTAATGCCCCTTACCTATTCCGGCGACGGTCACGGGATAGGGGTGTTACACTATGTTAGTTGTTTTTATATTTATTTCTTCCCTGAGTTCAATTTTAAACCTCAAAATATCTAAATATATTGATGCTCAGAATGCTTAATATTGCGGACAACCAATATAATAGTCTAATTCTGGTTTATCTACTATGAAAAAAATACTAAATTGTAAGTTACATAGAGAACAATTTCAATTATTTTCACTTCAGAAAGCACCAAAAGAGTTGAACAACCTGCCTAAATTTCATCTGTTAAGGTGGATAACCTCAGTTACACAAAAGCCTCTCTCGGCCTTTTTGAAATAAATAACCAGCAACTACTATGAATCTTATAGCAAAAATATATATAAGAACAAGTATCTTACCTCTGCAACAAAAGGCCATAATTTGCTCAATTGCTTGTTCAACCATTTTTCCTAAAAGGACAACATAGTGTAAGACAGTAAGCAACTACACTGCATAAAATCTTAACACCAAAATGGAAACACCTTTTTCTATACCTAACACATGCAAATGTATCTAGTCTTTGAGATGCATATTTTATGCCTTGTCGCATAATGCTCTGACCTAAACAAGATAACACGAAAACAGAGTTACAACCAATTGTAACCCAGATGAAACAGGGAAGAAAAACGAGGACAACTTTTGATTGAGTAGGGCAACTATATTTACTTTCTAACCTTGGCCTCTTGTCCTACTTACTACATCAGAAAGGTGCACTGAAAAAGAACCATGTGGAACTACAATGAAGATGCAATGCCTCTAAAACTTGAGCCTCATTTGTTCCCTCAAAATAAATCACTTTACCATAAGCTAAGCATTGTTTAAGAAGCAAAACATGAAGGATCTGAGAGCTCATAAGAAGCAAAAATCACTGCAAAAAAAATAAATAAATAAACATCCTTAGGGCCTGAAAACTACATTCTTTAGGTATCCACGACTCATGGACTACATAAGAAAAACACTTTCTATTTGTCAGAGGCTTAAATCATACAGAAAGAACATTATGAGATTGGGAGAAGAAACAAGGCCAAGCTATAAACAGCTATTTCACTACCGCAACTAGGGCAGATCTAGCTTTTGTGAAAATAGCAATGAGAGATCCCAGTTGCAACTTATCATTGCACCCAAAACTCAATCAATACCTGCAAATGGTAAGACATATCAATTGAAGCCACTAGCTACTACTATCTGATATACTTTCCACAATCCACACCTATTATACAATATCAGGAACAGAATGAAATATGATTATCAAATTAACATCTCTTTGAACATATGAAAACAAAGAGATATTTAATCGTCACTTCTTTCATGATTCTAAAACAATGCCAATAGCATTTTTAAATACCATCTACTAGTCAATTGTTCTTCAATCTCCTATCTAAGCGTATTTATGTTGATGAAGCAAAGTTCCACATTCAGGCCCCAATTAGAACATTCAACAACTTGGCCAAAAAGTTTATCAAAAAAAAAAACCTTGGCCAAAAAGGAAAAAGGAAAACTTCCAACAGCTAACAAAAAGCCTTAGTAAAGGAAATACTAGATCTCAAATGTGGCAGCTAGCAATAATAAATAAAATCAACTAATGGAGCTAAAACATCATTTGGCTAAGAATGCTCTAAATGAAACTCCAAATCAGGCACTTACATAATACTTGCAATAAAAGTCTTAAGCTATACATTAAATAAATTATGCTTATTTACCAAATTGTCTTGGGCGTACTTCTCTTTCTTTTTGGTTCTTTTATAATTATAACCAGTTTTATGATACATTTATTGTTCAGAGCATCAAATATTTATCAATTATTTATGTGTTAGCTGAGAGAGAGAGAGACAGAGAGCAGTAGCAGCAGAAATAAGTACTTACTCTATGTCTGCCAAGTCATTGATTAACTGAACTCGAACATCTGAGGGCATTTTAATCTTAAAAACAAACCTGTTAAAAAGTGTAATACATGAATAATTACCCAAAAAAAAATTAAAGAGTAGCCATTTATAAGTCAAAACAGACATGGCACTTACATTGTCACTTCCCTTACAATATCGATCAGGGCCAATCCTTTCCTGGTCTTTGTTTTAGATACTCCTACAAAGAGTTAACCAAAGAATAAAGAAACAGTTTTAAAGAGAATAAAAAGTGGATCTACAGACAAGAATTTTACTAATTGCACAACAGAGAGATTGAGAGAAATACATTTGAAACTCTCCGCAAATGACTTATTCAGAAGCCAGTAAGATATTTGCTCGATGTCTTTAGGCAATGGATTTCCAGTACAGAGATACACGGCTTCTTCTGTAATCTTCTGAGAAGCCATGTGTGTTGACTGCATGCAGTAAAAAAGTCATTAACAATGCCACTCTTGCACATTCATGAATAACACCGACCACTTCATAAAAATAGGCATCTTACTCACCCAAATCCCACCGTCAATAAGGAAAATAATGTCTATTCATGCACTTGAGCACTTGGTTCAGAGACATCCCCATAGGAGCCTGCTTTAAATCCCCCTTCCCCAAGTGGAAAAAAGAAATCCATCCTATCCAATTAAAACTAGCGCTCACATCACCTAAACACATAAATTAGACAAGGCTACACCACCCCTCTGAAGAGCAATGAGATAATGTGGTAATGTAACACCACTTCTGCCACAAAGCAAATAACAGATCGAAGCCAACCTGTTGTTTCTCTGACTTACGCTTCTTAAATAAGTAACTATCATTGTACAACAATTTACGCAGAAACAGTATAGGAATAAGTAGTTTAAACACCTGCAAAATGTTCAAAGCCTTTCTCATGTCACCATTGCTAAGCCGTACTAGTGCTGCCAAGCCACTATCAGGTACATCAAGCCTGGTCCAATGAAGCGAAAATTGGTAACAGTATTCAGGTGAAAGATTCAAAGATATGATCCAAAGAACAAAAGGTAAAGCCATTTAAATATGCTAACACACGGATTTTCATTCTTTGACAACTCTAATAAAAAAAATTGCAAATGACTTGAGCCAAATATATGATGTTGAGAAATCAACAGTGTGCTTTGAATTTGAAATTTGTTATAAGAGTAAATAACACAAAAGGTATTGAGAACAAAAAATTCAACAGTGTTTGTTCGATGTGGTTATCCCATTCGACCGACCAAAGTCCCAAAAGCAGTTTATGGGTCCTATATATGAATATTGTTTATGTTTGACTTAACTTTTAACACCAAAAAGAATCAATTAACAGAAACAAGAAAGGAGGAGAAGAGATCGAGCCAGATCTGGGAATACCTTCAGGGATTGTGAGAAGAGGCTGAGAAGAGCAATCGCAAAGGCAAGGTGGGCAAGTGTTGGAAGTGTGGCTGAAGGCTACTAATCCTTCCATGAAATGCCAATAGACACAACGAAGAACCAAATCAAGACTGCTGCTGGAGAGTTTCTTGATTGAAAACAGCAAGGAGGGGTGAGATGGGGGTGTTTTGAGAATATGATTTTAGGGGGAAAAATTAGGGGTTTCAGAGGGTGAAAATTTAAGAATAAAATCGCGCCCTTTTGAGATTTATTTTTGGTGTTTTTTATAAAAACGCCGTTATTGTTAATTTTTTATGGCGTTTTTTATAAAAACGCCGTTATTGTTAATTTTTTGTAGCGTTTTTCATAAAAACGCTGGTAAAAAATTATTACATTTTTGCTCTGTTAAATTTTTTTTTAATTTTATTTTACTTCAAAAAAAAGTTTTTTATTTTCTATGTTAAAAATTATTAGTTAAATAATTTTATAAAATATTTATTATTACTATTTTTTATAAATTAGTTTTTATAAATAAAAAATTAAGTACTCTGAAAATAAATATCGTGTATTTTAATAAGAAAATAAATAATAAATGGCTGTCATTAATTATTAAGTTAAAATTATCCAATGTAAGAAATCAATTTCTCACATATCAAATTTCTATTAAAGATTGAGACATTAATCATGATTTTATATTATTCTTTCCGATCTAATCTCCATTTCATCAGGGATATTTCTTCCTAACTAAAATATAACTATTTTGTTAGGATTCGATGTGGAATGATTTTAGTTTTTGTATTTCATTTTTATTTGTTATAATCTGGTCCTATCTATACCTATCCATATCAATGATCTGTTACTTTTTTTATTTATTTATCAATGTTTTTTTAAATCTAATATTTAAATATATCAAATGGTTTAGATAAATATTTTTAAATATAAAAGTATTAATTGATTGTAAAAAATTTCATCATTTAACAAATCTTAAGTAAACTTTAAATCCTAAACCATTTAATATATATAAAGTTTATCTATTATCTCTTAAATAATTTAAACTATAATCATAATTTTAATATATTAAAATTAATATTATCTTTTTTACAATTATATAAGAAATTATTTAATATATAAATTAAAAAATACTAATTAATCTAAACCCTAAATTCCTAGCTCCTAACCCATAAACCTTAAACAATAAAACATAAACCCTTAACCTTTAACCCCTAAACCCCTAAACCTTAAACCCCAATACTCTAAAACTTAAACCCTAACCTTTAACCCATAAACCATAAACCATAATCCCTAAACCCAGAATACATAAACCTTACAATAGTATCTCATAAACATTAAACCCTTAACCATATACCGTAAACCCTAAAATATAATGATAATTAATTCAATATTTTAAAATTAATACTATCTCATTTACAATTATATAAGAAAATAATTAACATATAAATTAAAAACAATTAGTCATATACCAAAAATCTTTAAAATTATATTAAATAATATTATTTTAATTTTTTCTATTTTTGTGGCGTTTTTCAAAAAACGCCGCTAAAGATCGAGCATTAGCGGCGTTTTTTAAAAAGCGCCGCTAAAGGTGTACTTATAGCGGCGTTTCTTAAAAAAGCACCACTAAAGTCACAAAAATCTGTGCGTTTTACAAAATTCTTTAGCGGCGCTTTTTAGAGAACGCCGCTAATGCTTGATCTTTAGCGGCGTTTTCTAAAAGGCGCCGCTAAAGGTGGACATATAGCGGCGTTTTTAGAAAAGCGCCGCTAATACTCGATCTTTAGTAGCGTTTTTAGAAAGCGCCGCTAAAGCCACCAACGTCGTTGTGTTATTTTTTTGCGACGCTTTCTAAAAAGCGCCGCTAAAGGTGTACATATAGCGGCGTTTTTAGAAATGCGCCGCTAAAACTCAATCTTTAGCGGCGTTTTTGGGAAGCGCCACTAATGCTCGTTCCTTAGTGGCGTTTTTCATTCAAACGCCGCTAAAAACCAGTTTTGCTGTAGTGTCTGTATCAATAAAATTATAATTATTTAATATAATTAAATTAGATTTAACCTCACCTGTAAAATTGAAAGCAAAAATCAACCAAGATAATTTTTGAATTCATCTACTCTTATGTTTATTCATGTATCTCTCCATATATACTTCTTCATGGGAAGCTTTCTTGGAGCTTATCATGCAGTATTATTACTATTATTATTATAGTAATCTTTGGTGTAAAGTCTTAAATTAAAAGCCAAGGAGACTTAAAAATGTCACGAGGAAGGTAGTTTAAGTCAATTAGGAAACTACTTCCAAAAGCTACCCAAAGCACTAATTACCTCTATTTCCATTATTTTAGTCCATTTTAATTTGCTGGGCTTAGGATCATATTCATTAATAATAATAATAAAAGCATTTTCAACTTTCTATTCTTCAACCAAGAAACATAATTCATATGGGTGACAATTATGGATATATACAAATTTAAATGGGTATTTTTGAATTTAATACGAGTATTTTTTTTTATAATATATCAATATTTCTGTAGGTTATAATATATATTGTTTGCTTCCTAATAAATAAAACCTGTAGCAACTTGGGAACATATATGAAATAGCGAATTAAGTGTGACCACTCATTTCTAATTTGCAAAACTGATGATTAAGATTGTTTGGTCTGCTTTGAAACATTTGGTCCATCCTATAATAGTGTTGCCGTTGTTGTTCTTTAAAACTCTCTCATGCCAATCACTTAATAACAGTAGAAATTTTCCTTAAGTTTTGACCTCATCATTTTTTTCTTCAATGGAGTCCATTTTGACAATTTTTCTAATTAAAGAAAAAACCTCACTAAAAAGTTGTCAATGATTTGATAATCCCATGCTAAACCCCGGAAAGACTAGAATTTTCATATAAGCTTACCCAAATCCCACATTCATACGGATAAATTTTCTGGTTACGAAAGAAGCAGACATCAGTGAATGTTGGAAAAAAAAATCAAAGGTAATGCATGTGAACTATCAATCTGAGACAAAATTCTTAAGACTTTCATATAAATGTTGAAGAACAAACAAGGATTATGCCTATGATTATTGTGTTAGGGCCCCTCCCTCAAACATACATAATCAGTTCCCCCAACAGCATCTTCCTTAAATTACTACCCAGCAGAATTATTCAACCCAAACACTTTGAAATGAGAATGGCTTGTTAATAATTTATCCCCCAAAAATACCATTCTTTGTACAATGAAACAGTACTCCAATATGTTGGAATGGAGCCAAATGGAAGTTACTGGAGAGTTGCAGGCGGGACTAGTGAGTGCATGAGCATGACAAAGAAAACCTGAAAAATGCATGCGCGTGGGCATAAATCCCGTTCCTTTGTATCTCTTTCTTTCATGAAACAACGAAAGAAAGATTTGATTCTTTCTCTCACACACACAAGAAAAAAAAAAAAAAGGAAAAAAGAGATAATATTTCACAACATATCATCATCTTATTCACTTCATTATGCCTGCAATCATGATTCTTGGTTGCCTCAATCGCATGCCCCCTTCCCTCCTCTCTCTCTCTCTTTAAGCCACCTATAAATTCCGATATGCCACACCTCTCACCTCTACACCATCTAATTAATTCAATCTTGTTTCAGTCTTTGGGTTTTTTTGTCATTTGGAAATGGCTGTTTCAGGGTTTGAAGGTTTTGAGAAACGCCTAGAGCTCCATTTCTTTGGGGATATTGATGATGATGATGGGAACAACATGTTGGGGCTTAGGCTGCTTGATTTCGAATCACTCGAGCAAGTCTTACTTGCTGTCCAATGCACTGTTGTAGCAGCTGTTGGGAACCCTTTCTTTGATGCTTACGTTTTGTCTGAATCAAGCTTATTTGTTTACCCTACAAAGATCATCATCAAAACCTGTGGGACAACCCAACTTCTCAAATCAATCCCTCCATTGATCCACTTTGCCAACAATCTTGGCCTCACTTTGCAAACCTGTAGTTACACCAGAGGTAACTTCATCTTCCCCAAATCCCAACCTTTCCCTCACACCAGCTTCCAAGAAGAAGTCATTTACATTGAACATAATATCCCCGACAATCTTTGTTATCGAAAAGCCTCCGTTATGCCTTCTAAGTTAACAGCTCATTCATGGTATGTTTTCACCGCTACCCTTTTGCCTCCATTGAAATATCCCTCTCATGCTACTTTCACCGTCGAAGTTTGCATGACGGAACTCGACCGCCTCATTGCACGTAAGTTCTTCTCCCGGGATAGCAAAACAGGGGATTTAGCCGGCAGAGACATGACGGAGCTGACGGGGATTGACACCATTAACGCTGGAGCTTTCATATGTGACTTCGCGTTTGATCCGTGTGGTTACTCCATGAATGGCATTGATGGTGATCGTTACTCCACCATCCATGTTACCCCTGAAGATGGGTTTAGTTACGCTAGCTTCGAGTGCGTTGGATCGGTTTGCGAGGACCCGGATGATATCGTTGAGACCTTAAAGAAAGCTGTTCGAGTTTTCATGCCCGCGACGGTTTCAATTTCGACGAGTAGATGTAGCCGTGAGGTTTGGACGAAGGTGGCGCGTGCGTTGCAACCACTTGGACTCAAGTGCCAGAGTTTCGCAATGGATGAGTTCCCTGCCGCCGGTACCATTTCCTACCAAACGTTCACGGCGGCTCGCCGGAAATAATGCCGGTAAAAGACGACAAGAAAAAAAAAACCTTAGTTTTTCATTGGAGGAAAATCGGAGGGATAAAACATATAAGGTATGATGTGGAGGAATTTAATTGGATGAAAAAGGATGAAAAATGTGGGGTTGACTTAGGTAGAAAGATGAAAGGATTTTAGGAGCGATAACGTGGCGAGATCAGAGAGGTGGGGGAGGAGGATTTGTGTGAAATTGGGATGACCATGATAATGCACCCCACTTTGCATGGTCACGCCTACAGATTTTTTGAGGTTAATTTTAGTGGGGGATGAAATAAATAAATAAAAATGCTCATGGTTTTTATTTTTCTAAGTTTATATGAATTCTTTTTAATCATCAAAATTGGCGAATATTAATTTTAAGAGAGAATTAAATTGCTAATTTCTTTTAATGGGTGAAAAAAGATTTTATTTAAAGTTTGGATCAGAGACTTAAATTTGAATAAAAATCAAAATAACACAATTTCAATTTTAAAATTTCTTTTAGTATAATCATATGTGTTCTCGATTTAAAGTTAATTTTATTAAGAGAAGACATAGTATTCAAGTAAAGTGGAAAATCTTTTTTAATAGTGGTGATTCATTCTCCCAACAATTTGTTGGTTTTTTTTCTTTTACTACCTTGTTTAGTTTTGTATATATGTACATTAAACCTTGAATTAATTAAGGATTCAAGAATTAGATTCAAATAATTGTTATAACGGTTTTGGTACAAATGAGATTGTAAGAGAGAATACAAGTATTGAAAAAATTAATCATAAATTTCAAACACAAACAGTGAAACATGAAAAATATAAATAGAAAAGAAAAGCATAAATTAGGATTTGAACATCTTTTAAAATAAATTAAATTCTCAATTCAATAATTTTAGCACATTGCATGAGTTTTTTTTTCATGAAAATTTCCTTTCAAGGATCATGTAGGTAGTGATAAAATATATCTTTTGTCGTTCAACTTCATCCTATGTTAGTGATAAAATCTATCTTTTGGTAAATTAATTAAAACCAGTAAAATTTATTATATTTTTATAAGGAGAAATTTAATTTTAAAATAATACTATTGAAAGAATAATTATGGATTAAAAAATTTTATTTTTTATAAATTATAAAATAAATGCATAAATATTTGAATTCAAAAATAATAATCCAGACCTATTTGCCCCTTCTTTCGAAAGTGCAAACAACTTTTAAGAAAGAAATCTGAAAGTAGATTTTGTAATTCGTGTAGAAATTTTTTATTTGTTTTTATTACTTATATATACATAAATGTAAGGGAAAATATTCCATGTATTTATATAAATTACAGTCATACATCGACGACAACGCATTAAATATTAATCTATAGTTAAACATGTTCAAATCTTAAATATAAACATAATATATGTTTTTTGAAAAATTTTATTATAGATTTTAATTATATATTATTTTTAACACAATACTTAAAACTACTTATATTCCCCTTCCAACCCATAAATAAGAGAATAATACACTTCAACACACTCGAACTCACGTTTTCCTGCATTGGCAACAATATTTATGTAAATTGAACTAAGACTCAATCGACTATAATATATGTTATTTAAATAAATCATGTTACATTTAAGGTTGAATCTTACAAAAGGATTTAACAAATATACCTTATTCAAATAATTTGATATATATATATTTAAACATATGATAACATGATATATACACATTAATATTTTTTTATATTTAAAAAAATTCTAAAAAGAAAGAGAACAAATGTATAATGTCCGTCTAATAGTACTGTTAGGAGCTTTGAATGCATCTCTTATTCTACTCCAATAAAAGTTTTTGGTGTGTAGTATGTTTGTTTTTTTAGAATAAACTATAAAAATAATCATCCAACTATACCTTGATCCAACTATACCTTGAGTTTTATTTTGATCATCAAACAATTAATTTTTTTATTGATCACTCAACTTTTTAAGATTAAATATTTTAATCATCATCCCATTAGATGAGTTATAAAAAGTTGATATAAGCCTTTTTTTTATTGGTCTAATAACAAATTTAACCCTCCAATGTTTATACATTTTATCAATTTAATCTTAACTCTAAAAAGTTCAATAAATTTAACCGTCAATGTTTACAAAATTTATCATTTTAATTTGATTTATGAAAATTCAATAAATTTAACGTTTAACATTTACAAAATTTATCAATTTAGTTCTAAATCTAAAAATTTCAAGGAAAAAAAGAAAATATATTTAAAATTTTTCATTTTTTAAAAATTCCTTAACATACGTCCAAAACTTGCTGAACAAGAAGAGTATTTAATATCATTTGTATCGGTCGATTAAGTCTTAACTCGATTAGCATTAGAATTATTGACAGTGTAAGAAGTCATGAGTTCGTGTGCTTTGAAACGCATTATCCTTCTATTTAAGAGTTGAGAAGGTACCATAAATAGTTCTAGACATTATATAAAAATGAACAAATATTATAACAACCTATAATGAGATTAAGTTTCAAAAAAAAATATCATTCATATTGTGCTAATTTAAAATAATGTCACATTTGTGAATATGATAAAAAAATCAAGTTATCTTAAAATCCAATTAAGTGTCATATTTAAACTAATATCATATTATTTAATTAAATTTCTATTAAAAAATTAACAATTTTTTAAAATATTACAAAATAAATATTTTAAATTTTTTTATTATTTTAAAAATATACAAAAACATAATCTTGAAGTAGAGAAAACAATCCAATGTGAAATCTCTCGTGAAATAAAAAAATCCTTGAAAACCTTGGAAACTAATCCAAAAAACCTTGAAATTCAAGTTTTTTTCGCCTTATTTTTTCATATTAGGACATGTCATCAATAACTTCTATACTTGAGTAGTCCAAGTACATTGATAATGTAACACTCCTCACTCGTTTCGGTAACCGGTACAAATGGAGGATGCCACCGAACTACTTTTATGTAAAAAATCTCAAATTTATTTAATAAATTAATTAAGAAAATATTTTTATAAAATCAAAAAAAATATATAAAATCAATTTTTAAGTTTTAAAATATTGTTAAACCCATTCTAAATCAATTGAAATGTGTTTAGAAGTGCTTGGGACCATATTCGAATATTGGAGGGCTCATTTTTTACAAAACAATGTAGTAGCACTGTCAAGACCCCAGGTATTGATACCTAAGGCCTTCGGGGTCCAAACCTAGATCCTTGTACTATCCAATGGAGCATTCTACCAAACCAGGGGTGATACCTGAGGTACCGAACCTTAGGCCAAAGCTGAAAAATATGCTAAAAACACCTTAAAAACATTTCCAAACATCACCATATCATTTCCTTATGTTCTAAAGTACTTAAAAATCAAATTCAAACATGTTAAAACTCCTAATACAAAGCATAAACATAATCAAGTCAAATATCGGAATGAAGCTTAATTAATTAAATTAAACAACTTGAATTTCAGATCAAATTTCTTACAACTTCAAAACCAATCTAAATCTTTGTATACTTGCCAATTTCTAATAACAAAGATATCCAAAACAATAATGTACAACATCATAATGGTTGATGATATGAAGCTACCAAGCCCGAACCTTATACTTCTCATTGAATCCATTACCTATGCGTTTTAAAACAACTAATACGTTAAACTCACAGAGCTTAGTAAGTACACTAGGATTTTCCTACTTCACCTTATTCCTTACCAATGTTGAGTCTTTTAGACTTACATGTTTTGTGTTTAACATGTCCAATTAAACACATTTGCAAAGGTGTGAGTTTACACATTCTTGAATTTGTTTCAAGACTCAACCAACTAGATACGCATCCTTTACTCCATTTGTGCATCAATGTTGAGGCAATCACTTCTGAGAAAATTTATATATTAATGTATAACGCTTACTTATCTCATGAATTTTTTAGTTCCATTAATAGATCATGCCTTACATTTAACATTTCATCCACATAGTTTCCTCCATTAATTAACCACATAATCATTAGGAGGAAAGCTTATAGTGCAAGTTCTCCTTGACGTTTCACATTTATAGGTTTAATACCATTTCTCAATAGCCAATTTCTTAGTCACTTTTAGTTGTTTACCTTTAATAATCCTTTATTTGTTTGATTAACTTATTCCATTTTTCCATCCCACAAATAGTAGGACTTATTCATGTTTAATTCTTATTAGCACAATCGTTTAATGTCTCACCCTTAGTAAGCTTAGCAAATTCAAGATCGGATATTCAGGACTAACCAACCAATCATTCCAAAATACTCATTCTTATTAATGCACAAGAGTGCTACACCTTAAGGCTTTAAACACGATCGAAATCACATCACCTATGATCCAGACGCATGCATCCTTATTGGCTTGTGAATCGTATCCTAGCTATTTAACACTTTTGAACATTGAACAAATTCAATTTCAATCTTATTTAACTAGGCATTCTTATTATAACAAGTTTCCTTCGTATTACTAGGATCACATTTCCAAGTGCCTACTAGCCATCTTATTGCCAATTTATAATCTTTCAATGTTTATTTCCCATGTAGTTGAGCTTTATCACCAATACTCATTCATGTAAATGTTAGCATGGGTTTTTAGTAGTCTTATTGAAATAAGACATTTATTGCCTCTTATTGGACATAAAGATTATTCATATTTAGGGTGTGTTTAGTATTGTTTCTAAGAAGCACTTTTGAGACAAAAAAACATCCCTAAACAATTTACTTTTTGAGAAAAAAAGTATTTCTCTCAAGCCAAAAATTGGTCCAGAAGCACTTTTTTTAAGAGATGAAAAATTTATGATGCATAATTTCTTTCGAATTACATTATTTAATAAAATAGTCATTTAACACACATTCATGATTTTTTTACTCAATTATTTGAATATTCAGTTACCTTAAACAACAGTTACATTTATTTCATCATATCACTCTTCTCTAATAACGCCGTGGTATTTAAGGTTTTATACCATTTTCACAACTAACTATCACTAGTTTAACATAACCTTAATAGCAATACACTTAGCATGTTTTATTAACTAATTTAAATACCATAAACCATGGTTTCATATTCCATACACTTATCTTCAATTATTAACTAAACTTTTTTTTTTAATTCATACTTAATCTTTTCTAAGAAAAAGTATGAAAATGCAATGGTAGTTACATCTTTCATGCTCTTTAAACACAAAATCAAGCTTCCAAATACTTGTTTTCATCCGCTTCCTAACTTGGAAATCCAAAGATCAACATTTCCTCATTTTTAATAAACACAAATCAATATCCAAGCTTCCCAAACTTTTATTCAATAACTAAAATCAAATAATAAGTTAGGATAGATGGAATTCAGCATATTTTACCTTAACGAAGCTTTCTCTCTCTGACTTCCATTTTCTCTCTCATAAACCCATAAACCCTTGTTGAAATTTGGTTAAGATGATGGAGAAAATGAGTTTGGAAGATAGTTTTCTAAATAGAAAATCAAGTTGGGTGTTGGAAGTTTTTAAAGAATTTAACGAGGAATGAGAAAGGGAATGAGATAAGAAGATGGTGGCTGCCATGAAGTGGTAGCCGGCTGGTTGGGAAAGAATGGAAAAGACTCTACACCCTTCTTCCCCCTTAAAAAAATTCAAGTAGGCCATAAGCCTACCCGACAAGTTTTAAGCCCAACTTTACAAATTTTGTGGCTCACTTCCCTCATTCATGTCCCAAATGTCCAAACCCATTTCATGTATCAAATAACTCATGTCAACAATTTTTCCATGATAATTTTTTTTTAGAAATTATCAAAATAACTTTACGTGGTCAAATTATCTTTTCGTCCCTTTTATGCTTCTAATCATAATTTCTTCACATTAATTAGTTATTAATCAACTTAAATTCCATAATTCCCATTTAATACTTAATATACATGCTTGAATACTGAATATTACACTTTTACCCTTTTATCAATAAAAACGAAAAATTTACGATTTAGTCTAAATTCCAAAATTAATTGTTTTAATGTTTAATTAATTAAAAGATAATGTAAAAATAAAATCCCATATATATAATATATGTGCATTGGATCCAAAAAAAAATTGAAAGGAATTGCCGGCTAATTAATTAAAAAAACAAAATTTTCATATAGATAAAATACACGTGTGTTGGATTTAAAAAAAAAATCAAAGGATTTACCACCGTTCGTTTTCAAAGGTAAGGAAGGTTCTAGGATATTTCCAAACTAATACCTTCTTCCTTTAAACGTTATTATTTCTCTATTTCATGTAGACATAACTTTAAACTATATATCCTCTCTTATGAATTTCTTCAAATAAAAAAACTCTAAAAATTTGAGAAAATCGACACTTAATTATAGTTTAAGTATGAACTATGTAAGTGCTATTTAGTCAATATAGGATTTATAACACTTCTACTTCTTTAAAGAAATAAATTTAAAAAAAAAAAAGTTATTATTATCATATGAATATAACAAACAGTGTTTGATACACGTTAACTTGAAGAAAGGACAGTGGAAAGAAATGTTGATTCACCTATGCTTCGCGAAGGGCAAGTAGAAGGAGAAAGAATGAGGAAATGGGTGATGTTTAATCCCTCATGCACCCAAACTCATATAGTGGGTGTAATATCTTGAAATTTTTTATTTCGAATTTCGTATCGAATCAAGATAAATGAAGTAAAATTTATTTTTTATAGAAATTTCAGTTGGAAGGAATAAATTTAGATTTTTAATATTTTTATATAACATAGACTTATTTGAATTTTTAGTTTAAATTTCGAGATTGAATTAGATTTTTATTTTGTTTTAAGGATTAAATTAAATTTTTAACTATTAATCGGGGACTAAACAAGCAATTATTTTTTTCATTTCTTTTAATCACTTGGCGTGTGTTTTTTTATTGTTGTTGTTAGTAATAATGGTTTTTAGTTGGGTTGTGGACTAAATTAAAAGGTTAGTAAAATTGAATGATAAATTAGGTAGTTAAAAGGTTTGGATTGATTTGTAAATGGAATGGAAAGAAGTTAGGATGTTCTATGTTGGATTTATTCCATTGATCTTTAAATCCCAAGAGAAAGGGCCTACATTTCCAACATTCCCTTTTTAAAGAACAAAAATAGATAATTGAAAATTGTTTCGTTCCTTTTTACCTTGTTGCGCCAGTCTAAATATTGGGAAAATGCTAAAAATAATTTTTTTTTACATGTTTAGGCTATTTTCTCGAAAAATAATGAGAATAGGTTGATTTTACGAAAATGTTTTTAGTTGGCAGCGTTTTCAAGTGAAATGCAAAAAAAGTGCACAGTGAAAGCGTTTTTATGCATTTCACTTGAAAACGTTGCCAACTGGATGCGTTTTCCATGTATAATGTTTTATTAGGGTTAGGTTTTGTTTTATAAAATTAAGGTTATTGCTTAGGGTTTTTGGATTTTAGGGTTTATGATTTGTTTTATATATATTATAGTTTTTAAATTATATATATTTATAAATTTTAATATTTGTATATATTACTTTTTATTTAAATTTTTTAATTTTTTTATATATAATTTCTTTTATAATTTCTTGAGATGTAAAATTAATAATTATTTAATTCGAATTTTAGAGGCATCATATTTACATCAGTATTATATTCTAATTGTTCAAATTGCAAAATTCAATTCACATCATAATCGACACTTGAACTACTTGGTTTGATCAAAATATTCTAGTGTATTATTTTCGATCACTGATATAGGTTTAGAAAATATATCCTAGAAATCCCAAGATATATGATGGTTAAGTGGCTAAAAGTTTAGGTTGAACTTCTTAGAGAGAAAGTGCTCCACGTAAGACCTTTTTTCAATGCATGTCGGAGAAAAGCACTGAAAACACCTCCAGCTAGACGCGTTTTTCGTTGATGTGGTAAGAAAACGCATCTTGATGGAGGCGCTTTTAGTGCTTCTCTCTAACATGCACTGAAAAAGTGTCTTACATGGAGCGTTTTCTCTCTAAGAAGTTACTCCCACTAGCCTTGGAAAATTTTCTGAATCAATTGGCAGTCACCCCCGAGTATATAAAAGCAAGTTATTTCCGGGTTGATCGCCATAAGGCATTTAGAGCAAAGAAAATTGAAAGAAGATCAGAGCAAGAGAAGTTCGCAAATTAGGGGTAATTTGGAGCTACCACACAATTTTCAGAAAGCAAGGATCTTTTTTTGTTGTTCATATTTAATTACAACATTATTTCTCTGCATGAATTTTTATTTATTTTGAACATGTGGAACATGTTATTTTGTTGAAAATGAGTGGATGAATTAATGTTATTGTTTATTACGACGATAAAGTGCATGACACCAAAAGCAGAGTAATTTTTTATCAGAGAACACAACGCGGCTGGCTTTTAACCATGATAACTTTTGAAAAGAGTTATATTTCAAGCTTTTAAATTGAATTAATTGTTTGTAATTAAGTAAATATTTTTGCATTTTTAGATATATTTAGAACATTACATAATAAATCTTGGATTATGCTATACATGTTATTATTTGTTACTTCTATTATTGAGGAAAAAAGGTGTTGTTTGTGGTTGGAAGCAGGTGCAGGATGAATAAGAGATGAGAAAAAGGATAGGAAAATGAAGGAAGTGAAATATTGCCATGACAAAATGTTGGTTAGATTGCCAACACAACTGCCATGACAATTCCAGGAAAATGACGTAGTACTCAGTCCATGTCACTTTCAGCTAACTGTACGTATACCAAATAAACCATTTTGAAAAAGAGGAAGCAAAAGGTGTGTGCTGAGAGGGAGGGACCTACCCTTTAAAAGAAGAAAAGAGAAAAAAAGGATCGGAGAGAGAAAATTAGAGAAAAAATAGTTTCTATCTCTCTACATTAGATTCTCATGAATTCTCAGAGAAAGAGTGGAAAGGGTAGCAGCTTACAGAGTAAAAGAATTACAGACGCAAGGAAAAGGGAGAGAAATCTACCCTGGGTTTTGTATCGAATCACATTATTAGAGTGAAAGCTGAAGTAACGAAAGCTTCCTGCAGTTCAGCCTTTATTTTTGGATTTGAATTTGGTGATTCGTGAATTTAAACAATGATGTTGAATGATTTTCTTATGGATTTGAATGTTCAACCCATGAGTTAATTTTCTTTGGGTTGGTATTCTGGGTGAATTTTTATTATCTGTAATGACTGTGGTTTGATTTTGAGTTGAATACTGTTTCATTCGATTGGTGATAATTTTTAATGCATGCATGCAAGCTCTAGACATAGATGACTATGTAGCATGTTACTAGATTTGATTTAATTCTAAAAAGATTAATTAGATTGGATTATAATTAGGTAATACATGCAAGAATTCGAAAGAATATTTGTAGCACTCTGGACATAGAAGTTGCAATTTGTACAAGGAAAGGGAGAAAAATCTGGATATCATTCTTGAGTTCTGTAGACATACAAAAACTTAGAATGATAGCTTAAAGTCTTTCTTTCAAAAGAAGCAGATTGAAATAGTGATTCCCTGAGCAGTAGAATGATCAAGATTTTTCCATGGCATTATTATGTTATAGAAATAAAAGCAAGTAATTCCAACCTTTATCATTCAATAATAGAAACTTTTTCCCACTTATTCTTTGAGAATATCCACAACATTTTAATTTCCATAGCATATTTTTAGACATAATTGATTTTATTAATCCTTCATCACACCTCTTTATCAATTAATCACCTGTTCTTTTTGCGCAATTTAATTAATCAGTTTCATAGTAATAGCATAACCAATTATTTTAGTCAAATCTGATCCCTGTGGAGACGATACTCACTCATCACTTTATTACTTGATTTGATGTGTATACTTGCACATTTGCATTACACATTCACACGTGACAAGTTTTTGCTGTCGTTGCTGGGGATCGACAGATTTTGATGAAATAACTGGTGTGTTGTTATCTCTTAAATTTTGTTAGTTTAGCTTAATTAGTGTTTTGATTTATTTGTTTCTCAGGATTTTTTTTGTGGGTGTATGAGTAGAGATATTTTAGCAATTGAAGAGTATTTTTTTGATCCATAAATTGAGAGAACCTTGAGAAGAAGGAGAAAAGAATTGTGAGAGATGGAAAGAATTAGAAATGATCAAGTTAGAGAAGAGCCATTACATCAGGAAGGAAGGGATGATGATATTTCTCGAATAATAGATGACAGAGACAGACCCATCAGAGAACATGCAATGCTGATATTAGATGATTTGAATCCAAAAATTATCAGGTTGCATATTCAGGCTTAGCATTTAGAGTTAAAGCCAGTGATGCTTCAAATGTTACAAAAAGTGAGGCAGTTTAGTGGATTGCCTATTGGGGATCCAATGTTGCACTTAGGACTCTTTTTGGAAGTCTTTGATTCATTCATCCAATAGGGTGTTCTTGAAGATGTCCTAAAACTGAAGTTATTCCCTTATTCATTGCGAGATCGTGTTAGAGTATGATTAAATGTATTGCCGTCAGGTACTGTGGCATCTTGGAATGAATTTTGTCAGAGGTTTCTGCTGAGATATAATCCTTCGAACATAAATTCCAAATTGAGGAATGATATTACGTTCTTTTGGCAATTGAAGACGAAACATTATATGAAGCATAGGAGCGACTCAATGAGTTAATCAGAAAATGCTCGATCCATGGTTTCCAACATTGGGCACAAATGGAAATGTTTTAAAATGGATTGAAAGTGCATACAAGGATGGTGGTTGACGCATCTACCAATGGGACTTTGCTCGATAAATCATATAATAAAGCATATGAAATTCTGGAGACAATAGCAAGCAATGATTATCAATACCCCACTACTAGAGTAGAGACTGTCAAAAGAGTTGTTGAAGCAATGGAACTTGATGCGATCACTTCCCTAGTAGCTCAGGTATCATATTTAACGAATATAATTAAAACACTGAAAAGACTAGCTGCAGTACAGAAAATAAAAGCAGCCAAGTTAACATGTGTTTACTGCAGAGAAGATCATGTTTTTGATGAATGCCTATCAAATCCAGCCTCAGTTTATTATATGGGAAATTTCAATTGCAACAACAACAACCCATATTCCAACACATAGAATCCAGTGTGGAAGCAACATCCTAACTTTAGCTGGAATAATCCAGGGGGAATTCTAGCATGTTATTCGACAAAATGTTGTGGGTGTACCACTTGAATACAATCAACTTATGCCATAACAAAATGTTCAGCAAAATTCAGCCTCGAGTTCCTCATCGATGGAAGATTTGTTGAAGGAATACATTTCCAAGATTGATGCTATCATCCAAATTCAAACTGCATCTTTTAAAGCTTTAAAAAATCAAGTGGGGCAAATTGCTAAAGCATTAAGCTCAAGACCACAAGGAGCACTACCAAGTGATACCAAAAATTCATGATCTCAAGGAAAGGAACAATGTAAAGCTATTACACTCAGAAATGGTACGCAGCTATCAAGAGTTGTTAATGACACCACTATTGAAGAAAGTAGTTCAAATTTCACAAATAAGAAGAATTCAGAACAAGTAATGGAGCATGCTACAAAGGAAAAGAATAACCAGAAAAATGTTGAAGTAGATTCACCTTGCATTGCCAATAAAAATGTCACGACAAAATAACCTCAACAAGTGGAAGGAAGGCCATCGCCACATTTTCTTCAGCATTTCCAAAAATCTAAGCAAGATTTTCAATTCAAGAAATTCTCGGATGCCCTAAAGCAACTACATATTAACATACCGTTGGTAGAAGCATTGGAATAAATGCCCAACTATGTGAAATTCATAAAAGATATCATTCAAAGAAGAGAAGGTTGGGAGAATTCAAAATTGTTGCTCTCCTTGAAGGATGCACAACAATGTTGAGAAACAAATTGCCATCAAAACTGAAGGATCCAGAGAGTTTTACTATCCTTGCTCTATTGGAAACCATTATGTAGGTAAAGCACTATGTAATTTAGGTACAATTATAAATCTATTACCTATGTCTGTTTTCAGGAAGCTAGGAATAGGAAAGACAAGACCTACAACTGTCACTTTACAATTAGCTGACCATTCATATGCACATCCAAAAGGTAAAATAGAATATGTGTTGTTAAGAGTTAACAAATTTAATTTTCCAGCAAATTTTATTATTCTAGAATGTGAGGCTGATAGAGAGGTACTAATCATACTTGGGAGACCTTTTTAGGAACGGACAGAACACTAATTGATGTTCAAAAAAGAAATTTAACTATGAGAGTTAATGATTAGTAGATAACTTTTAATGTTTTCGATACTATGAAGTGTGCATATACAGATGAAGAATGTCACACTGTGGAGATAGTTGACATAATAGTTCAGGAAGAAATTATAGATTTTTATCACAATAACTGTAATGGTGATGCATATTTAATTGAGTTGATTGAAAATCTTGGTGAACCGATGGATGTTAAACAACTTGAGGATGGAACGAGGAGAAGTTTCAAATCATTTAACTTATCATACTGGTTTGTTAAACCTCATCAGCCATCTATAGAAGATTCTCTTATGTTGGAATTGAAGCCTTTGCCAGCACATCTGAAGTATGCTTATTTGGGAGACAACAACATGTTGCCACTAATTATTTTTGTGGCATTGACAGTACATCAAGAAGTTCAATTATTAAAAGTTTTGAAGAAATCTAAGAAAGCATTGGGATGAACAGTTGCAGATATCAAAGAAATCAATCTAGTAATCTGCATGCAGAAACTGGAGGATTGCCATGGCAAATCTATCGAGCACCAGAGAAGACTGAATCCCATTATGAAGGAAGTTGTCAAAAAGGACATTGTCAAATGGCTGGATGCTGGAATCATATAGCTAGCTTCAGATAGTTCTTGGGTGAGCCTTGTTTAATATGTACCTAAAAAAAAGGGTGTCACTGTGGTAAGCAATGATAACAACAAACTCATTCCTACTCTTACTGTTACGGGATGAAGGGTTTGTATGGACTATCAGAAGCTCAAAAAATCAATAAAGACCATTTTCCTCTGCCATTTATCGATCAGATGCTAGATAGATTAGCGGGGAAAACTTTCTATTGTTTTCTAGATGGTTACTCAGGGCATAACCAGATTTTCGTAGCTTATACTGATAAAGAGAAGACCACATTCACATGTCCTTATGGAAATTTTGTGTTTTGATGAATGCCATTAGGATTATGCAATACCCCTACAACATTTCAGCATTGTATGATGTCAATCTTCTCGGACATGGTGGAGAAATTTTTAGAAGTTTTTATGGATGACTTCTTAGTGTTTGGTGATACTTTTGAAGATTGTTGAAAAAATCTGGAATTAGTTCTTTGTCGATGTGAAGAAATTAACCTTGTTCTCAATAGGGAGAAATGCCACTTCATGGTCTGTAAAGGCATTATTTTGAGACATAAAATTTCACAGCAAGGAATTTTTGTCGACAAAAAAAAATCGAAGTTATTAAGAAATTGCCACCACCCTCCAAAGTTAAAGGTATTCGTAGTTTTCTTGGCCATGAAAGGATTCTATAGATGATTCATCAAGGATTTCTAGAAAATATCAAAACCCTTGTGTACACTGTTAGAACACAACATACATTTCAATTTTGATGATCCGTGCTTACAGGCATTTGAGGAGTTGAAAAAATGGCTAGTCACAGCACCAATAGTCATAGCACCAGATTGGAATCTACCTTTCGAACTTATGTGCGAAGCCAATGATTTTACCGCGAGGGTAGTGTTTGGTAAAACAAAAGAACAAGGTATTCCATGCTATCTACTACACAAGCCATACATTGATTGATTCCTAGCTAAATTATGCCACCACTGTGAATGAGCTGTTAGATGTGGTATTTGCCTTTGACAAATTCAGGGCTTATTTAGTAGGCACCAAAGTGACGGTTTATATGGACCATTTTTCCATTAAATACTTGGTGACAAAGAAAGAAGTCGATCCTAGATTGATTCAAAAGATATTGTTATTGTAGGAATTTGATCTGAAAATTAGTAGTAGGAAAGACACAGAAAATCAAGTGGCTAATCACTTGTCTCGACTTGAAGCAAGAAATGAAGACGGTCATATTCAGTGCATTCTGTATTAAGCAACTGTTAGTTTCTATAGCATTACCATGGTATGTTGATATTCAACTGTTAGTTATCTATATACTACTAATTTTTAAATGAACTACGTTAATATTATATAATTCAAAATTTTTAAAAAATACATACCTCTGCTTCCGATCATTGGTCTGACAAAAGCCACATATCTCGAAGCTCATCAGGTAGTCCCACGTAATTCGGCCCATTGTTCCACTTATTGAAATAATATGCTAACACAACAATTTTAAAATATATAATTTTATTATGGTAAATATATTAACTAATTAATTTTACCTTGTTACGAATGGGAACATATAAGGGTAGTCCACTCAAGGACGTAAAAATGACAATCGGTACCGTGCCCATTGTTGTAGTAGAAGCATGCAACCATCAATTTTGATTTTATATGGTTCGGTTGCCCGATACATCTCCTAGTACAATGTCGCCAACACAGCCGACCCCTAGTTGAGTTCGCTCGCTTCTCAAAAGTTGACAAGTTTTAGAAGCCACCTTAAATGGACAAGATTTCGTGACTTATTAGGCTTTAAGAGACCCTGATAATCATAAGGATGTACACCGAGTGTGTTGTTCTCTTTCGACTTCAGCTGAATCCTCATCGAGCCCACCAAAATTTCTTCTTAGCCAATTCATATCTATTTGGGCTCCATGGTTTCCGACACCCGCATTAAAAGTTGCTCGCATACATCTCTCCAATCGTTGCGTAAACTGACCCTGTCACTACCAACCCATCCATCAGTAACCTAAGCTGTAACTGCACGTCCTCCAGAGTGATAGTGCACTCGCCGCATGGAAGTTGGAATACGTGTGTCTTTGGCCTCCACCTTTCCAACAACGCGCTTACAAGTGTGAGGGCCAATTTACACCCCTAACCAAATAAGGGCCATGTGCAAGAATCCAACATCTCTTAAGTATGGTCCGATTAAAGATGATGGATTAGCGGGTAAATTACAAATATAAATCTCCAAAATTTGATCTTCTGCCATATAAAAAATACAAAATATTAAATTAAAATATAACAATTAAATATTTAATTTAAATTACATTAAATATAATAAAAAAATTATTACCATTTGCAATTGATCGACAGGAATGTACTTCCCATCCAAACAAATTAGAGATGGTGCCATTGTTATATTCAAAAAACACGAAATAAATTGTAATATAAAAAATATTTTATGAAAAAATTAAGACAAATTGTTTAAAAAAATGAGTTGGGAGAGAAATAATTTAAAGTGAGAAATTATGAGGGAATTGGGAGAAATTTAAGAGAGATTTGAGAATGTGACAGAGTTGAGACTGAATTGAATAGAAAAATGAAATAGGGGGTATATAGAGATGGAAAATAAGACCGTTGGGGGTGGGGGGTTGGGGTGCCATCGGGGGAAAGTGCTTCCACATGGAAGCGTTTGTGAAAGTTTTTTGTAAAATCGGTCTATTCCCATTATTTTTCTAGAAAATAACCTAAACACATATTTTTTTTGGTATTTTATTCGTTGCGTTGTCCTTAAATATCACATTTTCTTTTAATTTTTTCTCTTTTGTCGCAATCTTCCAAAAGTCACCATTGTCGAGTACTTGTTGCTCCCAACTCTAATTGTTGCTTCAATTAGACATACTTTGTACCTTGCCTCTTTTGGATGCTTGAAATCCTTTAATTCTTGCTTCAATATCATTTAATTGCTCAATCAGAAATACCTTGTTGTCTTGCCGACTATTCCTTCACAAATACATGATGTCTTAGTAATGCTCCAAACTTTGTTAGTTTTGATGTTCCGAGATTTTGATATAATATTATTTAAGAAAATTTATATATATTATATTTTAAGCCATTTAATGAAAATATGATTGAAAATTTTATCTAACATTTTCAAAACAACTTCAATGCTTGAAAAACAAATTTTTAAAATTTTTTAAGTGTTTTCAAGCTAGGTACAACACCTTGGCCAAAAGGTGGGTACCTACAAGTTAGTGTGCAGAAAGGCATAGAGGTACCACACCCTTCCAACTGTGGTGCAATACTTGTGGCTCAACAGTCAGATTTTGAAGAAAGGTACTACACTTTAAAGGCTAGGTACTGCACCCCAAAGCTCTGCAAGTGTTTTTAAGCTCAAAATTAATGCTTCCAACGTCTAAAATTCATTCCCAACAATCATAAACGCCAATAATCTCATTCCTTGGTTTAAATACTAGACAAAGACACATCAAGACACAAGAGATGAACATCCAAGTATAGAAATCAAGAGAAAAGCCTCCAATTCTTTATTTCTTCATTTTCTCTTGTATATCTCTTAAGTGCTTATAGTTAAATCTTTTTATCATTCTCATTTCCATTCTTTGAGATTGATGATGTCTCCATCATTTATATCTTTTCTTTGTATTGAAAGATCTATTTGAGATTTTTTAGGTATAAAACCTTAAGTAATTTTTAAAGGGTTTTAGTTGAGTCTTGTAAAAACTAAAGGGTTCTAGTTAAGGTATAAAAACTAGGGGAAAAGTTCTATCTTAGCCTTGTGAAAAAAAAGGGATTGTAAATGTTATATATTTTCCTTACAAGGTTATAATTACAGTATAGTAATTGGGAAATCCAACCAAGGTAGTGGAGGTAGGCAATTGGGGCCGAACCATTATAAATCAAATTGTCCAAACTTCTTTTCACTTTCCTTATAATTTAGAAAAGTTTGTAGAATTTTTTAAAATACCAATTCACCCCCTTGCTATTTTCGATCAAGACATACTTCAGTTAAAGAAATTCTTCATTTCATAATTTTTTTGAATGTCTTTTTATTTTTATCATTGGGAGAAGGGAATGGGATTGCTTAGGACCGAACCCAAGCTTTCATGCCTACAACATAATGCTATTGTCACTAGGCCAATAGATTATTGGCTTCTAATGTCTTGTTAGAATTCCCCAGTCTTAAAAGGCAATAAGATTTTGATCAGATTAATGCTATTTTGGGATAAATATAAATTTTATTCATGTAGGATTAATATGGTTCAATCGTATTATAATTTTTTTGCTTAGGATCGATTATGTGTTAATTATTTATATTCAATTGTATGCTTTAAATATTTAAATGGTATATTAATTCTAATTATGGTAATAATGTTAGTTAATTTATTGATGTTTTTAACATTGATACATTTTAGTTAATTTACTGATGTTTTTAATATTGATACATGTTTTAGTTGAATTATTAGGATTTGTTTGGTTAAAACAAGATCTATTAGAACTAAATATATTAATAGAATTCACTTGATAAGTGATTAATAGATTGAATAAACATGTAAATGAGATAGTTGGTTAGATACATTGACTTCTAAAGATTAAATTGATTTACACAATATTAATTAAAATTGACAAAAGTGGTTCAATAAAAATGTAATATCCCTCACCCGTATTCAATGCCGGAATAAGGTTACGGAGCATTACTGGACTTATAATACATTCAAACATACATTTCATTTACAAATAATCAAATCACATACATTTCATTCACAACCAATCATTTTGCCCCTAATACGAGCCTACGAGGCCCTAAACATACATTAGGAGTGGTTTTAGACTAAATCGAAAACTTTGGAAACTTTCACAAAACCTTGAAATTTTTTTTCAAAACAGGGGACACGCGCCCGTGCTGCTCGACCTGTGAGACATGCCCGTGTTACAGGCCGTGTGGACACTCGAAATGGGAGCACATAGCTGTGTCCCAGCCTGTGTTTGACCCCGTGTAACTCTCTGACTTGGGTCACACTGCCAACACACACGCCTGTGTGACTAGCCCGTATGCCCTAAAAATGGCCATACACGTCCATGTGCCAGGTAGTGTGCTAGGCAGTGCCAAACCTATAGGTATACGATGCCACACGGTCAAGTCACAAGCCCGTGTGTGAGGCCATGTGGAGCATACTGAATTAATTTCAATTTCAATACCAGGGGACACACGGTTGTGTAACTAACTGTGTGTCATACATGACTGATGTAACACCCCACACCCGAGCCCTATGCTGGAATGGGATACGAGGTGTTATCATACTTAATCACATGCATACAATCATATCGATGTCATTAAGAATCGGTCAATTTTAAAAAAAAATTTAAACTTTATTTAAAACTTCTTATCTTGGGCCTACAAGGCCCAAAATACCTCTTGGAAACTACTCGGGACCAACTCGGGTCCTTTAACCAACACTAGGAAAAATGACCTTTGAAACAGGGCATACGCCCGTGCGGATAGGCAACACGCCCGTGTGGAACTTGAACATGGTCGTGCTGATGGCCTGTGCGACACGCACAGCCTAAGCACCTAGGGGCATGCCCGTGTCCTATACCTGTGTAGATTTATTTTTCAATTTGGACCTACAGGGGTTTTCACATGGCCTGGCACACGCCCATGCCCATGTTTGAAAACCTTGACATTCTGTTTTTGATGTCAGCAATCCTTAAGGGTCACACAGCCAAGGCACATGCCTGTGTGCTAGGCCGTGCCCTTCACCCAGCAGAAACACACGGTTGTGTCTCTGCCCGTGTGTTTACTACCATGCATACTGACTTGCAATTTTTTTTACGTGCAGGGGACACACAGTCAGACAACACTCCCATAGGGCTGGCCGTGTGTCACTGGCCGTGTGTCACACACGGCCTAGACACACGCCCGTGTGTCTACCCGTGTAGACAATATGAGGCTATCTACCAAGCCTTTTGCCACCCTGAAACACAATCTAATGCCAACCAACATATCAAAATCTAACTTAACATGATTTCTCAACCAAACAACCATAGCTAAGGCTTATATACATTTCATGTACTCAAACATGCCAACAATTTCACATTCCTGAAAGACTATCTTGCATTCATATAATAACTTTCAATATTAGCCATTTTTCGTGGCCTTATACAAAATGAATCAAATACTAAGGTAAGCCATCACATTTGGCCAATTAACAATGACACAAAACTCAAAAGTCTAGGTTCTTATACATGCCATATTCAAAATGATAATTATAAGTATACCGAGTGCTTCAGCTGATAGTGTGATCGATGACTCCAACGTCTGTTGATCCTTGAGCTAGTTAGGCAGCACTATAAGAGGATGGAAAAGAAAGGGAGTAAGCATAGAGCTTAGCAAGTTGCATGCAAATAAATATAACAACTTTACCATTCATCATCATGCTTATAGAACAAAAGTAGGCATAAGCACAACTTACTCGTCACTAACCAATACAATTCACATAGCATATATATTGAGCTCACGTCTCATACATTTCAAATAGGTACCTGTACCATTCACAGCATGGTTATACTTTTCTCGTTTAACTTAAACTATAACTCTCACCATTGAACTATTTGGAAAGCTATCGGATATTCACTAAGCCTCAAACATAGGGTGTAACACCCCTACCCGAGTCTGAGGCCGGGACTTGGCACGAGGCATTACCATACTTAATCACATGCATACAATCATTTTCGAGTCACCAAGACTTGGTCAATTTTAAAAATTTTTCTAAACTTGTTTAAAACTCCTTAATGTGGGCCTACGACGCCTCAAACTCTCATTGGAAACCGTTCAAAACCAAATCGGGTCCTTAAACCGACTTAATAAAAATGACCCTTGAAATAGGGCACATGCCCGTGTGGAAGAATAACATGCTCGTGTGTTCATTATAACACGACTGTGTTGATGGCCCGTGTGACACACACGGCCTAAGCCTCTAGGGACACGTCCGTGTGAATTAAATTCTAAATTCGACCTACAGGAGTTTTCATATGACGAACAACCACCCATGTCTCTCACACGGCCATGACACGCCCGTGTCCTAGCCCGTGTCTAAAAATCTTGACATTCTATTTTTGACGTTAGCAATCTTTAAGGGTCACACAGCCAAGGCACACGCTCATTTGCTAGGCCGTGCCTTTCACACGGCTAAGAAACACGGTCGTGTCTATGCCCGCGTGTTTACTATCATGCATATTGACTCAAAATTTTTACGTGCATGGTACACACGGCAGGACAACACACCTATGGGGCTGGCCGTGTGTCACACACGGCCTAGACACACGCCCGTGTATTTACCTGTGTGGACAACATAGGGCTATTTACCAAGCCCTTTGCCACCCTGAAACACAGAATAATAACATCCATCATGCTAAATATCATCATAAAATGATTCCTCAATCCAATAACCACATTTAAGGCCTTTACACATTTCATATTTACTAAAACAACCAATAAATTACCCCTTCATGAAATAACTTCTTGTATTCATATAACAACTTTCAACTTTAGCCATTTCCGGGGCCTTATACAAAATGAATCAAAATGCTAAAGCAAGGCAACACGTTTGGCCAATTAACAATGACACAAAATTCTAAAGTCAGTATCCTATGCATAACATAATCAAAATAAATAGATCTAACTATACCAAGTGTTTTGATTAATAGTGTGATCGATGCCTCTGGCGTCCGTTGATCCACGAGCTAATTAGGTGGCACTATAAGAAAATGAAAAGAAATAGGGTAAGCATAAAGCTTAGTAAGTTGTATGAAAATAAATATAACGACAACTTTACCATTCATCATCATGCTCATAAGCATAAGCACAAGTTACTCGTCACTATCCAACACAATTCACATAGCGTATACTAAGCTCACATCTCATGCATTTCATTTAGGTACCTGTATCATTCACAACATGGTTATACTTTTCTCGTTTAATTTAAACATAACTCTCACCGTTGAACCATTTGGAATACTATCGGATAGTCACCAAGCCCCAATATAGGGTATAATGCCGATATCATGTCCCAGACATGGTCTTATGCTAGCTCATCCATCAAGTCGATACCATGTCCCAAACATGGTCTTACACTGACTATTGAAATCAAGGCCAACGCCATGTCCCAGACATGGTATTACACTAGCTCTTACATATCCGTGTCGATGCCATGTCCCAAACATGGTCTTACACTAACACCTCTATAAGTGCCAATGCCATGCCCAAACATGGTCTTACACTGACACCTCTATACATGTCGATGCCATGTCCCAGACATGGTCTTACACTGACACATCTTGTAGCCGATGCATGTCCCAGACATATCTTACACTAGCTTACATCTCGAGGCCGATGCATGTCCTAGACATGTCTTACACTAGCTCTCGTCTCCATGCCGATGCCATGTCCCAAATATGGTCTTACACTGGCTCTCATAATGTGGTTGATACATGTCCCAAACATGTCTTACACTAGCACACAATATCCCAAATGTCCTGGCCTGAATATCCGATTTATTTCCCAAGGTTCAAACGGGAGTCCTACTATCTCAATATTCATCGTACATGATTATTTCCACAAACAAGCAATTTATGCTATCTCAATTCAAGTACATATAATAACAATGTAGTTGTATTATTTACATACAAGTTACCTCAGATTGCAAAATGTAGACGACTAGTTCGGGTTAGTCCACTTGCTTCGCTTTTCCCCAGTCTAGGCCCGGATTTTGTAATTCTTGATCTAGAATGATAAAAATTTATGAATTTAATCATTTTTAATCTAGATACTCAACAATTTAAAATTTGGAAAAATGACCATTTTGCCCCTAGATATTTGTAAAATGACCATTTTACCCCTGTGTTTGAAAATCTATTTTTATCGAATTTCTTCATATATTAAGCCTAGTCGATTACTTTTTACACTAGAAGTAGTCCAAAATTCTCAATATTTCACACCTTTATGACCTATTTTACAACTTATGCAAAATAGTCCTTTTTAGGGTTTTCATGAGAAATCTCTTCACAAAAGTTGTTTATTTCACAACCATGGTTCATTTTCTCCCATAAAATTTGAGAAAACAACATGTCTACTATAATGGAAAAACCCTAGACTTTCAACCATTTTGCAAAATAGTCCCCTCATTTGAAAGCTCATGCTACAAGGGTTCTAAAAATGTAAAATTTTCAAGAAAAGCCATCAAAGTCACTTACTTGCAAGAGTAGAGAGTGGCTGAAAATTTTTTTGAAGCTCAAAACCCCCTACAATGGCTGAATTTTTGGAGGAGAAGATGGTAGAAAAAAGATGATATCTTTTCTCTTTATTTTATTTTTATTCTAGTCAAAATTAGGTCATCAAATTACATAACCATTTGACTCATTGATTTCCTTATCCCTATGGCCAGCCATGCCTCTTGGAAGGGGTCAAATTGCCCTTTAAAGATGTCCAATTATGGCTCTCTAGCTATTTGGTATGACTATCAAGTAAAATAGAACTTTTACCCTTTATATGATTTAGTCCTTTCTCGATTAAGCATGCAATCACTAAAATTAATTCACCAAAATTTTCATATTTTCATATAATCATGCCACAACACATAAAATAATATAAAAAAATTCCTCTAACCCTGGTTTAGTGGTCCTGAAACCTCTGTTCTGACTAGGCCTAAAATCGAGCTGTTACAATTCTCCCCCCTTAGGGATTTTCGTCCCCAAAAATCTTACCTGCGAATAAGTTTGGGTATTGATCTCTCATGGTCTCTTCGGGTTCCCACATGGCTTCCTAGACTCCATTTTTATGCCATAAAACCTTTACGTGCCACACTTTTATTCCTTAACTTTTTGACCTCTCAATCCAAAATCTTAATCGCTTCTTCACCATAGGTCATATCCGAGCTTATTTCAATTTCCTCTGGTGAAATCACGTGTGAGGGGTCAGATCGGTAGTGGCGCAACATCTATACATGGAATACATCATGAATTTTATTTAGTTCATGAGGCAAGGCCAATTGGTTTTGCTACCGGCCCAATTCTCACAGTCACCTCATAAGGTCCAATAAACCACGGACTCAGGTTGCCTTTTCTACCTAATCTAAGGACTTTCTTCCACCAGGATACTTTCAAAAACACTTTTTCCCTGACTTGGAACTTGATCTCTTTCTATTTCAAGTTCGCATAGGATTTCTGTCTATCTGATGCGGCTCTCAAGCAATCACAAGTCACCTTAAACTTTTCCTCCATTTCTTTGACCAAGTCGACCCTGTGAATCTAATTCTCTTTCAACTTCGTCCAATATAAAGGCATTTGACACTTACGCCCATATAAAGCCTCATAAGGCGCCATTTTTAGACTTGACTGATAACTGTTGTTGTAAGTGAATTTGACTAGCGGTAAATACTTTTCGCAACTGCCTTGAAACTCGAGAACACAACATCGTAACATGTCCTCTAATATCAGAATTATTCTTTTTGACTGACCGTCGGTTTGTGGATGAAAAGCTGTGCTAAAATTCAACTTTTTCCCCAAAGCTTGTTGCAACTTCTTCCAAATCCTTGAGGTAAACCTTGGATCCATATCTGAGATAATCAACATGGGCACCCCGTGAAGTCTCACAATCTCTGAAACATACAAATCAGCTAATTTCTCAAGGAAGTAGTCGGTATGCATCGGTATAAAATGTACCAACTTGGTAAGTCTATCAACAATGATCCAATTGGAATCCTTTTTCTTTGGCGTCAAAAGTAGCCCTGACACAAAATCCATGGTTACTCGGTCCCATTTCCGCTCGGGAACTATCATAGGCTGAAGCAAACCTGAGGGTACTTGGTGTTCAGCCTTCACTTGTTGACAAACTAGACACTTAGAGACAAACACAGAAATGTCTCTTTTCATTCCCGACCACCAATACATTTTCTTCAAGTCATTGTACATTTTCACACTACCCGGATGGATAGACAAGCAACCCCTATGTGCCTCTCGTAAAATCTTCTAAATGAACTCGTTATCCTTAGGTACACAGATCTTGTCTCGATACATCATACAACCATCAGTACTAATATGAAATTCTGATTCACTTTCCGTCTCACATCGAGCCACTTTAGCTTGGAAGTCCTCATCACTTTTCTGAGCCTCACATATCTCTTGAAGAAACATAGGTCTAGCTCTCATCTCGCCTAGAATCGAGCCATCATCAATCAGTTTCAGCTAAGTATTTATAGCCCTTAGGGTGAACAATGATTTCTTACTCAAAGCATCAGCGACTATATTTGCCTTTCCGGGGTGGTAGTCAATCACCAACTCGTAATCCTTTATCAACTCCAACCACCTTCGTTGCCGTAAATTTAGCTCTTTTTGAGTCATCAAATACTTTAGACTCTCATGGTCAATGAACACTCGGCATCTCTCGCCACACAAATGGTGTCTCCAAATTTTCAGTGCGAACACAATGGCGGCCAACTCTAAATCATACGTCGGGTAATTCTTCTCGTGTGGCTTTAGCTGACTCGAGGTATATGCTATCACTTTGCCTTCTTGCATGAGTACACACCCCAATCTATTTAAGGAGGCATCACTATATACCATGAATTCCTTCCCCGATTCTAGTTGCACCAAAACTGGAGCCTCAGACAACAAGGCCTTTAATTTCTTGAAACTTTGTTGGCACTTCTCTGTCCATTCAAAATTGACATCCTTTTGTAATAAATTTGTCATCAGAGTAGCTATTATTGAGAACCCATTTACAAATCTTCTGTAGTATCCAGCTAAACCCAAAAAGCTTCAAATCTCTGTCACATTCCTCGACTATTTCCACCCAACAATGGCTGAGATTTTGCTTGGGTCAACTCTGATTCCATCTCTCGATACGATGTGTCCTAAGAATCCAACTTCTTTAAGCCAAAATTCACTCTTACTGAATTTGGTATATAATTTTTTATCTCTCAAGGTTTGTAAAATAGTTCTCAGATGCTCCACGTGCTCACTCTCATCACGCAAATAAATCAGTATGTCGTTGATAAAGACCACTACAAACTTATCAAATACGGTTAAAAAATATGGTTCATCAAATCCATAAACACCGCAGGAGCATTTATTAAACTGAAGGGCATAACAAGAAACTCATAGTGCCCATACCTCGTCGTAAACGCAATTTTTGGTACATCTTGCTCCTTAACCCTTAATCGATAGTAACCCGGCCTTAAGTCGATCTTAGAAAACACGGTGGCTCCCTTCAACTAATCGACCAAATCATCAATCCTTGGCAAGGGATACTTGTTCTTCATAGTCACATTGTTGAGCTGTCAGTAGTCTATGCAAAATCTCATCGACCCATCCTTTTTCTTCACAAATGGCACTGGGGCACCCCATGCTGAATAACTCGATCTTGAAAAACCTTTATCCTTTAACTCCGTTAGGGCCATTCTATACGGAGCAATCGAGATAGGTTCCGTACCAGGGACCAACTCGATACCAAAGTCAACTTCTCTAATTGGAGGCAATCCGGGTAATTCCTCTGGAAACACATCTGTAAACTCACGTACCACAGGCACTGTCTCAGTTTTCACTTCAAACTCTTTGGTTTTCAACACAAATGCTAGGTAGGACTCATACCCTTTTCTCAAATATTTCTCGACAGTTAAAGACAAAATCAGTACTAGTGAGTTATCCGGTTCACCTGATTCAACTCAAATAATATCCCTATTCTAACATTTCATTTCACTGAACTTGCTACGATAATTCACTATTACATTATGAGTAGTTAACTAATCCATGCCAAGAATTAGGTCAAATTCATCAAATGGTAGTAGTATGAGGTTAGCCGGAAAAAATAACCTCTAATCATCAAAGGACAATCTCTACACACTTTATCAACTATCACATGCCTGCCTTACGGGTTTGACACTTTTATCACAAATTTGGTGGACTCAACAGACATATTCATACTGGGTACTAATTTCATGCATACATAGGAATGGGTAGATCCTGGATCAATCAAAGCAATAACAGAGATATCGTGAAGAGAAAAAGTACCCGTAATCACATCTGGTGAAGATGCCTCTTTGTGAGTACGAATGGCATAAGTCATTGCAGGCACACGACCTTCGGACCTCACATCTGAATCTCTAGGGGTACCTCTACTGCTAGCCCCACTGCCCGGGTTCTTCTGTAGTATAACCCTCGTAGGAGCACTACTCGCCCTCACGTCTTGCTTTTTCTCTTTCTCATCTAATTCAGGGCAGTCTCGTTTGAAGTGGTCCAAAGATCCACATTTGAAGCAACCTCTTTCATTCACTCAACATTCACCGAAATGAAATCTACCACATTGTGAGCACTCAGGCCTATTTGGCCAAGTACTACCAACACTCGCGCTGAAGTGGTTTGGGCTTTAGACACCGTATGTTGCTTATTCTTGCTCTTATTCGAGAACCCCACTGACTTGTTTGATCAGGTAGGAAACTCTCTTGGTATCTTAGATGAGGTCTGCTATGATTTCCCCATTTGTCTTTTCCTTGAGTCTTGGGACTCGATGTCAGCTCTTCTCTTCTCTTTGGCCAGTTCCTCGGCCTTACATGCTCTCTCCACGAGCACCATAAATTCCCTTATCTCCAAGATGCCAAATATTAGAAAAATGTCTTTATTCAAACCATCTTCAAACCTCTTGCGCATAATGACTTTTGTAGACACGCACTTTGCTGAGTCTTACAAACTCACGTTCATACTCAGTCACCATCCTACGGCCTTACTTCAACTCTAAAAACTCTTTTCTTTTTTGGTCCACAAACCTCTGACTAATGTACTTCTTCTGGAACTCCTCCTGGAAGAACTCCTATGAAATCTTTTCCTTTGGTACAACCGACACAAGAGTGTTCCACCATTGATAGCTGAGTCTTGTAGGAGTGACACTGCGCATTTCACGCACTCCTCATAGATGAACGATAACTCATCAAATACCCTAATGGTGTTTTCTAACCAAAATTCTACTCTCTCCGGGTCATTAATCTTATCCCAAAATTCCTTGGCCATTGCTTTCGTATCTTATCTACAGGGGATTTCTCTATCCTAACCAAATCCATTCTTTACAGAGCTATAGGGGCATACTGAGGAACCGGTGGAGGTGGGGGAGGTGGAGTATTTGGATTCGCACGAATGAACTCTGAATACCACACGTCCATCATGTGGAGGTAAGCTTCTCTAGCTCCTCAGCCCTGACTCATTGTCATAGGCCCATTATCTACTGGTGTAGTCCCTTCAGTGGGGGCCGGCGCATTACTCTCCACATCATCCACCGTAGCTATGTCAAGATCCATTTACTATATGAAAAACATAATTTATAATCGTCAGAAGTCGTCACACTATCAATATAAAACTATGGCATGTATAGCAAGACTCATACTCATGCTAGGTTAGTCTTAGAACCGACTAAATCGTAGCTCTAATACCACTAAATGTAACACCCCTTACCCGAGTTTGAGGCTGGGACTGGGCACGAGGCATTACCAAACTTAATCACATGCATACAATCATTTCCAAGTCACCAAGACTTGGTCAAATTTAAAACCTTTTCTAACCTTGTTTAAAACTCTTTAATGTGGGCCTACAAGGCCTCAAACTCTCATTAGAAACTATTCAAAACCAACTCGTTTTCTTAAACCGACTTAATAAAAATGAACCTTGAAATAGAGCACACGCCCTATGGAAGGGTAACACACCCGTGTGTTCATTATAACACGGCCTTCCTGATGGCCCATGTGACACACACAGCCTAAGCCTCTAGGGACACGTCCATGTCCCACACCCGTGTGAATTAAATTCTAAATTCAACCTATAAGGGTTTTCACACAGCCTAACACACGCCCGTGTCCATGGCCCGTGTCTCTCACACGGCCATGACACGCCCGTGTCTTAGCCCGTGTCTAAAAATCTTGACATTCTATTTCTGATGTCAGTAATCTTTAAGGGTCACACGGCCAAGGCACACGCCTGTGTGCTAGGCCGTGCCCTTCACACGGTTGAGACACACTGCCTTGTCTCTGCCCATGTGTTTACTACCATACATACTGACTTGAAATTTTTACATGCAGAGGGTACACGGCCAAACAACACGCCCATGTGGCTGACCGTGTGTCACACATGGCCTACACACATGCCCGTGTGTCTACTCATGTGGGCAACATAGGGCTATTTACCAAGCCCTTTGCCACCTTGAAACAAAAAATAATAACATCCATCATGCTAAAGATTATCATAAATGATTCCTCAATCCAATAACCATATTTAAGGCCTTTACACATTTCATATTTACTAAAACAACCAATAAATTACCTATTCATAAAATAACTTCTTGTATTTATATAAAAACTTTCAACTTTAGCCATTTCTGGGGCCTTATACAAAATGAATCAAAATGCTAAAACAAGCCAACACGTTTGGCCAATTAACAATGACACAAAATTCTAAAGTCAGTATCCTATACATGCCATAATCAAAATAAATAGATCTAACTATACCAAGTGCTTTGATTGATAGTGTGATCGATGCCTCCGACGTCCGTTGATCCACGAGCTAATTAAGCGGCACTATAAGAAAATGGAAAGAACTAGGGTAAGCATAAAGCTTAGTAAGTTGCATGAAAATAAATATAATGTCAACTTTACTATTCATCATCATGCTCATAACACTAAAATAGGAATAAGCACAACTTACTCATCACTATCCAACACAATTTACATAGCATATACTAAGCTCACATCTCATGCATTTTATTTAGGTACCTATATCACTTACAACATGGTTATACTTTTCTCATTTAACTTAAACTATAACTCTCACCATTGAACCATTTGGAATACTACCGGATAGTCACTAAGCCCCAACATAGGGTATAATACCGGTGCCATGTCTCAGACATGGTCTTACACTGGCTCATCCATCAAGTCGATGCCATGTCCCAAACATGGTCTTACACTGACTATCAAAATCGAGGCCGACGCCATGTCCCAGACATGGTCTTACACTAGCTCTTACATATCCGTGCCGATGCCATGTCCCAAACATGGTCTCACACTGACACCTCTATAAGTGCCGATGCCATGTCCCACACATGGTCTTATACTGACACCTCTATATGTGTTGATGCCATGTCCCAGACATGGTCTTACACTGACACATCTTGTAGCCGATGCATGTCCCAGACATGGTCTTACACTAGCTCTTATATATCTGTGCCGATGCCATGTCCCAAACATGGTCTCACACTAACACCTCTATAAGTGCCGATGCCATGTCCCAGACATGGTCTTATACTGACACCTCTATATGTGTTGATGCCATGTCCCAAACATGGTCTTTCACTGACACATCTTGTAGCCGATGCATGTCCCAGACATGTCTTACACTAGCTTTCTTCTCAATGCTGATGCCATGTCCCAGACATGGTCTTACACTGGCTCTCACAATGTGGCCAATGCATGTCCTAGACATGTCTTACACTAGCACACAATATCCCAAATGTCCTGGCCTGAATATCTGATTTATTTCCTAAGGTTCAAACGGGAGTCCTACTATCTCAATATTCATCGTACATGAATATTTCCACAAACAATCAATTCATGCTATCTCAATTCAAGCACATATAATAACAATGTAGTTGTATTATTTACATGCAACTTACCTATAACAGCCCAATTTTCGTGCTAGTTAGAATAGTGATTTCGGAACCACTAAACCGAGGTCAAGGAAATTATTTTAAATATCATTTTATCTATTGTAGTATGATTAGATAAGTACATGAAAATTTTGGTGAAAGTAATTTTAGCAATTGCTTGCCTAATTGTGAAAAATGACTAAATTGCATAAAGTGCAAAAGTCCTATTTTGTTAGATAAGAGTGTCAATTAGCTAAAGAACCTAAATTAGGGGCCCTAAAGAGCAATTAGACCCTTAGAGAATAGGGAGGCTGGCCATAGGGGGACAAATTGATGGGAAAGTCAAAATTATGTGGTGTTTTGGTCACCAATTTTGACTAGTTTTAAATAAAATAAAACAAAAATGGCTTCATCTTTTTATTTCTTCTTCTTCAACTGATTTTCATCCTCAAAAATAGGGTTTTCAGAGCTAAAATATTAGCCATTAACATCTCTTACAATTAAGTCATTTATAAGGTTATTCTTGATGATTTTTGTATTTTTGGACTCCTTGTAACATAAGCTTTCTATGAAGGGGATTATTTTGCAACATGGTTGAGAGATTAGGGTTTTTCCATGAAAGCATATTTGTAGTTTTCTGAAATTTTATTAAAGAATATGAGTATTAGATGTGTAATAAACAATTTTTATGAAGGGATTTTTCATGAAAACCCTAATAGGGACTATTTTGCATAAGTTAGAAATTTGTTGATAAATGTGAGAAATAATGGAAATTTTGGATTGCTTCTAGTATAAAAAGTAATCATCTAGGCTTATAATATGAAGAAATTTGATAAAAATAGATTTTCGAGCATAGGGTAAAATGGTCATTTTATGCAAGTTTAGGGGCAAAATAGTCATTTTGCCAATTATGAACTTTTGGGCGTCTAAATTGATATGCTGATGAAATAAATGAATTTTATTAATTTAGATCAAGAGTAACGTGATTCGAGTCTTGATCGGGGTAGGAACAAAGTTTACGAGGATTAAGCTCGTCTTCATCATTTTGTACCGAGGTAAGTACATATGTAAATAATGTGTTATTGAAACTTACTTTGGTATATTTTAATAATATACATGTGTAATTAGCTTATTTTTGTTATGTATATAAATTCTAATTGTTACCATGAATGTTTAAATGACATGTTATGCGAGTAAATTACAATGTGAGCAAATGCAATGCTATTCGATTAGATATGAAGCCCTGTTGAACCTTAGACATAGCATAGGATACAAAGGGGCATGTTATGAAAATTATGTGGTCTGAACTCATGAGTTGAGTCTAAGTTCATGAGATAAATGCTATAGGTAACATGGGTCCGGATACTGGCTTTGTATACAGACCCGTGAGTGGCTTAATGAGCATACATTACATGATAGCTATGGGGTTCGGGTCCTGACTTGATAAAAAGGCCCATGAGTAGCTCAAATGTGAGCGTTTCATATCACGAGGTAGCCTTGATTTCTTATATGGCATTTAGAACAAATTCCTCATGTATCCATATGTATTTCGAGAGTTCAATGGGTAACCTGAAGATTTAGTTGGTGAATACTTTGATGAGGTATGTATACCAAAATAGTTAGGACTTGAGTAAAGAACTAGGTGTATTAAGTATACATGAATGAAAAGAAGAGTAAGATAGAGACCTAAGTGATTTATATCTTTTAAGCATGACAAGCTACCGTTGGATGAATATGATTGTCTTATAATTACACTTTATTTGCATATATGTACTTACTAAGCTCCCACGCTTACCCTCCTTTCTTTTCTTTCCTTATAGTGCCGCCAAGCTAGCATCGGGGATCTAGTGACATCAAAAGCTTCGATCACACTATCACTCAAGACATTGGTATAGCTAGTTTCATTGTTTTATTTTTTGGCATGTATAGGGACCCGAGTCTTTGTTTAGTGTTTTGTTAGTTAGCCATAATGTGTTGGCTCATATGATGAATATAATGCTCATTTTGATTTATAAATAGAAGATGATATTTTCATGGATGAGTAAATTGCATAAATGAAATGTTGTTTATTGTGGTTATTTTGGCTTTGTGATGTGCCCTTATGTTAGTATAGAGTGATTTTTGTGTAGGTTACATAAGAAAGGGTGACAAAAAGGCTTGGTAAATAGCCTTATTTTGTCCACATGGATAGGCACACGGGTGTGTGTCTAGGCCGTGTGTGACACACAGTGCACCACATGGGCGTGTGATATGGTCGTGTGTCCCTTGCACATAAGAATTGTAAGTCAGTATGCATGGTAGTAAATACATGGCAGAGACATAGCCGTGTGTCTCAGCCGTGTGAAAGGCACAGCCTAGCACACGGGCGTGTGCCTTGGCCGTGTTGCCTTTAACGATTGCTGGCGTCAGAAGTAGAATGTCCAAGTTTTTGCACACGGGCTAGGACACGAGCGTGTTATGGCCATGTGAAGAACACGGGCCAGAGGCATGAGAATGTTCCAGTCTGTGTGAAAATCACTGTAGGTGTGCATTTAGAATCAATTCCACATGGGTATAGGACACGAGCGTGTCCCTATATTGCTTAGGCCGTGTGAGCCACATGGGCCAATAGCACGACCATGTTGAAATGTCACATGGGCGTGTTGCCCCTCCCACACAGGCGTGTGTCCCTGTGTTAAGAGTTATTTTAGAGTTATTTAAAGGACTCGGATTGTTTCCGAATGGGTTCCAATGGATGTTTTGAGCTTGTAGGCTCTTATTAAGGAGTTTATAAATAAAATTGAAAAAGTTTTAATTTGACCATGTTTTGGAGTTATGAAAATGTCTATATGCATAAGTTTAAGTTATGTAATGCCTCATATCCCGACCCGGCATGGGGCACGGGTGTGGGGTGTTACATTACCTTGGATTACAAAATGTAGATGACTAATTCGGGTTAGTCCACTTGCTTCGCTTTTCCCCAGTCTAGGCCCTGATTTTGTAATTCTTGATCTAGAATGATAAAAATTTACAAATTTAATCATTTTTTTAATCTAGATACTCAACAATTTATAATTTGGCAAAATGATCATTTTGCCCCTAGACATTTGCAAAATGACCATTTTACCCCTAGGTCCGAAAATCGATTTTTATCGAATTTCTTCATATCTTAAGCCTAGTCTTTACTTTTTACACTAGAAGTAGTCCAAAATTCTCAATATTTCAAAAATTTATCACCTATTTTACAACTTATGCAAAATGTTCATTTTTAAGGTTTTCATGAGAAATCTCTTCATTAAAGTTGTTTATTTCACAACCATGGTTGATTTTCTCCCATAAAATTTGAGAAAACAACATGTCTACTATCATGGCAAAACCCTAGACTTTCAACCATTTTGCAAAATAGTCCCCTCATTTGAAAGTTCATGCTACAAGGGTTCTAAAAATGTAAAAATTTTCAAGAAAAGCCATCAAAGTCACTTGCAAGAGTAGAGAGTGGCTGAACATTTTTTTGAAGCTCAAAACCCCCTACAATGGCTAAATTTTCAGTGGAGAAGATGGTAGAAAAAAGATGATATATTTTCTATTTATTTTATTTTTATTCTAGTCAAAATTAGGTTATCAAATTACCTAACCATTTGACCCATTGATTTCCTTGTCCCTATGGCAGGCCATGCATCTTGGAGGGGGTTTAATTGCCCATTAAGGACCTCCAATTATGGCTCTCTAGCTATTTATTATGTCTATCAAGTAAAATATAACTTTTACCCTTTATGCAATTTAGTCTTTTTTCCCGATTAAGCATGCAATTACTAAAATTAATTCACCAAAATTTTCATATTCTCATATTATCATGCCACAACACATAAAATAATATAAAAAAATAATTCCTCCAACCCTGGTTTAGTGGTCCCGAAATTACTGTTCTGACTAGGCCCAAAATCGGGCTATTACATAGGGTATAATGCCGATGCCATATCCCAGACATGGTCTTACACTGGCTCATCCATCAAGTCGATGCCTTGTCCTAGACATGGTCTTAGACTGACTATCAAAATTGAGGCCGACGCCATGTCCCAGACATGGTCTTACACTAGCCGTCACATATTTGTGCTGATGCCATGCCCCAGACATAGTCTTACACTGACACATCTCGTAGGCGATGCATGTCCCAGACATGTCTTACACTAGAACACAAATAACCCAGATGTCATGGCTGAATATCCAATTTATTTCTTAAGGTTCAAACGACAGTTCTACTATCTCAATCTTCATCACACATAATCATTTCCATAAACAAGCAATTTATGCTACATCAATTCAAACACATATAATAACAATGTAGTTGTTTTATTTACACACAACTTACCTCGAATTACAAAATGTAGACGACTAGTTCGGCTTAGTCCACTTACTTTGCTTTTCCCCGGTCTAGGCTCGGATTTTGTAATTCTTAATCTATAATGATGAAAATTCACACATTTAATCATTTTATTAATCTAGGTACTCAACCATTTAAAAATTAGGCAAAATGACCATTTTGCCCCTAAATTTTTACAAAATGACCATTTTACCCCTAGGTCCAAAAATCGATTTTTACTGAACCTATTCATATCTTAAGCCTAACCAAACCCTTTTTACTCTTATAGCAACCCAAAATTTCCATTATTTCTCACATTTATCATCTAATTTTCAACTTATGCAAAATGGTCACTAGTTAAGTTTTCCATGAAAACTACTTCACAAAAGTTGTTTTTTACACAACCATAACTCATATTCTTCCATAAAATTTTAGAAAACAACATGAACACTCTCATGGTAAAACCCTAGACTTTCAACCATTTTGCAAAATAGTCCCCTTCTTTGAAAGCTAATGCTACAAGGGTTCTAAAAGTACAAAAATCATCAAGAAAAACCATCAAGATCACTTGTAGAGAGACTAAGTGGCTGAAATTTTTCTAGCTTCAAAACCCCTCTTATGGCTGATATTTTCGGTGTGAAGAATATGAGAGAAAATATGATATAATTCTCTTTTTGTTTTATTTTATTTTAGTCAATCTAGTTACCAAACCCACAAACTTTGACTTGTTGACCATCTTTGTCTCCTGTGGCCGGCCATGCCCCTTTAAAGAGTCTAATTGCCCTTTAAAGACCCCCAAACTAGGTTCTCTAGCTATTTCACACCCTTAGCTATCAAAATAGGACTTTTGCACTTTATGCGATTTAGTCCTTTTTCACAATTAAGTTCACAAACGCTAAAATTAAACCACCAATTTTTTCATGCACCTTTATAAACATGCCATCACACATAAAATAATATTAAAAATAATTTCTCTGACCTCGGGTTAGTGTTTTCGAAACCACTATTTTGACTAGGCCCAAAATTGGGCTGTTACAGCTGAGACACATGCTCGTGTCTCTACCCGTGTGGACAAAAATAGGCTATTTACTAAGCCAATTTGCCACCCAAATTTGAATGTACCTACAACACATCAATTTGCACCATCACATAGCATAAATTGGCATTTAAATTAGCCAATTCAGACCTAATTCATGCATATTCTATACCAAATTTCTCAATACACATAAGTTGCAAAATAGACCAATCATTTATACCCAAAATCTCATAAACTCAAATCATCGATATGGCTACTTAAAACATGCATTCTTTACCTTGATTCACAAACAAATAACATCACCAATATCAACATTCAACTTCCATAATACCAACTATTATTAAGCACCACCAAAACCAACCCCAGTTTACATCTGATAAACTATATGCACATACACATATACACAAACAAATTAACTCAAAATAAGCCAACTCTCATGGCTATTATATACAACCCAAGACATATACAATTACAAGCCATTTCAAATTGCCAAAATCATTAACAAAACATAACCAACATGACCAAAGTCCTTATACATGCCATATACTCAAAACAAAAGCTTAAAGGTGCCAAATCGTTTGTAGGATAGTGTGACGAATCTTCGACGGTCCCTGAATCCGAGTTAGCTTTGAATTCACTATAAAACATAGAAAAATAAACAAAGTATTCTATAAAGCTTAGTAAGCTTGTATGAAATAAACTCAATATAATCATAACCATATAATTCAACAATTGATTATAGATACATGAATTCACATCATCTAACAAACCTTTCAATTACTCATTCACAAAACTATATACTTTCTTCACCATTTCTTCGATTCAAAGCTAATATGGTTTATACACATACCTGTGCCATCTCGTGCCAATCTCATTCTCAACCACATCATTCATTTACCTGTTGAACCATTCGGAATAGAAGTCAGATGCTCAAGAGTCTTACACACTAAGTACCTATACCATGGTCCGAAGCCAAATCAAGGTAACTTATATCCGTAGTACTGATATCATGGCCCGAAGCCAAATCAGCCAATATTCATGGACTGAAGCCAAATTGGTATAACTCGCACCTGAAGTGCTAATATCAGGGCCCGAAGCCAACTCAATGTATCCCCTAATGACATATTACTAGTATCCTAAACTAATTCTAAGGTTCAACCGGGATTTCAAATGCTGAATTACCATCGAGTCATTATCGAACTTATTCAAAGTCTCGTATTCACAACTTATTCAATATGAAAGCATTTAAAATACACTTATAATGAAATTTATCCAATACGAACTTACCTCGGATGTGAAAACAATGGAATAAGTCGATTAGTCGATAACTTTAGTTTTACCCCGATCTAGATCCGAGTTCTGCTTTTCTTGATCTAAATATATTCAAAATTAACTTATTTAATAATCTCTCTATTCAATTTAATCCAAAACACATATTTAAGAACATTTACACTTTTACCCCAAAAATTTCACCACTTTTACAATTTAGTCCTTATTACACAAAATCACAAATTCATGAAATTTCTTTAATACCCATGATAGCCAAATTACTATAATGCCCCTAGTAGCCCACATTTATCAAATTTTCACACATTTAACCACACATTTTCACATTTTCACAAATAAATCCCTATTTTGCACTTTTACTCAAAATCACTTTACAAAATATGTAAATCTAGCAACAAGATTTCATATTTCATCATCAAACACCAAAGAACACATATTTTCATTAATGGCAACTTTCAAAATCTTTAACAATTTTGCAAAATAGTCCCTGGGCTAACTAGAACTAGTTGCAACGATCACAAAAACATAGAAATCATTAAAAATCGAGCAAAACGGACTTACAATTTAAGCATGCAATGGCCAAACCCTAAAATTCTCTCCAAGATTTATTTTTCGTTCTCAATTTTGTTGAAGATGAAGATGAACATAAAATTATTTCTGTTTTAATTAATTAACTTTATTAGACAAATTACTAAATTAACCTTAATGATAAAACATTTATATCATCCATTTCATGTCCATTAATTTCCATTTACCTTAATAATGGTCCATTTATTACTTAAGTGCCTCCATATTTAATATTCATAGTCATTTAGTGCATTTAACAAATAGAATTCAACTTTTATGCTTTACGCGATTTAGTCCTTTTATCAAATTGACCAATCAAACAATAAAATTTCTTAACGAAATTTTCACACCAACATAATATCATACTGTAAACACATAAAATAATATTAAAATAATTTTTTCAACCTCGGATTTGTCGTCCCGAAACTATTGTTCCGATTTGACTAAAAACGGGTTGTTACAAAAAATAAAGCTTCTATTAAATAAGTTTAGATACAAGTTGATTAACGGTTAGATTAAATTTATGAGTCAATTAAAACAAGTATAATTTAGTTAAAAGTTTAGAATAAGAATAATTATTATTATTTGATTAAATTATAGTCTAGGTGAACTATCACTTGTTTAATTTAGATATAAAATTATATTAATTTGACTTAAAATGATTAAAATTTACTTAAGATTAAAATTTTACTAATCTCCATCCAATTGATAACTTAGATTTATTTTTAATGATTTCATTAATTTTTTTCTATAGTGTAGTGAAAAAGTTAAGTGAATCATCAAAAGCGAAGGTCGTTGTGGATTGATCGCTTCTAAGCAACGAATGCTTAGAAATTTGGTTTGTGATCTCTACGTTTTAAATTATTAAATGTTCCAATTAAAGTATTAGTTTAGTGGTGGTGATTTTATGATTCATTGCATTCGAAATTTACTTTGTGTAGTAGTTTATCAAATTAATTTTTATGTTCAATAATACTTTTTAAATTGTTACTTTATTAATTGCTTATTTCCCAAAAAATATTACTAAAATTACATTAATAAATGGTAAAATTCTTAGTAAACTAGTTGGAAATTTCTCGGATATAGTTAGCATGCCGTAAAGTGTAGGGGTCCTCATAATTGATTATTTTTCATTGTACAGGCTGCCTTAAGCGTTTGAGAGTATTGTCATTATTGCGCTTTGCGCATTTGGTGTGATAACTAGTTATAATTTAAGTCATGTTTACCGCTCAATAGAATATTGTCATTGTTGGTACTTGTATCAATTTTTATTGATCGTTTGGAGTTTGGTTGGACACTCTTGTGGCCGAACATTTTTCCTCCTCATGTTGGGCAAAATGATTAAATGTATTTAAACATTAAATTGAAACACTATCGTTATTTATTGAATGCCTTGATAATATTTCATTTTTATTTTAAATGTTATTTTGTGACTGACTTATGAATGTATTATGTCCTTAAATTTCTATTGAACATGACTTTCACTACTCGAATTATTACATAAATATATATGTTTGTATCTTATTAAAATGTTTTTATTTTAACTATATGTATTTGTAGTTTAAAATGTATTGGATCACCATTGAATTGTAAAAAGCTCAGTGCTTGAGTTGTTAATTCTGTGATTTTGTGGTCGAGAAACAACATTGTCAAAGAGTCTCTTCAATCCTTATTTTGTAAAACCACTAGAAATAGTATAGTTTGACATGTACTCAGGATTTGTTAATCAATTTTGGTGCTTTGATTTTTATTCAAAACATATTTGATTATAAGTTAAGTTTGTTAAATGCTTTATTATTTGTGTTCTAACTTTTTTAATTTACATTTTAACTTGTAATTATTGAATGATTGATTGAGCAGATCACTCCAACAAACACTGTAATGCTTCAAATCTAATCTGATTTTGAGCTAGGCTAGGTATGTTACAGTGGATCACTGGTTGTCCTTATAACACCCCTTACTCAATCCCAAACCCCCACCTAGACTCGAGCAAAGGATGTCACATTTCAAGTTATTCACTTCACTTAAACACTGAACCCAAAATCATGTCCCACTCATATTTTAAACCTACTTAAGTTCCTTAAAATCATATTGAACCATTTCCAAGCTTTCCCTAAGTATTGGTTGTAGTTGGGGTTCGTTCGAGACTCTTTCAAAGCAAACTAAACAAATACATGGAAAAATAAGGGAGTTGTACAAATACAACTAGCTAAGTTTCAATACATCACCACTAGAAGTATTCATTTTTGCATTTTGTTGATGTTGTAACAATACAAGCCCATGTAGTATCGATACAAGGGTGTAAAGGAGCCGAAATGAAGCTTGAAAAACCTCTATTTTATACCAAAACATTCTCAATCTCTCACAATCATTTTAAACCTTTAATATACCTCAAATATCACTTAAGACATCTCACATTCATCAATTATCATTTCAAAAGTCACAATGTCTCAAAAGATTCTAACATTTTCCATTTAACCTCTAAGCTTGTACACTTATTTAACACCTAAGTAAATTGTAATGCCCCGATTTTCAATGGTACCAAAAAATGCATTTTTGGGACCTCATTCTTGTAAAATGAGTTCGTACATATAAAATAAGAACATTTACAGAGTTAATAATTAAAGAATAGTTGAATAATTTCATCAATTAAATAGTTAATTAAGGCTAAGAGACTAAATTTTAAAAGTCTAATCTCTATAGAATTTTAAATAACAATAGGCTTGAAGACCTAATGTAACACCCCAAACCCGTATCCGTCGCCCGAATAAGGCTATGAGGTATTACCAGACAAGACACAATTTTCAAACAATCATAAATATGCACTTGAAAAAACTTTTAAACCAACCAATCCTTATATATATTTATTTAAAAATACCACATAGCCAAATATAATTTTTATGTAAATTAAATAATATGTAAAATATGCAAATTGCATTACATTTCAAAAGCAAACTAAAATTATACATTAATAGAACCCACAAAACCAAATACACATAATCACTACAATTTGATCAACTTATATTTGACATTTGTACTTTATAACATGTACAATCAATTTTAATCATAATTAAAGTACTAACTTATACATTATACAACATTTATCTAACATCAAGTAGGTCACTTATACATCACACTAAAAGTCATATAATTCCCATGGTTTACTATTGCTCAAATCACTATTCATTTGGTCATTTATTATCATCTCACTTATATACCATATTAAACAAAACAATCTCAATAGATAATCATTATTTAACTTCATTAACCATACCTATTTATTTAACCATTTAAACACTTTTAGTACACATACATTTTCCATGCAAACCGAACCAACATAATCTATGCATATTTGAACATACACATACATCATTAATTTCTTAATCCGTTAATAACCAAAACTAAGTTTCATTCATTAAAACATAACATACCCTATATCATGCACATCTTAATATACCCTAAACAAGCTTAACATCTGAACTCATGTTTATAATTGACTATACATACACCAAAACTGAATTCACAAACATATACATGCAAAAACATTAACCAATTTTTTTAAAGCATATAACTCACAAAAGTAATAATTAAACTCCAAAGTCAAACATGATCAATTATATATATACCACCATTATCAAGCTAATTCCAAATCATATAAAACATAACTCAAACAATACTTATTTAAATCACATATCATTTTAACCAAAATGAACTCAATCCATAAGCAAACTTAACCAAAATCAAACATGGAAATTTAGCCATTTTTGCATGGCCTTATACAAACCATAGTCAACATTTCAAAAGTATGTTCCAACCTATACATGCCATAATTCAAGTTCAACTATATAAATACCGAAACAGTGGATAGTGTGATGAACTTTACTATGATCCCCGAGCTCGTAACTTGCTTCAAAATATGTAAAATAAAACCACATGTATACACAGAGTAAGCTTTTATAGCTTAGTAAGTCATAAGCAAATAAATAAACTTTTATAGCTTAATAAGTCATAAGCAAATAAACAGTTCAAATTATATAATGAATTCATTTAAGTTAACCAAATTATATTAAACTTATCACTCCTTAATCTCAAACTATAGAATTACATATATAATACATTTCATACTCCACTTTCCACCTTGGCCGAATGTTCAAGTGATCAAATTTATCAAATGTTATTCAACTTTCATATTCAAAATGTCATTAAATAACCAAACATACATATTCTCAATACACAAACTCAAGAATCATAATATAACATCATATACATTTATTACTTATTTGGCCGAATATATATATTATAATCACATATGTATTTCATTTGTATCGAATGCAATTTGTAACAAATAATCAAATTACTCACTTACCTTAATTCAAATAAGTAACAAGCTAATTCATACCTGGTCATTTAGCTCGTTTTACACATTTGATCACACTTATCGTTGCCCATTGAATCATTCGGAATTGGATAAGAGACTAGAATAATCACACATATAGTACAATGCCAACGTCCCAGACGTGGTCTTACATGTAATCACATATCGATGCCACTGTCCTAGATAGGGTCTTACTCGCATACAAATATCGGAGTCACACATATCAATGCCATGGTCTTACTCGCACACATAAATCGGAATCTTATGTCATGACATATGTATCCTAACTATTCCTAAGGTTCATACGGGACTTTCGGATGTCGTAACTTGGTTGAAACGAATTCGAAAATATAGTAGTCAAGCCTTTTCATATTCCGCCATAACAAATATAAATCCATACATTTCATAACAACATATATATCTAGTATTTAATTACAATTAAACACGTCTATTTGCTTATAAACTTACCTCGGACGATGAAAAACCGGTACGGACCAACTAGTCAACAACTTTAGTTTTCCCCCGATCTAAATCTGATTTTCTCTTTTCTTGATCTAAATTAATATATATTAAACTTATTAAATCAAATATTCTATAAAAATTATCCAAAAACACACAAATGAGAAAATTACACTTTTACCCCTAATATTTCACATTTTTCACAATTTAGTCCCTATTGTACAAAACACAAAATATGCAAAATCTCACAACAACATAGCTAGGCCGAATCTTCCTTATATTCATACTAGTCCATACATTTAATTTATTTCATATTTTAGTCCCTCAATTTATTATTTCTTCAATTTAGTCCTAATTACTCAAAATCATCAAAAACTCCAATACAAAACATGTTAATCTAAAACATATCTTTCATTTTTCATCATCAAATAAAAAAAATCACAAACTCTCATCAATGGCATAACTCAAAATATTCATCAAAATAAAAAAATTAAAGCGTGGGTCTTGAAGATTACTAAGCAACAATCTCAAACAAGTAAAAAAATCAAAAACCGAGTCAAAACCATGCCTTAATCAAAAGAAACAATAGCCAAACCCCAAGCTTGTATTTTTTCTTTCTTTTGTTCTTTTATTTCGGCAAGAAGATGATAAAATGGCTTTATTTTCATGCCATTTGTTTTATTTATTTAACATTAATAATATATTTACCTAACCATCCATTAAAATATTTATAATTACCAAAATGCGAAACCAAAAATTCTACTAAAATTTTAATGGTCAAATTACAACATAAAAACCTTCCCTTTAATAAGCCTTAACAATTAAGCACTTCTAATAAATAGCCAGCCACTTTTATATTTTACGCGATTAAGCCTTTTATTTAATCGGCACTCAAATGACAAAATTAAATCACGAAAATTTCACACACATAAATTAATTTTTAAACATTTTTCTGAGTCAGATTCGTGGTCCCGAAACCACTGTTCCAAAGAGGGTCTAAATCGGGCTATTACAACTCTCTCATCTTAAGGATTTTCGTCCCCGAAAATCTTACCAGTGAATAGGTTTGGATAACATTCTTTCATTGCATCTTCTGGCTCCCACGTTGCTTCCTCAACTCCTTGTTTATGCCATAACACTTTAACTAAAGGAATTTTCTTGTTTTGCAATTCTTTAATCTCGTGAGCCAGAATACGAATCGGTTCTTCCTCGTACGTCATATCGGGCTTAATCTCAACCGCAGTTGGGCTAATCACATATGAAGGATCAGATTGATATCTACGAAGCATCAAAACATGAAATACATTGTGGATCTTTTCTAACTCAGGTGGCAAGAACAGTCTATAAGCAACCGGCCCGACACGCTTTATAACCTCATACGGCCCAATAAATCTTAGACTCAATTTCCCTTTACGACCGAATCTGAGTATTTTCTTCCATAGTGAGACTTTCAAAAAAACTCTATCCCCAATCTGAAACTCTATATCTTTACGTTTCAAACCCGCATACGATTTTTGACGATCTAACGCTGTTTTCAGACTTTCACGGATCACTTTTACTTTCTGTTTTGTTTTTCTGATTAAATCAACACCGTGTATCTTGTTTTCACTAAGCTCAGTCCAAAACAAAGGTGTACGACATTTACGACCATACAAAGCCTCATAGGGTGCCATTTTGATACTCGATTGAAAGCTATTATTGTATGTGAATTCAATCAATGATAAGTATCGTTCCCATGTACCTTCAAACTCGAGAATGCAACATCTCAACATATCCTCAAGTATCTGTATGATTCGCTCGGACTGACCATCTGTCTGGGGATGGAAAGTAGTGCTAAAATACAATTTGGTACCCAGTGCATTTTGCAGTTTCTTCCAAAACTGTGACGTAAATCTCGGATCTCTATCCGATACAATGGATATAGGTACTCCGTGTCATCTCACAATCTGAGAAACATATAACTCAGTAAGTTTTTTTGGTGTATAATCTGTACGAACCGGAACAAAGCGACCATATTTAGTCAATCTATCTACAATAACCCAGATTGCATCTTTCTTGCTCGGTGTCAATACTAAACCGGATACAAAATCCATTGTAACTCTGTCCCATTTCCATTCAAGTATCATGATTGGCTGAAGCAATCCAGAAGGTACCTGATGTTCGGCTTTTACTTGTTGACAGACTAAACATTTCAAAACAAAGTCAGAAATGTCTCGTTTCATACCTTACCACCAATAGTGCTGTTTCAGATCATTATACATCTTTGTACTACCCAGTGAACTGATAACTGACTGCTGTGAGCTTCGTTCAAAATCATTTGAATCAACTTTGGATTTCTCGGAACACATATTCGGTTTCTAAACCTCAGACAACCTTCGTTTTCAACTTAAAACTCCGAATCATCATTCGAATTACATTGGACATGTTTTGCAATAATTTCATCATCAACTTTTTGGGCATCATAGATTTGTTGAACAAATAACGGTCTTGCTTTTAATTCAGCTATTATCGAACCATCATCAGACATAGCCATATGTGCATTCATTGCACGCAAAGTAAACAGTGATTTTTGACTTAGAGCATCAGCAACTACATTAGCCTTTCCCGGATGATAGTCAATCACAAGCTCGTAGTCTTTTAGCAATTCTAACCATCGGCGTTGTCTCAAATTCAGGTCTTTCTGAGTCATCAAGTATTTCAGGCTTTTGTGATCAGAATAAACATGACATTTTCACCGAATAGATAGTGACACCAAATTTTTAACGCAAACATGATAGCTGCAAATTCTAAGTTGTGTGTCGGATAGTTCTTTTCATGTGGCTTCAACTGTCTCGAGGCATAAGCTATAACTTTGCCTTCCTGCATCAAAACATAGCCCAAACCATTAAAAGGAGTATCACTATAAACAACAAATTCTTTACCTGATTCTGGCTAAACTAGTACTGGAGCTTCGGTCAAAAGGGCTTTCAACTGATCAAAACTTTTCTGACCACTCGAACTTAACATCTTTCTGCAATAGCTTTGTCATTAGGGCTACAATCATAGAGAAACCTTTCACGAACCATCTATAATAACTAGCAAGTCCCAAAAAACTTCAGACTTCAAAAACATTCCTCGGAGGTTTCCAATCAAGTATAGCTAAAATTTTGCTCGAATCCACTCGAATACTCGATGCTGATACAACACGGCCCAGAAATCTGACTTCGCTTAACCAGAACTCACATTTACTGAACTTCACATACAACTATTTATCTCGCAAAGTCTGTAACACCAGTCTCAGATGTTCGGCATGTTCGGTTTCATCACAGGAGTAAATCAAAATGTCATCTATGAACACAACTACAAACTGATCCAAATAATGTCTAAAGATCCAATTCATCAAATCCATAAAAACAACAGGTGTATTAGTAAGTCTGAAAGGCATGACTAAAAACTTATAGTGTCCGTACCTCGTTTGGAAAGCAGTCTTTGGCACATCGGAGTCTTTAACTCGCAACTGATAGTAGCCGGATCTCAAATCTATCTTCGAAAACACTGTAGCCCCTTTCAGTTGATCAAACAAATCATCAATCCGTGGCAACGGATACTTATTCTTTATAGTCACCTTATTGAACTGTCTATAATCGATGCACATTCTCATAGTTTCGTCCTTCTTTTTCACAAATAAAACTGGTGCACCCCAAGGAGAGAAACTCGGTCACGCGAAACCTCTATCTGTCATCTCTTGTAACTGAGCTTTCAATTCTTTTAATTCAGTAGGAGCCATTCTGTTCGGAGCTATCAATATCGGAGTAGTCCCTAGCACTAATTTAATATCGAACTAAACTTCTCGAATAGGTGGCAAACCTGATAATTCTTCAGGAAACACATCTAGATACTCACACACAATAGGTACTGATTCAATCTTTCTTTCGGTTACTTTACTGTCAAGCACATATGCAAAATAAGCTTCACAACCTTTTCTTACATATTTCTGAGCTAACATCAAGGAAATCACTGCCGATAAACCATTCAAATCATTAGATTCAATCCGAATAATCGTATCATTCTGGCACCGTAAATCAATAGTCTCGCTTGCAGTTTACAACAACATCATGCAAAGTTAACCAGTCCATACCCAGAATTATGTCAAACTCATCAAATGGCAACAACATCAAATCAACCGGAAAGTACGGATCTCGAATCATCAGGGGGCAATTCTTACACACTTTTCAACCATAACACACCGGCCCAAGGGGTTTGATGCTCTAATCACAAAATCAGTAGACTCAACAGGTAAAGTCTTACTGAATACTAAAGTCTCACTCACATAAGAATGAGTCGAACCAGGATCAATCAATGCAATTAAACTAGTATCATAGAGAGTAAATGTACCAGTAATAACATTTGGGGATGAGGCCTTCTCGCGTGCATGAATAGATAGGCTCTGGTACGTGCACGAGCCTCAGATCTAGCTACTGTATGTTTAGACCCTCTCTGACTGCCACTCATATTGCCCGTATTTCTGGGTGGTCTACCTCGAGCTGCAGTGTTACCCAATCTCGTATTTTATACTGGATTTTGTTCAGCTAACTCTGGGCATTCACGAATATAATGATCCATTGATCCACATTTAAAACAGGTCTGATCATGCAATCTGCAACTACCTGGATGTCGCTTACCGTAATGTTTACACTCGGGTTGATTTGATTGACATTTCTAACACTAGCTACTAAGGTAGCTCTCGAGCTCACAGGTGGTTTATCCCGATCCCGTCATGGATAACCTGAAGTAGCCTTAGAACGGCTTAAATCATCTCAAAACTTCTTTGGTGCTGACTGAAATGACTTACTTGATGATCTCTTACGTGCATCTCTAGCTTCAAAGTTAACTTTTCTTTTCTCTTTCCCGAGCTCTTCAGCTTTGCAGGCTCGCTCAACCAGTACTACGAACTCTTTTATCTCTTGTATGCCAACTAGTAGCTTAATGTCTTCGTTTAGTCCATCTTCAAATCTTTTACACATTATAGCTGCGGTTGAAACATACTCTCGAGCATACTGACTGAGTCTCACAAATTTTCGCTCATACTCTGTCACAGTCATCCAACCCTGTTTCAACTCCAGAAATTCATTGTGTTTCTGGTCGATAAATCTCTGGCTGATGTATTTCTTGCGGAACTCAGTCTAAAAGAACTCCCAAGGCACTTGCTCTTTCAGAACTACCGATACCAGTGTATTCCACCAATGATATGCAATGTCTCGTAAAAAATATATGACACATTTTAAACATTCATCTGGAGTACAAGATAGCTCATCGAACATATGGATAGTATTATCAAGCCAAAATTCATCTCGCTCAGCATCATCATCATCATCAGTAGCTTTGAACTCTTCGGCCTTGTGTTTTCTGATTTTATCAACAGGTGGCTTAAGCAATCTCAACGGATCACTCATTTGAGGTATACAGGTATCGAAGATAGATTAGTCTGGGGTGGAGGTTGTTGTGCAACCGGATTAGTCCGGATATATTGAGTAAACTAGTAGTTCATCATTTGGTAAAAGGCCTTTTTAGCCTCTCCTTCTTGGCTACTCGAGGTCGGTCGAGAATCAACCGGCGCTGCCCCTTGCGCTGGAATAGGCGCTACACTTTCATTATCATCAACTACAGCTCTGTCAGGTCCATTTACTATACGAAAACATATTTTCGAATGTCAGTAGTCATCACACTATCACAGCATATAATATGGCTTGTATAGCTAAACTCACGCGCGCTATGTTAGTCCAAGAATCGACTAAACCATGGCTCTCATACCAATAAAATGTAACACCCCTAACCCGTATCCATCACCAGAATAAGATTATGAGGTATTACCAGACAGGACACAATTTTCAAATAATCATAAATATGCACTTGCACAAACTTTTAAACCAACCAATCCTTATATATATATTTATTTAAAAATACCACATAGCCAAATATAATTTTAATGTAACTTAAATAATATGAAAAATATTCAAATTACATTACACTTCAAAAGCAAACTAAAATTATACATTAATAGAACCCACAAAACCAAATACACATAATCACTACAATTTGATCAACTTATATTCGGCATTTGTACTTTATAACATGTACAATCAATTTTTATAATCATAATTAAATTACTAACTTATACATTATACAACATTCATCTAACATCAAGTAGGTCACTTATACATCACACTAAAACTCATATAATTCCCATGGTTTACTATTGCTCAAATCACTATTCATTTGGTCATTTATTATTGTCTCACTTATATACCATATTAAACAAAACAATCTCAATAGATAATCATTATTTAAATTCATTAACCAAACCTATTTATTTAACCATTTAAACACTCTAAGTACATATACATTTTCCATGCAAACCGAACCAACATAATCTATGCATATTCGAACATACACATACATCATTAACATTTTTAATCCGTTAATAACCAAAACCAAGTTTCATTCATTAAAACATAACATACCCTATATCATGCACATCTAAATATACCCTAAACAAGCTTAATATCGGAACTCATGCTTATAATTGACTATACATACACCAAAACCGAATTCACAAACATATATATGCAAAAACATTAACCAATTTTTTTAAAGCATATAACTCACGAAAGTAATAATTAAACTCCAAAGTCAAACATGATCAATTATATATATACCATCATTATCAAGCTAATTCCAAATCATATAACACATAACTGAAACAATACTTATTTAAATCAAATACCATTTGAACCAAAATGAACTCAATCCATAAGCAAACTTAACCAAAATCAAGCATGGAAATTTAGCCATTTTCGCATGGCCTTATACAAACCATAGTCAACATTTCAAAAGTACGTTCCAGCCTATACATGCCATAATTCAAGTTCAACTATACAAATACCGAAACAGTGGATAGTGTGATGAACTTTGCTGGCGATCCCTGAGTTCGTAACTTGCTTCAAAATCTATAATAGAATCACATGTATACACAAAGTAAGCTTTTATAGCTTAGTAAATCATAAGCAAATAAATAAGCTTTTATAGCTTAATAAGTCATAAGCAAATAAACAGTTCAAATTATATAATGAATTCATTTAAGTTAACCAAATTATATTAAACTTATCACTCCTTAATCTAAAACTACAAAATTACATTTATAATACATTTCATACTCCACTTTCCACCTTGGCCGAATGTTCAAGTGATCAAATTTAACAAATGTTATTCAACTTTCATAATCAAAATGTCATTAAATAACCAAACATACATATGCTCAATATATAAACTCAAGAATCATAATATAACATCATGTACATTTATTACTTATTTGGCCGAATATATATATTATAATCACATATGTATTTCATTTGTATCGAATGCAATTTGTAACAAATAATCAAATTACTCACTTACCTTAATTCAAATAAGTAACAAGTTAATTCATACCTGGTCATTTAGCTCGTTTTACACATTTGATCACACTTATCATTGCCCGTTGAACCATTCAAAATTGGATAGGACACTCGAATAATCACACATATAGTACAATGCCAACGTCCCAGACGTGGTCTTACATGTAATCACATATCGATGCCACTGTCCCAGACAGGGTCTTACTCGCACACATATATCGGAGTCACACATATCGATGCCATGGTCTTACTCGCACACATAAATCGGAATCCTATGTCATGACATATGTATCCTAACTATTCTTAAGGTTCATATGGGACTTTCGGACGTCGTAACTCGATCGAAACGAATTCAGAAATGTAGTAGTCAAGCCTTTTCATATTCGACCATAAAAAATATAAATCCATACATTTCATAATAGCATATATATCTAGTATTTAATTACAATTAAACACGTCTATTTGCTTATAAACTTACCTCGGACTATGAAAAGCTGGTACGGATCGGCTAGTCGACAACTTTAGTTTTCCCGTGATCAAAATCTGATTTTCTCTTTTCTTGATCTAAATTAATATAAATTAAACTTATTAAATCAAATATTCAATCAAATTTATCCAAAAACACATAAATGGGAAAATTACACTTTACCCCTGATATTTTACATTTTTAACAATTTAGTCCCTATTGCACAAAACACAAAATATGCAAAATCACACAACAACATAGCTAGGCCGAATCTTCCTTATATTCATACTAGTCTATACATTTAATTTATTTCACATTTTAGTCCCTCAATTTATTATTTTTTCAATTTAGTCCTAATTACTTAAAATCATCGGAAACTCCAATACAAAACATGTTAATCTAAAACATATCTTTCATTTTTCATCATCAAACAAGAAAAATCACAAACTCTCATCAATGGCATACCTCAACAATTAAGCACTTCTAATAAGCCTAAAATTTTAATGGTCAAATTACAACATAAAAACCTTCCCTTTAATAAGCCTTAACAATTAAGCACTTCTAATAAATAGCCAATCACTTTTATATTTTACGCGATTAAGTCCTTTTATTTAATCGGCACTCAAACGACAAAATTAAATCACGAAAATTTCACACACACAAATTCACACATAATAAAACCAAAAATTAATTTTTAAATATTTTTCTGACTCGGATTCGTGGTCTCGAAACCACCATTCCAAATAGGGTCTAAATTAGGCTATTACACCTAATTAGCAATTAGCCGAAGGTCCAAAGTGGCTACTAAACCATTTTCCATATAGAGCTAGTGGAGGATGATGAAATTTTCCATTATATGTGTTTAAGAAAAAGTTATGTTAATTAAACCATGGTTAAATTAATTAAACTACGTTAATTAATTACCAATTAGGGTATTAAATCATAAGTAAGTGGATTTTTTTCATCATTTTCATTAGCTTGTCGTCCTCCATAACCAATAAATTGAAAGAAACTCCAAAGTTTTCTCTTTTTCATTTAGTCATTAATTTCGTAAGTAAACTAAGCCCTTTTTCATGTAATTTTTATAGATTTGGGATCATGAAAGCTTGATTTAGCTAGCCCATGTACCAATTTGATCAATTGTTAAATTTTAGAAAGTTTCCATTGTTGACTAATTGATGAATTAGGTTTGGGATTGATAGATATTGAGCTTACTTTATGAAAATGACTAGATTGTAAAGTTAATCTAGCATGTTTGTTAAAATTTTTACATTAGGGACAAAATTGAATAAATGTAAAACCTATCATGAAATTATGTTAGAAATAGAAAGTATAAGGTCCTTGATGAAAGTATGTGAAATTGGATTTTAATCCAAAGCTAGGAATCGAAAGTTATGCCTATCCTGAGTTCAGGGACTAAATTGAATAAAATAAAAAAAATGTAGGAAGTTGAAATGGATTTAAATAGGATCATACATCTCATGACATTGTATGAGAATATTTGGTATTGATTTGGTAAATAAAATATTTTTATTGATCAAGAATTGGACCAAAGTGAAGTAAATAGGTGAAAAGTTAAAATTGTGGATTAGTCTTTGAAGAATCCACCAGTTTTGTGTTTTGAATAGGTAAGTTCATATGAAACTTACTATCTTATCTTGTATTATATGTATGATGTCGCATGTGAAAATAGTATGCGAAATGTCCAAGTATAAACGTCGAATCAAGTAATATAATGATATGTAAGATCGTCTCCACAGGGATCAGTTAGGATTAATTTGGTTATGTTATTGCTATAAAGTGTATGATTTATGCTATGGCAAAATAGTGATAGAAATGTAATGATAATTAAAATGATGTTGATGCATGAAAAATGTAAACAAACAAATATATATAAAAATACTATTAGAAAGATATCAGGGCAAGAATGAGAGGATCAAATATGTTGAACGGGAAGGTTGGGATTACTAGGAATCTACTTTTATAAACCAAAAATACCTCAGCAAAATCTTAACCATTTTACCGCTTAGAACAAATCTAAGGTAGTCTACTTCTTTCGAAAGCAAGGCCTTAGGTTACCCCACCTAAAGCAATATATGTTTATAGGTCCATATGTGATTCCCAGCGCGGATTTCTCTTTGTTCTGTATAAACACTGCTGTATGTTTAGAAACTGCTATGGGTATTCTGTCGAACAACCACTTGTATCATTCAATTTCAATCCAACTAACCAAACCTTTTCAGAATTATATTATGTTTATAAGCATACTAAACATTCATCTACGTCTAGAGTCTGCATGCATGCAATTCAAGAAGAACAAATTGAATGAAACAATAAAATAGATTAGATCAAAGCTTCAACATCAATGGAAAACTAGAGTATCATCTAGTAAACCCAACCCAATAAGATTTAGCTCATGAGTTGATTAATCAAATCCAAATTCGAAATACCATTTAACATCTTAAATAAGTAATCGCACAAAGAAGCAATGTAAAAGAAAATAAGGAAGAGCTTCAGGAAGCACGCTTTCACTAGTCCAGCCCTCAATTACGGTGTTGTAATGTTTCACAAAAGCCTAATTGACTTCTTTCATCCGCTTTCTTACATTCTGCTATGCTTTTTGCCTACTACTACTACCCTCTATTTCTGCCTCAAGATCTTTCCCCTGAGAAAAGCTTGTTTTCTCTCCCCTCTCTCTTTTGGATCTTTCTCACTTTTTTATAGGGTAGATCTCCCTCTCAGTACATAATTTTTCTTCCCTTTTTTAGGTAGATATTTTTTTTTACAAGTACAGGGCATGAATTGAGTGCTGACTCGGTGTCTTCCTAGAATTGTCATGGCATTAATGTTTACAATCCGTCCAACCTTTTGCCGTGACAAATCTTTACTCCTTCATTCCTTTTCCTTATTCTACATCTTCCATCCAAATACAAACAAATCTTTTCCACCCACAAGTAAAAGTAACATAATAATATTTAAGCACTATCCAAGCTTCATGATGCAATATTCTAAAAATACTAATATAATATTGTAAAATGCAAATACATCTGCTTGATTACAAAAAATTAACCAAGTCTAGAGGCTTGAAGTTTAACTCTTTTCAAGAGTTATCACACCCCCAAACCTTAGTTATTGCTTGTCCTCAAGCAAAATATGCATGAATGCATGAATTACCACAACAACATAATCACCTTGGTAATGCAAACCATGTCGAGCATATTTTGTACTTCAGTTCTCAACAATCTTTTATTTCTAAAAATTTGCTCAAGTTTCATAAGCTTGTTTAGCAAAAGTAGCACATAAAATATTGCCCCTAAAATTAATCATGCAATTTCAACTATAGTAAGTACCTCCTAATGTACTTAGTTTATCTTTCATCTAAACTTAGTTTTCTTTTTAAATCTGGCCTTGCATAAACCCAATGACATATATTTTTGCTAAGGGATTCATCTTGTCACATTCATTACTTGACAATCTCAGTGGAGCATGCCAAATGTTCTATTATATCAAAATTTGAATGGAACTCACTCATGAAGCTAAGTCTTTTGACTTAGATGATGGATGTAGCAAATAACTACCTCATTAGCTACTCAGCCTATTACTACAGTGGACTGCCCCTAAAGTACTTTATTCTCCCCTTTTTTTTTTAACACACTCTTACTTAAACTTGCTTTTCTAATCAACAACACAATAGAGCAAACAACGTATTGCTGACCTATTTGATATTTTCAAGTATTGGAGTGTTTCATGGTATTTCTTTAATTTTGTTTTGCAATGTCATTCATTATTAAACGTTGCCATATCACTGAACTTAGCTTCAAGAACCTCTAAAATTATTAAAAGAAACTTTCTATAGACTAATTGTAACTAGAATTAGTACATTCTACATTTATGGATCAATTTGCAAGCAACTATCCTAAGCTAAACATACGTAATTCACTGTCACAATTTTCTACGTTTAGTGAAGAATTAAGCTCCTCATTGAACATCATAAGCAAAAATATACTTTTCACAACCTAACAATCTTTGCCATTTATGTATGTTATGACAAAATTAATGAAAAAATGAACAAAAATACTAAAATGAACATACTTAACTAAATACCTTATGCATCCTATATGCACAACACACCCCCAAACCTAAGATATGCATTGTCCTCAATGCATGAAAAAAGAAGAATCAATAATGGAAAAACATATATATATATATAGAAAATGATATCACAAAAACAATGAATGCATGATGGAATGAAAATAAATTGATTAAATTCTTATGGCTAAGTTTTCGTTATTACTATAATTTGTGTGGGTGGGTTTGCGTGCAGCATGCTTGTAGCGCAACTTCCGTTTCAACGTATGGAGTGGCACTTCCTCCTCCTCATCACCAGATTTGGTGAGATCATCAATGATCTAATTGATCTTTCGATCTTGTGCAGACAAAGGTTCAATCGATGGAGGTGGGACAGTAGCAATGCTATCCATAGGTGGTACAGGAGTTAGAGTTACTTCTACTCTTTCCTTATTATCAGTATCAATACTGATTGATTCAATCATTTCTTCTTCCACATGCTTCTGTTCTTCTTGTCGTTCAGTAGCAAACAGTGTGGGGATAGGGTTTATCGCACCGGCCTTTGCTTCAGCTTCCCCTACCACTTCATCTGCATGCAGTTCCTTGGGAAAGTTAAAAAATGTAGGCATATGCTTGGTGAAGTTCTTTTGAAGGGACTTTTTATGGCAGCGTCTCTCCTTTCCACATAGGCCAGAATATGGCCATTTATTCTTATGATTGTGCCAAGTTTGTAACAATCCTCATTTGCTGGGTCTAAAATAAAGTGAACTGTGACAGCCCAAAATTGACCCTAGTCGGGAAGTGGTTTCGGGACCGCTAAACCGAGTCATAAAAATAATTAACCGTCATAATTGATGCTCATTATATGTACATGTGCATGTGTGAAAATTTCGTGTTTGAATTTTGTTTAATTGTAGGTGAATTTTAGTAAATAGGACTTATGTGAGAAAATTTTGAAATGTGATAGGTCAAAGCATAAGGATCTATTAGTGCATGAAATAAAAAGGGGGACTTGCATGTCAATTTCCCCCCCCTAATTAGTAGTGGCCGGCCATGACAAGCATGGTAGACCAAGTGTGATGGGCAAGAACATGTCATAAACATGTTGAGTTAGTGTTTCATGGGAAGTATGATAAAATAAGGAGCATGGGCATAAAATAATGAAAGGGAATACGATGAAAACAAAAAAAAAAGTGTGTGGTTGTTCCCCCCCCATTTTGCCGAAACTAGAAAGAAAAAACGAAAAAAAAAAGTGTCCATCTTTCTTCATTTCCCTTGGCCGAATGTTCTAAGGAAAAAAGAAAAACAAGTTGTGTTCTTTGGTTCTTCTTGGCCGAATTGAAAGGAAGAAGAAGGGAGTGAAGCAATCGGTCATCTTAGGTCACTATTAAGGTAAGGAAGTTTGTACTAGCTTTTGAAATTTTAGTTGATATTGAGTGAGTTATCAAGTGATTTTTGTAAACCATGTTGAAATTTTGATTTTAGGGGTGAGTATTGTTTTCGGCTATAAAAGATTAATAAGGGTGATGATTGTGTTTCATGCTAAACTTAGATGAATAATGGTAGTTGCTTACATCTTGATATCTATGAGTTCCTTTCTTGGTTCTACCATAGACCTACGAAGTATATGTTTATTTGGTGTTGTTGGAGGTTTATGATAGAAGCTAATGAGTGAGAGTTTGATAGGTACTATGAGGTTAAACTTCATGAGATTGTAAGCTTGTAAGTTGGATGATGAAATTCATGCTTTGTGAAGGTAAATGGTGTAGAAGGAGCATTCGGCCATGAAAAAAAAATAAAGGGAAATTTACGATGAATTAAGTTGGAAGCTATTATAATGTACTTGTGCATTCGGGTATGGGATGAAAATATATGAGATGGCTATAATCAGCCTTGTGATTCGGCTCTTGCATATATATATATTTGCACATGATGTATTGGTATGGTACATATATATATCATCCCAAGGTATATGTTTATATATGGTGGTGGTTTAGTTATGGAGTAAATGATGGATGCGTATTGAGTTATAATATGTAATGCATTAGTTAGTAAAATGTATGCCATTTATGTGTGGTATTAAGTATATAATCGGCCTCAACATAGACATGCATATTCGGCCATAGGAAGAAGATTGGTGTTGCATGTATTCGGTTAGAGGCAAGCATATTGATGCTTTTGTCTTGGCTTAGAAAATTCGGCCAAGGGGGAAAATTAGCTAAAATGTTGAGTTTGATTCATGATTCCGTACATATGTGACTTTAATGTCTAATGTATAAATATGGGCTAAGTGCCTTGTGTTCCTCTTTTCGATGCTCAAATGATTAAATCAATTTATTTGTTTAATTAAGCTCAAGAGCAAAGGGGAACTAAATCCGATAAAGGGAAGGAAAAAGTGGTCGAATAGCTATCGGAATCGTTCGACAACATCCGAGGTAAGTTCTTGAGTAATAGAGCTTAAATTATGATTTGATTAGATCATGTTTTAAGCAAATCAAAATCATGCTCTTTGTGTGTGGCTATTGAGCCGAAATTGCAAGAATGATAAGTGTCTTGTGTTCGAGTTTTGCTAACGAAAATGAAATACGAATGTGCCATGATTTATTGTTAAATGTGCATGGTTATTTGAATGATGTCCGGGCTAAGTCCCGAAGGCTTTGTGCTAAGTGACCATATCCGAACTAAGATCCGAAGGCATTTGTGCGAGTTACTAAATCCGGGTTAAGTCCCGAAGGCATTTGTGCGAGTTACTAAATCCGGGTTAAGTCCCGAAGGCATTTGTGCGAGTTACTATAACCGGGCTATGTCCCGAAGGCATTTGAACGAGTATCTATATCCGGTTAAATTCCGAAGGTATGTGATTTGGGAATGAATGATCTTGCTGTAAAAATTTCAGTTAATACACTTGAAACATCCCAACATTGAGGTATGTTTCGTATGTGCTTTGAATTAGTTGAGCCCTTACAAATAAGTATTCGCTCAGTTGATAAATGAGCTACCGGCCTTTGGCTAAGTTGATCTTTGTGTATGAATAAAAGGGTTGGTAATGTGAAGTAAGTATGATATTGAAAATTTGTGCATATGAAATTATCCGTTTAGCTACATGAATGCTATACTTTTGTTGTGCTGGAATCCCTTGCTCAAAACTTACTAAGCATAAATTGCTTACTCCGTTTCTTTGATTCTCTGTTTTATAGATTTTGGTTCTTCAGCTATCGGACTCGGGATTTTGAAGTCGAAGTCGCCCACACTATCAAAGCCCCCTTTTGGTACAATTTTGGTTGAACTTCGAAATGGCATGTATAGGACTACCCTTTTTGTTGTGGGTCATGGACCCTTTGGACTTGTATAATTTTGGATAGCCATGCGAAAATGGCTTATATATGTTTGAGCATAATGTTATCATCATTTGGTATGGATATGGTTATTGAGAGGTGTGGATATGCTTAACAAGGATTGGCCATGGGAATGGTTAATCACTATCATAATTTGTGCTATTTATGCTAAAAGGGCTAGTTGAATCATGGAAACTATGAAATAGGTAAAGTCTACCTTAAAGGCAGATGCTGACAGCAGCAGTGATGTAGATTTGGAAAATCACTAAAAATAGTAGGAATGGAATTAAATAGTGAATAAATTATGTAAACGAACCTTGATGAATCTATTTTCATAGGAAAGTAACGAAACAATCATATGGACAGTATGTTAAGAGATATTCAGGTTCTCGTGAGACAGGGCCAGAACGGTTTCTGGATTTCCTGTTCCGACTTTGGAAATTCATTATAAATTAACTAGAGACAATTATGAGTCATGCCATATATGTATAGATTCCTCTCTGAGTCTAGTTTCTATAGAAACAAACCGCATCAGTATTGAAGCTCTGTGAAGGGAGATATCCAAGTCGTAATGCGCAAAGGTCAGTGTAGTCGATCCCTGTAACATGGGAGACTTTGACTAATAAACTGTAGAAAAATTTTTCTACAGTTTATTAGTCAAAGTCTCCCATGTTACAGGGATCGACTACACTGACCTTTGCGCATTACGACTTGGATATCTCCCTGTACAGGGCTTAAATACTGATGTCGTTTGTTTCTATAGAAACTAGACTAAAAGAGGAATCTATACATATATGGCATGACTCCTAATTATCTCTGGTTAATTTATAATGAATTTCCAAATTCGAAACAGGGAATCCAGAAACCGTTCTGCCCCTGTCTTACGAGAACCTGAATATCTCTTAACATACTATCCATATGATCGTTTCGTTACTTTCCTATGAAAATAGATTCATCAAGGTTCGTTTACATAATTTATTCACTATTTCATTCCCTTCCTACTATTTTTAGTGACTGCTGCTGTCAGCATCTGCCTTTAAGGTAGACTTTACCTATTTCATAGTTTCCATGATTCAACTAACCCTTTTAGCATAAATAGCACAAATTATGATAGTGATTAACCATTCCCATGGCCAATCCTTGTTAAGCATATCCACACCTCTCAATAACCATATCCATACCAAATGATTATAACATTATACTCAAACATATATAAGCCATTTTCGCATGGCTATCCAGAATTATACAAGTCCAAAGGGTCCATGACCCCCAACAAAAAGGGTAGTCCTATACATGCCATTTCGAAGTTCAACCAAAATTGTACCAAAAGGGGGGGCTTTGATAGTGTGGGCGACTTCGACTTCAAAATCCCGAGTCCGATAGCTGGAGAACCAAAATCTATAAAACAGAGAATCAAGGAGACGGAGTAAGCAATTTATGCTTAGTAAGTTTTGAGCAAGGGATTCCAGCACAACAAAAGTATAGCATTCATGTAGCTAAACGGATAATTTCATATGCACAATTTTTCAATATCATACTTACTTCACATTACCAACCCTTTTATTCATACACAAAGATCAACTTAGCCAAAGGCCGGTAGCTCATTTATCAACTGAGCGAATACTTATTTGTAAGGGCTCAACTAATTCAAAGCACATACGAAACATACCTCAATGTTGGGATGTTTCAAGCGTATTAACTGAAATTTTTACAGCAAGATCATTCATTCCCAAATCACGTACCTTCGGAATTTAACCGGATATAGCTACTCGTTCAAATGCCTTCGGGACATAGCCCGGTTATAGTAACTCGCACAAATGCCTTCGGGACTTAACCCGGATTTAGTAACTCGCACAAATGCCTTCGGGACTTAACCCGGATTTAGTAACTCGCACAAATGCCTTCGGATCTTAGTCCGGATATGGTCACTTAGCACAAAGCCTTCGGGACTTAGCCCGGACATCATTCAAATAACCATGCACATTTAACAATAAATCATGGCACATTCGTATTTCGTTTTCGTTAGCAAAACTCAAACACAAGACACTTATCATTCTTGCAATTTCGGCTCAATAGCCACACACAAGGAGCATGATTTTGATTTGCTTAAAACATGATCTAATCAAATCATAATTTAAGCTCTTTTACTCAAGAACTTACCTCGGATGTTGTCGAACGATTACTATGGCTACTCGACCACTTTTTCCTTTCCCTTATCCAACTGGGGTCCTCTAAGCTCTTGAGCTAATTCAAACAAATTTAACTCATTAAAGTCTCCTTTTGCTAGCTTATGGCCGAATATGACAAGGAGTTTGATAGGTCATATGACCACCCTTTTAGCTCAAATACACAATGGTCATACGCATTTTTAATCACATCAAGCAATTTAATACAATTCATTCGAACATCAAAAGAGAAGCTCAAGGTACTTAGCCCATATATACATTAGACATTAGAGTCACATGTGTACGAAATCACGAATCGAATTCAACATACTAGCTAATATTTCCCCTTAGCCGAATTTTCTAAGTCAAGCTAAAGCCATCAATAGGCTACCTATGGCCGAACATACACATAGCTTATGTACTTATTCATGTGGCCGAACATACATGTCTATGTTGGGGCCGATTGCAACACTTAATACATTCTACAAGTATGGTTACTTGTATTGACTAAACACCATTTTGTTTCAAGTTCAAAACTTGGCTAATACACACATATAGACACTAGTAAAGCATCCTCTCCCTTTCCATCAATTTAACACATGCATTACTCATTAATATACAAAAATTATATTTGGCCTTAGCACACAACTTGCTAGCCGATTCTTCTCCATCTAGCAACCAATGCACATATGTGCTCACTCAAAAATGCTAAAAAGAAGATTCAAGAATCATCAATCCACCATCACATGCATCATTAACAAGCTTCATATTTAGCATGCAATGGCATTAACACAAAATCCACCTAGGCCGAATATCATCCCCATGACATAGCAAAGATTTGAACCATGGGCTAATTAGAACTCAAGCTAGCAACTAAAAACATGCATGAATCTCATGGCACAACCTCAAACATACCTTGATCTAGATACAAGTATGGCCAAACCTCCTCCTAATCCTCTTCCAAACCAAACATGAAGCAAGAACTCCTTCCTCCTTCCTTAGAATTTTCGGCCAAAAAAAGATGAAAAAGGATGAACAAAATTTTTCTTTTCTTTTCTTTAACTCACGGCAATGGGGGGGAAACAACCACACATTTTTTTTTGTTTCCATTTCTTTATTACCCATACTCCTTATTTTATTTTTCCTAACATACCTCACTAACATAACATGTTTGTGACATGTTTCCACTCATAGCATGGCCGGCCACTATGCCTTAATTTGGGTAAATTGACATGCAAACCCATCATTTTCACAATATGCATTAATAGGTCACTTTGCATTTGCCTAGCACATTTCAAAATTTTCTCACATAAGTCCTATTTGATAAAATTCACTTACAATTAACAAAATTCAAACACGAAATTTTCACACATGCACATGTACATATAATGAGCATCAATTATGACAGTTAATTATTTTTATGACTCAGTTTAGTGGTCCCGAAACCACTTCCCGACTAGGGTCAATTTTGGGCTGTCACAAGGAATATGCATGAAAAACCCTAAAATAGATAAATTACTGAAATACCTTTAAAAGTGGAAAATTTACAGTTTTACCCCTAGTAGATAAATTACCGAAATACCCCTAGGGTTAAATTGACCTAAATGCATGTTTGACTGTTGTTATTTACTGCATGCCATGTTGTTATTATCTGATGCATGGGATTGAGATATTGACGGAGGAAGTACTGAAAGTGGCTTGTCCACGTACTGGAGGCTTTGCCTCAATTTACTGTTAACTAAGCAGCAAGGCTGCAACTGTGGAGTGTTAGGCTGAGTGGGTTGAGCTATTCCCCATATGGAGTGTAGGGCTGGTACGGGTGGAGTGTAGTGGTTGGTGGGTTGAGTAGTCTCCCCAAATGGGCTTGCATATGTTATTGATGTTGCATGTATTTTGAAATGGGCCTATGGGCCATACTGTTATCTGAATAAGGGGCTAAGGCCCAGTTTATTGTAATCTGAAAAGGGCTCTAGTCCAGTACCACTGTTACCTGAATGGGCTTAGGCCCAATAGGCTTGAGCTGACTTGGGCTTTGAATGGGTTTTCCTTACACACTGAGTTTCCCCAAACTCACCCCTTTTATTTTCATCCACGCAGGAAATCCCCAACCATAGTGGGCTTGGAGCTGTGAGGGAATTCGGAGTGGCCACCCGTTCTGAAAGTTTGATTTTCTTCTGGTGAACTGGACATCCTTTTATTTACGTTTGAAGTTTTGGGTTTTTAAATGTAATAAGGCCGCTTAATTATTTTTGATGGTTTTAATATGTATTACTAAGATAGGTATTACTTATTTTAACTGTTGAAATTGGATAGCTTTAGGGCGCGTTTTCAAAAACAACAATTGATTTCAAAATAACACGACAACGAACAAAGCTTCCGCAACGAAAGTATTTTCCAAAATTAATCACTTTTCCTAAAAATGACTTAATCAAATCAGTTTCCTAGAAATATCCATGACGTTAAGGTGTGGCAATGGCGGTATGCATGTCTAGGATTGGATCCGAAGGGAGCTTGATACTTAAGCAGTCCGATGGACTCACCACCTCTTTTCCGGTTTCCTACCTGGTGCACAGCTTCCATTCACTTTAACCTATAATGAAATTATCTTTTAAAACACTAAGTAAGTTTTTTCTGGATCAACAATAGAAAATATTTTGAACGCTTCGATGTGGCATGTCGGATCTGGTCATAACGTCTGGGCCGGGTTTGGGGTGTTACAACCTGTTACACACAAGTCTTGAAGAACTTGTTCAGACCATCCGTAGTGATTGTAGCAGCAAACTGAGTTTGTTCATCTTGAACATTAGATAAGCCGTACTGAACATTAATGGAATATTCATCAAATAACATTGATGCTCTTCGCATATGAATAAAAACATTGTTGGGAGAAGTAAGATGAGTATAAAACTCATGAACCACCTTTGTCAAAACATCCTTTAGATGCAAACAGAAAATCTTCCATCCATGTTGTTGTACCACAAAAGAAATAGATCCAGAAAGGTCTTATCTTGAAAAAGAAAGCTTTTTTCCAAGCAGAAAGGAAACTTCGAGATATTATGCGTGTACTGATCTTCCACTTCTTGGTTGAAAATGTGTGTGGTGGCAGAGCAGATGGTTACAGAGTAAAACATCTGGCCATTAGGAGAAGGTAGAGTAAATGGTAAACGAAAAAGGTGAAAACTTGCAGGAGTAAAAGAAATATAAGTAAATTTGGAGAAAAAGAAAACTTAGGTTAACTGTAAAAGAAGATGAAACGATTAGGGTAAAAGAAAAATAACACAGTAGTAAAATAATGGGGTGAAATGGGCGAGTGGATGGGCAATAATGATGGCTTGATTGTGGTGTGATTGAAATTGAAGGGAAAAGGAAAAAAATAAAAAAAAAATATTTGGAAGGCCAAATATTTAGGAAATAATTGCCGATGGGCCAAAGAGCAATGTAGGGCCCGAACCATTATTACCATGCAAATATTTGCAATACAAAATAAAATTTATTAAACAAAGTAAATGAAATAGCTAAGAGAAACTAAAAATCGACAAAACTAAAAACAAAAATAAAATCATCGAGACGCTGAAGTTAAACATCTCGGAGATCAATGGACTATTTATCTCGAGTCACAAGAACACCCCAGTAATGCTTCAAGCGTTTCCCATTGATGTTAAATGTGAGCCCAGTCTAAACATCTTTAACATCCACAGCTCCACAAGGATATACGTGGGCTACTTCAAAAGGTCCTAACCAACGAGATTTTAATTTTCCCTGAAACAATTTGAGCATAGAGTTGAATAACAACACTTGTTGTCTGGGTTCAAATTGTCGTGGCATAATCCTTTTGTCATGCCAATGCTTGGTCTTTTCTTCATACAGTTGAGCATTCTCGTATACCTGAGCTTAGAATTTATCCATTTCATTTAGCTCTAATAATCATTTCTGTCGACTAGTGATCCAATCTATGTTCAACTTTTTAATAGCCCAAAATGTTTTATGTTCCAGCTCAACGGGTAGATGACAAAGCTTCCCATAAACCAGCTTAAAAGGTGACATCCCCAATGGTGTTTTGAATGTAATACAATATGCCTACAAAGGTGTTTAAGCAGGCTTAAATGACCTTCTCTTGTTATAATCTCGAAATCTCAAATTTTAATGTCATTTGCTTTTACAAATCTCTTCAACCTTCTGAGCCTGCTCTGAAAGTTCTACAAATTCCGGTAACTTTAATGCTGTTACAAGCATATGGATCTCATCATTCAAACCATCTTCAAATTTGATACAAATTCCCTCCTCATTTGATACAATGTTATGAGCATACTTACTTAACTGCACAAACTCACATTCATACTTAGCTACAGTTTGATTTTCTTGTTTTAACTCGAGAAACTCTTTCTTTTTTCGATCAATGAACAATCGGTTAACATAATTTTTTCTCGAATTCATGCTGAAAGAAGTCCTAATTAACCCGATCATTCGATACCATCGAGCTTAAAGTATCCCACCATAGATACACCTCATCTTTTAGTAAGGACACTACACTCCTGAAGCAATCTTTAGGGGTGCACAATAACTTCGTAAAAACTCTCTTTGTGTTCAATAACCAATACTCAGCTTTTGAAGGATCATCATCTACCGCACATCCGAGCTCTTCTATTCCACATTTCCAATTTTTTTTTACAGATACCCGGGTAACCATTACAGGTACAAGGTTTAGAGTATTCAAGGGTGTCGAAGAAGACACAACATAGGGTAGAGGTGGTAGAGTTGCAAGATATGCTTGTTTAAATTTGTTGAACCATTGGTTCATCATTCCAAGAAATACATTTTTCATCTCATCACCCACAGATTGTGGAATAGACGCACTATTGCTTGCCTCAGGATTCAAAGCTTGAACATTACTTTCAATTTCATTAACTATAGCTCGATTTGATTTAGCTGACATCTTGAATCTATAAGAAACAAAAAGTTAGAACGAATCAAAAGCATCACACTATCACAAGGTATATGTGGGATGTATATTCTAAGTCTTACTTTGTAATATCCTGAAATAGGGCTTAATCGGAATAGTGGTTTCGTGATCACAAATTTGAGATAGAAATAATTATTTTATAATTATTTTGATGAATATGATATGATTGCATGATTGTGTGAAAATTTCGTGATGAAATTCTATGCCTAAATTGCTTAAATTGAAAGTAGGGACTAAATCGAATAAGTTGCAAAATTTGCATTCTAGAAGTTTTTAGTATGAAATTGCATTGAAATATTAATTAGGAGGTCTTAAATAGAATTTGACCAATTTCTAAGTCTATGGACAAAAATTGGACATGGATGGAATTTTTGGAAAGTTTACTAGTAAGGGCATTTTGGTCATTTAGTTATTAAAATGAATTAAAAACAAAATTAAAAGCCAAATTTTGTCCATCTTCTTCATTAGGCCGAAATTTCAAGGGTTCTCCATAGTTAGGGTTTGTTTCAAGCTTCCAAGCTCTATAGTAAGTGATTCCAAGCCTCGTTTTTAATGTTCTTTACGTTTTTGGAATCCCGGTAGCTCGATTAAGCTTATGTTAGCAATAATTCAACCTAGGGTTTATATTTGGAAAAATACACATAGGTAAAATTTGTGTATTTTGATGTTTTATGATAGAATATGGGGTTTTAAATTATGTTAGACAACTTGTGCTACTCGGTTTTGAGTGAAAACGAGTAAAAGGGCTTAATCGGTAAAAATACCTAATAGTCACAAGTATATGTTAGAGTAAGAATTTGATGTTGCCATAGAAGGGAAAAATGATCAGCATGTTATAAAACATAAGAATAAGGAATAAAGTTTAATTCCCGAGCCTAGGGGCAAAATGTAATTATACAAAAGTTTAGGGGCAAAAGTGTAATTTTTCCAAAGTTCGTATTAAATGCTGTTTTGATGAATGTATGTATTAAATAAGATTAATTTGGCATTATAGATCAAGAGAAACGAGATTCAAGTCGTGATCGAGGAAGAGAAAAGATTGTGGACTAAATTGCAAAATCTTTATATTTTGGTACCAAGGTAAGTTCATGTGTAAATAATGTAGCATAATTGTTATTTTTAAGTTATTGATGTTAATTATATGATATGCTGATTTTTATTATGAAATATATGCTTTGTGGCTATTTTCGAATAAAATGCAAATTATGTGTATTAATTGTTAAATATAAAGTACTACCGAGTATTGGTTTTGGTATTTTACGGAAGATGGCAAGGATATGTGTTCGAGGAAAATCCCGTTTGAACCTTAGGAATAGATTAGGATACAAGTGACATGTCACTAGGATGGTTGAGCATCCGAACTCGTTGAGTTGAGTCCGAGTTCACTTATGGATGCGAATGTCCGAACTCGTTGAGTTGAGTCCGAGTTCGTGAAATGTAACTAGGCATCCGAACTCGTTGAGTTGAGTCCGAGTTCACTTATGGATGCGAACGCCCGAGCTCGTTGAGTTGAGTCCGAGTTCACTTAGGGGCGGGTTACATGATTTCTTGATTACATATGAGGCACTTATGTGCAAATTATCCGTGTATCCGAGTTGTATTCCGATGTGTTCAACGGGTGAAATTTCTAGTGAAATGAAAGAACACTTAAGATGCAAGCGACGTATTGGTAAGTGTTGTGAAATGGACACTTTGGACAGGTATGTTCTTAACCCTCGGGTTGATAATAGATACAACAACGATAAGGTGGTAAGATGATGAATGATGTTTAGAAATATGACATATGTTTTGGTGATACCGTGCTAAAGTTGTTTGGTATATTTGTATTGTTATGTTACTTGTTATTTACATATGAACTTACTAAGCATTTATGCTTACTCCCTCCTCTTTATTTACTGTAGTTTTGAACAAGCCAGCTCGGGAATCGGGACGGGTCGAAGGTTCGATCACACTATCTAAAGGACTTTCATCTGGGTAAATGGCTTGTAAAACTTAAGTATGGCATGTATAGCAATATACCTATTTTGTGTAAATAATTTTATGATATAGCCATGATTGGTTGAGAAAATGTTTGATATTGATAAGTCATGGTGATGGTTAAATTTAGATCATGTTTGATATTATGGAAGTTTAATAGGTTATCTAGTTCATAAAAATTCATGGAAAGATGAAACTTGCCTTAAAACAGAATATTGCTGCAGCAATGACATGAATTTGAAAAATCACTAAAAATAGTATAAATGGAACTAAATAATGAGTAAGTTATGAAATTTAAGATTAATGAGTCTATTTTCATGTGGATTGAACAAAACAGGCATATAAGTTATATTTTATGAGATATTTAAACTTTTGTGAAATAGGGCCAGAGTGATTTCTGGATCCCCTTTTCTGACTTTAAAAATTCATACTAAATTTTAAAAAAATAATTAGAAGTTGTTATTTATATTTACAGATTTCTTATTGAGTCTATTTTTAATAAAAACAAACCTTGTAGTCATTGAATTTCTGTATAGAGAGATATCTGATTCGTAATACACATATGTTAGAGCAGTCGAACCCTGAAACACGGGAGACTTTAACTAATAAACTGTACTAATTGGACCAAACCAAAAATTCTAGAAAAAAATTAGTAAATAGATATATGAGTCTAGATTTAGGGAAAATTTACGGATCTTGATTTTGAGTTTCATAACTCGAGTTATGATTTTTCTTGTAACTGTGACGCGAGTAGCTAGAAAGCTGTGAATGTAGAAACAAAGATTTGAAGTTCTTAAATTGATAAATTATGTTCGGTAACCCCTCAAGCTTGACTCCGATGATGGTCTCGGGCATGGGGGTGTTACACACTTTGCTATGTTAATCCTAGAATCGATTAAATCGTAGCTCTGTTACCATTAAATGTAACACCCCTAATCCGTATTCATCATCAGAATAGGGTTACAAAGCATTACCATATAAATGAAACATAAAAACCATACATTTCCAAGCATTAATAAAAACATAACATAATCCATTCATATACGTGCATATCATCCCTTAATTGGGCCCTCGAGACCTTAGAAACACTTTAGAAATGAATTGGGACTAAATCAGAAACATTTGAAATATTGACGAAAAAGTTAGAAAAAAGTAAACTGTAGGGGTCACACGGCCGTGTGACACACGCCCGTGTAGGCCGTGTAACAATCGAAATAGGGACACACGGCCGTGTCTCAGCCCATGTTTGTGCTTGAGTAACTCTGTAAGTAGGGTCACATGGCCAAGCCACACACCCATGTGTCAGGCCATGTGCTAGGCCGTGTAATTTCCTAACTTGCAACCTTTAAAACCTACAGGGGACACACGGCTGAGACACACGCTCGTGTCTTAGGCCGTGTGGATAAGAAATTAGCCAAAATCAAGCCATTTCCATCACCAAGCCAAAAGTGTACCTATAAGCAATTTACCCTTATGACCAAGGCATTAAAAACATACCAAAACATGCTTAAAATGACTAGTTCAAATGACCAATATTCATTCAACCAATATGCCATGTAAGGAACCTCAATTAGAAACAAACAACCTTACCTAAACATATGCATCACTACACTAAAAACATACACTACCAATTTAATATCATCTTGAAGCATACCACAATTGAGATCACAAGCAACTTAACATGACATAACATACCATTTTAATGACCTAAAAACAACCAACCAATGTGCCTTCATAGACACTATAGTTAAATTCAACATTAACATTTAAAACATATAAACATTGATCCATTTCTATCATAACACTTAATTCACTCATAAACCAAAACATTTCAGAAGTGTGCAATTTCATACCATTTTAACTATGCAAAAAGATGCCTATCAACTTGGTTAGTATATTGTCATATTGTACCAAAACAACCTATATAGCCACGACCCTAAGGAATACAAGAACTACCAACATCAAATGATAGTGTGAGTCGTAGATTCGATCCGTCCAAATGTAAGCAAAAACAATCTACAAAATAATTCACCAAAAAAATGAATAAGCTTTTAAAGCTTAGTAAGAGCATAGTTTATCACTAAACTTGACAAAAATTGAATACAACTCATATTTTACTTGATTCAATGTTGCCGGAGTGTAAACAGGGGCAAGTAGGTGCTATTCAGGGGTACCGAAGTACAAATAAGGGCACGTATGTTCAATTCAGGGGTATCAAAGTACAAACAGGGGCATATATGTGCAATTCAGTGGTATCAAAGTAGAAACAGGGGCACATATGTGCAATTCAGGGGTATCAAAGTACAAACAAGGGCATGTATGTGCAATTCAAAGAATAATTAAGTATAAGCAATTAATTACATAACTATATTGTAAACATGCAAGTAAAAGTTCATTTATGTATAGAATTACTATGAACTTACATTAACAACTAGAGCGTAAAATTACAATCGAGCTAATCCGTAATTTTTGCCTTTTCCTGGTTTAGATTCGATTGAGATTTATCTTGATCTAAATAAATAATTATATTCAATTAAATGTTTCAATCAATCTCAAACATTTAATTCAATCCATAATCCACATATATACATAATTACAATTTTACCCCTAACATTTTAACCTTTTTACAATTTAGTCTTTAAACTAACAAATTGAAATATAAGCATTTTCATCCTTAACTCATTCTAGCTGAATTTATTATGAACCCATATCAACTCATACAAAACATCATTTCACAATTTAAGCATGATAGTTTACTACTTTTACAAATAAATCCCTAAATGACATTTTCATAAAAAATCACTTTACAAAACTTGGTTATTTATCAACAAAGACTCATAATATTTCATTAAAATTCAAGAATCGTGCAAACATGTTCATGGAAAAATGCTAATTCTTTAACATTTTTGCAAATTAGTCCCTAGGCTAGCTAGATTAAGCTACAATGATTTCAAAAACATAAAAATCATTAAAAATAAGATAAATTTCACTTACATGCAAGCTAGCAAAGTGACCGAACCATGAAACCTTAGCTATGGATTTTCTCCCTTCAAAATTTTGTTGGATGAACGCTTAGGACGATGATGCTTTTGTTTATTTTATTTTAACTTTAACTAATTTATTAATTTACTAACTTAACCTTCATTTAACATCAAAATTTCATTAATACTTAGCCATATACATCCACTAAATTCATTAATGATCTAATTACCATCTAAGTCCTTTCACATTAAAGCTTCATAGCCATTTGATACCTTTAACTACTAGAACTTTGCTTTTGCACCTTTTACGATTTAGTCCTTTTTACTTAATTAAGCATGCAAACGTTAAAATTTCTTAACGAATTTTTTTAAAAACCTTATTAGTATTCCAAAACAAATTAAAATAATAATAAAATAAATATTTACTCATCAAATTTGTGGTCCTAAAATCACTGTTTTGATTTTGCTGAAAATGAGCTGTTACAACATTGAATGGATGTGGAAATGGTATGTGATTGGATAGCATGTATATGATGATTTTTGAAGTTTAAAATGTATAGAGAACTATCATTCGAAATGTGAAATGTGTATATGGATAAAAGGTTTTGAAATGATATGGAATTGGTAAAAAACCTGTATGAATTTAATAAATGGTTTAGATACGAATGAAAAAGTCATTTGGGTTCAAAAGAGGAAAAATGGGAGTCGTGATTAGAGATTTATTTGATGGATGAAATCCAGCATAACTTGTGGATTCTTGACAGCTTGGGTGAGCAACATCGAATTATTATACAAAGATCTGTGATAGTTGAGATCCAACATAAATTGCGGATTCTCGACAACTTGAGTGAGCAACCTTGGATTATTATTTAGTGATGAATCAGATCCAGCATGTGTTGTAGCTTCTTGACAGCTTGAGTGAGCAGCATCACATTATACTTTATCGATGACTGAGATCTTGCACGTGTTACATATACTCGACAACTTGAGTGAGCAGCATCAAATAAAGCTTGTTTAAATAAATCAACTCTAAAGCTCATGGAAGCTAAGTAATTATGTATATCTGAAGTTAAATTAATATATTTCTTTGGGTGAAAATGATAAATAAAGAAACATGAAACGGTTGGAAGGATTGAACATGAATTTCATTATCACGTTGCAAAATGAACATGTCTCGTAGGTGGATTCTATTGATATGTTACACACCGAGCAAGGTTGAATGGTATGACGTAAAATAGTTTGGTTATACATGTATATGTATTCAAAGGTTATGACCTTGTTATGTTTAATACTAACTTATTGGTTGTTTTGTGGAGTTGTATATGAAAGAGTAGGGATACCAAGAATATGTCATTTTGTGTTTTTGAGTTCAAATACTTAAATTGTTATAATGATAAGGTATGTTAAGTTAAATTTTCATATGAACTTACTAATCTCAATTGAAGCTTACTCTATTTTGTTTTCCTATTTCTTGTAGTTATCATTTTGAGGAACTCGATGATCGGATAAGCTTGAAGCTTACATTATCCAACTTCGATTTGATAGATTTTTAATTGTTTATTCCGGTCATGTGGTAGGTACTAGGGGTTAAATTTTATATAAATGTTTTGTAAAAGAAAAGTGTAACTTGTACGGCCCCAAAAATAGTAGTTTTGGGTAAGTTTACCGGCTTCCGAGTGAAAATTAGGAATTAATCGAATTAATTAGAAATTTATATTCTTAATTAGTTAGCTTAATTTAATCTAAAAATCGGTAAACAATGTTTTGAAAAATAAAATTTTTTTTAGAAAAATTAATTTTATGGTTTTAAATAATTTTTGGGTAAAAATAAATATTTTGGGTTAAATTGGAATTTAAAAATAATTTAAAATGAGGGTTTAATTGGGTGGTTTAAAATATTAATTAAATAGGACTAATTTGACAAACAAGGGAAATGTGTCAGAGTTTTTATAGAAAATAAACCATATTTTTAGAATTTTGGAAGGAAATGAGAAAATTGTAAAATAAGGAAAACGGGGAGTGGCCTGATGGCAAATTCCCCAAATTTTGAAAATCAGGTGGGTGTTTTTAGTTTTAAAAACTTTGCAACTACCTCACTTTTCACTCATTTTTCACCCGAATTGAGAGCTTTTTCATTTATTTTTTTTTCTTGTTTTCATAAACCAAATATCGGAGAATAGATCAAAACCATTTCTCTCCTAAAGTTCTCTCTAAAATCTCTCAAAATAATTTTCATAGTTGGGCAAAAAGTCATCCGAATTTCTTCAAGCATTTTGATCCAAATTTCCAAATCAATGATTTGAGTTCAATTGAAGGTAATCCTCATCTCTAAACTTGTTTTTAAGTTGATTTCAATCATTATTTGCTAATTAAAGTGATTATAATGGATTTTCAACTTTAATTTCTTCTTTCTTAAACTTGAGGATCAACAATGGTGGATCTTTAATTTTGAGTTGGAATTTGAATATTAATGGATTTCTAAGATCAAAATCGGTCTAATAAGAGGTTTTTAATCTTAAACCAAAAGATCAAACACGTTTTATGGATCAATTTTGAGAAATTCAAATTAGATCAAGAACATGGATGATTTTTTCGAAAAATAAAGAAACAAATTAAATGATGAAATTAACACTTAGAATACATGTTATTGGACTAGGAATGAAGATTAGAAGTGGTTTGAGGTGCTGAAATGGGAGTTTAGTTCAGGAATTCCATATTTTGACTTAGTTGTGCAACATCGATAAGGTAGTTTAGAGCAATTATTTAGATTCTTATACTTCATCAAATTTCATGTTTCTTATTGCTATTGTTAGTTTGTAATGCATACTTTGTCTCTGTTAAAGCTCCACATCAAGAGGAGGAACATGCAAATCAAAATTGAAGCTCAAACTTGCTTGTTTGAACACATTTTTGCTTAAAGAGCTAAGTGTAGAGGTGAGTGACATTAATGGAAATTTGGTAAATTGGCCTAATTATATGTTAAATTAAAGGTTTAATTGGTTTTACTAATGACTTAATTGCATATTGGATGGTTAGATTTGCAGAAATAGGTTTTATTTTATAAAAGAGCAAAATGGCAATTGGTTTGGTAAGTTGTGTATTACGCTTTTAACATGATTAAATTGTATGAAATAAATTGATATTTTAAGCATGAATTGCTAATTTATTAAACATTTGATAAAGGTGTTCTAATGGGTATATGAATATTGGGAAAATGTTATTTGATATGCTTAATTTTTTTGATGTTAAAATTCCTTAGCAACATGCTTTTACTTGCATCTTAACATCCTAAATTAAGTGATTAAACAATAGATTTTATGCCTTGTATGTATGATTATATTGGAAACATTTCATGGTAGATCCGTTGGATATAGTTTACATGCAATAGGACTTGTGAATACTTACCATTATTTGGGATATTGTGAGTATATGGCTCTTGGTGGACTAATTTTTTTTGGAGTAGATAAGGGAGTTTTGAGCTTGAGTTTCCACTAATCAGATTATTTGAGGCATTATAAAAGAGCTTGTGGCTTTGGCCCACTCAATTCGGAGGACTATATTTGATTTGTGGGAGTTCGGAGATCTGTTTATCCAATGTATGATCACACGTTTACTTATTTCCATGGATGTTGTAACACCCCGTACCCGAGACCGTTGCCAGAGTCGAACACGAGGTATTTACGGACTTATTTCAATGACTTACACAGTTCATTTTTTTCAGACAAGCTGGCTAACTGCATAACAGTCACTTTAAAAATCATATCTCGAGTTTCGAAGCTCGAAAACTGATTCCTTAAATTTTCCCTGAAACTAGACTCATATATCCATCTACAAATTGTTTTCAAGAATTTTTAATTAGGCCAATTAGTACAGTTTATTAGTTAAAGTCTCCCCTGTTTCAGGGTTTGACTGCTCTGACCTTTATGCATTACGACTTATATATCTCCCTGTACAGGGATTAAATACTTATGATATTTGTTTCTAACGAAACTAGACTCAAAAATGAATCTATACATATATGGCATGACCTCTAATTATCTCTGGTTAATTTATAGTGAATTTCCAAAGTCAGATCAGGGGATCCAGAAATCGCTCTGGCCCTATTCCACGAAAACTTAAATATCTCTTAAAATACGACTCATATGATCGTTTCGTTTCTTTCATATGAAAGTAGATTCGTCAAGGTTCGATTAAATAATTTATTCACTATTTAATTCCTTTCATACTATTTTTAGTTATTTTTCAAATTTACATCACTGCTGCTGTCAGCATCTGCCTTTAAGGTAGACTTTACCTATTTCATAGTTTCCATGATTCAACTAGCCCTTTAGCATATATAGCACAAAATATGATCATGATTAACCATTCCAATGGCCAATCATTGCCAAGCATATCCACACCTCTCAATAACCATATACATACAAAATGATTATAACACTATGCTCAAAATATATAAGCCATTTTCGCATGGCTATCCAAATATATACAACACCAAAGTACTTGACTAATAACACAAGGGCAGTCCTATACATGCCATTAGCAGAGTTCAACTAAAAGAGTACCAAAAGGGCTTTGATAGTGTGGACGACTTCGACTTTGACAATCCCGAGTTCGATAGCTGACAAACCAAAATCTATAAAACAGAGAATCAAAGAAACGGAATAAGCATTTAATGCTTAATAAGTTTTGAGCAATGAAATTAGGCACAACTGAAGTATAGCATTCATATAACTAAACGGACAATTTCATATACACATATTCTCAAGATTCAGTCCTACTTCACATTTCCAACCCTTATATTCACACATAAGGGATCAACTTAACCAAAGGCCGGAAGCTCATTAATTGACTGAGCGAATAATATTTAAAAGGAATCAACTACTCCAATGCATATACGAAACGTACCTCATCGTTGGAATTTTACGAGCGTATTAATTGAAACTATTACAGCAAGATTGCTCATTCCCAAACCAAGTACCTTCGGAATTTAGCCGGATATAGCTACTTGCTCAAATGCCTTCGGGACTTAGCCCGGTTATAGTAACTTGCACAAATGCCTTCGGGACTTAGCCCGGTTATAGTAACTCGCACAAATGCCTTCGGGACTTAGCCCGAATATATTAACTCGCACAAATGCCTTCGGAACTTAGCCCGGATATAGTAACTCGCACAAATGCCTTCGGGACTTAGCCCGGAATTAGTCACTAGCACAAATGCCTTCGGGACTTAGCCCCGTTATCATCCGAATATTCATGCACATATCAGTAAATCATGACACATTTATTTCATTTTCATAACTAGAATTCAAACACAAGTCAATTATTAAGCATTCCCATTTTCGGCTCAATAGCCACATACAAACAGTATGATTTGGTTTACTTTATGACATGATCTCTATGCACATACGGCTACCCATCATACGTATAGACTAATTAACTCAACATATAATTCAAGTAGAATCATTATATCACCGTATATTTGTTATGATTATACGTCATGACTTAATCAAATCGTAAACTAAGTTTCATTACTCGAAAACTTACCTCGGATGTTGTCGAACGATTTCGACGGCTATTCAATCACTTTTTCCTTCCCTTTATCGGATTTAGTTCCCCTTTGCTCTTGACCTTAATTTAACAAATAAATTGATTTAATCATTTGAACATCAAAAAGAGAAACTCAAGGTACTTAGCCCACATATACATTAGACATTAGAGTCACATATATATGAAATCATGAATCAACTCAACATATTAGCCCACACTCTCTTTTAGCCGATTATCTAAGCCAAGATAAAAGCATCAATATGCTTGCCTCTAACCGAATACATGCAACACCAATCTACCTCATGTGGCCGAATATGCATGTCTATGTTGAGGCCGATTATATGCTTAATACTTCCTACAAATATGGTTACTTGTATTGACTACGTACCATTTTGTTTCAAGTTCAAAACTCGGCTAATACACATATATACACTAGTAATAAAGTACTAACATTTGCACTTCACCTTACTACCAATTCTCATCTACTTCCTACCTTGGCTGAATGCATCAAGACACCATACCATTTCAATTTTGGTCATGGGTTAAACAAAGAACTTAATGTCTAACTCAAAAATGCTAAAAAGAAAATCCAAGAGTCATCAATCACCATCACATGTATCATTACAAAGCTTCACACTTAGCATGCAAATGACATCAACACGAGTCCACCTTAGCCGAAACTTAACTCATCTTCATGCCTCATCACCACAACATCAAACACCAACCAAGAAGACAACACCCATGGCCGAATATCATCTCCATCTCATAGCAAAGATTTAAACCATGGGCTGGGTAGAACTCAAGCTAACAACTAAAAACATGCATGAATCTCATGGAACAACATCAACATACCTTAGTCTAGTGAACCACCATAGCCGATTTTCTCCAAGCTCTTTCCCTTCTTTTTCTTTCTTCTATTCGGCCAAGTTGAACAACATGAGAACTTTTTCTTTTTTTTTCATCATCATTTTCCTTTTCATTATTTTATTACCATGCTCCTTATTTTATCATTCCTCCCATGAAACACTAACATAACATGTTTATAATACCTTTTTACCCATAGCATGGCCGGCCACCATCCCAAGTTTTGGGTATTTTGACATGCAAGGACAACATTTTCTAGCATGGATCAATAGGCCACTTTAACATTTGCCTAGCACATTTCTAAATTTTCTCACACAAGTCCTATTTAGTAAAATTCACTTACAATTAACAAAATTCAAACATGAAATTTTCACACATGCCTATATACATATAATAAGCATCAAATATAATGGTTAATTATTTTTATGACTGGGTCTTGTGGTCCCAAAACCACTTTCCGACTAGGGTCAATTTAGGGCTGTCACAGATGTATTATGCCAATATAATTGATCGATTATGCCAATATAATTGAATGTTTATGTGTTAAAAGATGACTTTATATGCCATGGAAAAATTGATCCTTAATTCGTGAAATAACATGTGATATTATGGTGAAATGTTAAATTGTTCTGACTGAAAAATTAATGCTTAATTGCTTTAATTTAAGCATGATTGGATGCAAATTACTTGATGTTTTTACTATCAGTCACTGAGATTTTTAAGCTCACGCCCTCATATTTTGTGTAGAGAATTTTTGGATGTAAGGAGTCAAGAAGTGACTGCAAAGGCGATCTAAGAATAAGGCTCGGTAGTGGCTTAAGAAATTTACTTTAGAGACTATATAGGGGTATTGTGATGCTTTAGGGGCTAGTGTTATTTTACTTGTAATGGACATTGGACATTAAATTTTGGACTTTAACTTTGGTGATTTTATAATTGCTTTAATACATGATTTTATGTCTAATTGATGTTTGATTTATTGTATGTTGATGAGTGTTCGTACAGTGGTTGATAACATGGTGTATGAAGCATGTATTTTATACTAACAATGTTTAACTAGGTTTACCATGGAGTGGATTGCTTGCGACTAAGGTATTAGCTTGTGTGAATTAATTGGTGTTTGCTAAGAGTGTAATTGGGCGTTAAACTTTGATTAAATTGCTGCATATTTGTTGTAAATAAATTAAATTGGAGATGTGTGGATGTTTATGGTAATTAATTGTAGCTATTTCAAGTTTAACGGGTAAGTAAAATATGTAAAATCGGGTAATTAAATGAATTTCTGACAAAATAGGTGCAGTGGTCACACGGGCATGTGTCTTTTCACATGGGCATGTAGGTTTTTAGGGGTTCAATTTTTAGTATTTGTAATCTAGTATTCTAATATGCTTAATTTATAATTGAGTCCTAAAACTTGATTAGATTAATTTAAGCCTTTAATGATAGGGAAACTTGGTAATATTTTAGAATTAGACTTGCAACTGATAATATTTGGTAGAAACACCCTTAATTTTAATTTGGAAAATATACTAAAAGTTTGTAAAAGTTATGATTTATCCCCTAATAATAAAACTTGAATTAGACATAGTAAATGAACTCGAATTAAGCTTAAATTTTTAGGGCTTACATAATTTGACTAAAAGAAGGTTGGTAACTATTTAGAAATAAAATAATCGGGATAGTTTAACCTTAGGTTGTAAAATGACCAAAATACTCTTAGGTTTAAATACTTAGAAAAAGTTTACAAATGGTTCACAAATTGCTTCCGCATTAATAAATTATAGTTAACTAGTCATAAATAAGGTGTTATAAGGTTGGGGTATGTGTTGGGTGGTCGTTAGCTGGAAAGTCGCTTCGGTAGCTAATGTAACACTTCGAATTCGTGCCGATTCGTCCTGGTCGAGTTTGGAGTGTCACATAATATGTGTGTTAGATAACCTTTTGATATGCTTGGTAATGGTTTGAAATGGTGAATTTGAATATGGTTGTTAAGTATAGGAAAAATGAGAGATTCATCTGAATGGTTGGCATGATTTAGTTATGTTATGAATTGATTGAATAGGTGAGGTTGGTTGGAACATATGGCATAATGGTTTAATATTTGATTTGGGTGTTATGGATATGTTATGTGCATTGATTCTTTTGGTGCCTATTGTAGAGATGAATATATATTGGTACATATTTAAGGATAAATAATAGAAATTTTGGCACTTTTGATGATTTATATGGCATTCACTTAGTTATGTTCAAACTTGGTATGAATTAGGAAACATATAAGTAGTGATTATTGGCTGTGACGGTGCCTTATGACATATTGGTTAGAATTAGGAAATTAATATGTTTTAGTATGATTTTGGTGTATTTATACAGGTCTATTGAATAGTTAATGGCATGCTTGTGGTTTAAGTAAGTAGTTGATGTTTGTGACTTGCATTATAAGTTACATTTTAGCACACACTAGCTAACATTCGACACTGTGTCACACACGAGCAAGTGACACATCCACATGCTCTATTTGATCAGAGTGATTTTGGGTAGACATAATCTCAGTGTCTCACACGGCTTAGCTACATGGCCGTGTGAATGTTTTCAAGATTTTACAATTAGGTCCACACGACCACAACTTGTTACACAGCCTAGCGACATGACATGTGACCCTGCACTACACGGCCTCAACCTATAATATGGTTGTGTGACACATGTTTTGCACTTTTGCCACACTTTTTTGAAAAGTTTCAAATTAGTCCCTGCTTAGTTCTAAATTATTTTTAGAGCTTTCTTAAGCTCATTTTAAGCATGTTCTTGCATGAATAACATGTTTTAACTTGATGTTTGATAATTGATAAATGTCTAAAGAAGTTTTAAATTGAAATAACATGATCCTATTCTATTATTTATTGTAGCATCCTGTAACACTAATCTGGTAATGAAGACGGGTGAAGGGTGTTACAAAAGAGGTTAAAGTCTATTTTTTGGCAAGTTTTTGCGAATTAAACTTTCAACACAACATTGTATCAGTATTTTGGCCATAACTTGATCTAAGAACCCATTTTGGGCCCATAATATATTGTTTTAAAGTGAATTGAAAGATATAACTGAAGTTATTACACAACTTGAGCCCAAGAAATGCCAAGAAGATGTTAAAAATAACCTAAAAGTTTGACGCGAAAATTTACTAAAATTATACTTTATTTAATCAAGGTTACTTCTTTATTTTTTTCCATTATGTGATTTTTTCTTTATAAATAGACATTATTGGGTTAATGCCCTGGGAGAACCACTCTTAGTGTTATCTTACTTTTGTGTTTATTTTATTTTATGAATTGCTAAACTATTTTTCTAGTCAAAATGGATTGAATTCCTATATATAAAAGCAAAGGGATTAAATTGAAAATATATTAAGAATACAGATACTTAGAGCATATTTTATCCTATTAAATTTTTATTAATTAGCAACTTGCTTTAAAGGACAAATGATTACCTGATTATAACCATATATACATAACAAATGAATTAAAGCATTATTATCGTTTTTTATTTTCATTACAGTGAAGGCAAATGAAATATTAGATTCAATTTTGCTATAAAGAAGAAAAATGACAAAAGAGGTGGCAACGATAATGAAATTTCTTATATGAGAACTATGAGAATCTGTAATGGCCTAAATTCAAGGTTATCGGAATAGTGGTTTCGTAACAACAAATCCGATTTAAAGATAAATTTATTTCAATATTTTTGCATGAAAATTGATATGATAGGAAAATCGTATGAAAATATTGATAAAATTTATTTACCGATTTAGTGGTTAGTTAGAAAAAGAAATTATTGAAGAAATTGGATAAAATAAGGTATCGAGAGCTCTATCTCGTAAGACCGAGTCAAAAATAATTTTATAAATATTTATGAAATGTTAGTAATGTGGTATTAAAATTTCGTTAGGAAATTTTAATGTTTGGATAGTTAATTAAATAAAAATGACTAAATTGTAAAAGGTGTAAAAGTGGATGGGATGATTAAATAGCTTAAGTGTCTAATGAGAGAGGATTTAAAAGGCAATTAGACCCAAATTTTATTTGGGATGGACGGCAATGGCATGAAATCAGCAGGAAAATTGGTAAATTAAGGGCAAAATTGAAATATTGCAAAATTAACTAAATAAAGCTAGGACTAAATAGGAAATATCTAGATTTCTCTTCATTTCTCTTCAATTGTAGCAGCTAAAAATGCCATAGGAGGGTTCTCTAAGCTGGTATTCCATAATTGTTTCACCAAGTGAGTTAATCCTTGCCTTTTTCTTGTAATTTTTGTGTTTCTAAGACTTTTACAACTAGGTCCTACTATTAAATTCATTAGTTTTTGATTTCATGGATGAAATTGAAAGTCACCATGGTTGATTTCTATAATATGAAATTAAAGCTTTAATTTGTTTATGAAATGATTTTATTAGGTAATTTCAATAGAAATTGATTTTTAGGACCTAATTGTGAAAATGTTTGGAATTAAAGTCTATTGCTGAAATTTTGATTCCTAAAGGTTGTAAACTAGTTTAAGGTGATAGAATAAAGTGTTAATTGAGAAAAATCAGCTTAATTGAAAGGCTAATTTAGTAGGGATGAAATTGTTATTTATTAAAAGCTTAACGAAAAAATGGTAATAAACAACTTGCACTAAAACAATATTGGACAGCAGCAGTAGACTAACTTTGAAAAATCACCATAAATTTAATAATCAAATTAGAAGATTAAAAAAATATATAATGAAATCTTATTGAGTCTAGTTTCTCATAGAAGAAACGATGTAAGCAATTGATCTGTAAATCATGAGATATAATGAATTTTGTGAGACAAGGTTAGAATGCATTTGAGTTCCCCTGTTCTGAATTTAAAAAATCATAAAAATTGAATAAAAATAACTAGGGGCTTAAATTTATATGTCTAGAATTTTGAATGGGTCTATTTTCAAGAGAAACAAACAGGAACATCAACCAAATTCTGTATGAAGAGATAATTAATTTTTAGTGACGAAGGGTCAGAACTATTAGACAGTAGAACAGGAGTGACTTTAAAGAATAAACGGTACTTATTGGCTAAGCCAAAAACTCTAAAAAGTTTATGGTAAGAATATATATGAGTCTAGTTTTAGGTAAAATTAACGGATCTTAATTTAGTGACTATGACTCAAATAGACAGCTTTGAATAAACTATAAATAGTAATAATGAAATTATAGAAATTGTTGCATATGAACATGAAATGTATTAAATTGATAATTAAATTTATTTATTTAGATCTAGAAGATTCAAATACGAAGCTAGATCGAGGAAAGGAAAAAGTTCAGAATTAGTAGATTTTTGTACACGAACAAGTATTAAGGTAAGTTCATGTAACTTGAATTATATTCTTAAATACTTGAAATGTATGTTTTTTATATGAATATGATTTGAATGTTCATTATATGAAAATTTATGAAACATTGACATATTTGATAAAAGGGGAAGAAATCTCGGTTGAATGAAAGGAAAATTCGATGGATCTCTAAAAAGGAATTACCGGTAAAAAAGATCTAGCCCGGACGGGTGATCCTATCCTGATATAGCCCTCCCGAAGAATATGTGGAAAATGGATTTAGCCCTGACGGGTAATCTGAATTAGAGTCTGAATTGAGCTTGGACTGGTAATTCAAATCCAAGCTCATTAGAGTAATTGTCGTTGCAAGGGATTTAGCCTGGACTGGTAATCCCGACAATACTCTATGAGTTTATATTACAGGGGATTTAGCCTAGACTGGTAATCCCGCTGTAAGGATGAGTTCGTGGGAGTGTGCTCTCTGAAATGGAAATGTGCGCACATGAATATGAATTGACGGACCCGGAAATGTACACTAAAAGGGTACCTCTGAAAATCCATCAAAAATTCCAAGAAATTCAACGGGACAAATATGAAAAAAATATATATATAAGGAAATGGAAATCATGGTATTGATGAGCTCATCAATCATAGTATATATTATTGGTACATGGAAATTATTGTACTAACTTGAATGTTGAGTTTGTGCATGTTAGGGTAATAATGCATTGAATGGATATATGAAAGTTTATTGTATTGTATTGAAAATATTAGGTAAGTATAATTCTTGTTACATGAGCTTACTAAGCACCAAGTGCTTACCTTATTTCCTTTTCCTCTATTTTGTAGTGTTAAGAGCTCGGAGGTCAGATTTGGTCGGAGACACATACACTATCAACCTCAGGATTTCAGTATATAAAGAAACTGTATTTTGGAAATCAATGGCATGTATAAGCTAATAAAGTAAATGTTAACGTGAAATGAATGTAAAGTTAGCCATTAGTATGGTTAATAAACCTGGTTTTGGGTATGTGATGACTTTATCTTATAAATATGCATGAATTTTTCTTGAAAATAATCTGAATTGGTTTGGTTGATGTGGATTGGTCTCGATTTAATATTGCAGGGAAGGTTAGATATTTATAAAGGGGCTATATTGAATAAAAAAATCATAAACTCCGATAATACCTTGTACGCTATTCCGGTAATGAATATGGGTAGGGGGTGTTACATTTAGTGGTATCAGAGCTACGGTTTAGCCGATTCTAGGACTGATATAGCAAATACGGGATTAGCTATGCATGCCATTTAAATTATTATTGATAGTGTGATATCTTCTGACCATTTAAATGTGTTTTTCTTATAGTAAATGTCTACTGACCGAGCTCAATTCGTGGAAGCCAGGAGTCATTCTCTGGCTCAGAAACGGGCACAGAGGGAAGCCGAAGTTACTAGTAGTACAAGGCCCATATCTGAGGGTCAAGGGGAGGAGGAAAAACTAGCCTTCTTTCAAATGATGAATGAATGGTTTAATAAATACTTAAGAACTAACCCTGTAGTGCAGCAAGTTCAAGCTCCTCCTCCTACTCCTCCACCGGTTCCCGAGATCCCACAGGGTACAGGTACTGAATCTGTCAGAAAAGGAAAAGCTCCAGTAGATAAGATTCGAAAATATGGGGCCGAAGAATTTCGAGCAGCAGTTGATGATGGTTCCGAACAGGCTGAATTCTGGTTAGAAAACACTACTCGGGTTTTGGAGGAATTATCTTGTACACCAGAAGAATGTCTGAAATGTGCCGTCTCACTGTTAAAAGACATAGCTTACCATTAGTGGAATACTAAGGCTTCAATTGTTCCAAAAGAAGAAATTACATGGGAATTCTTTCAGACCGAGTTTAGAAAGAAATATATCAGCCAGAGGTTTCTTGATCAGAAGAGAAAATAATTTCTTGAGCTGAAACAGGGTAACAGATCAGCATTTGAGTATGAAAGAGAATTTGTTCGATTGAGTAAATATGCTTGAGAATGGGTATAGTCAGAAGCTGAAATGTGCAAACGATTCGAAGAAGGGTTGAATGAAGACATTAAGCTACTGATCAGAATTCTTGAAATTCGAGAGTTTGCTACATTGGCAGAGAGAGCTTATAAAGCAGAAGAATTGAGCAAAGAAAAGAAATAGGCTGAGAGAGACGCTCGAATTTTTAGTAAAAGACCGATGGGAAAATCCCAGTTTTCTGCTCCAAAGAAATTGAAGAAGTACCAGGATCGTTCTACCTCAGCCACTGGGTATTCGGGTAGAGAGCGAGGTTCTCAACACACTAATCCAAGACCTTCCACTCCATCAGTTACCAGTGTTGGCAGTGTTGGTATCCCTAAGCCGAGATGTTAGTACTGTAATAAAATCCATTTTGGTGAATGCCGATTTAAGAGTGGGGCTTGTTACCGATGTGGTTCTTTCGGCCATTTCCTTAGAGATTGTCCAAAAAGAGGTAAAAAAAGAAGCTAAGCAGTAATCGAAGCTAAGTAATCCAGTTTCGAGGGGCAGACCACCTCGACCATCTGGTAATGTCAGTGGTAGCCGAGGAGCTACGAAAAATATTGCAGGCAGGTTTGAAGCACGAGCACCTGCTAGGATATATGCCATCCGTGCCAGAGAAGATGCCTCAGCACCCGATGTTATTACTGGTACATTTTCTTTACTTGATACTGACATTACTGCATTGATTGATCCTGGTTCTACACATTCATATATATGTGTTAAACTTGCAATTGTTAAAAATTTATCTATTGAACCTACTGAATTTGTGGTTAAAGTCTCGAACCCCCTAGGTCAATTTGTTTCGGTGGATAAAATTTGTAAAAATTGTCCACTAATGGTAAAAGGTTATTGTTTCCCGGCTGATTTGATGTTATTGCCATTTGATGAATTTGACATGATATTGGGCATGGATTGGTTAACTCAGCATAATGCAGTAGTAAATTGTAGACAGAAATATATTGTGCTAAAATGTCAGAATGGTGAGTTGCTCCGGGTTAAATCTGATCAGACAGAGGGGTTATCTAATGTGATTTCAGTAATGACAGCACAGAGGTATGTCAAAAAAGGGTATGATGCTTACTTGGCTTATGTACTCAACACCAAGGTATCTAAGTCAAGGATACAGGCAGTGCCAATAGTATGTGAATTTTTTGATGTGTTTCCAGAGGAATTACCAGGGTTGCCACTAGAAAGAGAAGTGGAACTTGTTGACAGGGGTTTTGTCCGACCGAGTCATTCACCTTGGGTGCTCCGGTTCTGTTTGTGAAAAAGAAAGACGGGTCTTTGAGATTGTGTATCGACTACCGACAGCTTAATAAAGTAACCATAAAGAATAAGTATCCGTTACCCCAGATTGATGATTTATTTGATCAGCTGAAAGGTGCTACTATGTTTTCAAAGATTGATCTTCGATCAGGTTATTATCAGTTATGGGTAAAGGAGTCAGACGTGCCAAAAACAACCTTCAGAACTAGGTACGGGCATTATGAGTTTCTGGTTATGCCGTTTGGGCTAACTAATGCACCTGCAGTATTCATGGATTTGATGAATCGAATATTCAGACCGTACTTAGATAGATTTGTAGTAGTATTCATTGATGATATTTTGGTTTATTCTTGGGATGAAGAAGAACATGCAAAACATTTGAGAATTGTGTTGCAAATTCTAAGAGAGAAGCAGTTATATGCTAAATTTAGTAAATGTGAATTTTGGCTTCGAGAAGTGGGTTTTCTAGGACATATTATATCTGCCGAAGGCATTAGGGTAGATCCAAGTAAAATCTCAGCTATTGTTAATTGGAGTCCACCGAAAAATGTATCCGAAGTTAGAAGTTTCTTGGGTTTAGCTGGTTATTATCGGAGATTTGTAGAGGGATTCTCTATGATAGCTTCTCCAATAACTCGATTATTGTAGAAAGATGTAAAGTTCGAGTGGACTGATGAATGTCAGCAAAGTTTCAACCGATTTAAAGATCTACTAACGAAAGCACCTGTATTAGTGCAGCCTAAATCGGGTAAGGAATTTGTTATTTACAGTGATGCCTCATTAAATGGTTTAGGTTATGTCTTGATGCAAGAAGGAAAAGTAATAGACTATGCTTCAAGACAACTTAAACCACATGAAAGAAATTACCCAGTACATAATATTGAATTAGCTGCTATTGTATTTGCATTGAAGATATGGCGGCATTACTTGTTCGGTGAGAAATGTCATATTTATACTGATCATAAAAGCTTGAAATATTTGATGACATAGAAAGATTTGAATTTGAGACACCGCAGGTGGCTTGAACTGATAAAGGACTATGATTTGATTATTGATTACCATCCGGGTAAAGCTAATGTTGTAGCTGATGCTTTGAGCCGGAAATCTCTGTTTGTTTTATGAGCTATGAATACCCAGTTGTCACTGACTGATGATGGTTCAATTATAGCTGAATTGAGAGCTAAACCAACATTTTTACAGCAAATATGTGAAGCCTAGAAGAATGATGAGAAGTTACAGGTTAAACGGGTACAGTGTGAGTCAGGTATGATTCTAAATTTCAGATTGATTCTGATGGTTGTTTATTATTCAGAGGTAGGGTATGTGTACCTTAGAATTTAGAGCTCATACAAAAGATTCTATGCAACGCTCACAGCGATACTATGTCTGTACATCCGGGGAGTAATAAAATGTATAATGATCTGAAAAAGATGTACTGGTGGTCGGGAATGAAACATGATATCTTTGAATTTGTATCAAGGTGTTTAATATGTCAGCAAGTTAAAGTTGAACATCAGGTACCTTCGGGGTTACTTCAGCCAATTACTATACTAGAATGGAAATGGGAAAGAATCACTATGGACTTTGTATCGGGGTTACCTTTGTCTTCGAGGAAAAAAGATGCTATTTGGGTGATTATTGACTGATTGACAGAGTCAGCGCACTTTATTCCGGTACGTATGGATTATTCTTTAGATAAACTAGCTGAACTATATATATCTGAGATTGTTAGGCTACATGGAGTGCCTGTCTCCATTATATCAGATAGAGATCCCCAATTTACGCCTCGTTTCTAGGACAATTTGCAAGAAGCGTTGGGTACTCAGTTGTATTTCAGCACTTCATTTCATCCTTAGACAGATAGTCAATCTGAGCGTGTAATTCAAGTATTGGAAGATATGCTTCGATGTTGTATACTAGAGTTTGAAGGTAATTGGAAGAGGTATCTACCTTTGATTGAATTTTCTTACAATAATAGTTATCAATCCAGTATTAAAATGACTCCGTATGAAGCTTTGTATGGTAGAAAATGTAGAACACCGTTATATTAGACAGAACTCAGTGAAAGGAATATACATGGGGTTGATTTGATCCGGGAAACAGAAGAAAAAGTAAAGGTTATTCGGGATAGTCTAAAAGCAGCTTCCGATCATCAAAAATTATATGCTGACCTTAAACGAAAAGAGATTGAATTTCAAGTCGGTGAGAAGGTATTCCTGAAAGTGTCTCCTTGGAAGAAAGATCTTCGATTCGGTCGAAAGGATAAATTGAGTCCAAGATTTATTGGGCCATATGAAATCATAGAAAAAATTGGACCGATCGCTTATCGATTGGCATTACCACTGGAACTTGATAGAATCCATAATGTTTTTCATGTATCTATGTCAAGACGATATCGATCATATCCTTTACATGTTATTTCTCCGACAGAAGTGGAGATTCAACTGGATATGACTTACAGTGAAGAACCGGTCAAGAATTGGCACGGGAGACAAAATTGCTTAGAAATAAAAAGATAAATTTGGTGAAAGTATTGTGGCAAAAGCACAGGATTGAGGAAGCGACATGGGACCGGAGGAGGCAAGGAGGAAACAATACCCAAACCTCTTTATTGGTAAGATTTTCGAGGACGAAAATCCTAAAAGGGGGGAGAGTTGTAATGGCCTAAATTCAAGGTTATCGGAATAGCGGTTTTGTAACCACAAATCCAATTTAAAGAGAAATTTATTTCAATATTTTTGTATGAAAATTGATATGATAGGAAAATCGTATGAAAATATTGATAAATTTTTTTATCGATTTAGTGGTTAGTTAGAAAAAGAAATTATTGAAGAAATTAGGTAAAATAAGGTATCGGGACCTCTATCTCGTAAGACTGAATTGAAAATAATTTCATAAATATTTATGAAATGTTAGTAATCTGGTATTAAAATTTCGTTAGGAAATTTTAATGTTTGGATAGTTAATTAAATGAAAAGGACTAAATTGTAAAATGTGTAAAAGTGGATGGGATGATTAAATAGCTTAAGTGTCTAATGAGGGAGGATTTAAAAGGCAATTAGACCCAAATTTTATTTGGGCTGGACGGCAAGGGCATGAAATCAGGAGGAAAATTGATAAATTAAGGGCAAAATTGGAATATTGCAAAATTAACTAAATAAAGCTAGGACTAAATAGGAAATATCTAGATTTCTCTTCATTTCTCTTCAATTCTAGCAGCTAAAAACGCCATAGGAGGGTTCTCTAAGCTGGTATTCCATAATTTTTTCACTAAGTGAGTTAATCCTTGCCTTTTTCTTGTAATTTTTGTGTTTCTAAGACTTTTACAACTAGGTCCTACTATTAAATTCATTAGTTTTTGATTTCATGGATGAAATTGAAAGTCACCATCGTTGAGTTCTGTAATTTTATGATGAAATAGAATGAAATTAAAGCTTTAATTTGTTTATGAGATGATTTTATTAGGTAATTTCAATAGAAATTGATGTTTAGGACCTAATTGTGAATATGTTTGGAATTAAAGTCTATTGTTGAATATTTGATTCCTAAAGGTTGTAAACTAGTTTAAGGTGATAGAATAAAGTGTTAATTGAGAAAAATTAGCTCAATTGAGAGGCTAATTAAGTAGGGACGAAATTGTTATTTATTAAAAGCTTAAGGGAAAAATGGTAATAAACAGCTTGCACTAAAACAATATTGGACAGCAGCGGTAGACTAACTTTGAAAAATCACCATAAATTTAATAATCAAATTAGAAGATTAAAAAAATATATAATTAAGTCTTATTGAGTCTAGTTTCTCATAGAAGAAACGATGTAAGCAATGGATCTGTAAATCATGAAATATAATGAATCTTGTGAGACAAGGTCAGAATGAATTTGAGTTCCCCTTTTATGACTTTGAAAAATCATAATAAATTGAATAAAATTAATTAGGGGCTTAAATTTATATTTCTATAATCCTGAATGAGTCTATTTTCAAGAGAAACAAACAAGAACATCATCCGAATTCTTTGTGAATAGATAATTAATTTTTAGTGAAGGACAGTCAGAACTGTTAGACAGCAGAAGATGGGTGAATTTAAAGAATAAAATGTACTTATTTGCTAAACCAGAAATTCTGAAAATTTTATGGTAAAAATATATATAAGTCTAGTTTCAGGGAAAATTAACGGATCTTAATTTTGAGTTTCATAGCTCGAGTTCTAAATAATTTAGTGACTATGACTCAAATAGACGGCTTTGAATAAACTATAAATAATAATAATGAAATTATAGAAATTGTTGCATATGAACATGAAATGTATTAAATTGATAATCAAATTTATTTATTTAGATCTAGAAGATTCAAATACAAAGCTAATCGAGGAAAGGAAAAAGTTTAGGATTAGTAGATTTTTGTACATGAACAAGTATCAAGGTAAGTTCGTGTAACTTGAATTATATTCTTAAATACTTGAAATGTATGTTTTTGATATGAATATGATTTGAAAGTTCATTATATGAAAATTTATGAAACATTGACATATTTGATAAAAGGGGAAGAAATCCTGGTTGAATGAAAGGAAAATTCGATGGATCTCTGAAAAGGAATTGACAGTAAAAAGGATCTAGCTCGGACGGGTGATCCTATCCTGATATAGCCCTCTCGAAGAATATGTGGAAAATGGATTTAGCCCGGACGGGTAATCCGAATTAGGGTCTGAATTTATCCTGGACTGGTAATTCAGATCCAAGCTCATTAGAGTAATTGTCGTTGTAGGGGATTTAGCCTGGACTGGTAATCCCGACTATACTCTATGAGTTTATATTACAGGGGATTTAGCCTGGACTGGTAATCCCGCTGTAAGGATGAGGTTCGTGAGGGTGTGCTCTCTGAAATGGAAATGTGCGCACATGAATATGAATTGACGGACCCGGAAATGTACACTAAAAGTGTACCTCTAAAAATCCATCGAAAATTCCAAGAAATTCAATGAGACAAATATGAATATATATATATAAGGAAATGGAAATCATGGTATTGATGAGCTCATCAATCATAGTATATATTATTGGTACATGGAAATTATTGTACTAACTTGAATGTTGAGTTTGTGCATGTTAGGGTAATAATGCATTGAATGGATATATGAAAGTTTATAGTATTGTATTGAAAATATTAGGTAAGTATAACTCTTGTTACATGAGCTTACTAAGCACAAAATGCTTACCCTGTTTCCTCTTCCCCTGTTTTGTAGTGTTAAGAGCTCGGAGGTCGGATTTGGTCGGAGACACATCACACTATCAACCTTAGGATTTCGGTATATAAAGAAACTTTATTTTGGAAATCAATGTCATGTATAAGCTAATAAAGTAAATGTTAACGTGAAATGAATGTAAAGTTAGCCTTTACTATGGTTAACAAACCTGGTTTTGGGTATGTGATGTCGTTATCTTATAAATATGTATGAATTTATCTTGAAAATATGTTGAATTGGTTTGGTTGATGTGGATTGGTCTCGATTTAATATTGCAGGGAAGGTTAAATAATTATAAAGGGGCTATAGTGAATAAAAAAATCGTAAACTCCGGTAATACCTCGTACCCTATTCCGGCAATGAATACGGGTAGGGGGTATTACAGAATCAAATTATTTTTAACTCAAATGAATAAATTTAAGGCTCAAATTTAAAATTTAATCTACTTTACTAATTAAAGAGTACAACACCCAATCTTTACCTTTTGTTACTAATTAAAGAGTACAACACCCAATCTTTACCTTTTGTTTTTTCTTTTAACCCTCTAATACATGTTTTAGGCTAAAAATTTTGGACAATCTCTTAGTTTACAATAGGGATGAAAGTAAGAAATTGAGTTATCAAGATTAATAAATCTGGGTATCTGGTATTTGTTTTTTTTTCAAAAAATTGTGGAGCATTTTACTCAAAACAATTGAGTTTTTTCTTGGTTGATGGAAAAACACTTAAACAATTTCAAGCAATAAAGCCAAGCATCGAATACCAAATATCCAAATTTTTAGTGTGAAATTCTTTGCAATATTTTTCAAGAAAGAAAAAAATATTGCATACCCAAATTGCTTAATATTGATAACTTTTATATCTTACTTTCCATCTCAATGTAAATCTAATTCCAATGTTTTTCTTCAAAAAAGAAATCAAGTCTAAAAGTAAGAGAATATCCACCTTTTTTTTAACCTTAAAATTTTATTACATGACAAAAAGGAAAAAAGGAGGAAGATTGGGTGTCGTGCTCTTTATTACACTAAGGTAGATTAAATATTAAATTTATTTATTTTAATCTAATGGTTAAAACAACTTGATTCTCATGGTTCTCATTTTAAGTGTCATTTTAATTTATAGGAGCGTGTTATTTGTATGTAAATTTATATTATTTATTTATTAATTTTTAGGGTTACATAATTGAGTAAATAGTTATTTACTTTTGTAACCAAATTAACTTTGGAGTTTCTTGAATTAATATTTAATATTAAGCTTTTCTCTCAACAATATAAAACGTAATGTAGCCTTTTAGTTCTAACATATTGAATCTTATTTTGTTAAAATTAATATGGAGATCTTCTTGTTTGCTAAGGCGTAGTGTATATATTCAAGTTCAATTTGTTTTGGAAGTAATTATATTTTTTATAAGCAAGGAATGGAAGGAAAGAACATGTTTTGTTAAATCATAATAATTAACTAAAAGCTTAAACAACAATAACAACAATGACAATGATGATGACTACAACAACCTATCTGGAAAAGAAAAACATAAAAAAAATAACTTGGCCACGAAATGAAATCGACAAAAAAAGACCAACAATTTTGGTCATATTCAACAACCCAAACGCTATGATGACTTATTGAGGATAACCAACATAAGAAAAAGTCTATCAGCAAAGAAACGAGATTTCATGCTGAAAGTTGGTGGGTCAATTTTAGTCATCAATTGGTCCCTTCCATTTCACTATTGCTTGTGTCGCCACAACTACTGCTTTCACCATTGAAAAACTCGAAATGGTTCCTTCCAAACTCATTTGCAGGGTAACTGCTTCCTAGTGGTCCTAATAGGTAATGTTCTAACCTCACATCTTGACCACTGAAAGGCCCTAAATTGTTATTGTCAAGTAGATCAATAACAATGTTAAAGATTCTGAAAATATCAAATGAGGATGTACTTGAACTACTGCTAAGTGGTGGTCTTTGTAGCCCAAAGTGGCCAACAACAACATTTGAGGAGTTACCCTCCCCAAATGAAGGCCTTGACAACCCCAAATAATCAACAACAACATTTGAGGAGCGACCTTCACCAAATGGAAGCCTTGGTAGTCCCAAGTGATCAGAAGCAACATTTAAGGAGCTTCTCTCACCAGCTAGAAGGCTTGGTTGCCCTAAGGCATAAGCAACAACATGGGAGGAGTTGTCCTTACCAAATGGAGGCCTTAGCAACCCCAAGCAATCAAAAGCAACATCCGAAGAGCTATCATTACCAAATGGAGGACTGGGCAACCCCAAGCCATTAGCAACAACATTTGAGGAGCTACCCACACCAAATGGAGGCCTTGGCATTCCTTGTTTTGCAACAACACTTGAGCTAGCACCATATGAAGTTCCTGCACCCATAAGTGAGGTGCAAGACTTGAGTCACTAGCACTAATATATGAGGGTTTTGGAAGCCCTTCCACATGAAATCTTGATATCATGCTACAAGTGCCACTTTTAATCATAGCATTTGCATTGCCAATTTGATCTCCAGTTGTAGGGTCTTGGGCTGCTTATGGTAGAGGTTTAACTTCTTGAGTGGAAGCTGCTAAAGAAAAAGGAACTTGTTGATAATATTCAATATGTTTCCTTGTAGAAATCCTCATCATTTCCATATACCAGATCAAGCAATCCAGTTCATTAACATTAAATTCATCCACCATCTTGCCTTGTTCTATTTAGAGCATGAATTTCCTCACCTCAACTTCCACGTTTTTCTTGTTCATCTTCTTAAGTTGATCTTGTAATTTGGAAACCTTCTCTTTGATATAGGTATCCAAGTTCATCATTTTTTACCGTTTAATCTCAGGAACTTGATAGAACTTTTGGATAAGTCGTCGAGCCTCCTCTTGAGATGGCCATACCATTGGCTCTTGTTCGTCAGGACTATATATCACAAGACAAGCTTCTATACCACACAGGGTAGTTAGCTCCATCACTTTTTTCACCAAGCCTAACCTCCTTTTCTTGAGGCTAGCTTGTCGGGTAGTGTTGTTGGCTTTCCAAGCAAGTTTCACCTTTTTTCTTGTCATTGTTATTGCTTCGCAAATAGTTTTCAACACTAGGTGAAGGAGACAACTAGTTTGCTTTAAAAGATTAGCCAATGATGCCTTTATATGGTGAGTGAGATGAGACAAACTTTTGAAGGCCTAAATTTTCATGTGGGGATCCAAGGGTATAACCTTACATGTAAACAAATCCATTTGTCAATACTATATAGATAAATAATGTTTGGTAAGATAATCTAATTTGATGCTTATTATGGCAACAAAATTCACCGTTATTTAATGCTTGGATTTTTTTCTAATTATTACCTTAAATAAACAAATTTCATTTGTGGTGGGTAGTGTAGAAGATAAGTAAGAACCAAGTTTATTTGCCTAATCTCAAAACAAACTTAGACAAGTAAATTCATCAATCAATCAGTCAATTTTTTAAATACATTATATAGATTGATCAAATTTTTAAAGTCAAAATTATATTATCATATGTGAAAGAGATAGTCTTTCGTCAATTTAGCATAATTTTGTCTTGATTCTAAAAAATTTAACGATTTTGGCCTCAACATTTATATATTTACAAAAATAATGCAAGTTAAATTTGTTAAATTATGACCAAATCGATAGAATATATAAACTATAAAGGCTAAATTTGTTATTGTAAATAAAATAAAATAAAATAAAATAAAGAACACACAAATTTTACGTGGAAACCCTTTCGGGAAAAAACCATGTGCAGAGGAGAAGAAAATTCACTATGTCGAAAAATTTGAATTCAATACAAGAGGAATAGACTATGTCTATTTATAGGCTTGTAAAGCCATATTCTAGTAGGATTGAAACACCTTATCCTAATCAATGAAAAATAGATGAAGTTAATAAGGTTCAAAAACCTTATTCTAAAATAAAATAAAAGAAGTCTAGTTCTATATGGATTTTACTTTTACTTTATTTTCTATTGTATTTTATTTAAATAAAAATTCGGGTCACTTAATTCTAACAATATCCACCTTGACACAAATTCTCAATGAACAAGTTCTTCATCGCGAACAAGTTCTCCACCTCTTCCACAAAACCGTTTAAGGGTTTAACTTCAACAATGAACACCAACCAAGTCTAAGCAATGCTCAAACTTGGTTATAAGAAGTGACTTAGTTATCATATCTGCAGGATTTTCATGAGTGCTAATTTTGCTCACAACAATATCACCACGAGCAATAATATCACGAACAAAATGATACCGAACATCAATATGTTTTGTTCTCTCATGAAACATTTGATCTTTTGTAAGGAAGATGGCACTCTGACTATCACAAATTACTGTACTGATTTGAAGGTCTTCATTGAGTTCACTAAATAGTCCCTTCAACCAAATAGCTTCTTTACAAGCCTCAGTAATCGCCATGTACTCAGGTTCAGTGGTAGACAAAGTGACTGTAGTTTGCAAAGTGGCTTTCCAACTAATTGCATAACCTCCGATTGTAAAGACGTAACCTGTGAGAGATCTTCTTCTATCAAGGTCTCCAGCAAAATCAGCATCAACATACCCTATGACTCCATCTTTAGTTCTTCTAAACTATAAGCAAACATCAGTAGTGCCTCGTAAGTATCTTAAAATCCACTGAACTACTTTCCAATGTTCTTTACCGGGATTTGACATGTATCTGCTAACTGCACTGACTGCATATGATAAATCTGGACGTGAGCAAACCATAGCATACATGAGAGATCCCACTGCACTAGAGTATGGAACATGTGACATGTACTCAATCTCATCATCTGATTGTGGAGACCAAGCTGATGAAAGTCTGAAATGGGCTGCTAAAAGAGTACTAACAGGCTTAGCACTCTGCATATTGAACCTACAAAGAACTTTCTCAATGTACCCCTTTTGACTTAGGAACAATTTACTTGTTTTTCTATCTCTAAGAATCTCCATTCCAAGTATTTTCTTTGCTGGTCCTAAATCTTTCATCTCAAATTCTTTACTTAGTTGGGTTTTGACATTTCTTATCTTTCCTTTATCTTTTGCTGCTATCAACATGTCATCAAAATAAAGAAGTAGATACACAAAAGAACCATCGTTGTTTTTCTTAAAATAAACACAACTGGCAAAACTATTTCTTTTGAAATCATGAGAAGTCATAAAGGAATCAAACCTCTTGTACCACTGTCTTGGTGACTGTTTCAAACCGTAAAGGGACTTTTTTAGCAAGCAAACATAGTCCTCTTTTTCTGAGACTATAAAACCCTCTGGTTGTTGCAGGTAAATATCCTCCTCAAGTTCTCCATGCAGAAATGCAGTTTTTACATCTAGCTGCTCAAACTCCAAATCATGCATGGCCACAATACCAAGCAAAGCTTGAATCGAACTATGCTTAACAACTGGAGAGAACACATCTGTGAAGTCCACTCCTGGAATTTGACTATAACCCTTTGCAACAAGCCTTACTTTATATCTGGGTTCTTCAACTCCTGGAGTCTCTTCTTTCTTTTTAAACACCCATTTACAACAAACAGCCTTTTTACCTTTAGGAAGTTTCACAAGGTCCCATGTTCTATTTTTTTGGAGTGATTCCATCTCTTCTTGCATAGCAAACATCCATTTTTTGAGTCTTCACAACTAACCGCCTTAGAATAATTAGATGGCTCTTGATTCGCATCTATATCTTCAGCCACATTTAAAGCATAAGCAACTAGATCATCCTCGACATACTTCTTTGGAGGTTTAATTTCTCTTCTAGTTCTGTTTTTGGCGATAGAGTATTGTGGTAAAGAAGCAACTCTATTCTCAATTTTTGTTTTGGCTTGAGGAGTTGACTCTGTATTAATCTGATGCTCCACCTACTTTTGATTTTCTTTATTGGAAGAGTCTTTAAGAGATAAGTTAGGTAGCATAGCAGTTTCATCAAAAACAACATCTCTGCTAATCACAACTTTTCTATTTTCAGGACACCATAACTTATACCGTTTTACACCAGCTTTATAACCAAGAAAAACGCATTTAATGGATCTCAGTTCCAATTTTCCATTATCAACATGAGCATATGCAGGAACACCCAAAAATCTTTAAATTAGAATAATTAGCAGGATTACCAGACCATACCTCTTGTGGAGTCTTTTTATCAATGGCAACGGATGAAGATCGGTTGATTAAAAAACATGCAGTAGAGTCTTGTTTAAGTGTATTTTTTCTTTAATTTTCTCGAGGAATCTTTCAAGGGAATACCCAAATTTCTAGATCTTTAACTGGGGAATTTTAATGATTTTATGGTTATTTTTCTAGCCTTTAAGAGTGTTTTCAATTGGCTTTTTAAAACAACCCCAATTTACCATCGTTGGTGGTGGTGCACCGTGCCTAGAGGCATCAAAAGGGGGCTGCCATATTCTTTAAAATTTTCCCATCTATTTCCAACAATATATTGGTCCCTAGAACCCTTCCTAACCAGTATTTAATCATATGTGTCTTAGGGAAATTTAGTATTGATCATTCAAGATTCAGATCTGACAATTCGGGAAGCGTAAGTGTGGTAGTTTGTCGGCTAGTGCATAGTTTCGACTTAATTTTTGTGAAATTTGATAATTGGTTGGTGTAAGAAACCTTTGCATGTACATTTCGCATCAAACCAGTCTAAGAGACCCAGTTAATTTGGATCCAAAAAAATCGTTATAATGTGTTATTTGATTTAAACCCATAAAAGGGTGTTTTAGGGCTGATTAGAAGCTGTATTAATTTGATAAAATATTTATTTTTAATTTAGGTTCAATATAAGGTCTTAAGGAGAAACTGCGGGTTTCTTCAGTGTGTAGCAATAGAGTGAAAAAAAGGTATGGGTCCTAACTTGTTAACTTGAATATTTTGATAATATTATATATGATCTAAATGTGGATTAAGCTTGTTGGTCGGTCTTAGTTAATTGACTATGTGAATGTGTTAAAGTGACTAAATCAAGTACATTATTGGCCTTGACTAAATGGCATGTTTTCAAAATTGTTTGGTTGACTGAATAGTTAATTGTTTGATTTTGATGTGAAAGGTATGTTGATATGGTGTGTGATTGATTATATGTGTGTAACACCCTAACTTGTATCCGTTGCCGGACCAGGGTTATGAGGCATTATAGGACATATCAAAACATTTCGTAATCATGTCACAATCAAAAGTCATACATCATCGTATCATAGTCAAATATCAACATAAAGTCCCTTTCTTAGGTCAACGAGACCTTAAACATGCATTAGAAAAAGATCGGGACTAAACTGAACACATACAAAATTTTTCGATGCTAAACATTTTTTTTCTAAGTTACAAAGGTCACACACCCGTGTGAACAGGCCGTGTGCCTTACACGGCATTAGACACGCTCGTGTGTCTAGGCTGTGGTGAAACAGGGCATACATACTAACTTGTCCACACGGTCACAAGACACGCCCGTGTGCCAGGCCGTGTAAAAATTAGGGAGGCTACTGACTTGGGTTACATGGCTAGTCACACGCCCTTGTGTCTAGCTCGTGCTCGAAACTAACTTAGCCACACGACTTGGCATACGTTCGTGTGTGCGACCATGTGGTCTACCCAGGCTCATTTCGAAATGGCTTTCGGGCAACACGGCGGAGACACACGCCCGTGTCCTTGCCTGTATGGGCAAAAATAGGCCATTTACAAGACCAATATGCCACCCACTTAGGGTCTTCCGTACAAGCACCTAATAAGCATCAAACGCACTATAATTTCAACCAACTTCATTCAGAAAACATAAATTACTCATGTCTTATAATCACTACACAATTTTATCCTTATTATCCAAACCCAAAACATACTAAAATCACATACCGAATTCCTTCATTCATACATTTCATAATCCCAACTTTTTACATCCATTCTCATATCAAATTCATACCATTTCCATAACTAATTCACATAACTAACTTATCAAATTGACCATTTCTCATTTGGCCTTTTTTATGCACATCAAAACATACCATTTCTTAACATAACTTATATACCAAAAATCAAACCAAATAACAATTTTAATCTAGCCATATCACATGGCATGATATACACTTCACAAAACTTTTTCAAATACTTTTAGCCTATACATGCCATACTTCAATATTCACATTTTCGAAAGGTACCAAAATAGAGTTAGATAGTGTGGTGATGATCCTCGACGATCTTCAAGCTTCCAGTAGCTTCGATATCTAAAAATAATTGAAAATACACACAAAGTATACTTTCCAAAGCTTAGTAAGCCATATACAAATAAACTTATCACATAGCACAATTCAAGAGCAATTCATTCATGTAGCTCATGGCTTAATACAATCACATATCCATATGTCTCATATAGCTCTTTTTTTCATAATTCACTTACATATATCATATGTTCACAAATGTACATATACTTACCTTTCATTCTCAAACATGATATACATTTCAAATGTACCTGAATTGATTACTCATTCACATAGTCATTCAATTCTAGGAATGCCCACTGAACCGTACGGAATCAAATAGGATACACGAATAACTCAGAAGGCTCGTACAATGCCATCGTCTCAGATGTGGTCTTACATGTAATCAAGTATCGATGTCACTATCCTAGACAGGGTCTTACACGAAATCAAATACGATGCCAATGTCTTAGACATGGTCTTACACGTAAATCTCAAATGGATGCTAATGTCCCAGACGTGGTCTTACACGAAATCACATATCGGAATCCTATGTCATGACATATGTATCCTAACTATTCCTATGGTTCGTACCGGGTTTTCGGACGTCTTCACATTATCGAAACTTTCTCAATTCCACATATTCAACTTCTATAACCATTCATCATAATTCAATATCATATAATCATGAATAAATCAATTCAAACACATTTATTTGTATATAGACTTAGCTTGTACTAAACTGAATGGAAACGAACGACTATTCAACGACTTTCGACTTTTCTCGATCTAATTTCGTTTTCTTTTGTTCTTGATCCATATAAATTCAAATTTAACTTTTTTATTCAACAAATCATTCAATTCAATCCATATACACATATTTAGGGCATTTTACAAATTAGCCCTGACATTTTCACCTTTTAACACTTTAGTCCCTATTTTATAAAATCACAAAATATGCATAATTTCCTTTCATACACGCCTAGCCAAATTTTCCTTTAGCTCATATAAGCCCACATAATCCATTTATTACACATTTTAGCCCCTCAATTTCTCATTTCTACAATTTAGTCCAAAATACTCAAATTCATCAAAAATCTCAATACAAAACATAGTAATCTAACACAGATATTTCATTTTCTATCATCAAACTTCATAAAACTCACATTATTAATAATGGAAGATCTTAAAATCATCATCAAATTCTGAAATGGAGGCATGAGCTTAATACAACACAAAGAAACGATCACAAAAACATAGAAATTATCAAAAATCGAGTCAAAATTGTACCTTAATCAAGTAACCAAAGTGCCGAACCCTAGCAAGCTTATTTTATTTTCTTTTTCTTTCAATTTTTGGCAAAGATGATGAATATAACACTAAATTCATGTTTTGTTTTATTTAATCAACATTATTACATAATTTACCATTTTAACCTTTATTTAAAACATTAAAATTCATCCATTTTAAGGTCATTTATGACCAATCCCACTAACCATGGTCAAATTACAACATAAGAACCTTTGATTTAATAAGCCATAACAAATAGGCACACTTAACAAAAGAACACATCTTTTGCATTTTCTACAATTAGGTCCTTTTATCAAATTAAGCACACAAACGATCAAATTTTCACACGAAATTTTCACAAATATAAATTCACATATTATAAGCACGAGAAATAATATTAAAATATTTTTGACTCAGATTTGTGGTCCTGAAACCCCTTTTTGACTAGGGTCTAAACCGGGTTGTTACAATGTGTAGCATGTTTTATTTTGGAAATTGTTACTGAATGACTAAAATCTTGATAAAATGCCATGAAAAGTATTGAATGGAAAAAATTCTACACATGCACTAGAAATATTTTCCTAAATTGTAAATGGTTCATGATATGATTAAATGTCACCGTATTGATGGTGAAACTGAACAATTGATATGTGAATGTTATAATGATGGCATGTAATCTATGCTACTGAAAGAATACATGTGAAATGTGCATTTGACTAAAATATTGTATGACATATCACATGTGCATGGGACACATATGAAATGTGCATTTGACTAAAATATTGTATGACATATCACATGTGCATGGGGTGGGATATTGTAGTTGACGGAGGAGTTCCATGGAGTTCTAGTGGCATATTAAGTCTACATTTATATGTATTCAGTGCACTGCTTCAAGAGTATTGTAGAGATTAGCGATTATATCACATATTGATTTACAATCTAAACTGCAATTAATTGGTGGCTTGTGCACGAAATTGGTAGCTTGTTTGCATATTAATTGATAGTATAATTGCATTGTTTATAATGGTGGTTTAACCGCATCGAGCTTTGCTCTCATTGTTCAGAGCCTGGCAGATGGGTTCTGGGGAACTCATGGTGTGTAGTGGATAGGTGGGTAGGAACCTCTTTGCATTGAATCATGCTCATGACATACTCGAATGACATTAATTTATGTTATGTATTGTATTCTGTTTTATCGAATGGTATTGAATTAATGATTGGTTCTTGTATGAATGATTGTGTGATTATATTGTTATTGACTCACACTGAGCTAGTTTAGTTCACCTTATAGTTTCAAACTTATCAGGTAATACTCGAGAGTAGGATCATAACCGGCATACAGAGTATCACCTCGAACATTAGACTGTTTTTAAACAAGTATTTTTAATAAGTTCTTTATTGTGTTTTGGATTGTAATTTTTATTGTATTGGGTCTGTGGCTTGATTATTTTTTTATTCGGGGATTTTGTGCATGCATGGACCATTAAAGCTTAATAACCAATAATTGCATGATATCTGACGTAAGTAAAACCATCATTGATCATCAACTTTCTGCTGCGTTACAAATTAAACATTAAAACAAAACAAATTGATAAGGCAACTAGATTTCCAAAATGACATGAATAATGATTTTCTTCTGCATTTTAAAGATTCAGTTATTTTTAAAATAAAATGTCAAATCAATTAGTCTTTAAAACATGGCGACAAATAATAAAATGGTCTCTAAGTAAATATGGTCTAATTAAATGAATGCTTTAATGTTATTTAATTTCAAGAGTGATGACTTTTCCTAAAGTTAGACAAGTTAGAGTTTCTCGTAAGATAACCCTAATGTTTTATCTAACTTGGATCACCAATAGCTATTTTCTTCAAAATTAGTCGTGTTAAAGATTTTCAAAGGTCAAATGGTCTGCTTAGCTGTTTTGATGGCTAATGTAGCCTTCTCAGTCTGACCATAACGCTTAAGTTGGGTTAGAAGGTTACACATCATATATGTTTTACAATGAAGAAAACTTAAAGTGTTTAAGTAGAAGATGTAACCATTTCTAATTTTATTTAGATCTATAATAATCAAAAGTGGACATATTATCATGTATAAGTTTCCATCTAACTCCTAGAATATATGCGGTGTCCCAAACCCAGCCTAGATGATTTGACTCAAATTTCAAATGTCACATTAGTCACTAAAGTAACTCCCCGTTAAAACGCCATAATACACACCACATATTTGCAGCATAAATTAAATTAAAAATAATCATACAACATGCCTTCTAGTCACATAATCAAATAAAAGCACAATAGTTTAGGTTTAAGTCATCCGAGAACCTACCTACTGAAAAAAATTAGTAGCTTGCAACAACCTAGGGAGCACAACATGTGACCTACCCACGAACCTAGCTCTCGACTAGCCCCGTGAACCCCTTGGTTTGCAACCTAACTAGTGATCCAACTCACACCCTTCTCTACGACCCCTAAAGTCTGGTGAACATCCTAATATTTGGCGAACCTAACTTCCTTGTTGAGCTCGCAACCCAGTGTACCCAGCATCACTAGCGAACATACCCCTACTTGGAAATCCCTACTGGTGAGCTCCTAAATCACAAACTCTCATGGTTTTTGTTGAACAACCTCACCATTTGGTGAGCTGCCTACCCTGGTGAACTCTCTATAATTAGGTGAACACTAGTCTTGGTGAATAATACGTGTTGGCGAACCCCCTTGGTACTGGCGTGGCCCTATACTTACAACCTGTAACAACCCGTTTTTAGTAAAATCAGAATAGTGGTTTCGATACCACAAATTTGATTCATAAAAAAATTGTATTTTAATATTATTGTATGGTCTGCATTATGATAGGGAAGACGTATGAAAATTTTGATAAGAAAATTTTATCGATTTCATGTTTAATTATGGAAAGGACCAAATTGTATAAAATGCAAAAGTTGAATTTTAGTAGCTATAAGGATTACTTAGCTATTACATTCAAAACTTGAGGTCCTTATATGAAAATTAGATCATTAATGGAGTTGTAGATATTTTTGATGAATCATCCATGGAAAATTAGAAAAAAGAAAAGGACTAAATTGGAATGTTGAAAAATTAATGGATGATAATAAATTTAAATAGAGATATCATATTATTATTATCATCATCTTTCCCAAAATACATGAAAACCCTAGGAAAGAGAAAGGAAATCTAACAAGCTTAATTGGGTAAGTAATATTGTCTGTTTTTAGTAATTTTTATATTTCCGAGATCAAAATAGCTTAATCTATCTATTTTGGGGATTAATTTGTAAAGATATCAAAGTATAGAAAATTTTTCCTTGGATGCAAATGCTGAAATTTTTAAATTTATGGTAGAAAATGAAAGGTTGTTGATAGATAAACAACTTTTACAAAGATAATTTAGATGAATAGAGACTAAATTGAAAAATGGTAAAACCCATGGAAAAATTTGATTTTTGTGAAATTCATGGGCTATTGTTAAAACATGTAAAAATTGGTAAGGCTTGGAATAAGGATTAAATTGCATGAATTTTATTCCGAGCCTAGGGACAAAATTGTCATTTATGAAAAGTATAGGGGTAAAATGGTAATTTTACCTAGAAAGTGAATTGGGTTCAGTCAAGTATGAAATGGATTAAATTAATGTTAAATTCTTTTATATAGATCCGAAAAGATCAAATAAAGAGTTAGATCAAGGAAAAGAAAATGTGACGAATTAGTAGATTTTCATAAACGAACAAGTGTCGAGGTAAGTTCATGTAACTAAATTTTGTTTATTTTTATGCTTGAATTGAGTGTGGTATGTGTTTATATGAATTATATAAATGTTAAAAATGTATGAAATAATTACATGATCAATAATGTTCGGAAAATGTTAAGTTTTGTTTGAGTAATGAAATTCGATGGATACATGATTTCAATATTGAATGCGGTCTTGCATATGTTACGAGCAAAATATAGCTCAGACGAGCAATCCTGCCCTCTTGAGCATCTTGTTATATAGTTCCTACGAGCATCCTAATCGGTAGTGATCCTGCATGTGTTGCGCACTAACGGAGCTCTTTGTAAGCATCCTGTTACACGATTCGATCGGTTGTGATCCAACATTTATTGAGGACACAAACATAGCTCTTCGTGAGCATCCTAATATAGGCTCTTATGAGATTCCTAACATGGCTCGCTTAAACTCCCTGTTATGCTATTCGGAGCTCCTTGATAATAACTCTTTGAAGTTACCTGTTAAGCTCAATGAGCTTCCTGTTATGGACTCTTATGAGTTTCCTAACATAGCTTGGATAAGCTTTCTATTACATGGCTCATATGAGCATCCTGATATATGGCTTGAGAGTGCACTTACTGATTATGTGCCCTTATGGGTACCCCTAACATGAGTTGATGGATCATTGATTTGTATACCTCGAGTATACTATCTAGGTATCCATCGATATTTCAATGATTCAACAGATAAAACCTCTGTTAAAAGAAAACATAAGATTAATATGATTTATTTTTTGAATATCCCTAAAATACTCAGAAATTATTATACGATGAGCTCATCTCTGTTATCTTGATATACATATGAATCATATGACTAACTTGTTTGATGAGATCTCGTGTTTAGGCAATTGATCAAAAATGTTTGGATGCATGTTATACATGTTTAATTAAATGAGCATGATTGTTAAGTTAAATTCTTTTTATACCAACTTACTAAGCATAAAATGCTTACTCTGTTTTATTTTCCTATATTTTATAGTGGTCGAAAGCTCGAAAGGGTTGGGAATTGGTCGAAGTATCATCTCACTATCCTTCAACCCATTTTTGTAACACCCCAAAAATGCCTTATATTTATTTCTGTATGTTTGTGACATAAGTGTGTATCTGCTTCAATGGTTATGAGTCTGGGAGTGTCTGAGAAGTCTTGGGTTCAAGCCTTGTCTTGGGAAAAAATTTTGTTTTTATATGAATAATCCCTATCTTTGGCCAGTAGGCTTATAAGGATAAGTGTGTTAAAATATAACATAATGGGCCTGCTGGTCTAGTGGTTAAGAGGGTGGTTAACATGCTGGAGGTCTTGTGTTCGATTCTCTACGATGGCAAGTAGTATTACTTTGCTTGTAACACCCCTAACCTGTATTTGTCGTCGAATTGGGGTTACGAGGTATTACTGATCTTATTGCAATTCATACAGATTCACATTATATTATAATTTCAATATTTAAGTTGACATCAATGATTATAACAAAATCAACAACCAAAGCTTAAATATTCAATCATTCATAACATAGAATAAATGATAATATATAATCCAAATATTTCAAACAGCTTATACAAATACAAAACTTACAATACATTAACAACTTCATCATTGAATATTAGAGCTATTTTTATCTTTATATTTTTATTTCATATATGCGGCATTAACATATTAATCTATATGATACTCATTTATTTTACCTATTAATACCAAATAAAACAAGCATTCGGTTATAAGTAAACTTGCTTCATTTCCTGGTCTATTTGACAGATTTAAATCATTGTACATATTCACAAACTTACATGTAATTAGCAAATTCAAATAGCCATATACATATGTATACAACATCCATAAACATGAACATCTTTATACACATGCATAGCATATAAAAATCCAACTAATATGATAAGGCCAAATTTCATGTACACATGTCTTAACTTAATCCATAAGTGAACACCAAAATTTGTATCATGCATATATTTTAATCTTTACCAGCGATGTCATAATTTACCTTAACTCAAATAACATCCATAATGAACCATATGGCCGAATACATGACATCATCACAAATATCATGTAATTTGGTTACACTCTCGATATAGACTCAATACAAGACCAAACATATATATACAACCTAATCAGTATATTCATGCCACATCCGAATTCAACAACTAACCACAAAATGCAAACACATTACGTAAGTTATAATTAACCAGGACACATTACATAATAATAAAAAGAACTTAAATCATAATCCAACAAAACCGAAACTAAACAAAGAAATTAAGCCATTTCGCATAACCTTATACATAACCAAAATCCACTATTTCAAAACAAAATCCAGCCTATACATGCCATAGTTCCAAAATGCAATTTATAAAATACCGAAAATGATCGATAGTGTGATAGACTTTGCTGACGATCCCCGAGCTTGTAACTTGAATACAAAATCTATAAAATAGAATGAACATGAAAACACAAAGTAAGCTATAATAGCTTAGTAAGTCATAAGCAAATAAACATCCCCATGATATAATAAACTCATTTTAAACTAATCCAAATTTCATTATCATTATCAAGCTTAACCACAAATCTACAAATGAGATAAAGAATATGTAATAGCCCAAAATTGGGTCTAGTTGGAACAGAGGTTTCGAGACCACAAAATCTGAGAGAGAAATAATTATTTTATGATTATTTTGAGGTCTATGATATGATTGCATGATTGTGTGAAAATTTCATGAAGAAATTCTATGCATAAAGTGCTCAATTTGAAGTTAGGGACTAAATTGAATAAGTTGCAAAACATGCATTCTAGAAGTATGAAATTTCTTTGAAATATTAATTAGGAGGTCTTGAATAGAAATTTGACCAATTTCTAAGTGATGGACAAAAATTGGACATGGATGGAATTTTTGAAAGTTTAGTAAGGAAGGGCATTTTGGTCATTTGGTAATTAAAAGAAATAAAACGGGAAAATATAGCCAATATTGACTCATCTTTTTCATGGAGGCCGAAATTAGCATGGGGGAAGCCATGGCTAGGGTTTTCAAGCTTTCCAAGCTCAATAGTAAGTCTGTTCTAACGCCGTTTTTCAAGTTCTTTATGTTTTTGGAATCCCGGTAATTTGATTAAGCTTATTCTAGCAATAATTTAAGCTAGGGTTCATATTTGGAAAAATACCCATAGGTGAAATGTGTTTATTTTTCTGTTTTGAGTGAAAACGAGTAAAAGGGCTTAATTGGTAAAAATACCTAATAGTCATAAGTATATGTTAGAGTGAGAATTTGATGTTTCCATATAAGGGAAAAGTGATCAGCATGTCATAAAATATAAGAATAAGGGATGAATTTTAATTCCCGAGCCTAGGGGCAAAAGTGTAAATATGCAAAAGTTTAGGGGCAAAATCGTAATTTTTCAAAAGTTTGAGTTAAGGACTATTTTGAATAGTACATTAATTAAATAAGTAAAATATGATGTTTTAGATCCCGAAAAATGAGATTTGAACCTAGAATGAGAGAAAAATCGAAAGTTGGGAAAATTGGTAAAATGACCGTTTTAGTATCGAGGTAAGTTCATATGTATAATAAGCATTAATTTATGCATGTTTCAATGTAAAATTGGTATATTTATTATAATTTCCAAGGTGTTGAAAGTATGTAAGTTGGTATGATAATAATGCAGCAATAATGCTGTAATTTATATTTGAAAGTTAAATTTAGTGAATTAATTGAATTATGTTAAATAAATGATTATGGTGCCAAGTTTATGAATTGATTTAAAAATATGCCTATGGTACATGAAGTGCATTGAATTATCATACATAAATGTGATTTCTATGATTATGGATATTATGGGAAATTGTAAGTTCATATGATTTTTAATAAGGCAATGTGTAATTTAATGTTATTGCCTTGATATTAAATGAGATGTAAGTTTATATGTAAGTAATACATCAATATTACTTGTATTATGATATTTTATAATAATATTGGAAATATGTTTGTGGATAATTACTTGATTGGTGAAATTGTTGAAAAAGAGAGAAAAATCCCGGTTGAACTTTCGGAAAGATTGGATGATACAGATAGTATGTAGCTAGGTCACATGTATGGTGCTGAGTGCACATCATGTGTACAAGAGAGCTACAAGACATTAATTTGTAGCTAGGTCGCATGGGTGATACTATGTGTACACCATGTAGACAAGAGAGCTACGGGATATATGTAGCTAGGTCGCATGCGTGGTTCCAGGTGAAGGACACCATGTAGACAAGAGAGCTACGAGATAAATTGGCTAGGTCACATGGGTGTCACCATGTGTACAAGAGAGTCGAGCTATATGATGGGTGGAGCTATGTGCTGAAACCACCAAGTATCGAGGATTGATCCGAAGTGTTCAACAGGAGACTCTCTATGTATTGCTTTGTGAGTTTTGTGATGAATAAGTGCAGGAACTTGGTTATGTGAATGATGTGTTCATTAAGTGACCAGGATGTGGTATGGTTATAAACAAGTAAGTTATACATGAAGATGATTTTATGGTGACCTTGTGATCATGGGCCTATACTTGTGATGTATGAAATGTGGTGAAAATGATTTGTGATATGTATGTTAAAATGAGGTTAATGCAAAGAAAGTGTGAAAGAGTGAATTAGCAATAAAACTGTTTTGGACAGTAGCAGTGATGTGACTTTGAAAAATCACCAAAAATAGTAGAAATTGAATCAGAGACTGAATGAGATATCAAATTAAATCTTAATGAGTCTATTTTCATTTAAAAGAAACATAGAAAGAAAAGGAGTTCTATATTTTGAGATATTTCTATTTTTGTGAGACTGGTTCAGAATGATTACGTGATCCCCTGTTCTGACTTTAAATCACAAAAATTGGGATAAAAATAATTAGAGCCTTAAAATTTTATTTTTAAAATCCCTAATGAGTCTATTTTCAAGATAAATCAACAAGAACATTATCCGAGTTCTGTACTGTGAGATAATTAATTTTTAGTGAAGAGAGGTCAGAACTGTGAGAATGCGAAATAGGAGAAATTTTAATGAATAAACTGTACTAATCGGCTAAACCAAAAATTATAAAAATTTTGTGGTGGAAAGATATGTGAGTCTAGTTTCAGGGAAAATTTACGGATCTTAATTTGGAGCTCTGTAGCTCGAATTATAAATAAGTAAGTGACTATGACTCGTGTGGACAGTTTGATGTGAGCATTTATTAGTAAATTGTGAAATCGTAGTTACAAGAATGCTATATACATTAAGGATGTGGAATGGAGAGGAGGAGGAGGAAAATAAATATATGTTGAATACATGGAAACTATGGTATATGAAATATTGATATAATGAAATAAATGATATGTGTTTATAAGAAAACAGAAAGAGAATGATATGTATCATGACATGTATATATATATATATGACTAGTCTCAATGTGATGCTTGTTGGGTATGGAGTTGAATTGAAATGTTTCAGGCAAACATGTTATTTTGCGCATCTGAATTATGGTATTTTATAAAGATATGATCTAGTTTTAAATATGAATGCTTGATGATTAAGCTGAAGATATTTGGTAAGATGATAATCTTGGTATAAATGTATAAGTGGTACTATAATAAACAAGGTAAAATGAGTATGAGATACACATGTATGATGACATACAAATGCTATGTTTGTGGTTTAATTGAGAATATTTAATCATAAATGAATACCATGTTATATGCTTTTGATTTTGTATAAGTATGTAAGAGACTAAGGTTGACCAAAGCTTGGAAAATAGCCTAGGTATATTCCACACAGGCAGAGACACGACCATGTGTCTCAGCCGTGTATGGAATACGACTTTGGGACACGGGCGTGTGGAGCCTTAAAGCATGAAATTTCCAAGATTTTTGTAAGTTCTCGGTTTAGTCCCGAACCCTTTCTAAAGTATGTTTTGGGCTTCGTAGACTCAAATAAGGGACTATGTGTAAGTGAATGAACGTTTTGAAATATGAATGAAATTTTATGGCCTGTATTTTAGTTTAATGTTTGTATATTTGTCCGGTAATGCCTCGTACCTTATCCCGGCCTCAGGTACTGGTAATAGGTGTTACAGAATACATTTTCATACACAAAGTTTACCTTGGCCGAATGCTCACTTAATCAATTTGACCTAATATTATTCAATTTTCAAAGCCAAAGTGTCTTAATATAATTAAACATACACATATGCATTTATTTAAGCTCAAGAACTATGATATAACTCATGTACATATACCACTTATATGGCCGAATATACCTGATCACATATATGCACATATCAAAGAATCAATTCTACAATATTCATACCATTTATTGACAAGGCCGAATATACATACTAGATTCACATGTAGTCTCCATTTGTATCACACATAATTAGTAACAAATATCAAGGTACTTATTTACCTTATTTCAAGTAAACAACAAGATAACTCATACCTGATCATTTAGTTCATTTAAGATATTCAATTACCACCTCAGCATAAAGTTTTTTAGGCATAAACTTATAATAATTCATCGGCATAAAGCTTGCTAGGCCTAAGCCTGTATCACACACCGGCACAAGGCCTGCTAGACTCAAAGTCTGATTTTATACACCGGCAATAAGCCTGCTAGGCATAAAGCTCGATTAAATTCACCAGCACAAGGCTTGCTAGGCTTAAATCCCGAGTATCACTATTATAAAGCTGTCTCATAAACAATTCATATATAAAAAATTCCAGATATTTCATATAGTTCATACGGACTTTCAAATGTTATAACTCAGTCGAATTAAATTCAAATACATTATTTCCATGCTTAATCATATTCGGCTAACTCTACTATAAATCTATGAATTCCAATTCAGCATATTAAATTAAGTTACATTCAAAATTACCGATGTTTAATTGCTTAAAGACTTACCTCGGATATCAACGAATGATGTAAATCGACTATTCGACTATTTTTGTTTTTCCCCGATCCAAGTCCGATTTCTTTTGTTCTTGATCTATACAATTTCAAACTAATCTCATTCAAACATAATTTCATTCAATTTAATCCAACAACATATAAATGGGAAAATTATCGTTTTACCCCTGATATTTCATACTTTTACAATTAGTCCAAATGGCATAAAACACAAAATATACCAAATCTCCATGTAACATACTTAGGCCAAATGTTCCTCTAGTACATACAAATACACACATTTCATTTATTTTTCATTTTAGTCCTTCAATTTATTATTTTTGCAATTTAGTCGTAATTACTCAAATTCATCAAAAATTCCAATACAAAACATATTAATCCAAAACATATCTTTCATAATTTATTATCAAATATCACAAAACACAAATATTCATCAATGGCATAACTCAAAATATTCATTAAAATAAAAAATTCTAACATGGGTCGGATAGTATTCGAAGCAACGATCTCAAAAACGTAAAAATTATCAAAAATCATAACCAAACTAACCTTGAATTTGAACCAACAATGGCCGAATACCTAGCTTTGCCATTTCTTTTCTTTCTTCTTTTTATTTCGATCAAAAGATGAACATTTAACATGGCTTTTTAATTTGTATAGTAATATAACATATATATCACTTATTATTTTACACATTTAACCTTTCAAAATTAATTAGTAAACCATATATATCATATCCTAAACCGTCCACTTATATATGAAATAGTCTATTATCACTTTAAATGCTTCATATTAATAAGACAAGTTGAATTCGGTCCTTACATATTTAATGACCAAAATTTTCACTTTACGTGATTAAATCATTTTATTAATCGGGCACCTAAACGACAAAATTAAATCACAAAAATTTCACACATACTAATTCACACATAATAAACACGGAAAATAATATTTAAATATTTTTCTGAATTAGATTTCTGGTCTCGAAACCACCGTTCCGACTAGGGTCTAAATCAGGCTGTTACAATATCCCCCTTAGGGATTTTCGTCCCCGAAAATCTTACCGGTGAATAGGTTTGGATAGCATCTTCTCATTGCATCTTCTGGCTCCTGCATTGCTTCCTCAATTCCGTGTTTATGCCATAGTACTTTAACCAATGGAATTTTCTTATTTTGCAACTCTTTAATCTCACGAGCCAGAATACGAATTGGTTCTTCCTCGTACGTCATATCGGCTTAATCTCAACTTCGGTCAGACTAATCACACGTGAAGGATCAGATCGATATCTACGAAGCATCGAAATATAAAATACATTGTGAATCTTTTCTAATTCAGGTGGAAACAACAGTCTATAACCTCATACGACTTAATAAATCTCAGACTCAATTTTCCTTTACAACCGAATCTAAGTATTTTCTTCCATGGTGAGACTTTCAGAAATACTTTATCCCCGATCTGAAACTCTATATCTTTTCATTTCAAGTCCGCGTATGATTTCTAACGATCTGATGCTGCTTTTAGACTTTCACTTTTTGTTTAGTTTCTCTAACCAAATCAACCTCGTGTATCTTGTTTTCACTGAGTTCAGTCTAATACAATGGTGTACGACATTTACGGCCGTATAAAGCCTCGTAAGGTGCCATTTTAATACTTGATTGAAAGCAATTATTGTACGTAAATTCAATCAAAGGTAGATATCGTTCCCACGTACCTTCAAACTTGAGAATGCAATATTTCAACATATCCTCAAGTATCTGAATGATTCGCTCGGACTAACCACATGTCTGGGGATGAAAAGCAGTCCTAAAATGCAGTTTAGTACCTAGTGCATCTTGCAGTTTCTTCCAAAACCGCGATGTAAATCTTGGATCTCTATCTGAAACAATAGATATAGGCACACCATGTAACCTCACGATCTGAGAAACATACAATTCAGCTAGCTTATCAAGCGAGTAATCTGTACGAACTGGAATAAAGTGAGCAGATTTAGTCAATCTATCTACAATAACCCATATTGCATCTTTCTTGCTCAGTGTCATCGGTAAACCGGATACAAAATCCATCTTGACTCTGTCCCATTTCCATTCAGGTATCATGACCGACTGAAGTAATCCAGAAGGTACCTGATGCTTGGATTTTACTTACTGACAGACTAAACATTTCGATAGAAAGTCAGAAATGTCTCGTTTTATACCTTGCCACCAATAGTGTTGTTTCAGATCATTATACATCTTCGTACTACCTGGGTGAATAGATAGCCGACTATTATGAGCTTCATTCAAAATCATCTGAATCAACTCTGTATTTCTCAGAACGCATATTCAGTTTCTGAACCGCAAACATCCCTTAGCATCTACTTGAAATTCTAAATCAACGTTCGAATCACATTGAGCCCGCTTTACCATCAAATCATTATCAACCTTCTGAGCTTCGCAAATTTGCTGAATAAATAACGGTCTTACTTTTTAACTCGGCTATTATCGTACCATCATTTGACATAACCATATTTGCATTCATTGCACACAAAGCAAACATGGATTTTCTACTTAGAGCATCAGCAACAACATTAGCCTTTCCCGGATGATAGTCAATCACTAGCTCGTAATCTTTTAACAACTTTAACAATCGATGCTGTCTCAAATTCAGATCATTTTAAGTCATCAAGTACTTCAGACTTTTATGATTGAAATAAACATGACATTTTTCACCGAACAGATAGCGGCGCCATATTTTCAATGCAAACACAATAGCTTCCAACTCTAAATCGTACGTTGGATAGTTCTTTTCATACGACTTTAACTATCTCAAGGCATAAGCTATAACTCTGCCTTCTTGCATTAAAACACATCCCAAACCATTTAAAGATGCATCACTATAAATAACAAATTCTTTACCCGATTCTGGCTGAACTAGCACTGGAACTTCGATCAAAAGGGCTTTCAACTGATCAAAACTTTTTTGGCACTTTTCTGACCACTCAAACCTAACATCTTTTTGTAGAACCTTGGTCATCGGGGTTGCAATCATCGAGAAGCCTTTCACAAATCGTCTATAGTAACCAGCAAGTCCCAGAAAACTTCAACTTCAAAAACGTTTCTTAAAGGTTTCCAGTCAAGTATTGCTGAAATCTTACTCGGATCGACCCGAATACCTGATGCTGAAACAACATGTCCCAGAAAACTAATTTCATGTAACCGGAACTCACATTTACTAAACTTCACATACAATTGTTTTTCTCGCAAAGTCTATAACACAAGTCTCAAATGCTCGGCATGATCGGTTTCATCATGGGAGGAGATCAATATATCATCAATGAACACAACCACAAACCGATCTAAATGCTACCTAAAGATTCGGTTCATCAAATCCATAAAAATAGCAGGTGTATTAGTATGTCCAAACGGCATAACTAGAAACTCATAGTGTCCATACCTCGTTTGAAAAGAAATTTTTGGCACATCGGAGTCTCTGACTCACAACTGATAATAACCCGATCGCAAATCTATTTTTGAAAACACTGAAGCCCCTTTCAACTGATCGAACAGGTCACCAATCCGTGGTAATGGATATTTATTCTTTATAGTCACCTTATTTAGCTGGCGGTAGTCAATACACATTTTCATAGTTCCATCTTTCTTTTTCACAAATAGAACTGGCGCACCCTAGGGAGAGAAACTCGGTCGTGCAAAACCTCTATCAGTTAACTCTTGCAACTGTTCTTTCAACTCTTTTAATTCAGTAGGTTCCATCTGGTATGAAGCTATTGAAATCGGAGTCGTCCCCGGTACTAACTCAATACAAAACTCTACCTCTCGGATAGGTGACAAACTCGGTAATTCTTCAGGAAACACTCTCGATACTTGCATACAATTGGTACAGATTCAATCTTCTTTTTAGTCACTTTACTATCAAGCACATAAGCAAAGTAAGCTTCACAACCTTTTCTCACATACTTCTGAGCTAACATCGAAGATATTACTGTTGGTAAACCACTCAGATCATTAGATTCAATCTGAATAATCTCGTTGTTTTGACATCTTAAATCAATGGTCTTTCTTTTGCAATTAACAATGGCATCGTGCAAAGTCAGCCAATCCATCCCCAAAATTATATCGAACTCATTGAAATGTAACAACATCAAATCGGTCGGAAAGCATGAATCTCGAATCATCAACGGGCAATTTTTACATACTTTATCAAACAAAACACATCGGCCTAGGGGGTTCGATACTCGAATCACAAACTCAGTAGACTTAACAGACAAAGTCTTACTGGATACTAATGTTTCACACACATAAGAATGAGTCAAACCAGGATCAATCAATACAATAACACTAGTATCATAAAGAGTGTAAGTACCGGTAAAAACATCTGGGGAAAAAGCGTCCTCGCGAGCTCGTATAGCATATGCTCTGGCAGGTGCATGAGCCTCAGATCGAACTGCTGTATCTTTTGTCCCTCTCTGACTACCACCTACATTACCCGAATGCCTGGTTGGTCGGCCTCGCACTGACATATTACTTGGTCTTACGTTCTAAACAATGTTTTGATCGGCTAACATCGGGCAATCTCGGTAAAAATGATCCATTGATCCACATTTAAAACAAGACTGTTCATACAATCTGCAATCTCCAGAATGCCATTTACCACAATGCTTGCACTCTACTCTGTTCTGTCGAACATTACCAACACTAGCTATCAAAGTGGCTCGTGAACTCACAGGGGGTCGATCTCGATCTCGTCTAGAAAATCCCACAGTATCCATAGATTGACTAGAATCATCTCTGAAATTCTTCGATGTTGAGTGAAAAGTCTTACCCAATGATCTTTTACGGGAATCTCTAGCTTCAAAATTAGCTTTTCTTTTCTCTTTCCCGAGCTCTTCGGCTTTGCAAGCTCGCTCAACAAGTACCATGAACTCTTTGATTTCAAGTATACCAACCAGCAATTTAATGTCTTTGTTCAAACCATCTTCGAATCTTTTACACATATAGCTTCAGTTGAAACACACTCACAGACGTATCGACTGAGTCTTACAAATTTCCTCTCATATTCTGTCACAGTCATATGACCTTATTTTAGTTTGAGAAATTCCTTACGCTTCTGATCAATGAATCTCTGGCTGATATATTTCTTATGGAACTCAGTCTGAAAGAATTCCCAGGTCACTCATTTTTTCGAAACCACCTATACTAGTGTATTCCACTAGTGATATGTGGTGTCTCGTAGTAGGGATAAGGCACATTTTAAGCACCCATCCGGGGTACAAGATAACTCATCAAACACACGGATAGTATTATCAAGCCAGAATTCAGCTCGCTCAGCATCATCATCATCAATAGCTCTAAATTCTTTAGCCCCGTGTTTTCAGATTTTATCAGCAGGTGTCTTAGGTAATCTCAACGGATCACTCACTTGAGGTATAACAGGTATCGAAGACAGATTATTCGAGGGTGGAGGTTGTTGTGTAGCCGGGTTAGTTCGGATATATTGTGTAAACCAATCATTCATCATTTGATAGAAGGCTTGTTTAGTCTCCCCCTCATGGCTACTCGAGATCGGCTAAGATTCAACTGGCACTGTCCCTTGTGCGGGAGCAGGTGCTACACTCTCGACATCATCAACTACATCTCTGTCGGGATCCATTTACTATATGAAAACACATTTTTAAATGTCAGAAGTCATCACACTATCATAGTATATAATATGGCATGTATAGCTAGACTCACACATGCTACGTTCGTCCTAGAACCGACTAAACCGTAGCTTTGATACCAATAAAATGTAACACCCCTAACCCATATTCGTCACCGAATTAGGGTTACGAGGTATTATCGATCTTATTGCAATACATACAGATTCACATTATATTATAATTTCGAGATTTAAGTTCACATCAATGATTATAACAAAATCAACTACCAAAGCTTAAATACTCAATCATTCATAACATAGCATAAATAATAATATATAATCCAAATATGTCAAACAACTTATACAAATACAGAACTTACAATACATCAACAACTTCATCGTTGAATATTAAAGGTATTTTTTATCTTTATATTTTTATTTCATATATGCGGCATTAACATATTAATCTATATGATACTCATTTATTTTACCTATTAATACCAAATAAAACAAGCATTCGATTATAAGTAAACTTGCTTCATTTCCTAGTCTATTCGATAGATTTAAATCATTGTACACATTCACAAACTTACACGTAATTAGCAAATTCAAATAGCCATATACATATGTATACAACATCCATAAATATGAACATCTTTATACACATGCATAGCATGTAAAACTCCAACTAATATGATAAGGCCGAATGTCATGTACACATGTCTTAACTTAATCCATAAGTGAACACCAAAATTTGTATCATGCATATATTTTAATCTTTACCAACTATGTCATAATTTACCTTAACTCAAATAACATCCATAATGAACCATATGGCCGAATACATGATATCATCACAAATATCATGTAATTTGGTTACACTCTCGATATAGACTCAATACAAGACCAAACATATATATACAACCTAATCAGTATATTCATGCCACACCTGAATTCAACAACTAACCACAAAATGCAAACATATTGCATAAGTTATAATTAACCAGGACACATTAATTAATAATAAAAAGAACTTAAATCATAATCCAACAAAACCGAAGCTAAACAAAGAAATTAAGCCATTTCGCATAACCTTATACATAACCAAAAGCCACTATTTCAAAACAAAATTCAGCCTATACATGCCATAGTTCCAAAATGCAACTTATAAAATACCAAAAACGATCGATAGTGTGATAGACTTTGCTGACGATCCCCAAGCTTGTAACTTGAATCCAAAATCTATAAAAAAAAATGAACATGAAAACACAAAGTAAGCTATAATAGCTTAGTAAGTCATAAACAAATAAACATCCCTATGATATAATCAACTCATTTTAAACTAATCCAAATTTCATTATCATTATCAAGCTTAACCACAAATCTACAAATGAGATAAATAATACATTTTCATACACAAAATCTACCTTGGTCGAATGCTCAATTAATCATTTTGACCTAATATTATTCAATTTTCAAAGCCAAAATGTCTTAATATAATTAAACATACACATACGCATTTATATAAGCTCAAGAGCTATGATATAACATCATGTACATATACCACTTATATGGCTGAATATACCTGATCACATATATGCACATATCCAAGAATCAATTCTACAATATTCATACCATTTATTTACAAGGCCGAATATACATACTAGATTCACATGTAGTCTCCATTTGTATCAGACATAATTAGTAACAAATATCAAGTTACTTATTTACCTTATTTCAAGTAAACAATAAGATAACTCATACTTGATCATTTAGCTCATTTAACGTCTTCAATTACCACCTCAGCATAAATTCTTTTATGCATAAACTTATAATAATTCATCGGCATAAAGCTTGCTAGGCCTAAGCATGTATCACACACCGATACAAGGCCTACTAGACTCAAAGTCTGATTTTATACACTAGCAATAAGCCTGCTAGGCATAAAGCCTGATTAAATTCACCAGCACAAGGCTTGCTAGGCTTAAAGCCCGAATATCACTATTATAAAGCTGTCTCATAAACAATTCATATATCGAAAATTCCAGATATTTCATATAGTTCATACGGACTTTCAAATGTTATAACTCAGTCGAATTAAACTCAAATACATTATTTCCATGCTTAATCATATTCGATTAACTCTACTATAAATCTATGAATTCCAATTCAACATATTAAATTAAGTTACATTCAAAATTACCGATGTTTACTTGCTTAAAGACTAACCTCAGATATCAACGAATGATGTAAATCGACTATTCGACTATTTTTTGTTTTTCCCCAATCCAAGTCTGATTTCTTTTGTTCTTGATCTATACAGCTTCAAATTAATCTCATTCAAACACAATTTCATGCAATTTAATCCAACAACACATAAATGGGTAAATTATTGTTTTACCCTAATATTTCATACTTTTACAAATTAGTCCTAATGGCATAAAACACAAAATACACCAAATCTTCATGTAACATACTTAGGCCGAATGTTCCTCTTGTACATACTAATACACACATTTAATTTATTTTTCATTTTAGTCCTTCAATTTATTATTTTTGCAATCTAGCCCTAATTACTCAAATTCGTCAAAAATTCCAATACAAAACATATTAATCCAAAACATATCTTTCATAATTTATCATCAAATATCACAAAACATAAATATTCATCAATGGCATAACTCAAAATAGTCATCAAAATCAGAAATTCTAGCATGGGTCGGATAATATTCGAAGCAACGATCTCAAAAACGTAATAATTATCAAAAACTATAACCAAACTAACCTTGAATTTGAACCAACAATGGCCGAATACTACCTTTTTAATTTATTTTCTTTCTTCTTTTTATTTTGATCAAAAGATGAATGTAACACCCCGTACCTGAGACCGTTGCCGGAGTCGGACACGAGGGGTTAACAGACTTAATTCCCTTATTTTTACAGTCCATTTTAAAAATTTCCAGACTAGCTGGCTAACAGCGTCACTGTCACCTTAAAAATCATATCTTGAGTTCCAAAACTCGAAAATCAGTTTCGTAAATTTTCTCTGAAACTAGACTCATATATCCATCTAAAAATTGTTTTCTAGAATTTTTGGTCGGGCCAATTAGTACAGTTTATTAGTTAAAGTCTCCCCCTGTTTCAGGGTTCGACTGCTCTGACCTTCATGCATTACGACTTATATATCTCCCTGTACAGGGCTTCAATACTTATGCGGTTTGTTTCTAAAGAAACTAGACTCGAAAAGAAATCTATACATATATGGCATGACTTCTAACTATCTCTGGTTAATTTATAATGAATTTCCTAAGTCCGAACAGGGAATCCAGAAACCGATCTAGCCCTGTTTCACGAAAACTTTAAAATCTCATAAAATACTGTTCATATGATCGTTTCATTACTTCTCTATGAAAATAGATTCATCAAGGTTCAATTACATAATTTATTCACTATTTAATTTGATTCTTACTATTTTTAGTGATTTCTCAAGTCCACACCACTGCTGCTGTTAGCATCTGTTTTTAAGGTAAACCTTACCTATTTCATGGTTTTCCATGAATCAACTAGAGTTTGTCATACATAGCATCAAAATAATCATAATTAACCATTCCCAATGGCTAATCGTTACCAAACATTTCCATACCTTTCAATGAACAACATACAAGGCGATTATAATGCTATGCTCAAAGTGTATATAAGCCATTTTCGCATGGCTATCCAAATTTATACAAAACCAAAGGGTACATGACCAACAACAAAAAGGGTAGTCCTATACATGCCATTTTCAGAGTTCAACCAAAAGTGTACCAAAAGGGCTTTGATACTGTGGACGACTTCGACTTCGACAATCCCGAGTCCGATAGCTGACGAACCAAAATCTATAAAATAGAGATTCAAAGAACGGAGTAAGCATTTAATGCTTAGTAAGTTTTGAGCAATAAAATTAGGCACAACTGAAGTATAGCATTCATATAACTAAACGGATAATTTCATATACACATATTCTCAAAAATCAATCCTACTTCACATTTCCAACCCTTATATTCATACATAAGGGATCAACTTAACCAAAGGCCCGAAAGCTCACTAATCGACTGAGCGGATAATATTTAAACGAAATCACTACTCCAATGCATATACGAAACGTACCTTATTGTTGGGATTTTACGAGCGTATTAATTGAAATTATTACAGTAAGATCGCTCATTCCCAAACCAAGTACCTTCGGGGTTTAGCCGGATATAGCTACTCGCTCAAATGCCTTCGGGACTTAGCCCGGTTATAGTAACTCACACAATTGCCTTCGGGACTTAGCCCGGTTATAGTAACTCGCACAATTGCCTTCGGGACTTGGCCCGGTTATAGTAACTCGCCCAAATGCCTTCGGGACTTAGCCTGGGTATAGTAACTCGCACAAATACCTTCGGGACTTAGCCCGGTTATCAATCCGAATATCCATGCACATATCAATAAATCATGACACATCAATATTTCATTTTCGTAACTAGAATTCAAACACAAGTCACTTATCAAGCATTATCATTTTCAGCTCAAAAGCTACATACAAAGGGCATGATTTTGATTTGCTTATAACATAATCTAATCGAATCATAATCTAAGTTACATTACTTGAAAACTTACCTCGGATCTGGTCGAACGATTTTGGTGGCTATTCGATCACTTTTTCCTTTCCCTTATCCAACTTTGATCCTCTAAGCTCTTGAGCTTAATAAACAAATAAATTTATTCAATTACTTATCCAACTTTACTATATACAAATATCTATTTATTTAGATTCATTTCGAACTAATATTAGGCAACCGATCATATATTCTCCCCATGGCGATATTCGAACATTGTAGCCAAAGAATCACAATTATCGAATGTTTAACTATGATCAGACATATGATATTACCCGTATGTCTTAAGCTAATTGCCGAACCTATTGCCTCAATTTGTGTACATATCAAATATAGTAATCCTTACTTGAACTATTAACCAACCTTATCAATGAACAATTATACTTAAAATACCATATATATATATATTCATAAGTGCATAGATACTATGTTACCAACAATTATTTCCTTGCTTAGCAACCGAACCAATATACACATTACTCCATATCTACCCGTCACGTTTACTCTACTTAAACCGAATAAACTTGCACATAAGGTCCTTGGCCGAACCTCACTAAAAACAAGTCAACCAAAATCTTAGTATTCATTTTGTGTATAACCTTATTTACCTTCCAAAAATCACAAAAACATCAAACTCTTAATGTTTATGTACAAGGCCGAATCTTAACATGATCCAACCTCCAACTCATTCATTTCAATCACTCACACGGCATTTGTTCAATTCTTTAGACAAATCTATGTTTGGCCATTGTACTCATGAGCATTAAAATTTATAATTTGACTACTTAAACCCTTCTCTTCAACAATACTTCATAAAACATAAAGATTATAACCCAATCTCATCCTTTAATAACTAAAACCGAATGCTCAAGCCATCACCAAGATTTCAAAATTTTTGCCATGGGTTGTGTAAGAAATTAGCTAATTAACTAGAAACAAGTTTAAAATTTAAGAATCTAACACAACATACTAACCTCCCCTTAAGCTCAAGGTGACCGAAACCTCTCTTCTTCCTTTCTTCAATTCGGCCAAGAAGAACCAAAGAATGAAGCTCTTTTTTTTTCTTCTTTCAATTCATGACAATGAAGGGGCTACCACACACATTTTTTTTTGTTTCTCCTCCTACTAACACTAATATTTTATTGCCCATGTTCTTTATTTTATTATTCCTAACATAAGCATTAACATAACATGTTTATGACATGTTTTGCCCATAACATTTTGTCCACCCTCCTTGTCATGGCCGGCCACTTACTAATTAAGGGAGAAATTGACATGCAAGTCCACCCTTTTGATCTCATGCACTAATAGATCCTTATAGATCGACCTATCACATTTCAAAAGTGTCACACATAAGTCCTATTAGCTAAATTCACATGCAATTGACTAAATCGAAGCTTAACACTTTCACACATTCATATTCACATATTTTAGACAATAATCATTATATTCAAATAATTTGGTGACTCGGTTTAGCGGTCCCGAAACCGCTTTCCGACTAGGGTCACTTTAGGGCTGTCACAATGAACATTTAACATGGCTTTTTAATTTGTATAATAATACAACATATATATCACTTACTATTTTACACATTTAACCTTTCAAAATTAATTAGTAAACCATATATATCATGTCCAAAACCGTCCACTTATAAATGAAATGGTCTACTATCACTTTAAATGCTTCATATTAATAAGAAAAATTCAATTCGGTCCTTACATATTTAAACACCAAATTTTTCACTTTACGTGATTAAGTCCTTTTATTTAATCGGGCACCTAAACGACAAAATTAAATCACGAAAATTTCACACATACTAATTCACACATAATAAACACAGAAAATAATATTTTAATATTTTTCTGACTCAGATTCGTAGTCCTGAAACCACTGTTCTGAACTAGGGTCTAAATTAGGCTATTACATTTGCTCTAGGTTCGGCTAGAGTTGTGCTATTAGTGGACTCTGAGTAGTGGCTGATTAGTAGAGATTGATGGAGAAAATTAAGGGTTGTTGATATAGTGGGGATTTGTGGAAACACTTGGGTACCAAAATTCTCTTCGAAGAAAGAAAAACTAATGCCTTTTCTTCCATTTTTTCTTTTTGCTGTAGTCGAAATTCCCCATTGCTGCTTTTTTTTCTTTCTTGTTTTTCATGATATTTTCTCATTCTGCAAACTCGATTTTTGCCTCCTTCCAATCGTCATTTCACATATCTACATTTTCGTGTGGCATTAGATTAATGATAAGTGAGTTCTTTTCATTTTATTCAATGAATATTTGTTTGACAAGAGTCACTTGCTATTTAGGCACAAATTAAGGGGCTGTGGATCCCAATAGACGCTGTGGTTGTGCAAAATTGGGGTTGCTTAAGTGAGGTAAGGTTGTCGATGGTTTTTGAGAATTTTCTGTTTGTAGTAATTTAGATTAAGTGACTGAAATTGGGCTTTCTATTGTCGAGTATAGGTTCTGGAGTGCTCGGGAGTAATTACATGTCAAAATCAAACTAGGTGTTGGGATTTTGGGCCAGGCCATGTGATCGACACAGCCAAGGCCAATTGGGTCGTGTAGGCCTACACGGGCATACAACATGGGCGTGTGAGCTTATTTCTATTGATTTATAGCTAAGGTTACACGGGTCACCCGAGACAACTGTGAACCTTCTATAGGGTCAGTGACTTACCTAAACCCCTAACTGAATGAAATAACTGAATGACTGTAATATCCATATATGTTACGTATAAATATGTATGACTGTATACTTAGCATACTGTTTATACTATACTGAATATATGCATGATACCATGATTTGGCATGACATGACTGTTTCATGCATTGCATGGGGATGGGTTGCTTTTGATCGGAGGAAGTGTACTGAAAGGCTTCAAGCCTAAATTACTAGCAGCACAACTGAAAAATTACTATCTAGTGTCGTATTCGGTACTATTTGGAGTGTAGGGATGGGTGGGTTGATTATATCCCCACATGGAGTGTAGGGTTGGACGGAGATAGTGTGTAGAAGTCAGTTAGGTAGGATTTTGTGACTGCATATCTAATACTTCTACTGTTACTGTGATGGGCTAAAGCCCTACTGCATGACTAATTTTGTACTGAAATGGGCTAAGGCCCAAATTGGACTGATACCAATACTAGAAAAAAGGCTTAAGCCAGACTATGTTTGTCTGTTTATTTGCATGGGGATTACCCACTGAGTTTACGTAAACTCACCCCTTCTGTTTAAACTATACAAGAAATCCTTAGGTGTAGGCGGATCTGTGTGGCGGAGGACTCAGCGGTGAACACATGACTCATTTTATACCAATTAATACCTATTTATAATTTTAAATTTTATTTGGCTATTTTATTGTAAATGTGGCCTCTATGGATTTTTATTTTGGTTTGGGATTTATATTGGTTATGGTTTATAACTGCTAGTATTAGGAAAACTCAGGTTTTCAAAAGAAACAAACGTTTTAACAAGATTCTCATAAATATGCAAGCTGCTTTAAAAGCTTCTGCATTGAAGAAACGTTTTGAAGATTTTTAACTGATAAAATAACACGATTTTAGGACTAATAAGTAATAATAATAAAAAGTTTCTAAACGGAAATTATTTTAAGCAAAGTTACGGTTTTCAAATACACTACCATGTGACATTGCTCGATCCGGCCATAATGTTTAGGCTGGGTTTGGGGTGTTACAGTTTTGGTACAAATAGCAAACTTATTTAGTATAATGGCATGTATAATCTAAATTAGAATAAATGATGAAATATTTTGGTTGTATCTAGCCATTGGAATGGTTGATGTAAAGTGTATTTTGATGTAATCATAAAAGACCATATCATATTAAGATGTGTTGAAATGGTTAATGGTAAAAAACATATAAACCAAAGGATGAAAGAAATTGAGTTGCAAACAAACATAAATGCTATTATGGTAAGTTAAACATTTGAATACATATGTGTTAATATATCATACATACTACTTGTTTTTGGGTTAGATTGTAAGTGTCAATTTGGTTTGGAAATATGTTGGGGTGTTGATGTAGGTGCAAGGTAAAAAGGGTGAGAAATAAAGCTCAGAAAATGGCCTTATTTTACCCACACGGCATTGTGTCAACCGTGTGTGACACACGACCATGCGCATGGGCGTGTGGTTTGGCCGTGTGTCCCCTGCATCTTAAAATTAGGGAAACAAAATGATCAGAATTGAGCACACAGTGAGAAACTCGTGTGTCTTGGCCATGTAATCCCTGCATTTAATTTTTGAAAATTAAATTGTCCACATGGCCTAGCACACGGGCATGTGGCTGGCCATGTGACCTAAGTCAGAGAGTTACACTGGTAAGGACACGAGCTAGGACACGATTTTGTGCCTCACATTGAATGTCCACATGGCCTGGGATACGAGCGTGTCATTGGCCGTGTGATCCATGCAGCCTGGCCACATGGGCGTGTGTCCCCTGCACCTAAGAAAAATTTGAGATTTTGTGAAAAATTTTCTGTGCTCCCAGTTTTGTCTCGACTTGATTCTAATATGTATTTTAGATAAGGACTCATATAAGGGACATTATGATTAATTGTGATTGATTTTTGGAAATGAATAGTAAATGACATAAATTAATTATACTTGAACTGTAAACTCCGGTAAAACTCTGTAACCCTGTTTCAGCGACTGATATGGGTTAGGGGTGTTACACAACCCCTAAATCGCACTAGGCTTGGTTGGCTTGCAGGTTTTATTTAATCATGTTCCACATTTATCTCATGCATCCTAAGATGTTATTTTGATTTAAACATACAAGTGTTACGAGGGCGTACCTTAATTCTCGACGATCTTCTTAAACTACATAAGCTTGTTAGTTGATCGAATTAATAACAATTAACATGTACAAAATCCAAGCAATCAAATGAGCAATTATAAAATCCAAAATCCAAAACTAAATAGTCTAAAATGTCTGTTTACATCTCGTAAAAATTCTTTTAAAAGTCTAAGTCTAATTTCTAATCCCATAGGACAGTCCCATATTGCCTTCCACTTTAGGGTTTGAAAACACGCCACATACTCGGAAGCACTTGCCTTGAGATGGATTATCGGGTTGCCACACTTCACCACACGTCCCGCGAGCTACTTATCTGCAAGGTATATGTAAGGAGTGTGAGCTTATTGAAGCTCAATGAGTGCTCAAGCATACAACACAAATAAACAAATCATTCATGTTAGCAAGTAGACATGCTAAAACAATTTTCATAACATATTATAATTATACACATTATGGTGATATATTGGCAATTTGTGAATGTGAAACATAATCATATTATATACACATTAGATAAGTGGATCTCCAAAACACTCCAAATGACTTATAGAGTCGTATGTTTTCTCCAATAAGTGTAGCACGAATGCTCACACTCTTCAAAACACTCCACACTATCTACAGTGAATGGAGCTATGCTTGACATTCCCTTATCTCTCCATCACTATCTCCGAGCCATAATGCCCTAACACATAGTAAAAAGAGTGACTACTCACAATCATATGTCATGCTAATGATATCCAATGGTTTCAAGTGTTCACAATGAAAACATATCATTTTTATCATATTTACAATGCACAAACACAGTAGGGCTCGCAATATGCAAAGCTCGCACATGTCAATTCACATAACAACACAGTCCGCGTTCAACAGAGCTTGCATTTATGCAAAGCTCTCAACACAAATATAGGTTCACAATAACATCATGTTCACATTAAGATATAGTGCTCATATATATTTAAGGCTCATATAAAATTAAGGCTTGCATGCATTGTATGGGTTCACACATAACATGTAGTTCACACCTACCACATAGGCTTGCACATACATATGGTCTCGCATAAAAGATAGAGCTCACTCACACATCTAAATACAGTTTGCATATATGGTAATAGGGTTCACAAGTCACAAGTAAGGCTCGCATAAGAATATATCAGGGCTTGCATGTTACATACCAAGGTTCACACATTTAATTAAGGGGTTCGCAAGCTTACCTTGCTTCCTTAAGCACGTGAACTTGTGTTTAAGTGTGATATGCCTAAACACTCACCTTTGTCTCACTACTGATTTGCAAACCTATACCACCTTCTGCTTGCCCTTGTCCTTGCTTGTTAAGGCACCCTCACTACAATCAGAGGCTTCACATAAAATATAAAAACACACAGGTTACTAAGCGTTCTAAACAGACAGAGTAACCACCTAATAACTTCGCAGCTCGTGACTCTCCTAAATCTACCGAGCTCCCCTCGCATGACTTAAATCTCTCCAGTACTCCAATTATACTCAATTAAACCCTTAATTTTCACTTCCAAACATTAGATCTAATGCCTAATTACATATCTATGCCTTTAATTTTACTTAATTTCGTAAATCAACCTTTTTCAAAAAAATTACGTCCGTTTCAATCTTAAAGTAGAAAATCATTCATTTCATACACTACCTTTAAAGAGTTGTTAAATCAAGTTTATAAACCTCTTAATCATGTTAAAATAAGTTTAAAATCATTTTAAAATCATCACTTAGCACTTTATTATGAGATTCACCATTTTTATGTAAAATCAAGCTTTAAATCATAGATCTTTTATTTTCTTTCTTAAAAAAATAAAATTGAAATCACATAATAAATGTCTAATCGACAAGAAATTAGAATGTTTACCTCTAATTCAAAGATCTCCACAAAATTGAATTAATTTGAACAAAAAACGAGATAGTTGATGGAAAATTGAAGAAGAAAGAGTGAATTTCTTTTAAATTTGACAAATCAAAATGTGTTTGGATGCTAGGAAAATTAGAAGAATGAAGGAAATTTTAGAGAAAACTCTTGATTTTCAGGTCTAACAAACTTTTGAAATAGTTGAAAATGTGGAAGGAAGGGACAGTAGGTGGTCTTATATAACCAACCAAATTTTATGCTATTTACCCCGAAGCCCCCTCTTATTTCCTCCCTTGTTCTAATAGTTTCTATTTCAATTAAATCTCTTAATTTACACATTAGATCTATAATTTAATCACTTTTTGAATTTAATCCTCACTAATATATTTTTATTAACCCAATTACTCTTTCTAGTTAGTTATTTTATTAATTTCTAATTTCTACGACACTAAACATGATATCTCACTCGAGCCCATGATTTAATTGCTGGACTCTACTAACCTAGGTTTTGGGGTGTGACAATATATTAGAAAAAAATCTTGAACTCTGTAAATCAATTGGCCTTCTAAAATGTGTATTGTTCATGAAGAATTTATTGTAGGCATCGAAAATTTAGCATGCTTGAAAGAGAATAAACATACTAATTTAAATTTAAATGTAATTATAATTTTTTTCTAGACATTAGACTTTATTTATGTATAAACATATAGAACTTATAATAAAGTTGAAAAGCATATAGATAAAACTATAAAAAAATTTAAGTTAAGTTCTCACGGGGAGGCCAAGGAAATCACTTACAATGCAGGTTGGAGGAACCACCCAAATTTCTCACGGGGAGGCAAAGGAAATCAGAGACCACAACATCCTCCAGGCTTCTAACAACAGCTTCACCAGCAAGAGAAAAAGCCGAACCTTAAGGAGATGATGTCAAAATTTATTTCAGTAGCGGAAACCCATTTTCAGAACACTTAAAAATCAGCAAGCGTCGATCCAAGGACTCGAGAATCAAATTGGGTAGCTGGCTAAGATGATTTTAGGAAGACCACCAGGAAGTTTACCTAGTAACACAATCCTAATCCAAAAGAGCATGTGAAAGCAGTTACACTAAGGAGTGGGAAGGTGTTAGTTGAATCCGAAAAGAAGCCACCATAAGAAGTGAAAGAGACAAAGGAGAGGAGGAAAAACTTGAAAAAATGACAATCCAATGCCAAAAGAACATAAACCACCAACCTCATATCTAGCAAAGTTGAAGAAAGACCGCATGGATGCACAATTCGGTCAATTTCTTGAACTTTTTAAACAACTGCATATTAACTTACCTTTTGTTGAAGCTATATCACAGATGCCTACATATGCAAAATTTTTAAAGGAGCTTTTAACAAAAAAAAGGAAGTTTGACGACTTATCTACAATGGAACTTAATGAGGAGTGCTCGGCCATACTTCAAAATAAACTACCAACCAAACTGAAAGACCCAGGAAGTTTTACTATTCCCTGCTTAATTGGTAGTTTGAATGTTGATAAGGCACTAGCTGATTTAGGCGCTAGAATTAATTTGATGCCATATAAAATGTTTAAAAAACTTGGTCTTGGGGAGCCTAAACCCACTAGGATGAGTATTCAATTAGCTGATAGATCTGTTAACTATCCTTGGGGAATTATAGAGGATGTACTTGTAAAAGTAGATAAATTTATATTCCCTGTTGATTTCATTGTGCTTGACATGGATAAGGATGTTAAAGTGCCTTTAATCTTAGGTCGTCCATTTTTAGCCACTGCTAGGGCTATTATTGATGTGGGGGATGGTAAATTGGTACTTAGAGTAAGTAATGAAGAGATTATCTTTAAAATTTATGATGCCATGACATTTTCTAGGGAACAGGATGACTTATGTTATTTTGACTCTATTGATCATGCTACTCAAGATTTTTTTTAGGAAATCATATAGAAGGACATGTTGGAACTGTGTTTTGCCCAAGGAGAGGAGGAGGATGATAATTCTAAGATAGGAACTGAACTAAATTCCAATGAACCCTCCTCAAGTCCAGCTATTGAAGAACCTCCCAAACTGGAACTGAAATAATTGCCGAATCACTTGGAATATGCATTCCTTGGAAATAACTCTACATTACTGGTAATTATTGCGTCTAACTTGCAACCCAAAGAGAAAGAGGAATTACTCCAAGTCTTAAGAGAGCATAAAAGGGCCATAGCTTGGAAAATTTCTGACATTAAAGGGATCAGCCCTTCTTTTTGCACCCACAAAATTTTAATGGAAGATGAATATAAGCCATGCGTGTAAGCCTAAAGATGATTGAACCCTAACATGAAGGAAGTTGTTAAAGTTAAGGTAATTATTTATCCTATTTCTAACAATTCTTGGGTAAGTCCAGTGCAGGTTTTTCCTAAGAAATGAGGCATGACTGTTGTAGCCAATGAAAAGAATGAATTAATCCCAACAATGACAGTCACAAGTTGGAGATTTTGCATTGATTATAGGAAGTTAAATGATTCCACAAGAAAAGATCACTTCCCCCTTCCATTTATTGACCAAATGTTGGAAAGATTGTCAGGGCACATGTACTACTGCTTTTTAGATGGACTCTCTGGCTATTTTCAAATCCCAATAGCTCCTGATGATCAAGAAAATATGACATTTACATGTCCATATGGTATGTTTTCTTATCGTAGAATGCCTTTTGGATTATGTAATGCTCCTGCTACTTTTCAGCACTGCATGATGGCCATTTTTGACTAACTCGTAGAAGACGTCATGGAGGTATTTATGGATGATTTCTCGATTTTTGGTAACTCTTTCCATCTTTTCCTTAAAAATCTAAAATGAGTGTTAATAAGATGTGAGGAAACAAACCTTATGCTTAACTGGGAAAAATGTCACTTTATGGTTCAAGAAGGTATTGTGTTAGGACATAAAATTTCTAGTAAAGGGATTGAGGTTGATAAATCTAAAATTGAAACTATTGAAAAACTACCTCCCCCTAATTTGGTTAAGGCTATTAGAAGCTTTTTAAGGCATGCTGGGTTTTATAGAAGATTTATTAAAGACTTTTCTAAAATAGCTAAGCCTTTGACTAAATTACTTGAAAAAGATGTGCCTTTTAATTTCGATCAGGAATGTTTAGAAGCATTTAATACTTTTAAGGATAAACTAACTAAAGCTCCAATTATAATGGCACCTGATTGGAATTCACCTTTTGAACTAATGTGCGATGCAAGTGATTTTGCAGTAGGTGCAGTTTTGGGACTGCGAAGAGATAAACATTTTCAACCTATCTATTATGCTAGCAAAACTTTGACAGCCGTACAAGAAAACTACACCACCACAGAGAAAAAGCTGCTAGCTGTGGTTTTTGCATTTGATAAATTTAGGCCATATCTAATATTGTCTAAAGTTGTCGTTTATACTGACCATTCTGCTCTTTGTTACCTTTTGACTAAAACTGATGAAAACCTCGACTCATTCGATAGATTTTATTATTGTAAGAAATTGACTTGGAGATTAAGGATAAGAAAGGAGGTGAAAATCTCACGGTTGACCATCTCTCCAGGCTTGAAAATTCAAGTACCAAAGAGCTAGATGATGTTGAAATAAATGATTCATTCCCTGAAGAACAATTTTTTGCTATATTTGATTCTGAGGTACCTTGGTTTGCATACATTGCAAATTTTTTAGCCACTAACATTATCCCAAAAGGGTTGACACATTAGCTAAAGAAGCGATTCTTTATTGATGTGAAAAACTACTTTTGGGAAGACCCTTTCTTTTCTGTATATTTACAGATCAAGTATTAGGAGATGCGTTACAAGGACAAAAGCATTGAAGATCTTGGAACATTGCCACTCAGGACTGACTAGAGAACATTACAGTGGAAATAAGACGACACATAAAATCCTCGAATCAGGTTTTTATTGGCCCACTCTATTCAAAGACACCAATAGGTATGTTACTTCTCGTGACAAATGCTAACGGACAGGTAATATCTCCAAACGTGATGAAATGCCTCGGACATATATGCTCTCATGTGAAATATTTGACGTTTGGGGTATCGACTTCATGGGTCCATTCCCTAGTTCATTTGGGGATAAGTACATCTTAATAGTTGTTGATTACATATCCAAATAGGTTGAAGCCCAAGCTTTACCTACTAATGATGCTAGAGTAGAAGTACGATTCCTTAATAAAATTTTCTCTCGATTTGGAACACCTAGAGCAATTATCAGTGATAGGGGTACTTATTTTTGTAATGCCCAATTTGACAAGACCCTTAAGAAATACAGTGTTCACCACACAACAGCCACCCCTTACCACCCTCAAACTAGTGGCAAAGTCGAAGTAGCAAACCCAGAGCTTAAACATATCTTAAAAAAGACAGTAGAGTTAAACAGGAAGGATTGGGTGATGAAAGTAGATGATACTTTATGGGCTTATAGAACCGCTTTTAAGACCCCCATAGGAACTTCACCTTACAGGCTTGTTTATGGAAAAAGTTGTTATCTACCATTTGAGTTAGAACATAAGGCATTCTGGGCTATAAAATTTCTAAACTTCAATCCCAAACTCACAGGTGAAAACATTTTTATGCAGTTGAACAAGTTAGATGAGTGGCGAACCAATGCATATGAGAATTCACGCCTATACAAGGAAGCAACGAAGTGCCACCACGATGCTCGTTTAAAACAACGCAAGCAATTTGAAGTGGGAGATCTTGTCCTGTTGTATAACTCGAGGCTTAAGTTGTTCCTAGGGAAGCTTAAATCACGATGGTCAGGTCCTTTCGTAGTCCAAAGTGTCTTTCCATATGGCACAATAGAGGTAAGTCACCTATCACAAGGCACTTTCAAGATAAATGGACATCGCCTAAAATTTTACAACGGTGAGAATTTCAAAGACAATAGAGAGGAGCTACGGCTCCACGAACTCCCCTAAATATACCCACAAGGTAGAGTCGAGCTTAAACTCTAAATAAGCACTTCTTAGGAGGCAACCCAAGCATTAACCTCACTAAATAGGGTTTAATTTTTCTTTAACTATCCATAGTCTAACTGCAGGAAATGTTGACATTTAATAAGGGAAAACACGGCCTAATCCACAGGCGTGCCTGAGGCCGTGCTCATACCACGGGCAGAGACATCACCGTGCGATACAGCAGTGTGAAAGCAGAGCAAAAGTTTTTCCAAAACACGGGATTCGATACATTGCCACGACCGTGTGACATGGTCGTGGGCAATCCTGCCAAATCAACACGGGCCTACAACATGCCCGTGTCTATAAACCGTGGTCAAAACTGAGAAATTAGCACGGGCGTGGGCACATAAACACTGGCGTGGGAGAAGCGAACGAATTAACAAGGGCAGTTGGCACGTCCGTGCCCACCTCCCATGGATAAAACTGAGAAATGAACACGGGTGTGCAACACGCCCGTGCCTACCACCCATGGTTGAAACTGTCAAAATGACACGACCATGTGCACCAACACGCCCCGAGGAACACGGGCGTTCGTCTTTTACTATTATTTTTATTTTTATCTTTGTTTCTATTTTTATTCCATTGCCTCTTATTTACATTTGAAGACCCCCGTCTTATATTCTACCTACCTTTATGGTTATCATAGAATTATTCCCTTAATTCCCCTTCACAGTGGTGGCTTTCATTTATCCCTGAGAATCATGCCTTCCTTATAGCTTGTTCTTCAGTTCTCGCTCTCGCTAATCCAAGGATATCATTCACAATTTTAGCGCAGTTTCACTTCTCTCCCTCTCTTTTGATATTATCTTTATATTACTATTATACATCTTTGTACATTAAAGACAATGTACATCTTCAGTGTGGGGGGTTATTTATTCCATTATCAGAAAAATCCTTGAATTTTGTCTTGTTCTTAAATAATCTTCTCATATCATTATTAGAATGAATTTTGATTAATTTACGATTTTTATTTATATGTCTTGGATTAAAACATAGGCATTTATGCATTGATTGTTTAAACTTTAAGGAATTAGAGAATCAAAGCATGATAAGTTGATTTTTGAGAATTATAAAAATTCCTAGGTTATTTCCCCAAGTTTAGGTACTATCTTGAGTTGAAATTCACAAGTTTAAACATCAAAAAACCATAATTTTTGTGAGATCTTGAGCTTTTAGAGCATATATTATTTCTTTCATGCTCACTTTTATTATTGCTTTGAGTGCGTCAATTTTGATCTGTTATTCTAGGACTTGCTTGATTATGCATGTCAAGACCACACCATTTGATTTGATATGGCAAGATGATAAAGGCACTTAGGTTTAACCTACTCACTCCATAAAAGCCTACCTTCATAATTAACCCTTAGTGAACCGTCTGGAGCCTAACAACCCATTCATTGATTTACCCTCAATATTAACCCATAATTGTTGAAATCCCCTAAATTAATTTTATCCCTATCTTTGTTGAGATTTGATTTGAATAAATTGCTTAGCTATGTTTTATCTTTGATATTTAACCTATGTTATTTGATTTGTTCTTTAAAAAAATAAAATACATAAATTTATATTAGTAGTATTCTTTGTTTTTGAGCTTAAATGTTTAAATCCATATTCTGAGAAAAAGCTCACTTGTATTCAATTGATGATTAGTTATTTTTCTAGTTAGGTAATTTTTCAATTCAATCTCGATTCTAACCTTTTCTTTCATCTTGTGACCACACCCCTTAACCAAAGCCACATTACAACCCTCTAAAGACCTTTTGATTGATGTTTCATCTCAATATATAGTGGTGGAGATTTCATTTTCATGCAAGCCTATGGTAATAACTTTTCATATTAACTATTGAGTGTCTAACTTGTTGTCCTTAAACACTTCGAGTGATTTGAGTGAATCCTTAGTGAGGATGTTAAAAGTCTGTGATATTGTGAATCAAATGTAATCACTTAGATAAGGGGAGACACCTATGTTTTCGTGATATTTTGAATGTTTGAAACTTTAATGTTCTTTCAGTTGAATTCTCAATGTATGATTACTTATGGTTTATTTTGAGATATTATTGATAGGAATTATAAGTTAAGAAAAATGAATTCATAATTGTGAGTTGAGGATTTTGCTTGAGGACAAGCAAACGCTTAAGTGTAAGGGTATTTGATAAACCGCAATTTATACATATTTTTATCCCATGCCTAGCACATTTATGCATGATTTCTCCTTTTATTTGGTGAATTTGATGCTCCTAATACTTTAATTTCATGTTTTATACTTAAGTGAGCATAGGAGAGTAAAAAGGGTGAAAAACGGACCGAAAACGGAGAAAATGGACCAACATGTGAAATCAACACGGTGTGGACTTCTGTACACGGGCATACCACGTGCCCATGTCCTTTTAGCAGAATCGAGCATGACTTACACGGGTAGACCACATGCCCGTGTCTATTTAATAGCCTTGAACACGGATTGAGGAAATCGAACACGGGCGTGTCCCTATCGAGCCCAAGTTTAGTCTTATTCGGAAAAGGCCACTCTTGAGGGCTTTTATGCATGCTAAAGCCTATTTAAACACACTAGAGGAGGATTAGAGGATACACACAGAGTAGGAGGCAAGGAATTACTCGAAGAAAACTGATTGATCCATCTCAGAAGCTGAATCCACCTTCAAGACGGAAAATCTCCCTTCAATTCCCTTCAAGAGTTCTTGGGTTTTCTTTATGTTTTGTTATCATTATTCTTTTGAGATGTTTTCTTTCATAAATATGAACAAAACCCCCTAAATACCTAAGGGGAATGAAACCTATGACAGATCTTGTTATTATGTTCTGAATTGTATGATAAATATTTGACTTGTTCTTAATTATGTGTTCTTAATTCTTGCTTTAATATTCCAAGATATTGATTCAAGTATTGATGTGCTTATTCAGAGGAGCAAAAGTCGCTAGTAAGAGTAGATCTAGCATAATTGAGCGGAGTTGATTGCACGCCTAAAGATAGGGTGACATAATTTTGCCGGATTAGGGTGAAATCTAATAAGGGAATTCATAGATCGAGTTAATGCAACACTAGGGGTTTTAATTAGAAGGAGATTTCAATTAATCAACCTAGGGTTAGATGTTGTTAGTCTCGAGAGAGATAATAATATAACTTAGGGATTTCTACGGATCAAGTCAAGTGAAGAAATCATCTGATTCAGAGTCAATAACAAGTGAAGTCTAGGTGGATTTTTCCCTTAGGTATTGTCCAAATCAATTAGTTTTCCCAAATGTTATTTCCCCAATTTACTTTCTGTGCATTCTTAGTTTAGTAATTAGTTTAGATAAAACAAACCCCTTTATTTTTAGGCTAGATAATAATAAAAAAAGTTAATACTAGTACTTTTAGTTTCTTTAGGTTCGACATCCCGGTCTTGCCATAAGCTATACTACTGTTCGGTAAGGTGTGCTTGCCTTTGTCATGATAATAGTTAGTTTTCAAGAACGGATATTCATAAATTATAAAACTTATCACGATTCACATCACATCATCTACATAATTTTCTTTAATGGTCTAATTACCATATAAGCACCTCTAGTTTTGAATTCCATAGCTATTTAATCCTTATAGCTACTACAATTCAACTATTGCATTTTATGCGATTTAGTCTTTCTCGTAATTAAACACTTAATCGATAAAATTTTTGTATCAAAATTTTCACATGACAAATCTATCATAATACGGATCATATAATAAAATAAAAATAAATTTTATTTTCAAATCGAATTTGCGGTCCCGAAACCACTGTTTCGATTTCACTGAAAATGGGCTGTTAAAGTGTGACCAAGTCAGAGAGTTACACGAGCTGGGACACAGTCGTGTGTCCCCATTTTGAATGCCCACATGACTTAAGACATGGGCCTATTTCTTGGCCATGGAACCCCTACAGTTTTGAAAAATTTCAATGTTTTTCGAAAAATTCTCTAAGTTTTTGATTTAGTCCCAACTCATTTCTAATGCTTTTTTTGGGCCTCGAGGGCTCGTCTAAGGGAAAATATGTATGATTTTGTTTGATTTTTGATATGAATATTGATATGTTTTGAAATGTTGAAATTTCTATCTGTTTGATCAGTAAACTCTGATAATGCTCCGTAACCCTGTTTCGGTGACGGATACGGGTTAGGGGTGTTACAGTTCTTTCAATTTCTGGTTCAAAATTGACAATAAACTCTGATTTACTTTCAGTCATACAACACCTAAAATAAAATGTGAAAATAGCTACAAAAAGAAAACAAGTTATCAACAACTAAATATTAAAAAAAAAACAAAAACAAACATAAAACAAATGCCATCCCTGGCAATGGCGCTAAAACTTGATCGGCTATTTAACGTCACAACAACAATGTGCAAGCATACATTGTCGATACAGGTATAGTAGATAGATATAAGTCTGTCGGATATTAATCCCACGAGGATGGTTGTCGTTGTTCTATCAATGTCAATGCAATAAATAAAAAGAACTGAGATAAATTGTGAGAGTAGTTTCGAAGTAATAACTTGAAAACAGTAAGATAAAATATGATAATGATAAACTGGGATCCCCAACGTGAATATTCAACAGAATACTAAGTGCTCACAAGGTATAATAGGATAAGTGATTGTCGATGCATTGAATTGCAATGAATATCTTACCAAGCTTAACTTCTATATTTAATCTAAAACTTAAACATGCACTTTAGCCACAACTTCTAATGATGGCAATGGAACACTATTAAGAACAAGTGGATTTAATTCCTCTAATCCTCAAGCAACCTCAGTTGTCATGCTTGTTAGCTTGAACTATGGCTGCACTTTCCAATGTTAGTGACCGCAAAAATACTTCCATGCTAAAAAAATTCAAACCCCAAAGATTAAACAGTAAAAGTAAGATTGAATAAAATAACATTTAACCCTTAAATTATGTATACTTCCATACAAACATGAAATAGAATGTAATCACCATTGTTTAGAAAAGAAATATAAAAGAAACAAGTGGAGAGTACTATTCCTAGAAAAGCTCAACTTGATTCTCAATTCCCTCTTGTGTCGCATTTAGGACTCCTCGTCAGGAGCTAAGCTGCATCCCTTTCATGTCGATTCACCTGTAAGAGGCTTAAGCCACCATACCCGAAAACTTTAAAAGATAGATTGAAGAAGGTAATACTCCTAAAAAAAGGCTCTATCCTTTTTTCTTTTCTTTTCACGTGAATATTAATATTTGTCCAAATAGCATAGGTGTCCTTTCATCAGAATCATGCTACCTCTATACGTACAAGTTAGTTGTACAAGACTTGACAGCCCACACATTTTTATTCTTCAGCAGCAGTTAGGTGCAATGATAATTCTAGGCATAATCTGGAAATACTCATGCAGCAACATCAATACCAAAACATGACAAAATTAAGGATAAATAGGCTAAGATCCACTAAGTTATAAAATGCAATTTACTGAATTGAAAATGTTAAAATATGTGCTGCTAAAGATAACTAAATGAGAACAAATTAACCAATAAGTAGGGAGAAAACATATTTTCTCTCTAGTACTATCAAAAAGTATGAGCAACAATCCACTACCCTACCCGTCTCCCACTACCACTACCGCGACCACGACCAACACAAAAGCAAGTGTCAAACTCTAAGTTTGTGAAACCTCAACTCTATTCAGCCAATCCCTAAGGAAATGTTCATTTGAACCACATTTAAAACATCCACCCGTTAACTTACGACACTCTTTAGAATGCCTGCGCTCATAATGTGTACAAAGCAGCCATCAAGAACCAATCATGGAATCATTAGCACTAAACATAGTACTGCTCTACTATCTAGACTAACTTTGTTGAGACCCATGTCTCGCACCCCTACCAGAACTATGACTATTATGCCCTCTCTTAGGCAGTTGATCCGAGGCACCATCAGAAGCTCTCTTAATAGAATCAGTAACCACAGAATGAGGCCGCTTCGCTAAGGTCTCTTCAACAGCCTTAACTCTCTCAACTAACTCATCAAACATCTCTACATTCCGAGTTACCAAATAAACCTGAATCCCATGATTAAGCCCAAAGGGAACCTCTTACAATGGTCCCTTTCAGAAAGAATCATCTCTAGAGCATATTGGCTAATATGCACAAACCTAACCTCATAATCAACCATAGATAAATCACCTTGAATCAAGTCTAAAAATTCACGCTTACAAGCCTCCATATACTACTCACCCATAAACATCCTCTTAGAAACCTCGAGAAAGTAATTCCAATTAATCCTATCAAAAACAGTACCTCTTCTAACCGTATTCCACCAACGATGAGCCTCACCATTAAGTAAAGACACAACATAACCTAGTTTTTCCTCGTTAGAACAAAACATCTGCTCTAGGATCATTTCAACTCCTTCCAACCAGTACTCAGCTATTGTCAGGTCAGTACCTTTTACCCTAAAAAATTCTTTACCACCTAATGCCCAAAGATGTTCAAGCGGCAACCCTCAATTAACAACTGCAGGATTAGTAAGTGCAGGAGTAGGGTTAGCATCAGCAACCCACTAAAACGCTCCTATCATAGCTTCCATCAGAGGGTCTACACCCTAATTAGGTATATTCACTCTACGCGGTGGCACAGGAGGTGTAGAGGATGTAAAATCCTCTTGAGCACAAGCTCTAACATTAACACGTCTAGGAGGCATATCTAATAATCTAACAAACAAAAACAAGATAAATGGTGTGAGTGGTGAAAATATGATGCAAGTTGTATTCCTACAAGAAAAATTTAGGATTAAGGCAATGTGTTCTCGTTCCTACCCCTCATGCTATTTAATCAAATCATTTCAATTGATTTTCATGCAATTCTAACAGAGTTATATCAGTCATTCCATGAAAGCAAGGAAATTTAAACATATGAGTTTCAAAACTCCACACACACCATAATCACCTAGGTCCAAGAGTTATTGAACTTATAGCTTTGATACCACCAAATGTAAAACCCTATACCTAGCCTGGCAGCTAAGCCCAAATACAGGGTGTCACACCATCTTCTTATGACATGCTCAACAAGTAAAGGCTATTCTTAACAAATATTCTATTGTTTCAATATTCGTTTAGGTTATAGGTCACTCAAAATTGTCAATTACTAATACTACATGCAATTCTTAATGAAATTTGTCCTAAAAACATTAAAAAACATGCATAAGGTCCAATTAGTAAAATTTCCAAAACTTGTCCATAGGTATCGATACTGACACTTAGGTATCGATATTTTCTATAAGTGGTATCTGTAACATCCCGAATTAGGGCCAAGTCGAAACAGTGGTTTCAAGACCACAAATCTGAGATAGAAATAATCATTTTATTTTTTGGATGTTACGAGGTCCATTCATATACCGTAAATTATACATATTTTTACCCTATGTTTACTGCATTTTATGGATGATTTCTCATTAGAATTGGAAAATTTGATGCTCCTAATGCTTTAATTTCATGTTTTATACTTAGGAGAGCATAGGAGAGCAAAAGGAACGAGAAACGGGCCAAAGTACGAACTTAACACGGCCTGAAGTAATCGCACACGGGCGTGTCCCTATCGAGCCCAAGTTGAGTCCAATTCGGAAAAGGCCACTTTTGAGGGCTCATAGGCATTCCAAAGCCCATAAATACACCCTAGAAGAGGAGAAAAAGGAGACGGAGAATAGGCGGTAAGGAATTACTCCAAGGAAGTCGATTGATCCATCTCAAAAGTCGGATTCATCATCAAGACTGAAGATCTCTCCTCAATTTCCCTTCAGGAGTTTTGGGTTTTCTTTATGTTTTGTATTCTTTATTCTTCTAAGATGTTTTATTATTTAGTTATGAACTAAAACCCCTAAATACCTAAGGGGAATGAAACCTAAGATGAATCTTGTTATTACTTTCTGAATCGTATGATAAATATTTAACTTGATCTTAATTATGTGTTCTTAATTCTTGTTTTGATATCCCAGGATATTGATTCAAGACATGCTTTTATTCAGAGGAGGAATAGACCCTGTCTAATAGTACTTTTGTCATAATTAAGTGGAGTTGATTGCGTCCCTAGAAATAGGGTGACAAGATTTTGCCAGATTAGGGTGAAACCTAATAAGGGGATCCATAGATCGAGTTAATGCACCCTAGAATGTTAATTAGAGAAAAGTATCGGTTATTCAATCTAGGGATTAGACGTTATTAGTCTTGAATAGGGATAATAACATAACTTAGGGATCTCTATGCAACAAGTTGAATGAATACATCGTCTCATTCGGAGCCAGAATAACAAGTAAAGTCTAGGTGCATTTATCCTTAGGTATTGTCTTAAGTCAATCGATTTTTCCCAAATGAAATTCCCCAATTCTTTTCTTTGTGAGTTCTTAGTTTAGATAATTAGTTAATTAAAACAAAACATCTTTATTCTTAGGCTAGATAATAAAAAGACAATCATTACTAGTACTTTTAGTTCCTTTGGGTTCGACAATCTGGTCTTGCTAAAACTATACTACAGTTCGATAGGTACACTTGCCTACATCGCGATAATAGCTAGTTCAAGAACAAGTAATTATAAATATTTAAAACTTATCACGAAACCTCGCGATCAGGTTTTTGGCGCCGCTGCCGGGGATCGAACCTGGGAACACTCAATTTTTATTACTTTAGCCATTTATTTTTCTTGCAATTTAATTTAATTTAATTATTAATATTACTAATTAATTTACTTTTTCTTTTTCTTGACAGGTTTTTATAGTTTATGACTAGAAGAAACCCGTCAAGACCATTACTTTTTGATGAAGAAATCAATCGCACAGTTTGTAGAAACCAAAGAAAAATAAGGCGAAGCTTAAGATACACAGAGAACGAGCAAGAAGATGATACTCAACCCTGAACCGAAGAGATGGCTGAAAACCAAGGCAATCAGCTACCTCCTGCAATTGCGGCTAATCAAAATCCTGCTCCACGTACTATATATGACTATGCTAAACTTTCTTTAACAGGAACTGAGTCAAGTATAGTTAGACCTGCTATTGCTGCGAATAATTTCGAACTGAAACCTAACACAATTCAGATGATACAACAGTTTGTTCAGTTTGATGGTTTGTAGGATAAAGATCCTAACACTCACTTGGCGAATTTTCTGGAGTTTTGCGACACTTTCAAAATTAATGGTGTTTCTGATGATGCCATTCGCCTTTGGTTATTCCCTTTTTCACTGAGAAACAAAGCTAAACAGTGGTTGAACTCATTACCACAAGGGTCCATCACTACTTGGGAACAAATTACCGAAAAATTTCTACTAAAATATTTTTTGCCTGCTAAAACGGCTAAGTTACGTAATGATATCTCTTCTTTTGTGTAGATGGACTTAGAAACACTTTACGGTGCATGGGAGAGATACAAGGATCTATTGCGAAGGTGCCCTCACCATGGGTTACCTCTATGGCTGCAAGTTCAAACGTTTTACAATGGTGTGAATCCCTCGAAAAGACAGATGATTGACGCAATTGCTGGAGAAACCATGAACAACAAAACACCTGAAGAAGCTTACGAATTCATTGAAGAAATGTCGCTGAATAACTATCATTGGCAAGTCATGAGGACTAAGCCAACAAAAACAGCCGGCGTTTATAACGTTGACTTAGTTACTATACTGTCAAATCAGGTAGAACTTCTCCATAAAAAGATTGATGGTTTACTTGGTTCTACGCAGGTACATCCAGTAATGAGGTGTGACTCAAGTGGAGGACGTGTGCACACAGAATATCAATCCTTCAATCCTACAACCAAAGAGGAACAAGTCAACTATATGGGTAACAATAACTTTAGATCTCAAAATAACCCATATAGTAATACTTATAATGCAGGTTGGAGGAACCACCTAAATTTCTCCTGAGGTGGTCAAGGGAATCAAAAGCCACAAACTCCTCAGGGTTTTCAACAACCACCTTATCAACAATAGAAGAAAATGAACCTTGAAGAAATGCTGTCCAAATTCATCTTAGTATCAGAAATCATTTCCAAAATACCGAGACAGCACTTAAGAATCAACAAACATCGATCCAAGGGCTCGAAACTCAGATAGGTCAGCTATCCAAACAAATCTCCGAAGAACCACAAGGTAGCTTACCAAGTAATACTGAACCTAAACCAAAGGAACACCTCAACGTAATTAGTACTCAAGATAAGGAAGGATTCATTGCGCCTGAGCCAGAATTGATGCAAGAAACTGTTGTGAGCAAAGGTAAAAGTGAGGTAAGTCATAACAAAATGCTGAATAAAGAATATAGACCTCGTGTCCCATACCCTAACGTAACAAGGAAAGACCACTCAGACGAACAATTCAGTAAATTTCTCAAACTTATGAAAAAATTACATATTAACTTATCGTTTATTGAAGCTCTGTCGCAGATGCCAAATGCAATGAAATTTTTAAAAGAGCTTTTAGTAAATAAACGGAAGTTGCACGAAGCGTCGCATGTGAAGCTAAACGCAGTCTGCTCAACTATTCTACAGAATAAGCTACCCCACAAATTGAAAGATCCAGGGAGTTACAATTCCTTGCCTAATTGGTAGTTTAGATATAAGTCATGCATTAGCTGATTTAGGGGCTAGTATTAACGTCATGCCTTACAAAATGTTTAAGCAACTAGGTCTTGGGAAATCTAAACAAACTAGGATGAGCATTCAATTGGCAGATAAAACTATAAGATTTCCTAGGGGTATTATTGAAGATGTACTAGTGAAAGTAGATAAGTTCATATTTCCCATTGATTTCGTTGTTCTAGACATAGAGGAGGATTATAACACCCCTTTGATTTTAGGGAGGTGCTTTTTAGCAACTGCTAAAACAATTATTGATGTTGGCACAGGTGAGCTTACACTTCATGTGGGAGATGAAACGATCACCTTTCAAGCTCGTAATTCTGGCATCACATCGAACATTGAAGGTAATGATCCACACCAATCTACTAAAACTGACAATATGACTTTGCAGAAATTGAGCTTCAAAGAAGTTCATGAGCCATGTTCCAAAAATGATAGAGGACACATTCATGAAGAACGAAGGCTATGGATAGAGGACCTAGACGAATGGCGAGCACATAAACTGAGAACACAGATAAACCAAAATTACGCCAGAATGAGTTCGATACCTCCCCAAATTTACTTAAGGTTGGTCATAAGGTCTTATTAGTTGTGGCAGATCCCCACATTGTCACTACCACACCGAATGAGGAAATCCCTCTTACAGTACTCAGTATTTTTCCATTCGGTACGGTGAATGTGAGTGATCCCAAGTTCAGCAATTTTAAGGTAAACAACACCCAATTAAAACCTTATTTTGAAAGATTGATTGCAGGAATGAGGAGTACAAACTCCTCAAACCACCATGACCATTTACTGAAGAGGTAAGTCAAGTTTAGACTATAAATAAGCGCTTCTCGGGAGGGAGCCCGAGCACTAACATTATTAATTTCTTTAAATTTTGGTATTTAACTCCTAACCTACTAATAGAGATCTTGAATACAGGTGTTTCCACAGAGACACGACCAAGCACACGGGCGTGCTTAAGGCCGTGTGAAAATAGAGCAAAAGATTTCCCCAACACAGGCTACGATTAAATGCCACAGCCGTGCGATATGACCATGGTCGAGCCTGGCAAAACAACACGGGCGTGCGACACACCCGTGTGGAAGAATCGTGGTCGAGCCTGCCAAAACGGTATGGGCGTTCGACACGCCCGTGTGGAACACCTGTGGTCGAACTTGTTAAATTAACAAGGGCGTGGAGCTTGCACACACGGGCTTGGGAGAAGCGAACAAAGCTAGAACGACCGTGCGACACGACCATGTGAACCCACATGCCCGAGGAACACGGGCATGTACTAAATGTCAGACGCGCCCAAATTTGAAATTCGTGAATCACACAGGCTAAAATTGGAGAACACAGGCGTGTGCCATGGCCATTTGCCCCAAAATCTATAAATACCCTACACTATTCACTTTCTTCTCCATTCAAAAACCCTAACCCTAGCCGCTGCAACTCCACACGGCCCCTTGCCACGCCCATGCGCCGCCTCAACTTCATTTTTAAAGCTTAATCTTTCACCCTTAGTGTGACATCCCTAATTTGACCCTAGTTGGAAAGTGGTTTCGGGACCACAAAACTGAGTCATAAAAATAATTAACCGTCATATTCTATGTTTATTTTATGTGAATATGAATGTGTGAAAGTTTCATGCACTAATTTTGTCATTAGTATGTGAAATTTTGAAGAAGGGACTTAGGTGAGACTTTTGTGAAATAGGATAGGTAATTATAAAAGGATCTAATTGTGCATGAGGTTAAAAAAATGTACTTGCATGTCAATTAGTCAAAATTTTTGTTAGTGGCCGGCCATGTTATGGATTTATGTATAAAATAATTATTTTTGCTAATAATTAATATTACAAAAATGAAATAATGAATAAAGATTAATAAAATATTGGGTGAGTGGGAGGAGAAACCAAAGTTGGTTCATCCTCACTCCACCATTGCCGTAACTTGAGGTTAGGAAGAGGAAAAATTTCTTTGTTTGATTTCGGCTTGGAGAACATTTAGAAAGAGGTAAGTACTTTGAAATTCTTGAAAATTTATGTATAATTTAGGTGATTTGTTCAAATTCTATTCATTCCATGAGTTAAATTTTTGGTTGTTTGGAGGTTTGATATTCGGCCAAGTAGTTTGAAACTCTTGGTAAATATTTCTTTTCTTTCTTTCTTTATGCCATTAAAAGGGATGGTATATTAGGATATGAAGAGTGATAAATTGTTGTTAACTTGAAGGTTGAGATTAGTGTATGTTTAGAGGGAGGTGCCGAATTTTTTTTTTTTTTAAAAATGTGTAATTGAGGTTATAACATTCGGTTAAGTAATATGGGTGCCAGCAAATTTAGTATATTGTATAGTTATTAATTGTCTTGTATTAGATGCTTTTTGAAGGCTAGTAAATGGCTAATAAGATGTTGTTAGGAAATTTTAGTTAGCTATGTTGAAGCATTCGGTATTTCCTATAATAATAGGTATAAGATTAGAAATTATAGTAAGTAAGTTGCAATCCTATAGGAGCAAGATAGAACCAGTTATTGAAGTAATGGAGTGAATCGGTCATTGTGTGGCATAGATAAAACCAATATGAAATGGTTACATTGATCATGGAATGAAAATCTTTATATAGAAGTTGAATTTGTTTGATTAGGGCCGAATGGGGTTTATAAGTTAATGACATGTTAAATATTTATTTATGTGAATCCGAGGTTGTGCATAAGACTAGTAATCATTCAATTGTGATAGTCACACATAGGCATAGATATACGAATGCCTTGTGTATGTACCTTGAGTCGTAGAGGCGTTTGGATACATATAGTTAAACTTGTGTATATAAAGCAGGGTAAGTTATGTAAATTTTTGTTTGTGTATGCGAAATGGATGTCGGTGTAATAGGCATAAAATAATAACAACAATCGTAGCCTATTCTATAAAACATATTATGTTTCGAAGTTATATAATTGTTTAATGTGACTTATCAAGTACACAAATTTGAAAACGAATGATAATAGACTTAAGTGGTCAATTGATTCAAATGAATTGGTTTTAAAATGTATATGGATGCCGTATGACTATGTTTGATTGGGAAGAAATTTGTTTGATTTAGCCCAAGAGCTTAGAGGATCAAAGTTGGATAGGGGAAAGGAAAAAGTAATCGAACAGCCGTTGAAATCGTTCGACAACATCCGAGGTAAGTTTCTAGCATATAAGTTTAGTTATAACGAAGAATGATATGGAATACGGGTAAAGATGTGACTATGAATTGGTGTAATTACCTATAGTATAATGATAAGGAATAAGTCACTTCTATGAGCCTTAGCCGATTGGTTATTATAAAAGTGATATTTAAATTATGATTTGTATGTGATAATAAGAAGTACTTATATATGATGATATGTTTTTAAACCCAATGGTAAGTTTTAAGTTTTAAAACGGGATGAATATGAATTATGTATATACGTTAAGGTCAATGACTTTTCTAAATGACGGCATACATGATATTATGTTTTAAATATGTGAATGAGAACTTTACAGAGTAAATTGTATAAATCTGCTAGGGACAGCAGCAGTAGCGTGTTTTGGAAAAATTACCATAAATTGTGGGAGTTGAGTTAAAGGCTGAATAAATTATGTAATTAAAGCTTGATGCGTCTAGTTTCGTATAAAAGAAATCGTGTAAGTAAACAGGTTGCCGATAATGAGATTTTCAAAGTTGTGTGAGACAGAGTCAGAATGGCTCCGAAATCCCCTATTCAGTATTTGGAAAATCATCATAAATCGTACAAAAATGATTATAAGATAAAATTATAAGCTTAGACTCCTTAATGAGTCTAGTTTCAAACAAAATAAATGAAAACATATTTTGAATTTGGTACAATGGGAAATTAAATTCTTAGTGAAGAGTAGCCAGAGTAGTCAAGCAGTAAAATAGGGGAAAATTTAAGAAAAATCTGGTATTGATTGGCCAAACCAAAAATTCTGAAAATTTTGTGGATAGAGCATATACGAGTCTATTTTCATGGAAAATTAACGGCAGATAATTTGGAATTTCGTAGCCCCAGTTACAAATAATTTAACGGCTGTTGCTCAGGAAAACAGCTTGTAGAGAATTTGTGGTTATGTTGTAAACATGGATAAAACTTGTTTTAGTTGCTCATAAGCTATTGATTAAACCCATACGTGAATTCTAATTGTGATATTGTAAAATGATATATGAGTGTTAGATGGATCTTTGATATTAAAATTTGTGAAATTGTAAGTTATAAGTATTCGAATATGAAATGATAGTATGGCATGAAATTGAATTATTCATTGGAAAATGATAGATGTAGATTCAGCCAAGACAAAGTATATACATGAAAGTATATGTGGTATGTGAAGTATATTTGGATAATTGTGATGTGAATACATGAAAATTTATATTTTGATTTAGGATTTTAATGTGATGAATGTGAGCATGCATATATGTGATAAGGCCGAATGGCCAATGTGATGAATGTGAACATGCATATGTGTGATAAGGCCGAATATGTGTGATAAGGCCGAATGGCCAATGTGATGAATGTGAACATGCATATGTGTGATAAGGCCGAATGGCCAATGTGATGAATGTGAGCATGCATATGTGTGATAAGGCCGAATGGCCAATGTGATGAATGTGAACATGCATATATGTGATAAGGTAAAATGGCCAATGTGATGAACGTGGAAGTGTATGTATGTGGCGAAGCCGAATGGCTAATGCGAAATGTGTATGAGATGGATATGAGGTAAAGCCGAGTAGCTAATGCAAAACGTGTATGAGATGGATACGTGGTAAAGCCAAATGGCTAATGTGAGATATGTATGAGATGTGTATATATATATTGTGGCCAAATGACAGACGGCAGAAGGTGTGTTTTATTAGATATTTGATGAGGTAAATGAATTACAAATATGATAGGCGATGTGAATGTTGTAACATGTGAATAAATATGCATGAAACTCTATGATGTAAACCTGGGATTAAAGACCAGATGACCATACGTGGTGACTATGTCTGGGTTAAGACCCGCTGACATCGTGTGGAGATTTCATCTGAGCTAAAGGTCTCGCCGATAATCCGAGTAGAGTTTAAAGCTATAAGACTTCGCAATAAGAATTGCTTATAAATATATTCAATGCGAAAGGTTAAACAGATCTCATTTGGAAGCTACAGGCTCGGGGATCGTCAGCAACTAGTCACACTAGCACTATCCACTGCTTGTTACTGTTATGTTTTGAATTATTTTATGGCATGTAAAGAATAGACCAGTGGCCGAAGAATATTTTGGTTAATGTATATAAGCCATGCGAAAATGGCATCTTTTGAATGTGTACTTATAGAAGTTTAAATTGTATCACTGACTGTCTTTAGTATTTATCTAAAGGAATGTTCAAAAAAAAAATTCAAAATTTTTACTGTTCTGATATGAGTTTCAAGTCTGGTAATGCCCCTTTACCTATTCCGGCGACGGATACGGGATAGGGGTGTTACACTTAGCGTTTATTTACTCCTTTCACTTCTATTTTACTCATTATTAATGCTTATTATTACAATAATCTACATTACTTTTGAACTAGTTTTTATTTTTGTTCATTACTTTATCATTTAGTTTGCATTTTTAGGTTCTTTATTATACATTTCGAATTAAATCAAGTTGTTAGACACACCTCATATCCATGACATTACTATGCTTATTTTCATGCTATTATCATGCCAATGTCTATCATTTAAATTGGATTCCTAGGTTAGTTACCATACAATTTATGTTAAATTGAGACTAGGAAAACCTTATACCCATTACATTTCTATTCTCATTCTCATTATTATTGTGGTTGAGTTTGCTTCATATTAGTAGTCTTGGCTGAAATAGTTTACTTCCCCTTCGAATATGTTTACCTATTATTATTATTTATATTACAAGCCTTCAATGTCATCTTCAAGACGAAAGAAAATCGCCGTACCAGCCTCAAAGAAGAGGAAGGGAGCGTCATCCTCAGCGGGTCCAACCGCGAAAATTGGTCACCCTCTCCTACAGTTTCGACGAGGGACCTAAGAAGAGCTCTTCCAAATACTTAAGGCCCGACCTTTAGCAGCGGGCCGCTGCATCGACTGGGCTGCTGTAGAACATGTGACACCCCTAATGTGACCCTAGTCGGAAAGTGGTTTCGGGACCACAAAACCGAGTCATAAAAATAATTAACCGTCATACTTGATGCTTATTATATGTATATATGCATGTGTGAAAATTTCATGTTTGAATTTTGTTAATTGAAAGTGAATTTTATTAAATAGGACTTATGTGTGAAACTTTTGAAATGTGATAGGTTAATCTATAAGGATCTATTAATGCATGTTAGGAAATGCTTGTACTTGCATGTCAAATTACCCAAAATGTTAGGTAGTGGCCGGCCATGCTAGGGGTTAAAACATATTATAAACATTTTGTGTTAAAATGTTGTGGGAGAAATAATAAAATACTAGTTAATGGGAGGAGAAACCAAAGTTGTCTCACCCTTGCTCCTCCATTGCCGTGACTTGAGGGAGGAAGAAGAAAGTTTGGTTGCTTTAATTTTTGGCTTAGAAGATGGCTAGAAGGAGGAAAAACTATGATTTTAGCTAGTTAGGTAGCTGAAATTTCAAGTAACTCGGTAATCCATCGAAGAAGAAAAAGAGGGCTGCAACAAAAAGAAAAATGGAGACAATTTGCATGTTGAAGGAAACTAAGGATTTAGCTTGTTTAAGAGTTGTATCCTAAGTTGGTAAGTTTTCTAAGCTCCCCTCTATCTTTAACTTTGTTGTAAAGAAAAATGATGATGGATTGTGGTTGGAAGGCATGAATGCGGGTTGTAGAAAAGAAAAGCTCTTTGATTAGTTGTAAAAATTACTACTGTCCAATTTTGTGCCTTCGTTATGCTGTCCAAAATTTGAACAAATTAATGGTTCTATTTTCATGCCGATTAGGGGTTGATAAATTGAGTCTAATAGCTAAAATATTATGTTATTCTTACTAAGTTTCAGTTGTTAGTAGTGACGTAACAATGTGACAATTAAATGCATAAATGACTGCTGGAAACTCCAGCTTGAAAACAAATTGTTCCAGCATGTAAATGCTAATTTGAATGTGCTGTAATATGTGGAGGAATTGGTCTGCTGCATGTTTGAAATAAAAGAAAACAATGGTTGTTAAATATTAGTTTTTGTTGCTAATCGAATGGGTTTAATTCATTGTTCAAGGGGCTATAAATTGGTGTTTATTAAGCTATTCGGATGGTCTAATAAAACAGCTTGAATGTTAAATAATGCTTGCTGTCCAGATTGAAATTATGCTAGAAGGTTGAACAATTGTTGTTCAAATGGAATTTTGGAGTGTTTAATGGACTCCATGTTGCTAAAATTTACATGAATAGAAATTTCTAAGCTTAAATTGTAAGAATTTGAGTTGTGTGGTTTAAATTGTCAAAGATGCATTTGGCAATTGATTATAATTTGTTAAAGGGTGTAAAGTATTGATAGTTCTAAATGGTACATAGTTAAATGAAGATGGAAGCTTGATAAACTTTTATTTAGAATGTGAATTAGATATAAATTAAATAAGCATGAAATCGAATCATGGCATGTTTTATTAAATATGATACATATTGAAACCTATTGTTTTAGATGTAGATTAAATGATATGTGATTGCCAAATGTGATTGTTAAGTGAATAGTATTAGTTAAGTACTTAAGCAAATCTATTGTTTTACTTAAGCTTAAGAGCAAAGAGGATCAAAGTCGATAGGGAAAAGAGAAAGTAAACGAATAGCCGTGGGTATCTAGTCGTCGACCACTTCCGAGGTAAGTTTTAAGTGATTAAACGTTGAGTAAATTCAATCATAATAGGACATAATGAGTTGATTTAATAAGATATGATGTGGCCATGATATGTCTTAAACTCAAATGGTAAGTTCATAAGTGTTTGGACTTGGAAATTTAAGAGCAAATTGTAATAATTTGCTTAGGACAGCAGCAGTAACGTGATTTTAGAAAATCACTATAAATTTTTGGTGTGGAATTGTAGGCTGAATAAAATATGTAATCAAATATTAATTAGTCTAGTTTCTTATAAAAGAGACCGTGTAAGCAAAGAAATTTCCTATAAAGAGATATTTAAAGTTGTGTGAGACAGTGTCAGAATCACTCCGAAATCCCCTGTTCTGTTTTTAGAAAATCACTATAATTTGTAAAAAAATGGTTACAAGATAAAATTTATATGCTTAGACTCCTTGATGAGTCTAGTTTCAAATGAAATCAAATAGAACATATTTTGAATTCTGTACAATGAGAAATTTGATTCGTAGTGAAGACTGGTCAGATTAGTCAAACAGTGAAATAGGGGAAACTTTAAGAAAAATCTGGTATTGATTGGCCAAACCTAAAATTCTGAAAATTTTATGGATGGGAGATATATGAGTCTATATTCAATTAAAATTAACGGCAATTGATTTTGAGTTTTTTAGCTCCAGTTATAAATAATTTAGTGACTATTGCTCAGGAAAACAGCTTGTAGTGAATATGTGATTTTGTTGTAAACATTGATGAAACTATTTGAGTTGCTTATTAGCTATTGCTGAAATTGATGTACAAGATAAATATATGCATATGTGGTAAAGCCGAATGGCTAGTGTGAAATATGTATGAGATATATAAATGTGGTAAAGCCGTATGGCTAATGTGAAATATATATGAGATATGTATATGTGGTAAAGCCGAATGGCTAGTGTGAAATATGTATGAGATATATATATGTGGTAAAGCCGTATGGCTAATGTGAAATATATATGAGATATGTATATGTGGTAAAGCCGAATGGCTAGTGTGAAATATGTATGAGATATGTATATGTGGTAAAGCCGAATGGCTAGTGTGAAATATGTATGAGATATATATATGTGGTAAAGCCGTATGGCTAATGTGAAATATATATGAGATATGTATATGTGGTAAAGTCGAATGGCTAGTGTGAAATATGTATGAGATATGTATATGTGGTAAAGCCGAATGGCTAATGTGAAATATATATGAGATATGTATATGTGGTAAAGCCGAATGGCTAGTGTGAAATATGTATGAGATATATATATGTGGTAAAGCCGTATGGCTAATGTGAAATATATATGAGATATGTATATGTGGTAAAGCCGAATGGCTAGTGTGAAATATGTATGAGATTTGTATATGTGGTAAAGCCGAATGGCTAGTGTGAAATATGTATGAGATATGTATATTTGGTAAAGCCGAATGGCTAATGTGAAATATGTAGGAGATGTGTGTATATTGTGGCCAAATGACCAAATGTGAAAGGTGTGTATTATTAGATATTTGATGAGGCAAATGAATTACAAATATGACAGTCAATGTGAATGTGGTAACATGTGATTAAATGTACATGAAACTTGGAAATATATTCCGGGTAAGACCCGATGGCTACGTGTGGAGATTATGTCCGGGTAAGACCCGATGACTACGTGTGGAGATTTTGTCTAGGTAAGACCCGATAACTACGAGTGGGGACTATTCGAGCTAAAGGTTTCATTGAAGATTCGAGTAATGCATAAGATTATACGACTTCATAGTAACAATTGGTAATAAATACGTTCAATGCGTTAAGTTGGTCAGGTATGTATTTTGAGATTATATTTAAGCTTGATTTGGACTAAATCACAAGGTCGTTATGTGATGTACATGTGAGTAAAGCAATAAGGCTGTTCTATGATTATTGTGCATTTGGTCAGTGTGGAAAGTTAGGTGAAAATATGTAATGTACCTATGTTTATAAGAGATCACTATCAAGTGAGAATTTATCTGCCTATTATATATGATGAGATGTGCATATTCGGTAAAGGGATGGTATGCCCGAAGGAAGAGTGAAATAAAAATACGAACAACTATGTTATAATTTGATTGTTATCTGTTGACACTGCTTAAAACTTACTAAGCATTGTAATGCTTACTCCGTTTACTTTGTTTCCTCTGTTTTATAGATCTCATTTGGAAGCTACAGGCTCGGGGATCGTCAGCAACTTGTCACACTATCACTATCCACTGCTTGGTACTGCTATGTTTTGGATTATCTTATGGCATGTATAGAATAGACTAGTGGCGGAAGAATATTTTGGTTAATGTATATAAGCCATGCGAAAATGGCATATTTTGAATGTTTACTTAGAGAAGTTTAAATTTTATCCCTGGCTGTGCTTAGTACTTATTTAAATGAATGATCTTTATTTCAAGAAAAAGTTCAAAATTTTACTGTTCCGACATGAGTTACAAGTCCGGTAATGCCCCTTACCTATTCCGGCGATGGTTACGGGATAGGGGTGTTACAGAACAAGTCCAGATGGCTGATGCGATTCAGGCTCTCTTAACCACCGACCTGTGGGAGCTATTTTTCGGGATTATCGAGCCGACATACCTCGAGCTCACGATAGAACTCTGCTCAACGTTCCATCTCCAGACCGTAATGACAAGGTACAATGATCCTAGCACGGTCTAGTTTTGCCTAGGTGGATTAATCTGCCAGCTAAGCGTCCTAGAGTTTGGTGCTGCACTAGGCCTATATACGGAGGAGTTCAGAGAGGAGAATGAACTACATGCTCTCAGTCGCCACATACATTGCTCTCCCTCAAAGTGTTGGGACACTTTGGCCCCTAGCACGGCCTCGTACAATCCTAGCCGTTCCAAGGCATCAGTTCTCCCACCATCCCTGAGGTACTTACACGCTATTTTAGCTCACACGATTACAAGGAGGCGAGAGAGCACTGGCGTCGTCAACACCCACGAAGTCTACTTCTTATGGTGCATGTTGCAACGGTACGTCATCGACCATGCCTATTTCATCGCCCTTGCGATTCAGCACTAGACGGAGCGGCATCGGAAGGGGGTCATCTCTATTGGCCCCTACATGACTAGGCTGGAGCGACACTTCGGGCTTCTCAACACCGCGGCCCAAGAATCATCCCTCACCCTCATCGGCCAGATGTCTCCACAAGGCATTTCGAGCATGCTTAGCATGAGGATGATCGAGAGGCGCCGAGGAACCTACCCTCCCCCGTATCGTATTGCTCAATCTACCGAGGAGGAGGCCTACGAGGACATTTCTGATGATGTCCCTCCACAGCACGAGGAACCACCGACTCAGCCACCACCACCCTCTCGTCCAGTTCATGCGGCAACTTCATATGTTGATATCTCTAAGTGCCTCACCCGATTCGAGCAGCAGTGTTTTCAACGATTTGACAACATTGATGCTACTCTATAGTAGATTTGTCAACACCTCCACATCTCATCACCAGTCCCACCTTGCGAACCATCCAACGATGAAGATGTTTAGAAATATTTATTTATTATTTTATGTTTTTAATTTTTATTGAAACTACTTTTTATTTTTGTTAGATTTTAGAATTTTATTTTTAATTATTAATTTCAGTTATTTCTTTTCGAGTACTTATTCTTCCTAATATCCCCTAAAAAATTCTTGATTTTATCACAGTTATATAGAGCTCTTAAGCTCATCATCACATAGGAACTAAAACTCCACCGGGAAAGGTTCTCCACGACTACCATGTCTTGCTCGACCACGACCATAGCTACCACTAGATATAATATTCTTTTGGCGCAGGACTTATGGACTAATGAACCTCTATGACCGCTGGAGTATCCTCCTCCACTCTCGAACCAATTACTCTCCAAAACTCTAGTTCGAGGAATTCATCATATAGGAAGTTTCACTTCTCTCCCTATCTTATTTTTATTTTATAATACCTATCTTTGTACATTGAGGGCAATGTACATTTTAAGTGTGGGGGGAGGCATTCATTTCATTATAAAAAAAAATCCCTGAATGGCAGCCTTGTTCTCTTAAAAAGTTTTCATATCATATTTAGGATAAATTTTAATTGTTCTATGATTTTGATTGATATATCTTGAAATAAAACATAGGGATTTATGCATTGATTGTTTAAACTTTAAGACATTAGAGAATCAAGCATGATAAGTTGATTTTTAAGAATTTAAAATCTTAGGTTGTTTCCCCAAAGTTTAGGTATTATTTTGAATTAGAATTTACAAGTTTTTAACATTAAAAAGCCATAATTTTTGTGAGATTTTTGAGCCTTTTGAGCATCTTGTAATTCTTTCATGCTCACTTTTATTATTGCTTTGAGTGCGTCAGTATTGAACTGTTATTCTAGAACTTGCTTGATTATGCATGTCGAGACCACACCATTTGATTTGATATATCAAAATGAATAAGGCACTTAGGATTAACCCACTCATGCCATGAAAAGTCTACCTCCACGATTAATCCCTAGTAAACCCCCTTGAGCCTAACAAGCCATTTCTTGTATTAACCTTAATATTAACCCTTAACCCATTACTGTTGAAATCCTCTAAATTAATCCCTATTTTTGTCGAGATTTGAATTGAATAAATTGTTTAGCTATGTCTTGTTCTTAATAGTTAGTCTATGTTATGTAACTTGTTCTTAAAAAAAACTATGTATGCATATCTATAATTTCATATTCTGAGAGAAGCTCTGTTGTGTGCAAGTGAAGATTAACTCTTTTTCTAGTTAGGAAATTTTTCAATTCAATCTCGATTCTAACCCTTTCTTTCAGCTTGTGACCACACCCCCTAACCAAGCCTCACTACAACCCTCTAAAGACCTTTTGATTGATGTATCATCTTAAATTATAATGGTAGAGATTTAATTTTCATGCAAGCCTATGGTAATGACTTTTCATTATTGACTATTGAGTGCTTCATTTATTGTCCTTAAACACCTCGAGTGATTTGAGTGAACCTTTAATGAGGATGTGAAACTCTGTGATATTCTGAATCAAAGGTAATTACTTAGATGAAGGGAAGCACCTAAGTTTGCACGACTAAATACACAACTTGGAATGTTTGAAACTTTTATGTTCTTTTAGTTGAATTCTCAATGTATGATTACCTATGGATTAATTTGAGATATTATTAATAGAAATTATAAGTTGAGGAGAATTTATTTTGATTATGAGTTGAGAATTTTGCTTGAGGACAAGCAAATGCTTAAGTGTGGGGGTATTTGATAAACTATAAATTATACATATTTTTACCCCATGTTTAATGCATTTTGTGGATGATTTCTCATTAGAATTGGTGAATTCGATGCTCCTAATGCTTTAATTTCATGTTTTATACTTAGAAGAGCATAGGAGAGCGAAAGGAACGAGAAATGGGCCAAAAACAGAGAAAATGGGCCAAAGTACGAACTCAACATAGCCTGGGCTTCCTCACACGGGTAGCCCACACGACTATTTCAAATTGGTAGAATCGAAGCACGATTCACACGGGCAAACCACACGGCCGTGTCAATTTGACAGGCTTGAATACGACCTGAAGTAATTGTACACGGGCGTGTCACACGGGCGTGTCCCTGTCGAGCCCAAGTTGAGTTCGAGAAAGGCCACTTTTGAGGGCTCATAGGCATTCCAAAGCCTATAAATACACCATAGAATAGGAGAAAATGGAGACGGAGAATAGGGGGTAAGGAATTACTCCAAGGAAGCTGATTGATCCATCGCAGAAGCCGGATTCATCATCAAGACTGAAGATCTCTCCTTAATTTCCCTTCAGGAATTTTGGGTTTTCTTTATGTTTTGTATTTTTTATTCTTCTAAGATGTTTTCTTATTTAGTTATGAACTAAAACCCCTAAATACCTAAGGGGAATGAAACCTAAGACGAATCTTGTTATTATTTTCTGAATCATATGATAAATATTTAACTTGTTCTTAATTATGTGTTCTTAATTCTTGTTTTGATATCCCAGGATACTGATTTAAGACATGCTCTTATCCAGAGGAGGAATAGACCCTGTCTAAGAGTAATTTTTTCATAATTAAGTGGAGTTGATTGCGCGCCTAGAGATAGGGTGACAAGAGTTTTTTGGATTAGGGTGAAACCTAATAAGGGGATCCATAGATCGAGTTAATGCACCCTAAAATGTTAATTAGAGAAAAGTCTCGATTATTCAATCTAGGGATTAGACGTTATTAGTCTTGAATGGGGATAATAACATAACTTAGGGATCTCTACGGAACAAGTTGAATGAATACATCGTCCGATTCGGAGCCACAATAACAAGTAAAGTCTAGGTGGATTTGTCCTTAGGTATTGTCTTAAGTCAATCGATTTTTCCCAAAAGCAATTCCCCAATTCTTTTCTCTTTGATTTCTTAGTTTAGATAATTAGTTAATTAAAACAAAAATTCTTTATTCTTAGGCTAGATAATAAAAAGACAGTCATTACTAGTACTTTTAGTTCCTTTGGGTTCGATAATCCGGTTTTGCTAAAACTATACTAATGTTCGATAGGTACACTTGCCTACATCGCGATAATAGTTAGTTCAAGAACAAGTAATTATAAATATTTAAAACCTATCACGAAACCTCGCGATCATCCTTGATATATATGCATGCCTGTGTGAAAATATTGATGAGAAATTTTACCGACAAAGTGTCCAATTGAATTATTAGGACGAAATTGCAATATGTGAAAAACATGTGTTCTAGTTGATTTAAGGGCTTAATTGTGAAGATATTTGAAATTTGAAGTCCTTATTTGGCAATTAGACCATTATATGTCATTATGGACAAAAATGGACATAGGAGGGATAAAATATCAAAGTTATAATGGAAGGCCATTTTGGTCCATTGGTTAATAAAAGAATTAAAAGGGAAAAAATAGTCAAAATTTGTGTCCATCTTCATCCTCCTTGGCCAAATTTCACAAGAATCCATAGCTAGGGTTTCTTTCATCACAAGCTCAAAGTAAGTGCATTTTAGCCCTGTTTTTAATGTTCTTTATAATTTTGAAATCCTCGTAGCTCGATTTAGCTATTTCTACCTTTAATTTGAGCTAGGGTTCATGTTCAAAAACATACCCATGAATGAAATGCTTGTGCTTTGATGTATAATGGAAGAATATGGAGGTTTGAGGTGTGATAAACAACATTTACTAGGTGGTTTTTGGTGAAATTGATAAAAGGGACCTAATTGTAAAAGTTGTTCAAACTATGTGTAAATGTGTGAATAAAAGAAAAATGTGGGTTGCTATAAGAGGGAAAATGATTCGGCTAGGCTTGAATAATAAGAAAAATGGGTACTTTTCATTTTACGAGCATAAGGGCAATTTTATAATTTTGTAAAATTTTAGGGGTAAAATTGTAATTTTACCATATCGTGATTTTTGGACTGAAATGAATAATGCATGTATTAAATAAGCTAATTGTGCTATTATAGATCAAAAGGGATGAGGGATAGACCTTGACCGAGGAAAAGGCAAGGTTGTGGACTAAATCGCAAATTTGCCATATTTTGCATCGAGGAAAGTTGTGTGTAAGTAATTCAACAACTCCAATATTACGTATTTAATTTTTGATATTATATGATACATGTATGTATGCTTTAATAAAATTGACTTGTGATGATCTAATGGACGTTTAGTGATAGCCTCATGTCTCGGAAGCCCAAGTGACCCAAAGGAATACTTAGGACTTGGATGTCGTGACACCGTGCTAAATGTGCCTATGTAAGACCATGTCTGGGACATGTCATCAATGATGATTTATGTGCCTGTGTAGGACCATGTCTGAGACATGGCATGTGTAACACCCCGAACCCGAGACCGACACCGGAGTCGAACACGAGATGTTAACAGACTTTAAACCCTTTATAAAAATATTTCTCAGACACTGCCAATCTGCGTACTAGTCGCTTTAAAAATCATATCTTGAGTTTCACAACTCGAAAATCAGTTTCGTGATTTTTCCCTGAAACTATACTCATATGCCCATCTACATATTTTTTTCTAGAATTTTTCGCCAGGCCAATTAGTACAGTTTATTAGTCAAAGTCTCTCATGTTACAGGGATCGACTACACTGACCTTTGCGCATTACGACCTGGATATCTCCCTGCACAGAGCTTCAATACTGATTTCGTTTGTTTCTATAGAAACTAGACTCCGAGAGGAATCTATCCATATATGGTATGACTCCTAATTATCTCTGGTTAATTTATAATGAATTTCCAAAGTCGGAACAGGGAATCCAGAAACCGTTCTGGCCCTGTCTCACGAGAACCTGAATATCTCTTAACATACTGTCCATATGATCTTTTCGTTACTTCTATATGAAAATAGACTCATCGAGCTTCGAATACATAATTTATTCATCAATTAATTCCACTCCTACTATTTTTAGTGATTTTTCAATCTCACGTCACTGCTGCTGCCAGCATCTGTTACGAAAGCAACTATACCCATTTCGTGATTTCTCCTTGATCTAACTAGTAATTCACCATACATATCACAAATTATGATCATGACTAGCCATGCCAAAGGCTAATCATTGTCAAACATCCCCCTACTACACTATTGCCATATCATGAATTTTAACACCAAAATAATCAACCATGACATATGGCATAAAAAGGTCGAATTATCAAGATTTACGACCTAACGTTATGAAACCAAACCCAACCGAACATTTATGCCATTTTCGCATGGCTAAAAGTTTACATACCAAAGTTCAAACACAACATAATAGCCTATACATGCCGAAATGTTCTCCTAAGCCGACTAAGAAGAAAGTACCAAAACTTGCTAGCCGGTGTGATGACTTCGACGACGGCACGATCACGCAAAAAGAGACGAGTCCAAGAAACCTAGAATAGGTGACAAGGAAACGCCGAGTGAGTATATAACTCAGTAAGTCATAAGCAATGCACTACCATCCTTTAATAACATTATCACAATAGGAAATAAGATGGAACGAGGCTAGTTACTCCATCCATACCGAACCATGCCATAGTTCCTCAGACCCATCGGTTCAATCTCATACCAAATCATGCATTCACATTCCATATACTCATCAATAGGATATTTGAGGCATTTTCATACATCACTTTATTTTCGTTACAATCATACAACTAAACGGCCTTTCACCTATTCCACAATAAATCTTATGTACGTGACTTCAATTATAATTGTCACATAGGTTTCAACTTACCAAGCTCAACTCCAATTATAAACATAGCGCCTATTGGCCATGAACTCAAGGTACTTACCCGATCCGCTGTCCGTGATCGACTTAATAATGTTGCACACTTAGTGTCCATAATGATTCAAACGTATATATTAAGTCCGTACACTCAGTGCTATATAATCAACTCGCACACTTAGTGCTATATAATCAAACTCGCACACTTAGTGCTACATAATCAAACTCGCACACTTAATGCTACATAATCAAATTCGCACACTTAGTGCTACATAATCAAGCTCGCACACTTAGTGCTACATAATCAAGCTCGCACACTTAGTGCTGTACAATTTAAACCCGCACACTTAGCGCCAATCTCATGATCATAAATGTTTATACCTGCACTCTTAGTGCCGAGGTCAACAACTCAATACATCTCACCTCTTTTCTCTTCATTCAACACTTTCATCACCACATACATACATGTATATAAATTTATCATTCCATTCAGCATGATTACATAGACATTATGTCTATTTAGATCAATACAAAATATATGCTTGATGACTTACTTTGTGTTGGGTAAGACGGTTCCAACTCGGTTACTCGATGATCTTTTCTTTGCCCTTGCTTGCCTCTCCACCTTTAGCTTCTCGAGCTAAATCGATAAATTAACTAGTTTAACCATCTTGCTAAACATTCATACTTCAATTACACATGCATGTGTATGTTTGTATATTCGGCAATGACAATGGTAATTTAGCAAACCTTAATTTAACTTATAATTGTTCATAACACATTTAAAGCATCTACTCCATTCCATCATTTTAAAGCACATACATTACTCAATATTATCCAAATTCACATTCGGCATTTTCACAAACACACATGCCGATTTCATTCACTCATCTCTAATGTTAATTAAGAAATGCCGAATGTCACCAACTAAATGGCATACACACACACCCACATGCATAAAAGTCATCCACACCTCCTATAGCTCATTCGGCCTTCACCTTTGCTAGTTTTCCCCATTTTTTTGTCGGTTATATATACATAGTCCTAAGGTAATATCACGAATGGGCTTACATATATATGTATATATACATATAGCCGAATATGCAAAGCTTAAACCCAACATCACATAAGCTCCTAAGTGATGGCCGAATATGCATATCTATATATATTCATCAACTATACTATTACTTTTAATTTATCTAATCACACAATTTCATCTAAGTTTAGCATGTAACACAATCATCACCCTTATTAATCTCTTATAGCCGAAAACCATACTTACCCCCAAAATCGAAATTTCAACATGGTTTACAAAAATCACTTGATAACTCACTCAATATTAACTAAAATTTCAAAAGTTAGTACAAACTTCCTTACCTTAATAGTGACTTAAGATGACCGATTGCTCATGTTACCAACAATATTCAAGATTTGAACATGGGCTAACTAAGGGACTTAGTAACTAGCTTAATACATTCAACAATATCCAAAAGCTACCATGCATTACATACCTTATTCAAGACTAGAAGGAGTGGCCGAATGCTTTACTTCCCCTTCCCCCTTCTTCTTAGCATTTTCGGCCAAGGATGATAAAAGATGAACAATTTTTTTTTCTTTCTTCTTTAGATTCGGCTAGCAAGAACATGAATGATGATCCCTTTTTTTTTTCCCTTTCATCATTCTTTTTTTTTTCCATTTCTTTATTACTAACTTTTTATTTTGTTATTCATCCCATGATGCACCAACAAAACATGTCTATGACATGTTTTGCCCATCACACCTTGTCCACCTTATTTGTCATGGCCGGCCACTATAAAAAGGGGGGGAAATTTGACATGCAAGTCCTCCCCTTTTTCCACATGCACTAATAGGTCCTTACGCATTGACCTATCACATTTTAAAATTTTCTCGCATAAGTCCTATTGACTAAATTCACATGCAATCGACTAAATCGAAGCTTGAAATTTTCACACATTCATAATTACATATTCTAGACAATAATTATCACATTCAAACATTTCGGTGACTCGGTTTAGCGGTCCCGAAACCACTTCCCGACTAGGGTCAATTTTGGGCTGTTACAACTCTCCCCCACTTAAGAAATTTTCGTCCCCGAAAATCTTACCGGTAAATAGGTTTGGGTATCGTTCTTTCATCGAGCTCTCGGTTTGCAACTCCTTCACTTCACGAGCTAGGATACGTATCGGTTCTTCTTCATAACTCATATCGGCTTGAATTTCAACCTCTGATGGGCTAATTATATGCGATGGATCAGATCGATAGCGTCAAAGCATCAAAACATGAAAGACGTCGTGAATCTTTTCAAGCTCAGGGGGCAAAATCAATCTATACGCAACCGGACCAACTCGTTCGGAGATCTCGTACGGCCCAATGAATCTCGGGCTCAACTTGCCCTTACGGCCAAACCTGAGTACCTTTTTCCAAGGCGAAACTTTAAGGAACACTTTATCTCCCACCTGATATTCAATGTCCTTTCGTTTCAAGTCCGCATACGATTTCTGACGATCTGTGGCTGCCTTCAGACTTTCACGGATTACCTTTACTTTCTGTTCGGCATCTTTAATCAAATCAACTCCGAAAATTTTACTTTCACCGAGCTCGGTCCAAAACAATGGTGTACGGCATTTACGACCGTACAAAGCCTCGTAAGGTGCCATCTTAATACTTGATTGAAAACTATTGTTGTAAGCGAATTCCATCAAAGGTACATACCGTTCCCATGAACCACTAAACTCAAGGATGCAGCATCTCAGCATATCCTCGAGTATCTGAATTATCCGCTCGGATTGACCATCGGTTTGGGGATGAAAAGCGGTGCTAAAATGCAGCTTGGTACCCAAAGCTTCTTGCAATTTCTTCCAAAATCGCGAGGTGAATCTCTGATCTCTATCCGACACGATAGAAATAGGTACTCCATGTAATCTCACAATCTGAGAAACATACAATTCGGCTAGTTTATCCAATGAAAAATCCGTACGCACGGGGATAAAGTGAGCCGACTTAGTCAGTCTATCAACAACAACCCAAATTGCATCCTTCTTACTTGTTGACAATGGTAGTCCGGACACAAAGTCCATTGTGACTCGATCCCATTTCCACTCGGGTATCATGATCGGCTGAAGTAATCCTGAAGGCACTTGATGTTCCGTTTTCACTTGTTGACATATTAAACATCTCGAAACAAAGTCGGAGATGTCCCGTTTCATACCATGCCACCAAAACCGTCGTTTCAAATCGTTGTACATTTTCGTACTCCCCGGGTGAATTGACATTCGGCTACAATGAGCTTCGTTCAGAATCATCGAAATGAGTTCTGAATTTCTTGGAACACACAACCGACTTCTGAACCTCAAACAATCGTCATCATCAATTTGAGATTCGGATTCCATATTCGGAATACATTCAGCCCGTTTTGCAACCAATTCATCGTCGACTTTCTGAGCTTCACTAATTTGATGAATCAATGATGGTTTGGCCTTTAATTCAGCTACTAACACATTTTCGGGTAGAACAGACAAGTGCACATTCATCGCTCGTAAAGCAAACAGTGATTTTCGGCTTAAGGCGTCCGCAACCACATTAGCCTTTCCCGGGTGGTAGTCAATGACAAGCTCGTAATCCTTCAACAACTCAAGCCAACGTCTTTGTCGCAGATTTAAGTCTCTTTGAGTCATCAAATATTTGAGACTTTTGTGATCCGAAAATACATGGTACTTTTCGCCAAACAAATAATGTCGCCATATTTTCAAAGCAAATACGATGGCGGCTAGCTCGAGATCATGGGTTGGATAATTTCTCTCGTGTGGCTTCAATTGTCTCGACGCATAGGCCACAACTCGACCTTCTTGCATCAATACGCAACCCAACCCGAGTAGGGATGCGTCACTATAAATGACAAACTCTTTGCCTGATTCGGGTTGCACTAAAATTGGAGCTTCAGTCAAATAAGTTTTTAGTTGATCAAAACTTTTCTGACATTTCTCCGTCCATTCGAACTTAACATCCTTTTGAAGTATCTTCGTCATTGGTGTGGCTATCATCGAGAAACCTTTTACAAATCATCGGTAATAACCGGCGAGCCCCAGGAAGCTCCGAACTTCGGTAATATTTCTTGGAGGCTTCCAGTTAAGTATGGCTGAAATTTTGCTCGGGTCAACTCGAATACCCGATGCGGATACCACATGACCCAAGAAGCTAACCTCTCTTAACCAGAACTCACACTTACTGAACTTAGCATATAACTTCTTATCCCGCAAAACTTGCAACACTAATCTCAAGTGTTCAGCATGTTCGATCTCATCTCTTGAATAGACCAAGATGTCATCAATGAACACAACTACGAACCGATCCAAATATGGTCTGAAGATCCGATTCATCAAATCCATAAATACCGCAGGGGCATTAGTGAGCCCAAACAGCATCACTAAGAACTCGTAGTGATCGTACCTCGTTCTGAAAGCAGTTTTGGGTATGTCCGAATCTCGAATTCGCAACTGATAATAGCCCGATCTCAAATCTATTTTTGAGAACACTGAGGCTCCCTTCAGTTGGTCGAACAAATCATCGATGTGTGGCAACGGATATTTGTTCTTTATCGTCACTTTATTCAGTTGACGATAGTCAATGCACAACCTCATGGTTCCGTCCTTCTTTTTCACGAACAATACTGGTGCACCCCAAGGTGAGAAACTTGGTCGAGCAAAACCTCTATCCGTCAATTCTTGCAACTGAGATTTTAACTCTTTTAACTCGGTTGGTGCCATACGATACGGAGCTATCGAAATCGGCGTAGTCCCAGGTACAAGCTCAATACCAAACTCTACCTCCCGAACAGGTGGTAAACCCGGTAATTCTTCAGGAAAAACATCCGGGTATTCACAAACCACCGGTACAAATTCGGGTTTCTTTTCTAACTCTTTGTCATCAAGTACATACGCAAGGTATGCTTCGCACCCTTTTCTTACATATTTCTGGGCCAACATTGCTGATATTACAGCTGGCAACCCCCTTAAGTCCGTAGACTCAATTCGAATTATCTCGTTATTTGCGCACCTCAAATCAATAGTCTTGCTTTTGCAATTCACAACCGCATCATGCGCGGTCAACCAATCCAAACCAAGAATAACGTCAAATTCGTCAAACGGCAAAAGCATCAAATCGGCCGGAAGACAGGATTCTCGAATTTTTAGAGGGCATCTCTTACACACTTTATCAACAAGTACGCATTGACCCAAAGGGTTTGACACTCGAATTACGAACTCAGTAGACTCAACAGGTAGAGTCTTACTGGATGCTAAGGTTTCGCATACATATGAATGAGTAGAGCCAGGGTCAATCAATGCAATCACATTAGTATCAAAGAGAGTGAAGGTACCAGTGATGACGTCAGGGGAGGATGCCTCCTCTCGTGCGCGAATGGCATATGCTCTAGCAGGAGTACGGTTCTCGGCTCGAACAGCCGTATCAGAGGTCCCTCTCTGACTACCACCCCTACCTCCTAAAATTCTCGGTGGTCTACCTCTAGTTGTCACTCCACTAGGTCTTGCACCTTGAATCTTATTCTTCTCATCAAGCTCCGTGCAATCTCTAATGAAGTGGTCCTTCGAACCGCATCCGTAACAAGCCCTGTTAATAGACTTACCCCAACATTCACCTATGTGTCATCTTCCGCATTGGGGACATTCAGGTTTCTCTTGACGATTATTGCCCACACTAGCTACCGAAGTAGCTCGGGAGTCCGTCGATGGCCTTGCTCTGATGGAAATTCCCGCAGTCGTCCTCGACTTATTAGTGTCCTCCCTGAACTTCTTTACGGCTGAGAACGGAGCTTTACCCGTCGATCTTTTACGATAGTCTCTAGCTTCAAATTCAGCCTTCTTCTTCTCCCTTCCAAGTTCTTCCGCCTTGCAGGCTCGTTCGACTAGTGTTACAAATTCTTTTATTTCCAAAATACCCATTAGTAGCTTTAAATCTTCATTCAATCCTTCTTCGAATCTTTTGCACATAGCAACCTCATCAGCTACACACTCCCGGGCATACCTACTGAGTCTTACGAATTCATGTTCGTATTCAGATACTGTCATACGGCCTTGCTTGAGTTCCAAGAATTCCTTACGCTTTTGATCAATGAACCGTTGACTAATATATTTCTTTCGAAATTCCGTCTGAAAGAAGTCCCAAGTTACTCGTTCGTTTGGGACTATGGAAATCAGGGTCCTCCACCAATAGTTGGCTGAGTCCCGCAACAAGGATATAGCACACTTTAGACATTCATCGGGTGTGCATGACAGTTCATCAAACACCCGAATGGTGTTATCAAGCCAGAACTCGGCCCTTTCAGCATCATCAGTAACTATGGCCCTGAACTCCTCAGCCCCGCGCTTCCTAATCAAGTCTACAGGTGGCTTACTCAGCCTCACAGGATCAGTAACTGATGGCATTACTGGCTCCGGGGGTGGATTATTCAAATTCGGGAATTGTTGGACAGCCGGATTGGTTCGGGCATACTGCGCGACCCACTCATTCATCATGGTAAAGAAGGCTTGTTTAGCCCCCTCACCTTGATTATTCGCAGATGACTGAGGTTCAACAGGCGGTGTCCCTTGTGCAGGAGCAGCCGCTACACTTTCAATGTCATCCGCCAAGGTTCTCTCTACACCGGGATCCATTTACTAATCAAAACATAAATTTTAACCGTCAGAAGTCATCACACAGTTAAACATTAACATTCGGCATGTATAGCTAGACTCATACGTGCTATGGTAGTCCTAGAACCGACTAAACCATAGCTCTGATACCAATCAAATGTAACACCCCGAACCCGAGACCGACACCGGAGTCGAACACGAGATGTTAATAGACTTTAAACCCTTTATAAAAATATTTCTCAGACACTGCCAATCTACGTACTAGTCGCTTTAAAAATCATATCTTGAGTTTCACAACTCGAAAATCAGTTTCGTGATTTTTCCCTGAAACTAGACTCATACGTCCATCTACATATTTTTTTCTAGAATTTTTGGTCGGGCCAATTAGTACAGTTTATTAGTCAAAGTCTCCCATGTTACAGGGATCTACTACACTGACCTTTGCGCATTACGACCTGGATATCTCCCTGCACAGAGCTTCAATACTGATGCCGTTTGTTTCTATTGAAACTAGACTCAGAGAGGAATCTATCCATATATAGTATGACTCCTAATTGTCTCTGGTTAATTTATAATGAATTTCCAAATTCGGAACAGGGAATCCAGAAACCATTCTGGCCCTGTCTCACGAGAACCTGAATATCTCTTAACATACTGTCCATATGATCTTTTCGTTACTTCTATATGAAAATAGACTCATCGAGCTTCGAATACATAATTTATTCATCAATTAATTCCACTCCTACTATTTTTAGTGATTTTTCAATCTCACGTCACTGCTGCTGCCAGCATCTGTTACGAAAGCAACTATACCCATTTCGTGATTTCTCCTTGATCTAACTAGTAATTCACCATACATATCACAAATTATGATCATGACTAGCCATGCCAAAGGCTAATCATTGTCAAACATCCCCCTACTACACTATTGCCATATCATGAATTTTAACACCAAAATAATCAACCATGACATATGGCATAAAAAGGTCGAATTATCAAGATTTACGACCTAACATTATGAAACCAAACCCAACCGAACATTTATGCCATTTTCGCATGGCTAAAAGTTTACATACCAAAGTTCAAACACAACATAATAGCCTATACATGCCGAAATGTTCTCCTAAGCTGACTAAGAAGAAAGTACCAAAACTTGCTAGCCGGTGTGATGACTTCGACGACGGCACGATCACGCAAAAAGAGACGAGTCCAAGAAACCTAGAATAGGTGACAAGGAAACGCCGAGTGAGTATATAACTCAGTAAGTCATAAGCAATGCACTACAATCCTTTAATAACATTATCACAATAGGAAATAAGATGGAACGAGGCTAGTTACTCCATCCATACCGAACCATGCCATAGTTCCTCAGACCCATCGGTTCAATCTCATACCAAATCATGCATTCACATTCCATATACTCATCAATAGGATATTTGAGGCATTTTCATACATCATTTTATTTTCGTTACAATCATACAACTAAACGGCCATTCACCTATTCCACAATAAATCTTATGTACGTGACTTCAATTATAATTGTCACATAGGTTTCAACTTACCAAGCTCAACTCCAATTATAAACATAGCGCCTATTGGCCATGAACTCAAGGTACTTACCCGATCCGCTGTCCGTGATCGACTTAATAATGTCGCACACTTAGTGTCCATAATGATTCAAACGTATATATTAAGTCCACACACTCAGTGCTATATAATCAACTCGCACACTTAGTGCTATATAATCAAACTCGCACACTTAGTGCTACATAATCAAACTCGCACACTTAGTGCTACATAATCAAATTCGCACACTTAGGGCTACATAATGAAGCTCGCACACTTAGTGCTACATAATCAAGCTCGCACACTTAGTGCTGTACAATTTAAACCCGCACACTTAGCGCCAATCTCATGATCATAAATGTTTATACCTGTACTCTTAGTGCCGAGGTCAACAACTCAATACATCTCACCTCTTTTCTCTTCATTCAACACTTTCATCACCACATACATACATGTATATAAATTTATCATTCCATTTAGCATGATTACATAGACATTATGTCTATTTAGATCAATACAAAATATATGCTTGATGACTTACTTTGTGTTGGGTAAGACGGTTCCAACTCGGTTACTCGATGATCTTTTCTTTGCCCTTGCTTGCCTCTCCACCTTTAGCTTCTCGAGCTAAATCGATAAATTAACTAGTTTAACCATCTTGCTAAACATTCATACTTCAATTACACATGCATGTGTATGTTTGTATATTCGGCAATGACAATGGTAATTTAGCAAACCTTAATTTAACTTATAATTGTTCATAACACATTTAAAGCATCCACTCCATTCCATCATTTTAAAGCACATACATTACTCAATATTATCCAAATTCACATTCGGCATTTTCACAAACACACATGCCGATTTCATTCACTCATCTCTAATGTTAATTAAGAAATGTCGAATGTCACCAACTAAATGGCATACACACACACCCACATGCATAAAAGTCATCCACACCTCCTATAGCTCATTCGGCCTTCACCTTTGCTAGTTTTCCCCATTTTTTTGTCGGTTATATATACATAGTCCTAAGGTAATATCACGAATGGGCTTACATATATATGTATATATATATATAGCCGAATATGCAAAGCTTAAACCCAACATCACATAAGCTCCTAAGTGATGGCCGAATATGCATATCTATATATATTCATCAACTATACTATTACTTTTAATTTATCTAATCACACAATTTCATCTAAGTTTAGCATGTAACACAATCATCACCCTTATTAATCTCTTATAGCCGAAAAACATACTTACCCCCAAAATCGAAATTTCAACATGGTTTACAAAAATCACTTGATAACTCACTCAATATTAACTAAAATTTCAAAAGTTAGTACAAACTTCCTTACCTTAATAGTGACTTAAGATGACCGATTGCTCATGTTACCAACAATATTCAAGATTTGAACATGGGCTAACTAAGGGACTTAGTAACTAGCTTAATACATTCAACAATTTCCAAAAGCTACCATGCATTACATACCTTATTCAAGACTAGAAGGAGTGGCCGAATGTTTTACTTCCCCTTCACCCTTCTTCTTAGCATTTTCGGCCAAGGATGATAAAAGATGAACAATTTTTTTTTCTTTCTTCTTTAGATTCGGCTAGGAAGAACATGAATGATGATCCTTTTTTTTTTCCCTTTCATCATTCTTTTTTTTTCCATTTCTTTATTACTAACTTTTTATTTTGTTATTCATCCCATGATGCACCAACAAAACATGTCTATGACATGTTTTGCCCATCACACCTTGTCCACCTTATTTGTCATGGCCGGCCACTATAAAAAGGGGGAAAATTTGACATGCAAGTCCTCCCCTTTTTCCACATGCACTAATAGGTCCTTACGCATTGACCTATCACATTTTAAAATTTTCTCGTATAAGTCCTATTGACTAAATTCACATGCAATCGACTAAATCGAAGCTTGAAATTTTCACACATTCATAATTACATATTCTAGACAATAATTATCACATTCAAACATTTCGGTGACTCGGTTTAGCGGTCCCGAAACCACTTCCCGACTAGGGTCAATTTTGGGCTGTTACAGCATGAGCGATGATATATGTGCCTGTGTAAGACAATGTCTGGGACATGGCATCGATAATGATATATTTGCCTACGTAAGACCATGTCTGGGACATGGCATCAGCGATGATATATATGCCAGTGTAAGACCTTGTTTGGGACATGGCATCGGTGATGATATGTGTGCCAGTGTAAGACCATGTTTGGGACATGGCATCAACGATGATATGTGTGCCAGAGTAAGACCATGTCTAAACATGGCATCGGTAATGATATGTGGATTCATGTAAGACCATGTTGGGGACATGGAATTGGTACTTTAAATGGTGTATGACTATCCCGAGTGTCCCTTACTATTTCGGTGGTTCAATGGGCCATTTAAGATGTTGGGTTAAGAAGTGGAGTGATATGAGTAAGAATGTACGGTACAGGTATGTACGTAAACCTCAGGAGTATTGAACTCGATTCATGATGGGAAATTTAGCATGAGTAGAAAGGAATAAGATAAGCTTGATGTTTAAAGACATTTAATATCCACTTTGACTAAGTTCATCTGTGTAGTACGATATTGTGGTGATGATTGATAATATGTTTAATCCATGAATATCTTGACTTATGTTGTTATTTATTTACATGCAATTTACTAGGCCCTATGCTTACCCTTCCCTCTTTTTCCCTTTTCTTTTAGCATCGTCAAGCTAGCTCGGGGATCGTGGACATCAGATCTTGAGTCACACTATCAACAAATCTTTTGGGGTATAATTAGTTTACTACATTTAAGTATGGCATGTATAGGAGACTTAGCATTTTGTTATATGTATCATATTTGTTAGCCAAAGTGATGGCTCCTTTTGGTATATTATTCCATTTTGTATATAGCCATGAAATATGGCTCATATTGATTATTGGGTTGAAATCCCTAAATATTGTTACATGCATGAGATGTGTTATTACTTTTGTGGTGTGTGTCAAATGGTTGATAAAATGTGGAATTTATGTTTGATGGATAAATGATGCCAATTGGTATGGTCACTATATTAATAAAGGTAAAGAAATGTATTGAATGAACTTAAGAAGTCAAGGAGTCCTAATTAGATAAACTTGATATGAATTTATCATGCATGAGTTAAATTTATGGATGTCTAAGTAACCCTTTTATGCCATGTCAACCACCATTGGCATATGAGTGTGTGTTGAGGTTGTTAAAGGTGACAAGAGGGGTGGGAAAATAGCCTCAAAGTTGTCCACGAGGGTAGATACATGGGCATGTGTCTAGGCTGTGTGTGACACACAGTCAGCCCCATGGGCGTGTAGTCTAGGCGTGTGGAGGACACAGCCTTAAGACATGGGCATGTGCCCAAGCTGTGTGAAGTCTGCACCTTAAATGTGGAAATTAAATTCGCCACACAGCTTAGCACACGAGCATGTGGTTTGGTCGTGTGATATTAAATTTATGCTGACATCATAAACAGAGAGTTACACGGCATAGGAACACGGGCGTGTGACCCTGTTTTAAGAATTTTTTCTAAAGTTCACGGTTTAGTCCCGAATCGCCCCCAATGTGTGTTTTGGGCCTCGTAGACCCATATAAGGGACGATATGAATGTTCTTGAATAAATTTTAAATTTGAACAAAATTTTATGGCCGTTTTTACATAGTAGTGTTGTTCAAGTTCGATAATGCCTCATATCTTGTCTCGGCGGTAGACTCGAGTAAGGGGTGTTAAAGTATCGATACCTCCTGGAAAAATGATACCAAACTTGCATTCTTTTTCTTGACTAAAATCCAAAAGTGTAAAAGAATTATCAGTAATTGTAATGAAATAGCAATATTTTAACCCCGAGAATCGATACTCAAGCAAAGGTATCGATATCAAATCTCTAATCTGACTTCCTGTACGTTCCCAAACACAGAGGTATCAATTTTTAAGCTCAACTATCGATACCCCTGCTCTAGACCTCGAAAATGCAACATACATAAGCAAATAACTCATTCCAATTTAGTTTCTAAAAATCATGCATCAAATACATAGACAAATAATTATCCAATGGCTAAATTCAACAATTCAAAACATGAAAAACATGTTTGAGCTAGAAATACCATGCCATCATCAATGTTTATAAACCTAAACATAATCATAACTCTTAAACCTTATAAACAAAAGTAATAACCAACAAAATGTATAGAAAATAACATGTCTATAAACAAGTCTACCACATTGTCATTTTCCCCGAAACGTAAATAAATAAAGAACACCTACAAATAACCAATAGACTTCCATGGATCAACTCTCGGAAACTCCACCACCCACATCGGCACACAACTAATCTACAATAAGTAAAGAAGGGAGTGGATGAGCTTAACAAGCTCAGTGAATGATTAGAATAACCACATTGCAAACATATCATCATGCATCCACAAGACAACCATATATAAGTACGATTACAAAAGTCTTATGTTTAGTATCATATAGCTCTTGTTCATGCAAAATCTATTAGTTCATTTATATAGCATTTTCACTCATGTGAACACATATCATGCAACACATTCAATCAAGCTTATATCACATTTCACACAAGTCCCATATAATAAAGTTGGACTTGAGATATGAAACATAAAGTGAGCACTATCATCATTCATCGGATACACAAATGTCCAACACACCTCATAGACTCATAGAGTCAAACATGTCCCAAAAGAAAACCATATAGCTAACACTTTCATTATTTCCCCTACATATCCCATTGAAGGGAACCTAGCTCACATTCCCTTATCTCTTCAACATGTCCCAGGGCCTCAACGCCTAAAATCACTATACATATAGGTAAGTACCCACAATCCTATGGCATGCCAGCTGTATCCAATTGTTTCAAAATTACAAGGCCAAAATATCTAAAATCAAACACATAACACTTACCGATTATCCATGCATTATCACTGCTTGTTAACATCTTTTGTAAAAACACTATCACTGTCATATAACATGTATATATATATCATGCAGACATTTGCACTTTTCAATAGTTACCATATCTATATATCTCAAGTTATAGCATCTCATCAACATGCACAATTTCATAATCCTATAAACACATAAATCACAACATAATTATAGGTACAAGAAAACTTACACTCGAAATTTAGAGCAGGGGTTTAGGCTACTACTAAATTCCTAAATAACACATGACCCGTGTCTACGAGCAGTGATTCCAAACACTCACCCTTATGTTTTCGTTGAAAAGTCAAAAGTTCAAACTAGCTCTTAACTTGTAGAAGGCTCTAATGAATCCGAGGCTTTACACACAACAACCATACAATATTCACTTACAATCAGATAGTAGCCAAGGACTCACTTAAACCAACTAAAATATCAACCTGTTCTAAGTTCTCATGTAACCAAAAAATTTAACATAACAAACTTAGAATGCTCATAACTCGGCCTACACTTAATCTAATTAGTCATCTACGCCTAATCTTTAACCCTTAAACCACTGAAAACTACCCAATTTATGGTATAAAAAATTTTCGACATCTTTTTTGGAAAATTTGAAAAAATTCAATTAAATGTAAGAAATCATTAATGAAACTTCAATCTAAGTTTAGAAACCTTATAATCATGACAAAACGAGTTAAAAAAACACTTCAAAACCACATTTTTACTCAAAATCCCGAAATCCACCATTAATGTCCCAATTTTCAACTTTTATTAAAAACTTTTGATTCAATGGCTAATACTTCAATTTTAAAGAATAGATATCATGAAAAACTTATAAGAATTCAAAACATTAACTTTGATAGAAGATTAAATGAGTTTTGATGCAAATCTGAAAAACCCACGTTTGGAAAAGATGATGAAATCTGTGGAGTTTTTGAATGTTTTTCTTGGAGTTTTAGGAAGGTTTAATGCTTAGGAATGATATGAAATCAAAGTATTATGGTTTTGGAATCAAAAATCAATTTGTATGGTGAAGGAAAAGTAAGGGACAACAACTTTAAAGAGAAAGGAAGAAGCTATCATGAAATATGCTAGGAGTGGGGGTTTTTATGTTGGGTTTTAAAATTTGGTAAAATTGCAACATAAATGCTAATAGTTTTGACTCTATTACAAATCAATCATTTTTCTAAAATTAAGGATTTCCAAACCATATTTTCAAAAAAAAAAATTAACAGCTAAGATGCCATAGCAGAATATAATTTTGGTTTACCATGCTAGAAAATTCTGAGCACTCTAAGGCTAAAATTCCTAAAATACTCCTAAAAATCATTGGCCCTATTTTTGGGTCTTACAGGCCTATTCACATGAGCTGTGGGTCGGATGTTAAGCTACACGATGCTGCTCACACGAGCTGTGGAGAATCTGTAACAAATGTAGGGCCTCAACCATCGATATGACATCCAAGAGTAGCACCCAAATTTGTATAACTCTACTGACATTTCATTTGTATCCTAAGCACTCACAAGGTTAAAACAAAGCCATTTTTTTATCCAAATCATATAATTATTTACACATTATTTCATTATAAGTACTTAACAATAAAATTTCCATTTTCAATCATGACATTCAAATTTAGCTAACATTATAATTTAATGCAAATTATTAATTATCACAAAACAATCATTTTGAGTTATACATAACACAAATACTAATCAACGTTTTACCAAAAACATCAATTAATATACATAATCAATATATGAACTTACCTAGAAAAAAAGGGTTACGAATACGATACTGACGACTAATCCTCTAACTTAGCTTTTCCATGGTTTGAGTTCAATTGATTTGTTTCTTGATATAAATAATATTTTTTACTCGATTAATCAATTCAATCTACTTAAATAATTAAACTTATATTATAGTCCCTAAACCTGAAACTTACAAATTAACCACTTGTAACTACAACCCATGCTAGCCGAATTTCTTAGGGCCTCTCTACATGCCATGTTTATCATGTTTTCTAAACAATTTCATGAATTTTTACCATTTAAACAATTTAGTCCTTTAACATTAAAACACTGAGAACTACTTTACAAAATAGTCCTATTTAACAACCAAGTTTAATAATCCATCATCAAGCTTCAAAAACACCTCAAGCTTATCAATGGCATAATCTATAACATTTAAAAACTTTACAAATTAACCCCCAGGTAAGATAGACTAAACTAAAATAATCTCAAAAACATAAAAATCACTAAAAACAGATAAAAATTACATACCATGCACCAAGAAATAGCTTTAGTGTTAAGCTTCCTAAGACAACCATGTTATTTTCGGTTTTAAGGTGAAAAGAAAAGATGAAGATGATGATTGTTTCATCTTTTGTTTTATTTAATTTTTGTTTATTAATCAAATTACAAATTTTCCATTTAATAGATAATTAAATTTCATGTTAATAATCACTAAAATCGTCCAATAATAATGAAATAGGTAGATTTACCACCTAAAGCACTCAAGTTAAATTGCTAAAGTCAATTAACATCTTTAATTAATAGAAACTAACTTTTGCAGCTTTTATGAATTAGCCCTTGTTACTTAATTATCTATTTAAACATTAAAATTTCCCAGCCAAATTTTAATACAACCCTATAATAACTCTATAAAAATTAAATAAATATTAAAATACTGATTCACTAGTCAAAATTGTGGTCTTGAAACCACTGTTTCCGACACCATTGAAAATTAGTTATTGTAGGTTCTATCAGGCAAAACATTATAATTGAATCTAAAAATTTGAAATCTAATGAGTTGAATTTGATAAAATAATTTTATATGTAATTCACTTCATATGGTACAAATTTCCGGATAGATGATAGAATGTGACATTAAGATGAGTTATATGAAATTGGTTCATATTGTTGTGAATTATGTTTATAATGTTTGATATGTATGAACAATTATGCTTACCTTGTTATTTGAGTTCCATGTTCTAGCCAAAATCATGTCAAAACTAATATAGTCTTCGGCTCTACTCATAAATTTTCCAGTAATAGATCTTTCACAACGAGATCTATCTTATACAGTAACGGTATGTAAGGATGAGGATTAATTGGGAAGCTGGCCCTGTTAGTCCGTTCTTTGCAAGAGTCGAAGCATAATCTTTTTGCCTTTTAAATAGGATTTTCCCCGCTTAATGGATAAGCATTTGCTACCAATGGGGAATTTTTTCTCATCTTAAATTCTAAGATTGGATTTGCGCCAATGGAAACCATAAATTTCATACACAATAGAAGGATATGGTAGATCTATCTTTTTTAGATAGTGAACGGACGAACCCCATTCTATTCATTGGTACGGATCGTTGATGCTGAAAAAGTTGTTTCTTTTTTCTCAGCCCATGATCTGAACAAGTCGCACATACACCCTAGTACATGTTCCTCGGCGCTGAGGACATCCCCCAAGAGCAGGGGATTTCATGACATTTCTAATTGGCTGTCTTGAATTTCTAATAAGTTGTTTAATAGTTGGGAAGAAGTCCTATTTCCGTTCCTATGATATAGAATCAAAATATTATTTCTATTCTTTTTCTTTCTTCCTATTTCTTTTTATTTCCATTTATTTTATATTTTACTAGAATAACTAGAATAAATAATAATAATAAACTATGGATTTTTGCACAATCCATTTTTATGTTATTTATGTTATGACTAAGTCCTTTTGTCGAATCCTGTCTATCAAAAATCCTATAACACAAGTCTTCTGACAAAAGGTGGCAAGGCCCTAATTTTTAGGATTTTTTAGGCTCCTATCTTGTAATCCTATCTTGATTACACCCAATTCCCCTATAAAAAAATGAAATTCTAAATTATTAAATTAATAATCTATTTTAATTATGAACTTACTAAGCATTTAAATGCTTACTCTAGTTGTTTCTCCTACTTGTAGATCGTCAACTTGTAGAACTCACCAAGTTAGATCAACGTAAATCATACGCTATCATCGAGATGGTAGAATTCTGCACATTTTGAGTTTAGTATTGTGGCATGTATATAAAGCATATGGTTTTGTAAATCGTCTCTTTCTTGATGTGGATTTCATGGTTGAATTTGTGACTAACATTGAACTTGCATGATAAGCTTGGTATATAACTTATTTGATGCATGGTTTTGGGTCATGTTTGCTGCCATTAGATGTGATGATTTTAAGCTTGTATAAGTTAGATATATTAAGGGTTGCATAGTGAAGTAATTTGGCAAGTTGGGGAAAGGTTTGAAAATAGTTATGTTTTGGTCATGATTTTTTATGCCATTGGAATGATTATTTTCAAAAATGTTATAGGCTTAAATTGGCATGGATTGGCATGATTTGTATTGGTAACACCGGCATATTCATCGGTGAACTAAAACTGTTTTTGTTGGAAGCATGAAATATGTACCAAATGTGATTCTTGCCAAAACAGGGGCGATGTCGTGACAACAAGTCCCCAACATCGCAACATAGATTAATGATGAGTGATGTCACGACATTGAGAATTCTGATGTCGCGATGTAAGGACCTTGATGTCATGACTTCAACTTGCAGATTTTAAAAACTTTTCAATTAAGTCTTTAACTGACCTCAGGTTAGTAAAAGAGCTTTTGTAAGTTTGTATAAGACTTAGAATTGATTTTACATCATATTGAAATGTGTTTTATTCTAGCAATGTAACACCCTAAACCCGACCAAGACGTTATGGCCAAATCTAGAAATGTTACGAAGAAAAGTTATAAATCTGACTTTTTCTCTATGAAACCATCGTATATCTTTCTTACTAAAAGAGGCCACTTTATAAAATCATGTTGTTATACTTATTAATTAAAACCATCAATAGTTTACATTTTCAAAATAAATCAAATAATATGCAGCGGAAGTTCTTAAGACGTTATTTTTGGAAAACCAAGTTTGTTTTCTCGAAAACAGTTGATTGCATAAAACAATTGTTTTCATAAAGTCGTTTTATCAAACGTCATGCTAGAAATCCCAAATTAAAATCCAAATCCAAAATAAAACCCAAAAGTCTATAGAGTCCAAAATTTACAAAACCTCTTAACCCAAAATTTTAATTAAGTTTAATTTAAGTAAAAGTAGTTTACGGAATAATGGACGTAATCGAGCTCCCATTGCACTGACCTGCCTAAGCCTGAGGGTTACCTGAAAGTGACAGAGAAACAGATAGTGAGATTTATAACTCAATGTGTAACTAACAGAAACAGAATCACAGACTGAATACGTAACAAAACAGTTACTGATGAATGTCTCATATAGAATCAGAGTCACATGCAAATTAAAATCCTACCCCCGTCTGCTTCACACCATCTCCAACCATCCCAACACACCATGTGGGGTATAAAACACCCACCTAGTCCTACACACCATTTAGTGTCTTTACGACACTTTTCAGAAAAACTGCAACAGCGCTACTAGTATAATGGTGAGTTAACGCCTCACACAGAACACTTCCTCCACATAATACATAACCCGCCCCATAACCAGATACAAACATATTTTCAGATATAACAGATTAACAGGTGCCAGAATATATATAAATACAGTGCATGCTCGAATAACAGATATTTAACATGCTTATACATAATATATCAAACACATCGCATCATATTACATGCATTTAGGCATTATTTACGTTGAATTCATATTAACATAATAGCATATTTCATGCTTTAAAGCTTATATAACACTTACCAACCACACGGATGGCCTACAGCCGATCGTGACGACAAATATGGCCCTAGGGAAAAATTCTAAAATTTGGGTGTGGCCCACACGGCCTAAAATTGTAACAGTCTATTTTTTGTCAAATTATTTTATTATTATTTTAATGTCTACAGTATGATAGTATGATTGTGAGAAATTTTCATTTAGAAAATTTTAACGTTTGAATGGTTAATTTGATAAAAAAAGATTAAATTGTGTAAAGTGTAAAAGTGATGTTTTAATAGCTAAAAGTACTATTTGGTTATTAAATTAAATAGATGACGAGAGTATGGGATAATTAGGCCATTGGTTGTTCAAATGGACATTTATGGACATTACTTATGTAAGTTTTAATGTATTAGTAAAGGGTAATTTAGTAACTAGTGTAATAAACTAAAATAATTAAATAAAATCACTATTTTATGTTCATCTTCTTCTTCTTCAACCAATTCTAACCTAGAGAAAACCATGGATATATTCGGCCAAGCTTCTTATCTCAATTGGTGAGTAAATTTTGTCTCGTTTTTAATGATTTCTATGTTTTTAAGATCGTCGCAACTTAGTCTAGCTAGCCCAGGGACTATTTTGCAAAACTATTGAAGGTTTAGGGTTGTTCCATTGATGAATATATTTGTGTTTTGATGTTTGATGATAGAAAATGCATGCTTGTTGTTAGATAACAACATTTGTAAATTGATTTTTGACAAAATTGTCAATTAGGGGTTAAATTATGAAATGTGTAAATTTTGTAGTTAAATTGTGAAATAAATGAAAAATATGGACTACTAGGGACTTAATTGAAATTCGACTATCATGGGTTTTGGTTGAATTGCATAAATTTGTGTTTTTATGAGATAAGGACTAAATTGTAAAAAATGTGAAATATTAGGGCCAAATGTGTAAAATTACCTTAATGTATATTTTGGACTAAATTGAATAGAGAGATTATTATATAAGTTAATTTTGATTACATTTAGATCAAGAAAGGAAAAATACGGATTTAGATCGGGGAAAAAACAAAGTTTCAGATTAATCGACTTAATTCGTCGTTTTTGAATTCGAGGTAAGTTCGTATGTAATAAACAATATTATATTTGTGTTTTAAATACTTTGATATTGTATAAGTTATGAGTACGACTCTACAGACATGTTCGATGATGATTCGGCAAGTGAGAAATCCCGATTGAACCTTAGGAATAAGTTAGGATATGAATGACATGTCATTAGGGGTTATGTGATTTCGGTGCTAGTCCGTACGTCCTACCGGTGGCTGAGTTATCTGGCATGTGCTGCAGATACTTGCCTGGTTGTGTGACAACACCGTGTAGCTCTGTCATGACCATCAGCTTGTGTGAGAAGACCCATTGATAGCTCTAGTGTGAGCATTATATGTGATACGAGATTGAGATGGCTTGGGCTATATTTGTGGCACTTAGGGTACAAGATTCCCTAATATTCGATAGTATTTCAATTGGTTTAACAGTTAAATCAATGATGTGGATGAGTGTGTATTTGATACGAGGTGGCATAAATATGTACATAAACCGTACAAGCACTAAATCGAAGAAACTTGTGAAATGTATAACAAAACTTGTGAATGGAAATTATGGTAGGTTAATGGTTTAAATTGAGATATGTTATGATATGTTTCAATTGCTTAAATTGTGCATATTTGATAAGTTAAGTTTATTGTTATATGAAATTACTAAGCTTTATAGCTTACATTATTTAACTTTTTCGTGTTTTATAGTGAATTCAAAGCTAGCTCGGATTCAGGGATTATCGGAGACTTCATCACACTATCTAACTATCTCTTGGTACCTTTGAACTTAATTATTTTAGTAATATGGCATGCATAGAATTATGGTCATTTTTGATATATAGATTGGTAAAGAATTTAACCATTTGAATTGGGTTGTAAATGTCTAAAGTTTGGTTTTGTATACAGCCATGAGAGTTGGCTTATTTTGGTTGGTTTGGTTGTGTATACATATGTGCATAGATTTTTGGTTATGTGTTTAATGATGGATATGTTATTCTTATTGATAATTGGTAATTAGGGATACAAATGGTTGAGATTTGAGTTTTTTATATTTGTGAATTTAGGTAAAATAATGCATGTTTAGAAAATGACCATATTAATGATTTGAGAAAGTGAAATTTGGTATAAAATTGGATAGCACATTGTGAGATTGTATATCTTGTATTTGTTGGTGTTGGTGTTGGAAATGGTATGAAACATGCTTGGTTGAGGTTGATTGAATGCCTATTATATGCTATGTTTTGGTGCCATCTGGGTTGATATTGGTGTAAGCAAGTTTAGGTGGCAAAATGACTTGGTAAATAACCTATCTTCGTCTACACGGGCAGAGACACTGGCGTGTGTCTCAACCGTGTATGACACACAGTTAGGTTGCACGGCCATGTGTCCCCTAGTTTTGAATTAAAAAATTAATTCAGTATGCTCCGCACGGCCGATCACACGGACGTGTGACTTGGCCGTGTGGCATAAGTTAGTATACCCTATAGGCTTGGCATGGCCTAGCACACGGCTTGGCACACGGGCATGTGTGGCCATTTTTGGGGCAGACGGGCTGGTCACATGGGCATGTGTGTTGGTCGTGTGACCTAAGTTAGAGAGTTACGCGGGGTCAGACATGGGCTGGTACACGGCCATGTGATCCCATTTCGAGTGTCCAAACGGCCTATGACACGAGCGTGTCTTTGGCCATGTGAGACACACGACCAGGCCACACGGCCGCGTGTCCCTGTAGTTTAAAACTTTTTTTAAGTTTCGTAAAGATCTCTTGAGTTATTGATTTAGTCCCGAACCACCTTGAAATCATGTTTTGGGCCATGTAGGCTCATGTTAGGGACAATATGAATGATGTTGAATGATAATTACATGAAATTGAAATATGTATGTGAAATGTATGTTTGTTTGTGTTATAAGTTTCGTAATGCTCTGTAGCCCTATTCTAGAGTTGAATATGGGTGAGTGGTATTATATTTATTGGTATCAGAGCTACAATTTAGTCGATTCTCGAATTAACATAGCGTATGTGAGAGTCTAACTATAGATACCATTTATAACCTGATAGTGTCATATCTTCTGACAATTTAAAATGTGTTTTCATATAGCAAATGGATCTCAATCAAGTTGTAGCTGATTATGTTGAAAGTAATGCGCCGACCTCTGTTCATAGGGTAGCGCAATCTGAGTCGAAACCCGTATCGGGTAGCCAAGGAGGAGAGGCTAAAGAAGCCTTCTTCCAAATGATGATTGGGTGGTTTATGGAGTTTGTTCAAACAAATCTGGCTGCTCAACAACCTCCACCCCATCTAATCCCCAACCGGTTGCTGTAGCTCCTCAAGGTGTAGAGCTTTTACGATTGAATAAGCCTTCGGTTGAAAAGATATGAAAATACAGGGCTAAAGATTTTAAAGCTATTGTTGACGATGATTCTGAGAGAGCCGAGTTTTGGCTTTAAAACACTATCAGAGTATTTGATGAACTTTCTTGCACACCGGCTGAATGTTTAAAATGTGCCGTATCACTTCTGAGGGACACTGCGTATCAATAGTGGAATACTTTGGTATCTGTGGTACCGAGAGAAAGGGTCCCTGGGAATTTTTCCAAGCTGAGTTTAGAAATAAATATATCAATCAATGATTTATTGACCAAAAGCGTAAAGAGTTTCTGGAGCTAAAAAAGGCCGCATGTCTGTAATTGAGTATGAGAGAGAGTTTGTGAAACTCAGTAAGTATGTCCGAGAATGTGCTTCAACTGAGGTGATTATGTGCAAAAGAGTTGAAGATGGGCTAAACGAAGATATCAGATTGTTAGTTGGGATTCTAGAGTTGAAAGAATTTGTTGTGCTAGTTGATTGAGCTAGCAAAGTCGAAGAATTGGGAAAAGAAAAGAGAAAAGCTGATTTCGAGGCTAGATATTCGAGAAAGAGATTGATGAGTAAACCATATCAATATTCGACAGAAGAAATTAAGAGATTTGTACACTCGTTCGAATGCTTCAATCAGGTATCCAACTAGAGATCGTGGAAAGCAACATTCAAGTCCTAAAACTCAAGCTACATCAGTATCAAGTGTTGGCAACATAAGAAATAATAAACCCAAGTGCCAACAGTGTGGTCGATGACATTTTGGTTAGTGTTGAATGAATAATAGAGGTTGTTTTAAATATGGCTCGAGAGATCATTTCATTCGAGATTGCCCTGAGTTAGCAGAGAAAGATAAATTCCAGAATGCAAGATTGAGTAACACAGCTTCTAGAGGGAGACCACCTAGAACTGCGAGAAATGTGACCAGTAGTAAAGGAATGATAAAGGATTTGACTGTGAGATCTGAGGCTCGAATGCCAACCAAAGCTTATACTATTCGCGCTCATGAAGATGCGTCATCACCAGATGTTATCACCAGTACATTTTCTCTTTATGACACTAGTGTAATGATTTGATTCATCCTGGATTGAATCATTCATGTATTTGTATGAATTTGGTGTCTAGTAAGAATTTGCCTATTGAGTCTACCAAGTTTGTGATTAAAGTGTCGAACCCTTTACTGATTCGAGGTTTTTTTTTTCTGGCTAATTTGATGCTACTACCGTTTGATGAGTTCGATGTAATTCTAGGTATGGATTGGTTGATGCTACATGATGCAGTTGTGAATTATAGATGAAAAACTATTGAGTTGAAATGTCAGAATAGTGAAATCCTTCGAATTGAATCAGATAAGTAGAGTGGATTGCCTATTGTGATTTCTTCTATGTCAGCTCAGATATGTGTGAGAAAAGGTTGTGAAGCTTATCTTGCTTATGTATTGGATACAAAAGTGTTTTAATTAAATATTGAGTCAGTGCCAGTAGTCAGTGAACATCCGAATGTGTTTCCAGAATAGTTACCAAGGTTACCACTGATCATTGAGGTTGAGTTTGCTATTGACTTAGTATCGAGAACATCACCAATATCGATAGCTCCATACAGAGTGGCTCCGAAAGAATTGAAAGAGTTGAAATCTTAGTTGCAAAATTTAACAGATAGAGGTTTTGTATAACCTTATTTTTCACCCTGGGGTGCACCTGTGTTGTTCGTAAAGAAGAAAGACGGATCAATGAGACTTTGTATTGGTTATCATCAGCTCAACAAGGTTACCATAAAGAACAAGGATCTTTTGCCGTGAATTGATGATTTGCTCAATCAGTTGAAAGGATCAACAGTGTTTTCAAAGATTGATTTGAGATCTAGCTATTATCAGTTGCGAGTGAAAGATTCAGATGTGCCGAAGACTACATTTAGAACAAGGTACGGACATTATGAATTTCTTGTTATGCCTTTCAGATTAACTAATGCTCCTGCAGTTTTTATGGATTTGATGAATCGAATTTTTAGACTGTATTTAGACAGATTTGTGGTTGTATTCATTGACGACATTTTGACCTATCTATGAGATGAGTTTGAGCATGCCGAGCATTTGAGGATTGTGTTACAAACCTTGAGAGACAAGCAACTATTTGCTAAATTCAACAAATACGAGTTTTGGCTCCGAGAAGTCATATGTTTGGGACATATTATTTTTACGGAAGGAATACGAGTTGATCCGAGCAAGATTTCAGCAGTTGTTGATTGGAAACCACCAAGAAATATGTCTAAAGTCAGAAGCTTTCTGGGATTCGCTGGCTACTATCGATGTTTTGTTAAAGGATTCTCGATGATTGCGACACCAATGACTAGATTGCTACAGAAAGATTTGAGATTTGAGTGGTCTGAAAAATATCAACAGAGTTTTGATCAATTGAAAGCATTACTAACTGAGGCACCAGTTTTGGTTCAACCTGAGTCAGGTAAAGAATTTATGATTTTCAGTGACACGTCATTGAACGGTTTGGGTTGTGTTTTAATGTAAGAGGGAAAAGTGATAGCAGATAGTTGAAGCCACATGAAAAGAATTATTTGACACACGATTTGGAATTAGTTGCTATTGTATTTCCATTGAAAATTTGGCGACATCATTTATACGGTGAAAAGTGTCATATCTTTACTGATCATAAAAGCTTAAAGTATATCATGACTTGGAAAGATTTGAATTTGCAACAACGAAGATGGCTATAGTTGCTGAAATATTATGAGTTAGTGATTGATTATCATTCGGGGAAAGCGAATGTAGTTACGGATGCTTTAAGTAGAAAATCATTATTTATTTTGCGAGTGATGAACAATTAGCTAACATTGTCTACTGATGATTTGATTTTGGCTGAACGAAAAGCTAAATCGATATTTCTTCAACAAATTTGTGAAGCTCGGAAGTGTAACAATGAGTTACAAACTAAAAGAGTGCAATGCGAATCGACTAGTGATGTAGACTATAAGATCAGATCTGATGATTGTTTAATGTTCCAAGGTAAAATTTGCGTACCAAAGAATTTCAAGCTTATATTCAGAAAATTTTACATGAAGCACACAGTGGTTGTTTATCCGTACATCTGGGGAGTACAAAAATGTATAACGATCTAAAATAATTGTATTAGTGGTCGGGCATGAAATGAGACATTTTCGAGTTCATGTCGAGATGTTTGGTTTATCAGCAAGTTAAAGCTGAGCATCAAGTGCCTTTGAAATTGTTACATCCAATGATGATACCCGAGTGAAAATGAGATAGAGTTACGATGGATTTCGTATCGGGTTTGCCCCTGTCTCCGAAAAAGAAAGGTGCTATTTGGGTTGTCGTTGATCGATTGACGAAATTGGCACATTTTATTCAGGTACATATAGAATATTCGGTTAATAAATTGACTGAGTTGTACATATCTGAGATCGTTAGATTGCATGAAGTGCCAGTTTCGATTATTTTGGATAGAGATCCGAGGTTTATGTCTGGATTTTGGAAGAAATTGCAAGAAGCTCTGGGTACGCGGTTGAACTTTAGTACCACATTTCATCTGTAAACTGAAGGTCAGTCCAATAACGTAATTCAAATACTCGAAGATATGTTTCGTTACTGTGTTTTAGAATTTGAAGGCAACTGGGAGAAATATTTGTCGATGGTTGAATTCGCGTATAATAACAGTTTTCAATTGAGAATAAAGATGACACCGTATGAAGCATTGTATGGTCACAATGCCAAACTCCATTGTACTGGATTGAGCTTAGTGAGAAAAAGATTCACGGGGTTGATTTGATCAAAGAAATCGAAGAGAAAGTGAAAGTAATTTGCGATAGTTTAAAAGCAGCTTCAAATCGACAAAAATCGTATGCGGATTTGAAACGTAAAGACATAGAATTTCAAGTCGGTGACAGAGTATTCTTGAAAGTATCTCCATGGAAGAAAATTCTTCGATTTGGTCGTAAAAGCAAATTGAGTTCTCAATTTATCGGGCCGTATGAGATGATCGAAAGAGGAGGGCCAGTGGCATATCGACTAACTTTACCTTCAGAATTAGAAAAGATCCACAGTGTATTTCATGTGTAAATGTTACGTCGATATAGATCAAATCCGTCACATGTAATTTATCCTGCAGAGATTGAAATTCAACCTGACATGACATATAACAAAGAACCAATCAAAAATTTAGCTCTAGGAGAAATAAACGCATAGCTCTGGTGAAGGTTTTGTGGCATTGACATGGTATCGAAGAGGTTATGTGGGAACCCGAAGAAGTTATGAGAAAATAGTACCCTAACCTCTTTTCTGGTAAGATTTCGGGGACGAAAATTCCTAAAGGGAGAGTTATAACAACCCATTTTTAGTCAAACCAAAACAGTGGTTTCGGGACCACAAATCTAAAGTAAAAATAATTATTTTATTATTATTTTAATGTCTACAGTATGATAGGATGATTATGATAAATTTTCGTTAAGAAAATTTATCGTTTGAATGGTTAATTTGATAAAAAGGACTAAATCGCGTAAAGTGTAAAAGTAATGTTTTAATAGTTAAAAGTACTATTTGGTTATTAAATTAAATAGATGAGGTGGTTATGCGATAATTAGACCATTGGTTGTTCAAATGGGCATTTATGGACATTACTTATATAAGTTTTAATGTATTAGTAAAAGGTAATTTAGTAACTAGTGTAATAAACTAAAATAAATAAAACAAAAATCACTATTTCATGTTCTTGTTCTTCTTCTTCTTCAACCGATTCTAACCTAGAGAAAACCATGGATATGTTCGGCCAAGCTTCCTAGCTCAATTGGTGAGTAAATTTTGTCCCGTTTTTAATGATTTCTATGTTTTTGAGATCGTTGCAGATTAGTTTATCTAGCCCAGGGACTATTTTGCCAAATTGTTAAAGGTTTAGGGTTTCTCCATTGATGAACCTATATGTGTTTTGATGTTTGATGATAAAAAATGCATGCTTGTTGTTAGATAAACAACATTTGTAAAGTGATTTTTGACAAAATTGTCAATTAGAGGTTAAATTATGAAATGTGTAAATTTTGTAGTTACATTGTGAAATAAATGAAAAATATGGACTGCTAGGGACTTAATTGAAGTTTGGATAGCATGGGTTTTGGTTGAATTACATAAATTTGTGTTTTTCTAAGATAAGGACTAAATTGAAAAAAAATGTGAAATATTAGGGGCAAATGTGCAAAATTACGTTAATGTATATTTTGGACTAAATTGAATAGAGAGATTATTATATAAGTTAATTTTGATTACATTTAGATCAAGAAAGGTGAAATACGAATTTAGATCAAGGAAAGAACAAAGTTTCGGATTAATCGACTTAATTCACTGTTTTTGCATTCAAGGTAAGTTCGTATGTAATAAACATTATTATATTGGTGTTTTAAATTCTTCGATATTGCATAAATTGTGAGTACAACTCTACAGACATGTTCGATGATGATTCGGCAAGTGAGAAATCCTGGTTTAACCTTAGTAATAAATTAGGATACGAATGGGGTTATGTGATTTGTGTACTGGTCCGTACGTCCTACCGGTGGCTGAGTTGTCTGGCATGTGTTGTGAATACTTGTCAGCTTGTGTGAGCAGCACCGTGTAGCTTCGTCATTATTGTTAGCTTGTATGAGCAGACCTATTGATAGCTCTAGTGTGATTATTATATGTGATACGAGATTGAGATAGCTTCGGCTATATTTGTGGCACTTAGGATGCGAGATTCCAGAGTATCCGATAGTATTTTGAATGGTTCAATAGGTAAATGAATGATGTGGATAAGTGTGTATTTGATACGAGGTGGAACAGGTATGTACATAAACTGTACAAGCACTAAATCGAAGAAACTTGTGAAATGTATAACTAGACTTTTGAATGGAAATTGTGGTAGGTTAATGGTTTAGATTGAGATATGTTATGATATGTTTCAATTGGTTAAATTGTGCATATTTGATAAGTTAAGTTTATTGCTATATAAACTTACTAAGTGTTATAGTTTACGTTGTTTAACATTTTCGTGTTTTATAGTGAATGTAGAGCTAGATCAGATTCGGGGACCGTCGGAGACTTCATCACACTATCTAACTATCACTTGGTACTTTTGAACTTAAGTGTTTTGGGTATATGGCATGTATAAGATTATGGTCATTTTTGATATATAGTTTAGTAAAGAATTTAGCCATTTGAATTGGCTTGTAAATGTCTAAACTTTGGTTTTGTTTATAGCCATGAGAGTTGGCTTATTTTTGTTAGTTTGGTTGTGTATACATATTTGCATATGGTTTTGGTTATGTGTTTAATGATGGATATGTTATGCTTGTTGATAATTGATAATTAGGGATAAAACTGGTTGAGACTTGAGTTTGTTATGTTTGTGAATTTAGGTAAAATAATGCATGTTTAGAAAATGGCCATATTAATGATTTGAGAAAGTGAAATTTGGTATGAAACTGGATGGCACATTGCAAGATTGTATATCTTGTATTTGTTGGCGTTGGAAATGGTATGAGATATGCTTGGTTGAGTTTGATTGAATGTCTATTATATGTTATGTTTTGGTGCCATTTGGTTTGATGTTGGTGTAAGCAAGTTTGGGTGGCAAAATGGCTTGGTAAATAGCCTATCTTTGTCTACACAGGTGTGTGTCTCAGCCGTGTATGACACACGGTCAAGTTGCACAGCCGTGTATTCCTTGGTATTGAATTAAAAAATCAATTCAATATGCTTCACATGGCCGAGCACACGGGCGTGTGACTTGGCCGTGTTACATAAGTTAGTATCCCCTAAATGTTTGGCACGGCGTAGCACAGGCCTGGTACACGGCATGTGTGGCCATTTTTGGGGCACACGAGCTAGTCATACGAGCGTGTGTGTTGGTCGTGTGACCCAAGTCATAAAGTTACACGGGGTCAGATACAGACTGGGACACGGCCATGTGATCCCATTTCGAATGTCCACACGACCTGTGACACAGGCGTGTATCCCCTGTAGTTTAAAAAAAATTGACGTTTCCTAAAAATCTCTTGAGTTATCGGTTTAGTCCCGAACCACCCTGAATGCATGTTTTTGGCCCCGTAGGCTCGTGTTAGGGACAATATGATTGATGTTGAATGATGATTACATGAAATTGAAATATGTATGTGAAATGTATGTTTGTTTGTGTTATAAGTCCGGTAGTGCTTCATAACCCTAGTCTGGAGTTGAATACGGGTGAGGGGTGTTACAAAAATGGCCTAGACTGTGTGTCACACATGACCTCGCGCACGTCCTACCACACAGCCCTGTGGTGTCGATAGGACCAAATTATGGTTTTCGTCGTTCACTGGTTTTTGAGTTTCTCCTTACACACTTGACCCTATTTCAATGCTAAAATTGCCATGAGTCATCCAAAACCTAAAAATGACAATTAGCTCACCAAATCAGTCACTTTAATCATTACCAAATCCGACTCACAAAGTCATTATAATCAACCTAACATCTCAAATTAATCTCTTACCTTCAAATAAAAACAATAGCCCACCAACGAAAATTAGGTCGCGGGAGGGAAACCTAATGATTATTGATCCTCTCCTAAACTACACATTCATATAATCAAACTCCTAATCCACACCTTTTTGCCACCATCCACTGAAACACAATAAACACAAGCAGAAATAAAACTTAAACCTTACCTTACACTAAGAACCACCACCGATGTAACACCCCTAACCCGTATCCATCGCCAGAATAGGGTTTCGAAGCATTGTCGGGCTTATCAATTAAAAAAATCATACAATTCTCATATCTAAACAAACATCATTCAAATACAATATATAGTCCTTAATACGAGCCCTCGAGGCTAAAAACAAGCATCAGAAGTGGTTCAGGACTAAACTGAGAACTTTAGGAAATTTTGGGAAAACATAGAAAATTTTCAAAGTATAGGGGACACACGCTTGTGTCACAGGCCGTGTGGACATTCGAAATGGGATCACATGGCTGTGCCCCGGCCCGTGTCCTATGTTGTGTAACTCACTGAGCTGGGTCACTCGTCCAACCACATGTCGGTGTGACTAGACCGTGTACCCTTCGAAATGGCCTCACAAGCCCGTGTACCAGGCCATGTGCTAGACCGTGTAAAAACTAGAGGTTATACTGACTTATGCCACATGGCCAAGTCACACACTCGTGTGTTGGGCAGTGTGGAGCTACTGACTTGTTTCTAAATAAGTACCAGGGGACACACGGCTGTGTCACCTAGCCATGTGTCACACACGGCTGAGACACACGCCTGTGTCTCTACCGGTGTGGACAAAAATAGGCTATTTTCCAAGCTATCTTTCTCACCCAAAGTGTTGTCAACCTAGGCATACCAAAAAGCATATAACCATATCCTCAATAGGCATTCAAAACAACCACAACCAAGTACAATTCCAATACTAGCAACAACATTACTCATAAACGTTACAATTGGTCATTCAAATTTCTTACCAATTTCACATCCAAAAATAACCTAAATGGTCAATTCCATATATGCATTATCTTGTCTACTACCTAGCATGCTAATACATTCTCAAATTCAACCATTTACTACCTTCAATACCAAATCCCAATAAGATATTCACATAGCAATTATGAACCACATATCAAAGGGCTATTTACACATATTTACAAAACCGAGTTTACCAAAATAAGCCAAATCACATGGCTAAACACATAACCAAAAACATATATCATTTACAAGCCAAATCAATTGGCTATCAACATTACAAACATATAGGCCATATTAACCACAATACCTATACATGCCATATAATCAAGTATACAAGTTCAAAATTACCAAAACAACGAGTGGATAGTATGATGAGATTTCTGACAACTCCCAATCCGAGCAAGCTTTGAAATCACTATAAAACACGAAAAAGTAAACAGAGTAAGCTATTAAGCTTAGTAAGCTCGTATGGCTAATAGGTATAACTTACTATTCATTCACAATTTCAGTAATATAAACATAATATACAACAACTCCATTTAATCACAAGGCTAACATATATTCATCCACATAGTAAATCATGAAACTTACAAATTTCATGGATCCAATGCTTATATGGTTTACGTATATACCTGTACTGATACGTTTCAATCTCTTACCCTTTCATATCATCAATATACCCGTTGAACCATTTCGAATAATATCGGATACTCAGGAATCTCATACCCTGAGTGCCAATACATGGTCAAAACCATCTCAATCTCATATCTCATATGTAAATGCTCATCTCGAGCTATCATTGGGTCTGCTCACACAAGCTGATGGTCAAGACGTAGCTACATAGTGCTGCTCACACAAGCTGATGAGTAACCGCAACACATGCTGAAAAACTCAGCCATCGGTAGAACGTACGGACCAACACCTAAAACACAATAACCCTTAATGACATGTCGTTTGTATCCTATCTATTCTTAAGGTTCAATCAGGATTTCAGACGTCGCCAAATCTTTGTCGAACATTTCTCTAAAGTTTTATTCACTAATAATGAAATTATAAAGCATTTAAAACATAATTACATTAATGCTTATTAACATACAAACTTACCTTGATCACAAAAACAACGTTATAGGATCAACTATCCCAAAATTTTATCTTTCCCTTGATCTAGTTCCATATGATGCTTAACCTGACCTAAATAATCAAATTCAATCCATTTGGTATTCATTCTATTCAAATCAGCTCAATATACATATTTTGTAAATTTACACTTTACCCCTAATATTTCAACTTCTTTACAATTTAGCCCCTAGCTCATAAAAATGCAAATTCATGCAATTTAACCCACACCCATGCTAGCTGAATTATATATATACACATAGCAGCCCACATTTTTCATTATTTCACACATTTACCACATAATTTTTACATTTCTGAATTTAATCCCTAATTTGCAATTTCATTCAAAATCACTTAACGAATGTTGTTTATCTAACAAAAGTCATTCATTTTCTACCATTAAACTTCAAAACACATACACACTCATCAATGGTACAACCCTAAACTTTTAACAGTTTCACAAATTAGTCCCCAGGCTAGCTAGATTAAGCTACAACGACTCCAAAAACATAGAAATTATTAAAAACGGATCAACATTTCATACCTAAATGAAGAAATGAAGATGGTCGAATGAAGCATTTAAAAAAAGGCTTCTTCCCTTGCATTTTTCGATTGAAAATAGATAATGGAAGATGATGAAAATTTTTGTTTTATTTTAATTAACCTGTATTTGTTAATTTCCTAAATTAACCTTTAAAACATTTAATAATTACACAAAATACCAAGTCATTATCATCCAATAACTCATTAATGGGCTAATTACCATATAAGGACCTCTATTTTAAAGTTCTATAACTATTAGACACCTTTAGCTAATAGAACTCAACTTTTACACTTTACGCGATTTAGTCCTTTTTATCGAATTAAGCATTCAAATGATAAAATTTCTTAACGTAATTTTCATACAATCATACTATCATGCTGTAAACCTCAAAATAATAACAACAAACAGCAACAAAAGAGGAAAAGAACATCAGGACACAAAATGGACTAATGGAAATATATTTTTTTAAAAATAAAGATGAGAGGCTTGGGGATAAAGTTAAAGGATTTTAGGAGTAAAATTAGCCCCCCCACTACTAACCACCTTCCATTAACCAGAATCCCAACATGACCCCACTTCTACTACATGGCCAACCCACATGGAAACAAAATAAATAGACTCCCACAAGTCTTGAACCCAAGACCTCACCCTCCTAATCAGGGCTCACAACCATTGAGACACACATTTAATCATTGATTAAATCCAGCAAATCAATTACTTGAATTCCTAGGCATTACAACTTTACCCCCTAAAAGAAATTTTGGCCTCAAAATTTACCCGATTCAAACAAATGCATATACTGTTGATGAAACGATTCCTCAAGTTCCCATGTGGCTTCCTCTATGCCATGATTCTGCTACAGGACCTTAACTAATGGAATAGATTTCATCCTCAATACCTTAACATCACATTCTAAAATCTGAATTGGCTCCTCCTTAAAAGTCAAATCCAATCTAACTTCAATCTCCTAAACAGAAACAACATGAGATGGGTCCGACCGATACCGCCTCAACATAGAGATATGGAACACATCATGGATAAGGTATAACTTTGGAGGTAGCCCCAACTGATAAGCAACTGGTCTCACACATTTTAGAATCCAATACAGCTCAATGAACCTAGGTCGTAACTTGCCCTTATGCCCAAACTGTAGAAATTTCTTCCACGGAGATACCTTAAGGAACACATAATCACCCACAGAATACTCAATATCCCTTCATTTCAAATTTGTATAGGACTTCTGTCTATCGAAAGCCACCTTAAGACAATCTCAAATCAATATAACTTTATCTTTAGTCTTAGAAACAAACTCAAGACCGAAAACCCGTCACTCACCAAACTCATTCCAACATAGAGGAGTGCGATACTTACGACCATATAGAGCCTTGTAAGGTGCCATCTGAATACTAGACTGAAAGCTGTTGTTGTAGGCGACTCAACTTACGGTAGAAAATCCTCCCACTTACCTCGAAAATCGATTACACAACTCTGAAGCATATCCTCCAGTATTTGAATCATCTTCTTAGATTGACCATCTGTCTGAGGATGGAACGCAATACAAAAGTCCAACTTCAAACCTTGAGCCTCATAAAATATCCTTCAAAACTTAGAAGTGAAGCAGGGATCTCTATCAGAAATAATCGTGACCGGTACCCCATGAAGTCTCACAATCTTTGAAATATACAACTTGGCCAACTTCTTAAGAGAATAATCTGTCTGAATAGGAATGAAGTGGGCAGACTTGGTCAACTGAACTACGATGATCCACACAGAATCCTTTTTAGTAGGTGTTAGGGGCAACTCACTAATGAAATCCATAATCACACGCTCCCATTTCCTCATAGGAATCTTAATGGGTTGAAACAAACCTGAAGGCAATTGGTGCTCAGCGTTAACTTGTTGGCACTTCAGACAACGAGAAACAAAATCTGTCACCTCCTATTTCAAACCAGGCCACTAGTACAATTCACAAAAATCCTAATACATCTTATTTCCACCAGGATGCATAGTATAAGGGTTACTATGCACTTCCCTCTGAATGGACTGTCTCAAATTAGAATCATTTGGTACACAAACCCGTCCTTGGAAACACAGAACCCCATCACTATTTAGCCCAAATCAAATGTACCACCATCCTCTACAAAACGAAATCATAGAACCAGAAAATCATCCCCCAACTGCTTATCCTGAATCTGATCAATCCAAGTTGGTTTAACTTGCGACTCAGCTAATAGACCCCCATCATCAAACAAACTTAGGCAAGTAAACATCGCCCTTAAATCAGGCATTACCCTACAACTAAGAGCATTGACCACCACATTAGCCTTACCGTGATTATACTCAATCATGTAATTGTAATCATTAAGCAGTTCAATCTATCTACGCTGCCTAAAGTTTAACTCATTTTAGGTAAAGAGATACTTAAGGCACTTGTGATTGGTATAAATAATACACCTCTCACCATACAAATAGTGCCTCCAAATCTTTAAGGCAAAGACAACAGTAGCTAACTTGAGATCATGCACCGGATAGTTGCCCTCGTGTGACTTAACTTGTCAGGACGCATAAGCCACAGCCTTACCATTTTGCATCAGAACATATCCCAAACTGACGTGTGACACATCACTGCATACCACAAACTCCTTATCATATTTAGGCTATATCTGAATAGGAGTCTGAGTTAAAACTGATTTGAGCTATTCAAAGCTCGATTGTTGCTCATCATTCCAGACAAAAGGGGTGTTCTTACGCAATAGCTTAGTTAGTGGAGCTGTAGTCAACGAGAACCCCTAGACAAATATCCAATAATAGCCCGCAAGACCCAAAACACTATAGATCTCAGAAACATTCATGGTTATTTTTTCTCAAGCACAGCCTCAATTTTCCTAAGATCAACTCAAATCCCCTCTACAAAAACCACATGCCCCAAAAAGGTTAGTACCCTCAACTGGAATTCACACTTGTTCAATTTAGCGTAGAGCTACTTCTCATGAAGTATCTAAAGTACTACTCTAAGATGCTCATCATGATAATCTTCGATCTTAAAGTATACCAGAATGTTATCTATAAAGACCATGATGAACTGATCCAAGTACGGCTAAAAAACCCAAACCATAAGATCCATGAATGCAGTCGGAGCATTTGTCAAACCAAAAGGCATGACTAGGAACTCGTAGTGCCCATAACGAATCCTAAAAGTAGTCTTATGAACATCAACATCCTTAACCTTAAGTTGATGGTACCTAGAACAGGGATCTCTCTTCAAAAACACTGAAGCCCCATGAAACTGATCAAACAAGTCGTCGATCCTTTGAAGTGGGTACTTATTTTTCACTGTTAACTTATTCAATTGATGGTAGTCGATACAAATTCTTAAAGTACCTTCATTTTTGTTTACAAACAATACCGGTGCCCCTTACAGAGATATGCTAGGATGGATGAACCCATGATTAATGAGTTCCTAAAGCTGAGCCTTTAACTCCATAAGCTCCTTCAGTGCCATAAGACAAGGAGCAATGGACATCGGAGTTTTACCCAGTAGAAGATCAATACCAAACTTGACTTTTCGATTCTGAGGCAAACCCAAAAAATCCTTGGGAAAAAATCAAAAAATTCTTTCACCATTTGGATGTTCTCAACAAATGAACCCATAAAATCTGAATCACTCACAAAAGCCAAGTACGCTTCACACCATTTTCGAACTAGTTTCTCAGCCACAAGAGCAGAGATCACATTGGATAAGTAATCACGTTGCTCATCGATCATAACCACCTCCATGTCATTCTCAGATCTAAGAACTACCCTTTTAGTAGCACAATCCAAACTAACTCGATGCTCCATAAGCCAGTCCATACCCAGAATTAGATCAAATTCTCTAAATGGTAGTTCTATCAGATTAGCTAGAAACACAACCCCTTGTACCTCCAACGGTACATTCCTATATAGTTTACTGACCTGAACGGATTGGCCCAATATATTAAGTACACTAATCTCATCGGAGGTGCTATCAACTGAAACCCTCAAGTTTATAGAAATAGAGCTAGCTACATATGAATGTGTTGACCCTATGTTTATCAATGCAAAATGAGGGGCATTATAAATAAAGAATGTACCTGTAATAACATTTGTGGTGTCTCTGTCCTTAAGATATAGCATGAACCAATACCACATCGCAAACACTCTTCCAATCTCCTCCAACACTCGTCTGAGTGGCATCTTCCACTATCCCCACACATCTGAACCATAGTAGAAGTAACTGGAACTCGAACTCTCGAATTCCCATCAGACCTAGCTCATTTTTCAGGCCTCTAAATAGAACTAAAGGGCTCTGAATCCCTCTTATTCTTACCCCTCTCTTGGTCCCTATTCTAACACTTAATGTGTTTAACCTCCTCAGCAATATTTACCTTGTCCAACCAGACGGTGAATTCCCGCTCCCTCTACGGAGCTATCAGAACTCTCAGATTATCCTTAAACCATCCTTAAAGTAGACACATTTCTCATCCTTAGTCGCCACCATCCCAAGAGCATAATGGCTCAATCTCAGAAATTCAGCCTCATACTTGGCCATAGTCCTATTCCCCTGAGTGAGATTCATAAACTCGCATCTACAAGCATCCACATAACTTGCCCCCACATATTTACTCTAGAAGGTGGTCTTAAAATATTCCCAAGTAATCCGATCTGGTTGAGTACCCTCCTCAACCGTTAACCACCATTGATATGCCTCATCACGAAACAGAGATACTGCACCCATCAATTTCTACTCAAGGGTGTAGTCAATATCATCCATGATTCTCTCGGTGCCTCTAACCAATATTCGGCTACAATTGGGGCAACCCCAGTGATGCCCCTAAATAGTTCAACAATATTAGATCGAAGTTGTTTAATTACCGGCTCACAGCTCTCAGAACCAAAATAGGGCCCAGTGACTCTCTCCAACACTCTAAGCATGGCTTGAAATAATGTATCGTCCTGAGTCGGGCGACTTTGAGACCCGATCTCAGTAGTAGGTGTAACTAATGTCTCACTCATATCCAGATTAGGCATACTGCCCATCGAGGATGACTTAGGTCGAGTCCCTTTAAGGCACCCGCCACGTCAACGAATACCATGATCACGGGCACTCATTGTATTCTCAAATTATCTACATTACAAAGTTTTATGTATCAGTTTCAGTATTTATTAGCAAGTATTTTATGCTTCAAATAATTATCAAAAGTAGTTTAAAAAATTTCAAGAATTTTCAGTCTCTAACTAACTCAGTGAGGTTTTAATCGTTTCAGAGTTTTCTCACTAAAGTATTTCTAAGTTAGAAGTACTTATAGGATTGGCACCGGAGACTCGGTATTCCACAAACTTACTTTTCAAATTAAAAATAAACTTTACTCAGAAAGTAATTTTTACAAATATAATTTTGAACCCAAAATTTTCACAGTTTAAGTTTTGCAACCTGACTCTAATACCACTAAATGTAACACCCCATACTCGACTCAGACATTATGGCCGAATATGGAAATGTTACGAAGAAAAGTTATAAATCTAAATTTTTCTCTATGAAACCATCGTATATTTTTGTTACTAAAAAAGGCCACTTTATTTAAAATCGTGTTGTTATACTTATTAATTAAAGCTGTCAATTGTTTAGATTTTCAAAATAAATTGAATAATTTTCAATAGAAGTTCTTAAGATGTTATTTTTTGAAAATCGACTATGTTTTATCAAAAACGATTGATTGCATAAAAAAATTATTTTCGTAAAGTCATTTTATCAAACGTCATACTAGAAAACCCAAATAAAAACCCAAATAAACTTAAGAGTCCAAAGAGTCCAAAATTTACAAAAGCTCTTAACCCAAAATTTTAATTAAGTTTAATTTAAGTAAAAGTAGTTTACAAAAGAATAGACGTAACTGAGCTCCCATCGCACTGACTCGTCTAAGTCTGAATGTTACCTGAAAGTGACAGACAATAGATAGTGAGTTTTATAACTCAATGTGTAACTAACAAAAATAGAATCATAGACTGAATACATAACAAAATAGTTACTAATGAATGTCTTATGCAGAATCAGAGTCGTATACAACTTACAATCCTACCCCCATCTGCTACACAACATCTCCAACCATCCTAACACACCATGTGGGGTATAAAACACCCACCCAGCCTTACACACCACTTAGTGTCTTTATGACACTTTTCAGAAAAAGCGCAACAGTGCTGCCAGTATAATAGAGAGTTAACGCCTCACAGAGAATATTTCCTCCACATAATACATAATCTACCCCATAACGAGATACAAACAGAATCTAGATATAACAGATTAACAGATACCAAAATATATATAAATATCATGAATGCTTGAATAATAGATATTTAACATGCTTATACATAACAAATCAAACATATCGCATCACATTGCTTGCATTTAGGCATTATTGACGTCGAATTCATACTAACATAATAGCATACTTCATGCTTTAAGGCTTTATAAAACAAAATCGACCACGCGGAAGGCCTACAGTCAATCGGGACGACAAATATGCCCCTAAGAAAAATTTTGAAATTTGAGCCGACATACCCGTGTGGCCCACACGGCCCAAAATGGCCTAGACTGTGTGTCACACGACCTACCACACGGCTGTGTGGCATCGACAGGCCCCAACTCCAACTTTCTTCATTTGTTGTTTTTGAGTTTCTTGTTACACACCTGACCAGATTTCAATGCCAAAATTCCCACGAATCATCCAGAACCTAAAAATGACCATTAGCTCACCAAATTAGTCACTTTAATCATTACCAAATCTAACTCAAAAAGTCATTCTAATCAACCTAACATATCAAATTGACCTCTTGCCTTCAACCAAAAATACCAGCCCCAACAAAAATTAGGTTGCCAAAGGGAAAACCAATGATTCTCGATCCTCTCCTAAACAACACATTCATATAATCAAACTCCTAACCTAGACCTTTTTGCCACCATCCACTGAAACACAATAAACACAGGCATAAATGAAACTTAAACCTTACTTTGCACTAAGAACCATCACCGAAGGAATTAAAGAAATAAGAATAAAGTCTGTAACAGTCTAGTTTTGACCCTAGTCAGAATAGTGGTTTCGGGACCACAAATTCGAGTCAAACAAATGTTTTAATATTATTTTCCATGCTTAAAATATGTGAATTAGAAATGTATGAAAATTTCATCTAAAAATTTAATCATTTGTGTGTTTGATTTTAAAAAAGGACTTAATTGCGTAGAATGTAAAAGCTGTGTGCTAGATGTTAAAAGTGCCTATTGACTTGGCTTTATAATTGTGAGGTCCTTATGTGGTTATCTGACTATTGGAAGTTTGAATGGACATAAAAGGGCATGTGTTAGGTGAATGAATAATTTTATAATAAAGGGCAAAATGGTCATTTAGTTAATATGTTAATATTAATAAAACAAAAACAAGAAAACATGTTAATTTATGTGTTCATCCACCGAAATTGAAAAGAAAATAAAAGAGAAAATCTCACTTAGGGTTCGACACTTTGAAGGACTAAAATGTAAAATAAATGAAATGTGTGGACCAGTATGAGTACTAGGAGAATTCGGCTAAGATTGTATACAAGGAAATTACGTGTATTTTGTGATTATCTAATTTAGGGACTAAAGTGTCGAAATGTGAAAATGTGATGGTTAGTTTGCAAGCATATGGATTGGTTTGAATAATTTAGTGAATAAAAGGATTAATTTTGAATACATAGATCAAGAAAAGAGGAATTCGGACTTAGACCGAGGGAAGTTGAAGATTATAGAATAAACAGTCCGAGTTGACAATTTCAAGTATGAGGTAAGTTCATACGTGATTAATGATGTTACAAGTATATTTTTGATTCTTTAATTATACATAAATTGTGTATATATTTGATTATGGATTAAATACGATGATAAATCAATTACATTTGGTGCTAAGTGTGCGATTCAAAATAGCTTCGGCTATAAATAGCACTAAGTGTGCGAAATGGTATAGCTTCAACTGTATGAGGCACTAAGTGTACGATACCGAGATAGCTTTGGTTAATTGAGATGGCACTAAGTGTGTGGAAATCATTCTAGCTTCGGTTAAACCTTAAAGCACTAATTGTGCGGATGCTTAAAGCATGAATAATCTTCGAAAAGTTTTGAAATATCAGGACAAGAGATGAGAATGAAAATGAATAAATACGGGAAGGTTCAGGTATGTATGATACCTATGTGATAGATGATGTTATACATATGAAGTTCATTGAATTGGTATAAACATATGAATTGTGTTGGCATAGAATTGATAGATGAATTGACAATTACTAAGTACTCATGTGTTGATGTTTTATATTTTATAAACTGTTGATGATTTTTGGTACGAGCTTACTAAGCTTTTGAAAGCTTACTCTGTGTATGTTTGTATTGTTTTATAGATATCGAAGCTATAGTGAGCTTGAGGATTATCGATGATTGTCACCATATTATCGAATCTCATTTTGGGTACCTTTTGAAAATGTATATATAGTAAAGTATGGCATGTGTAGGCTAGAAGTACTTTGGATAGGTTTTGTAATGTTTATATATAGCCATGTGATGCGGTTTGATATGGTTATGTTTATCTTTTGATTTTTGGTATATGGAATGTGATGCAAAATGATCTATTTGATGTGTTCATGAATGGCTAAGAGAAATGGTAAGTTTGGCAAGATTTGATATGATGTGGTCTTATGTTTTGGCACAATTGAGTTGAGTTTATTAGCATGTAAATGGATGATATTGTTATGGCATGAATGATGTATGTTTTGGTAAAGAATTGGCCAAAGTTTTTGTAAATATATGCTTAGTTTGGTGCTTGTAGGTTTGATCCAATTGGGGTGGCAAGTTGGCTATTCAAATGGCCTATTTCTGTCCACACAGGCAGAGACACGAGTGTGTGTCTCAACCGTGTGCGATACATGGCTATGTTGCACTATCGTGTGTCTCCTAGGGTACCCTACAATTGTAATTCAGACTCGAGCACGGCCAAGGCACACGGGCGTGTGGCTAGCCATGTGGCCCGAGTCAGATTCGACCACAGCCAAAGCACACGGGCGTGTCTTTTGGCCGTGTGAAAAAGTTAGTAAATATGTCCTATTTTGGCACAGTCTAGACACACGGGCATGTCTAAAGCCATGTGAGGCACACAGTCTGTTCACACGGGCATGTAAACTGTACTTGTTAGAAAAATGTTTAAATTTTAGAGAAATTTTGTATGTGTTTGGTTTAGTTCCGACCCTTTTCTAATACATGTTTAAGGTCTCGATGACCTATATAAGGGACTCTATATTGATGATTGATCTCTAATACTTCGATGCTTATGAAATGAATCTTAATGTTCTGATTTTGTCCGGTAATGCCTTTAACCCTAGTTCGGTAACGGATACGGTTTAGGGGTGTTACATTTTATTGGTATCAGAGCTATGGTTTAGTCGATTCTAGGACTACCATAGCGTATGTGAGTCTAGCTATACATGCCATATTTATGAACTGCGATAGTGTGATGAATCCAGACATTGAAATGTGCTTTTATATAGCAAATGGATCCCGAACGAGCTGTAACGGATGATGTCGAATGTAATACGCCTACTCTCACGCAAGGGATGGCACCATCTGATTCTCGACCGGCTACGAGTAGCCGTGATGGTGAGGCTAGACAAGCCTTCTATCAGATGATGAATGATTGGTTCACCCAATATATTAGAACCAATCTGACTGTACAACAACCTCCACCCCTGATTAATTCACCACAAGCTCCTATTATGCCACTACTGAATCTGGTTCAGTTAAATAGACCACCAATCGATAAGATTAGAAAATATGGGGCTGAAGAGTTTCGAGCTACAACGAATGATAATGCTGGAAAAGCTGAGTTTTGGTTAGAGAACACAATAAGAGTGTTTGAAGAGTTATCATTAAATCCTGAAAAATGCATAAAATGTGTTGTTTCCCTTTTGAGAGATACGACATACCATTGGTGGAAGACTTTGATATTTGTGATTCTGAGTGAACGAGTTACTTGGGATTTCTTCCAAGCTAAATTTTGGAAGAAATTTATCAGTCAGAGATTCATCGATCAGAAACGTAAAGAGTTTCTTGAGCTCAAACAAGGCGGTATGTCTATCACAGAATACAAATGGGATTTTGTAAGATTAAGTCAGTATACTTGTGAATGTGTATCTTCCGAGGCAATAATGTTCAAAAGATTCGAAGATGGCTTAAATGAAGATATTCATTTGCTAGTTGGGATTCTGGAAATCAAAGAATCCATTGTGCTTGTTGAACGAGCATGTAAAGCCGTAGATCTTTGGAAAGAGAAAAGAAAAGCTAATTCTGAAGCTAGAGAGGTACGAAAGAGATTATCAGGGAAGTCATTTCAGTCTGTAACAAAGAAATTCAGAGATGATAATAGCCATTCAAAGGCTGTTGTGGGACATTCGAACAGATATCATGCGAGATTGCTATCGAGCTTTAAAGTTCCAGCTGTTGCCAGTGTTGGTAATGCAAAGAATGAAAAACCCAAGAGTGATCAATATGGAAGATGACATTTTGCAGACTGCTGGGCAAAGAGTAATAACTGAGCTTGTTATATTTGTGGTTCACGAAATCATTTTATAAAAGATTGCCTAGATTTAGCTGAAAAAGATAATGTTTAGAATTCGAGACCGAGTGGCAATGCTTCTCGTGGTAGACCTCCCAGAAATACAGGAAATGTAAGCGGTAGTCAAAGAGGAACAAAAGATACAGTTGTTACATCTGAGGCTCGTGCACTGCTAGAGCCTATGCTATCTGAGCTTGTGAGGAAGCTTCGTTGCTAGATGTTATTACGGGTACATTCACTGTTTACGATACTTTTGTGATTGCTTTGATAGACCCTAGATCAATACATTCGTATATATGCATGAACTTAGTGAACAGTAAGACTTTGCCGTAGAGTCTACTGAATTTGTAATTAGAGTTTCGAACCCCCTAGGCAGATGTGTTTTGGTTGATAAAGTCTGCAAGAATTGCCCGTTGATGTTTCGAATGTAATATCCTGATTTTGGGCCTAGTCGGAATAGTGGTTTCGTGACCACAAAATCTGAGATAGAAATAATTATTTTATGATTATTTTGAGGTCTATGATATGATTGCATGATTGTGTGAAAATTTCGTGAAGAAATTTTATGCATAAAGTGCTTAAATTGAAATTAGGGACTAAATCGAATAATTTGTAAAACTTGCATTCTAGAAGTTTCTAATATGAAATTGTTTTGAAATATTAATTAGGAGGTCTTAAATAGAAATTTTACCAATTTCTAAGTCTATGGACAAAAATTGGACATGGATGGAATTTTTGGAAAGTTTAGTAGTAAAGGCATTTTGGTCATTTAGGGGTAAAATGAATTAAAATACAAAATTAAAAGCCAATTTTGCTCATCTTCAACCCCATGGCCGAATATAGCAAGGAGAAACCATGGATAGGGTTTTTCAAGCTTCCAAGCTCGATTGTAAGTCCGTTCTAGCCTCGTTTTTAATGATTTTTACGTTTTTGGAGTCCCGGTAGCTCGATTAAGCTTATGCTAGCAATAATTCAACCTAGGGTTCATATTTGGAAAAATGCCCATAGGTGAAATTTGTGTATTTTGGTGTTTTATGATAGAATATGAGATTTTAAATTATGTTAGACAACTTGTGCTACTCGGTTTTAAGCGAAAACGAGCAAAAGGGCTTAATCGGTAAAAATACCTAATAGTCATAAGTACATGTTAGAGTGAGAATTTGATGTTACCATAGAAGGGGAAAATGATCAGCATGTCATAAAACATAAGAACATAGGCTGAAGTTTAATTTACGAGCTTTGGGGCAAAAGTGTAAATATACAAAAGTTTAGGGGTAAAACTATAATTTTGCCAAAATATGATTTTGGGTCAATGTGTATAATGTGAGTCCTAATTAGACTATATTTTAAATGATAGAGCAAGGAAAACTAAAATTCGGGCTAAAATGGGGAAAATACCAAGTTGTGGACGAAATGGTAAAAGTAGCCATTTTCGCATACGAGGTAAGTTCATATGTAAATGTTGGTAACATAGTTATTATTTTAAATGTTTTAATGTTATTTAAATGATATGATAATTATAATGAAATATTATACTGTGATAATTGTTTGTTAATATGTCAAATTATGTGTATACTTGGAAAATGTGAAATACTACCGAGTATCGGTAACGGCATTCTGTAGAAGATGGTTGAGACACATGATTGGGAAAAAGGTCCCGTTGAACCTTAGGAATGGATTAGGATACAAGTGACATGTCACTAGGATATTTGGGCATCCGAACTCGTTGAGTTGAGTCCGAGTTCACTTATGGATGCGAATGTTCGAACTCGTTGAGTTGAGTCCGAGTTCGAGAGATGTAACTAGGCATCCCGAGCTCGTTGAGTTGAGTCCGAGTTCACTTATGGATGCGAACGCCCGAGCTCGTTGAGTTGAGTCCGAGTTCACTTATGGGCGGGTTACATGGTAGCTTGGCTACATATGTGGCACTTATGTGCAAACTTTCCATGTATCTGAATTATATTTCGATGTGTTCAACGGGTAAAATTCTACTCAAATGGAGGAATACTCGAGATGAAAGGGACGTATTGGTAAGTGTTGTGAAATGAATACTTTGAACAGGTATGTACTTAACCCTCGGGTTGAAAACTCGATATAACAACAATATGGTAAGATGATAAATGAAAATGTGATATGAATGTCTCGGTGATAATTATGCAAATGATGTTTTATGTTTGTGTATATAGTTGTGTTACTTGCTATTTGCATGTGAGCTTACAAAGCATTTATGCTTACTCCCTCCTTTTCATTCCTTGTAGAGTTGACAAGCCAGCTCGGAAATCGGGAACGGTCAGAGGCACACTCACACTATCTGTATACCATCTTGGCATAATGGCTTGTATATTTTGAGTATGGCATGTATAGCATTATAATCATTTTGTATATATGGTCTTATTATATGGTTATTGAGTGGTATGGAAATGCTTGGTAATGATTAGCCATTAGAATGGCTAATCATGATCATATTTGGTGTTATGTATGCTAAATTGCTAGCTAATCCATGGAAACCATGAAATAGGTAAAATTTACCATAAAATAGATTCAGACAGCAGCAGTAACGTGAGTTTGAAAAATCACTAAAAATAGTAGAGATATAATTAGATGATGAATAATATATGGAATTGAAGAATTATGAGTCTATTTTCACATGGATGGAACAAAACAGGTATATGAGTTATATTTTATGAGATGTTTAAATTTTTGTGAAACAGGTCCAGAGCGATTTCTGGATCCCCTGTTCTGACTTTGGAAATTCACAATAAATTTTTCAAAGATAATTAGAAGTCATGATTTATATTTACTTATTGAGTCTATTTTTATTAGAAATAAACGGCATAGTCATTAAAACTCTGTACAAGGAGATATCTGATTCGTAATACACAGAGGTCAGAGCAGTCAAACCCTGAAACAGGGGAGACTTTAACTAATAAACTGTACTAATTTGCTAGACCAAAAATTCAATAAAAAAATTAGTAAAAATATATATGAGTCTAGTTTTAGGAAAAATTTACGGAATTGGATTTTGAGTTTTGGAACTCGAGATATGAATTTTTAAGCGACTGTGACGCAGATTGCTAGCTTGACTGAAAATTTTAAAAATAAATTGTTTGAGCTGTTTAAGTAATGAATTAAGTCTGTTAACACCTCGTGTTTGACTCCGGCAATGGTCTCGGGTATGGGGCGTTACATCGAGACACTTGTTTTCGATTGATTTGATATTGTTACCTTTTAATGAATTTGATATAATTCTGGGTATGAACTGGTTAACTTTCTATGATACTGTTGTGAATTGCAAATGGAAAACTATTGATTTGAGATTCAAAAATGATGAAATAGTCAGAATTGAATCCAGTGATTTGAATGGATTGCCTGCTGTGATATCTTCAATGAAAGCTTTGAGTATTTTGAGAAAAGGTTGTGAAGCCTACTTTGCTTATGTGATTTGTAACGCCCCAATTTTCGGGACTTCTGTTAATTTTGGTGAATTTTGGAATTTTTGTGTTTTTACTGTTTGGCGTAGGTTTAATTATGTTAGTGGGCTCTAGAATGCCCAAGCTTAAGCTAAAACTCGATAATTTTAGGTGATTTTAATCCATAAGGGGAAAAGGGGGTTCTGGTTAACAAGGGTCTTAAATATTATTTGGGTAAAATAAGACATAAGGAAGCAAGTGGCAAAGTGGCATGTGACGCCACTGGCAAGGCTATAAAAGTGGCGTGTGGATGCTAGGGAGAGCTGAGGTTCAAGTCACAATGACAACATATTAAGGGAATATTATTTTTATGTTCAGAAAAGGTAAGTAGTGGAACTGAAGTGAAAGTTTGTCAGGAGAGGATTTAGGAGTTGATAAGGGATAGGATTTCGGAGCAGATAAGGGAGGAAATCTAGGAGCTGATCAAGGAACAAGAGGTGGCCGGCCAAGGGACTTTAGCATGGGAATTTCGGCTAAGGTTAGTGCCAGTATAAATTCGGCATTAGTGGTAAGTGGTGTCGTTTCCTAACCATTCTCTTCTTCTTTTCCTTTCCTCTTCTCTCCATCCACTTATTCTTTTCTTCTTCTTTTCCCCATAGCCGAATCCTTCAGCCACCCTACTCTATACCACCTTCCTTCCATTATTTTTAAGACTATAGCTGATTGCCTCAAATCTCAAAATCCCGAAAACTTGACTCCTTTTGTACCGATTTTCCCTAGCCAAATATCTTATTTTTCTCATCATCTTTGGCCGATTCTCTCAACCTCTAAACCCCAGGTTTCTGTTGACAATACCACAAGTAAAAACCCTCATATTTTATCTTTCTCTACACTTTTGCAAAAAGCCGAAACTCCCACACTATCCTAGGGACATAGCCGAATATTGAGATCACTGAGGGGTCAACTTTTGTTATCGTTTGAGGGCTTAGAACTGCATCAAAATCAAGTAGGAACTAAGGGGGAACGTTGACTGGAAGAATCGGTGGTAAGTCTTTCCAACTTAGTCTATCTTGCATATTTTAAGAAAAGCCGGAATCCCTAAAAGGTTAGGGAGGTTGTCGTTTTTTTGGACTTGTAGCCCTAAGGGGTTGTGATAATAGTTTTATTTTGGTAATAGTGTGATTAAGAGGCTGTTGATCAAGGGCTTGGACAAGTGGAGCGAACGGATCTGGATCGAGACACTATTTTCGGCAAAGGTAAGAACGATAAGGCCTAAGGTGTTGTTGGCCGAATATGGTAAGAAGTTAATATGTAGTTTGTTTCGGTAGTAAGATTAACGTGGTAGTATTATAATAGTAGGTAGTTCGTGCGTGGATCTCGTCAGCGAATCGTCATAAAATAGGTGTGTAATTGACACCCTCTCATAGACTAGATCGGCAAAAGCCGAAATGCCGAAAAGTTGGTATTTTGGGAATTTGCGAGTGTGCGAATGCTCGTAAGATAGTTGGGTTTGCATGTTTGGTATTCTAAAGGTAATAAACTGCAGTACGTGCGATTTCGTGCATTTTGATAACTTGGGCTTAATGGGCCAAAAATCGGGTTCATGGGCCAACGGGCTCAATTTGGTAAGTATGTGCGGTAAATATTCTGATAGTACGTAAATGGATAAGATATGCATGAAAACCCTAAAAGTAGCTAAATTACTACAATACCCTTACATATGAAAAATTACCATGATACCCCTAGGTGTAAATGACCAATATGCCCCTAGGGTTAATTTTGTCTGAAAAGCATGTTGATTTAAATCTGTATGATGTATGCCATGAAAGAATATTTGTTGCATGGGGACATGGGTTATATTATGAAGGAAGCGTCCTGGTGGCTATGCCACAATTATCTGATCTGGTGGCTCTGCCACATATATCTGTTCTGGTGGTTCTGCCACGATTATATGTATCTGGTGACTCTGTCACATTATCTGTTCTGGCAGCCATGCTGCATAATTCTGTGGCGTGTAGCGGTTGAGTGGGTCGAGTAGTCTCCCCATATGGTGAAAGGTTGGTAAGGGGGTGTATGTGGTTGGTTATGGGTTGGGTTCTGCATATACATGAAATATCTGATCTGATCTGTTATGGGCCTATGGGCTTAATTCTATATTCTATTCTAGGCTAAGGCCAATTTATTCTGTTTCTATGGTTGAACCGATATGGGCTATGGTTGGGTTAATTTTACACACTGAGTTTCCCCAAACTCATCCCCTATTTTCATCCATGCAGGTAATCCCCAACCATAGTGAGCTTGGAGCTGCGAGGGATTCGGAGTGGCCACTCGTTCTGCAATATGGATTTCTTCTGGTGATTTTGACTTCAATTTTCTTTACTTTGATGATTTGGGTTTTGTTATGTAATAAGGCCGCTTATAATTTTTTTTTGGGTTTTGATTTATAACTTATCATGATGATCTTAAATTATATTAACTATCAAAATGGGCTAGATCTAGGGTTCTTTTTCCAAAAACATAAACTGATTTCAAAGTAACACGATCTCGAACAAGGCTTCTACTGTGATAACGTTTTCCCAAAATTAAATATGCTTTATTTTAAAATGAACAAAATTACAATGGTAACTTAAAAGAAATACACGATGTTGGAGTGTGGCAAGGGCGGTGTGCATGTCTAGGATTAGATCCAAAAGAGCTTGGTACTTAAGCAGTCCGATGGACTCACCTCCTCTTTTCCGATTTCCTACCTGGTGCACAGCTTCCATTCACTTTAACTCTTAATGAATTAATCCTTTGAACATCAAGTACGATTTTCTGAACTTAGAACGGAAAAATGTTTTTAACGTTTTTGATGTGGCACGTCGGATCCGGTCATAACATCTAGGCCGGGTTTGGGGTGTTACATGATTGATTTGAAAGTGCCAGAAAAGAAAGTTGAATCAGTGCCTGTTGTATGCGAGTTTCCTGATGTGTTTCCTGAAGAACTTTCGGGTTTACCTCTGGTTAGAGAAGTAGAATTTGGCATTGAATTGTACCTGGTACTACTCCGATTTTGATAGCTCCGTATAGAATGGCTCTGACCGAATTGAAAGAATTAAAGTTACAATTACAAGAATTAATCAATAGAGGGTTTACTAGATCGAGTTTTTCACCTTGGGGTGCTCTAGTTCTATTTGTGAAAAAGAAAGATAGAACGATGAGAATGTGTATAGATTATCGTCAGTTGAACAAAGTGACTATCAAGAATAAGTATCCTCTGCCTCAAATTGATGATTTGTTTGATCAGTTGAAAGGGGCTACTATTTTTTCGAAAACAGATTTGAGATCAGGCTATTATCAATTACGAGTGAAAGAATCAGACATTCTGAAAACTACTTTCAGAACGAGGTACAGCCACTATAAATTCTTAGTTATGCCTTTCAGATTGACTAACGCACTTGTTATTTTTATGGATTTGATGAATAGAATTTTTAGATTGTATTTAGATCAATTTGTTGTTGTATTCATTGATGACATATTGATTTATTCACGTGATGAATCCAAACATGCCGAGCACTTGAAATTAGTGCTACAGATTCTGCGAGATAAATAGTTGTATGCGAAGTTCAGTAAATGTGAATTCTGGTTACGAGAAGTTGGTTTTCTGGGTCATATTGTGTAATATCCTGAATTAGGGCTTAATCGGAATAGTGGTTTTGTGACCACAAATCCAAGATAGAAATAATTATTTTATAATGATTTTGATGTTTATGATATGATTGCATGATTGTGTGAAAATTTCGTGATGAAATTCTATGCCTAAAGTGCTTAAATTGAAAGTAGGGACTAAATAGAATAAGTTGCAAAACTTGCATTCTAGAAGTTTTTAGTATGAAATTGTTTTGGAATATTAATGAGGAGGTCTTAAATAGCAATTTGACCAATTTTAAGTTCATGGACAAAATTAGGACATGGAAGGAATTTTTGGAAAGTTTAGTAGTAACGGTATTTTGGTCATTTAGTTATTAAAATGAATTAAAAACAAAATTAAAAGCCAATTTTTGTCCATCTTCTTCATTAGGCCGAAATTTGAAGGGTTCTCCATAGCTAGGGTTTGTTTCAAGCTTCCAAGCTCAATAGTAAGTGATTCCAAGCCCCGGTTTTAATGTTTTTTACGTTTTTGGAATCCCGGAAGCTCGATTAAGCTTATGCTAGCAATAATTCAACCTAGGGTTTATAATTGGAAAAATACCCATAGGTGAAATTTGTGTATTTTGATGTTTTATGATAGAATATGGGGTTTTAAATTATGTTAGACAACTTGTGCTACTCGGTTTTTAGTGAAAACGAGTAAAAGGGCTTAATCGACAAAAATACCTAATAGTCACAAGTATATGTTAGAGAGAGAATTTGATGTTGCCATAGAAGGGAAAAGTGATCATCATGTTATAAAACATAAGAATAAGGAATAAAGTTTAATTCCCGAGCCTATGGGAAAAAGTGTAATTATGCAAAAGTTTAGGGGCAAAAGTGTAATTTTTTTAAAGTTCGTATTAAATGCTATTTTGATAAATGTATGTATTAAATAAGATTAATTTGGTATTATAGATCAAGAAAAACGAGATTCAAGTCGTGATCGAAGAAAAGAAAAGATTGTGGACTAAATTGCAAAATCTTTATATTTTGGTACCAAGGTAAGTTCATGTGTAAATAATGTAGCATAAATGTTATTTTTAAGTTATTAATGTTAATTATATGATATGCTGATTTTTAATCGTGAAATATTATGCTTTGTGGTTAATGTTGAGTAATATGCAAATTATGTTTACTACTTGATAAATATGAATTGCTACCGAGTATCGGTTCCGATATTCCATGGAAGACGGCAAATGTGAGATTGAGGGAAAAAGCCCGTTTGAACCTTAGGAATAGATTAGGATACAAGTGACATGTCACTAGGATGGTTGAGCATTCGAACTCGTTGAGTTGAGTCCAAGTTCACTTATGGATGCAAATGTCCGAACTCGTTGAGTTGAGTCCGAGTTCGTGAGATGTAACTAGGCATCCGAACTCGTTGAGTTGAGTTCGAGTTCATTTATGGATGCGAACGCCCGAGCTCGTTGAGTTGAGTCCGAGTTCACTTAGGGGCGGGTTACATGATTTCTTGATTACATATGTGGCACTTATGTGCAAATTATCCATGTATCCGAGTTGTATTCCGATGTGTTCAACGGGTGAAATTTCTAGTTTAATGGAAGAGCACTTAAGATATAAGTGACATTTTGGGTAAGTGTTGTGAAATGGACACTTTGGACAGGTATGTTCTTAACCCTCGGGTTGAAAATAGATACAACAACGATAAGGTGGTAAGATGATGAATGATGTTTAAAGATGTGATATATGTTTTGGTGGTACCATGCTAAAGTTGTTTGGTATATTTGTATTGTTATGTTACTTGTTATTTACATATGAACTTACTAAGCATTTATGCTTACTCCTTCCTTTTCATTTACTGTAGTTTTGAACAAGCCGGCTCAGGAATCGGGACAGGTTGAAAGTTTGATCACACTATCCAAAGGACTTTTATCTTGGTAAATGGCTTGTACAACTACTTAAGTATGGCATGTATAGCAATATACCTATTTTCTGTAAATAATTTTATGATATGGCCATGTTTGGTTGAGAAAATGTCTGACATTTATAAGTCATGGTGATGGCTAATTTAGATCATGTTTGATATCATGGAAGTTTAACAGGTTATCTAGTTCATAAAAATTCATGGAAAGATGAAACTTGCCTTAAAACAGAATATTGCTGCAGCAATGACATGAATTTGAAAAATCACTAAAAATATTATAAATGGAACTAAATGATGAGTAAGTTATGAAATTGAAGCTTAATGAGTCTATTTTCATATGGATTGAACAAAACAGGAATATAATCATATTTTATGAGATATTTAAACTTTTGTGAAACAGGGCCAGAGTGATTTCTGGATCCCCTATTCTGACTTTAAAAATTCATAATAAATTTTAATAAAATAATTATAAGTTTTTATTTATATGTACAGATTCCTTATTGAGTCTAGTTTTAATAGAAACAAACCTCATAGTCATTGAAATTTTTTATAGAGATATATCTGATTCGTAATACACAGAGGTTAGAGCAGTCAAACCCTGAAATAGGGGATATTTTAATTAATAAACTGTACTAATTGGCCAAATAAAAAAATTATAGAAAAAAATTAGTAAATAGATATATGAGTCTAGATTTAGGGAAAATTTACGGATCTTGATTTCGAGTTTCGTAACTCGAGATATGATTTTTCTTGTAACTGTGACGCGAGTAGCTAGAAAGCTGTGAATGTAGAAACAAATGATTTGAAGTTCTTAAATTGATAAATTATGTTCGGTAACCCCTCAAGCTCAACTTTGGTGATGGTCTCGGGCGTGGGGGCGTTACATTTAGTGGTATCAAAGCAGGTTTAGTCAGTTCTCGGACTACGTGTTGTATGTACGGATTTTGCTATACATGCCATATGTATGAATTGTGATAGTGTAACGACTTCTGACCTTTTTAAATGATTTTTATATAGTAAATGGATCCCGATCCAGCTGTGGCAGATGAAGTAGAGAGTAATGCGCCAGTTCCGGCTGAAGGGGCAGCGCCGACTAAAAACCCACCTCCTACTGTTGGTCAGGGAGGAGGAGAAAGGGATCGAGAAGCCTTTCTCCAAATGATGAGTGCATGGTACACTGAGTTCGTTCGTACGAACCCAAATGTACGACCTTCCCCACCTCCCCCAATTCCTCAACCTATGCCTCCAATGCCTCAAGGAGTGGATATGATAAAATTTCACAGAACCCCCATTGATAGAATTCGTAAACAAGGGGCTGAAGAATTTAGAGAAAATATTGATGATGATGCAGAGAAAGCAGAGTTCTGGCTTGAAAATTCTGTCCGGGTATTTGATGAATTATCTTGTACACCTGAAGAATGTTTGAAATGTGCTACATCTTTGTTGAGAGATTCAGCCTATAATTGGTGGAAGACTTTGATTTCGGTGGTACCGAAAAAGAGGGTAACCTAGGAATTCTTTCAAGAAGAGTTTCGGAAGAAATATATTAGTGAAAGATTTATTGATCAGAAATGTAAAGAGTTTCTTGAGCTGAAGCAAGGTAATATGACAGTCTCAGAGTATGAAAGAGAGTTTGTTCGATTGAGTAAGTATGCCAGGGAATATGTTCCTACAGAAGCCAAGATGTGTCGACGATTTGAAGACGGGCTCAACGAAGACATTAAAGTATTTGTCGGGATCCTTGAACTGAAAGAAATGGTAGTCCTAGTTGATCGAGCTTGTAAGGCTGAAGAACTACTTGAAGTGAAGAGGAAGGTAGAGGCTGAGACACGAAATTGGAAGAAAAGGCCAATGAGTAAGGCACCTTCACAGCAACCCGGAAAGTCAAGAAATATGAATCCTCGTTCCCAAGTTTCAGCTGGGCAATCATATGGAAATTTTAAGAAGCAGAATGTGGGTCCTAAATCTCAGAATACTTCTGTAGCCAGTGTAGGGAACTCGAGATTTGTTAAACCCGAGTGCCAGCGGTGTGGTAGAAATCATTTTGGTCCATGCAGAGCAAATGAATGTTTTCGATGTGGTTCTCCGGATCATTTTATTAGAGACTACCCAGAGAGAGCTGAGAAAGAAAAATTTCAGAGTGTAAAAGCTAGTGGTGCAAACTCCAGGGGAAGGTATCCGAGAAAAGCTGGAAGTGAAACAAGCAGTAAGAATGTAGCCAGAGATGCAGCAGTTAGATCTGAGGGAAGAGCTCCGGCTAGAACTTATGCTATTAAAGCGCGTGAAGATGCTTCCTCACCCGATGTGATTACCGGTACATTTTCTCTTTATGATATTAATGTTATTACTTTGATTGATCCTGGTTCTACTCATTCATACGTATGCATTAAACTGGTGTCTAGTATGAATATACCTGTTGAGAACACAGAATTTATGATTAGAGTGTCGAACCCGTTAGGCAAATGCGTGATAGTTGATAAAGTAAGCAAGAAATGCCCTTTAATGATTCGGGGTCATTACTTTCCGGCCGACTTGATGTTGTTGCCGTTTGATGAATTTGATGTTATTTTGGGTATGGATTGGTTGACATTGCATGATGCTATAATAAATTGTAAAGAAAAGGTTATAGAATTAAAGTGTGAAAGTGGTGAAATTCTGCAGGTTCAGCCAGACAAATCAGAGGCATTATCTAGTATGATTTCTTCGATGTCGGCTCAGAGATATTTGAGAAAGGGTTATGAAGCTTATTTGGCGTATGTAATTAATACAAAAGAAGTTGAAAAGAAAGTTGAATCAGTGCCGGTTGTGTGTGAATTTGCGGACGTATTTCCAGAAGAATTGCCGGGTTTGCCTCCAGTCAGGGAAGTAGAATTTGGTATTGATTTAATACCGGGAACAGCTCCGATCTCGATTGCTCCATATAGAATGGCACCAACAGAGTTGAAAGAATTAAAGTCGCAGTTACAAGAGTTGACTGATAAAGGCTTTGTGAGACCGAGTTTTTCACCTTGGGGTGCTCCCGTGTTATTTGTGAAAAAGAAGGATGGTTCTATGAGATTATGTGTTGATTATCGACAGTTAAACAAGGTGACAATCAAAAACAAGTATCCGTTGCCGAGAATTGATGATTTGTTTGATCAACTAAAAGGAGCGACATGGTTTTCAAAGATTGACTTGAGATCTGGGTATTATCAGCTGCGAGTAAAAGAGTCAGATGTGCCTAAAACTACTTTTAGAACAAGGTACGGTCATTATGAATTTTTAGTTATGCCATTCGGGTTGACAAATGCTCCTGCTGTGTTTCTGGATTTAATGAATCGCATATTTCGGCCATACTTGGACAGAATTGTTGTGGTGTTTATAGATGATATTTTAATTTATTCAAAAGATGAGACAGAGCATGCTGAGCATTTGAGGATAGTTTTGCAAACTTTGAGAGATAAGCAGCTGTATGCTAAGTTTAGTAAAAGTGAATTTTGGCTCCGGGAAGTTGGATTTTTGGGTCATATTGTTTCAGGTGATGGTATACGGGTTGATCCTAGTAAAATTTCAGCCATTGTTGATTGGAAACCACCGAAAAATGTAACTGAAGTTAGAAGTTTCTTGGGGCTAACTGGGTATTATCGACGGTTCGTAAATGGATTTTCTATAATTGCTGCTCCTATGACTAGACTACTCCGAAAGGATGTTAAATTTGAATGGACAGAAGAATGTCAACAGAGTTTCGAAGAATTGAAAAAGTTATTAACTGAAGCACCAGTGTTGATACAACCCGAATCAGGTAAATAATTTATGGTGTATAGTGATGCTTCTCTAAATGGTTTGGGGTGTGTACTCATGCAAGAAGGAAAAGTGGTGGCTTATGCTTCGAGACAATTAAAACCTCATGAGAAGAATTATCCTACTCACGATTTGGAATTGGCTGCGATGGTATTTGCTTTGAAGATTTGGCAACATTATTTGTATGGTGAAAAGTGCCGAGTATATACCGATCACAAAAGTCTTAAATACTTGATGTCACAAAAAGACTTGAATTTGAGACAGCGAAGATGGTTGGAGTTATTGAAAGATTACGAGCTTGTTATTGATTATCATCCGGGAAAAGCGAATGTGGTTGCCGATGCTTTAAGCAGAAAGTTGTTGTTTTCTTTGAGAGTTATGAACACTCAGTTGAAAATTTCAGATGATGGTTCGATTCTAGCAGAGTTAAGAGCAAGACCGATGTTTTTACAAGAGATTTCTGAAGCTCAAAAAAATGATCAAGATTTGCTAGCCAAAAGAAAACAGTGTGAAGCTGATACGGGATCAGATTTCAGAATCGGTTCTGATGGTTGTTTGATGTTTAAAAATTGGATTTGTGTACCGAAAAATGATGAGTTGATTCAAAAGATTTTGCATGAAGCATATAATAGTTGTTTAGCGGTTCATCTGGGTAGTACAAAGATGTATAATGACTTGAAGAAAATGTACTGGTGGAGTGGAATGAAAAGAGATATTTCCGAGTTTGTATCAAAGTGCTTAGTTTGTCAACAAGTGAAAGCTGAACACCAAGTACCTTCGGGATTGCTCCAGCCTATTATGGTTCCTGAATGGAAATGGGATCGGATTACTATGGATTTTATATCAGGGTTGCCGTTAACTCCAGGGAAGAAAAATGCCATCTGGGCAATAGTTGACAGACTGACTAAATCGGCTCATTTTATTCCGGTACGTACAAATTATTCTCTTAATAAGTTGGCTGAATTGTATATCCGAGAGATTGTTAGACTTCATGGGATACCTTTGTCAATCATTTCGGATAGAGATCCGAGGTTTACCTCACGGTTTTGGCAAAAGTTGCAAGAAGCATTAGGTACAAAGTTAAATTTCAGCACTGCCTTTCATCCACAAACTGATGGACAATCAGAGAGAGTAATTCAGATTCTTGAAGACATGCTCAGATGTTGTGTATTGGAATTTCAAGGTAGTTGGGAAAAGTATTTACCGTTGGTAGAATTTGCTTATAATAATAGTTATCAGACAAGTTTGAAGATGGCACATTATGAAGCATTATATGGTCGTAAATGTCGGACGCCATTGTATTGGACTGAACTCAAGGAAAATCAGATTTATGGAGTTGATTTAATAAAAGAAACCGAAGAAAAGGTGAAAGTGATTCGAGATTGTTTGAAAGCTGCTTCAGATAGAAAGAAATCTTATGCGGATTTGAAACGAAAGGAAATGGAGTTTCAAGTTGGTGATAAGGTATTTTTGAAAGTGTCTCCATGGAAGAAAGTCCTTAGATTTGGACGAAAGGGCAAGTTAAGTCCGCGTTTTATTGGACCGTATGAAATAATTGAAAAAGTTGGACCGGTAGCATATCGGCTAGCGTTACCACCCGAATTAGAGAAGATTCATGATGTGTTTCACGTATCTATGTTACGTCGGTATCGTTCGGATCCTTCACATATAATTTCACCGACAGAAATTGAACTGCGACCGGATATGACTTATGAAGAAGAACCGATTAAGATTTTAGCTCGAGAAGTCAAACAACTAAGAAATAAAAGTGTTGCACTTGTGAAAGTGTTGTGGTAAAAGCATGGGGTAGAAGAGACTACATGGGAACCTGAAGAAGCTATGAGAAACCAATACCCACACCTGTTTACCGGTAAGATTTTCGAGGACGAAAATCCTTAAAAGGGGGGAGAGTTGTAATATCCTGAATTAGGGCTTAATCGGAATAGTGGTTTTGTGACCACAAATCCAAGATAGAAATAATTATTTTACAATGATTTTGATGTTTATGATATGATTGCATGATTGTGTGAAAATTTCGTGATGAAATTCTATGCCTAAAGTGCTTAAATTGAAAGTAGGGACTAAATCGAATAAGTTGCAAAACTTGCATTCTAGAAGTTTTTAGTATGAAATTGTTTTGGAATATTAATGAGGAGGTCTTAAATAGCAATTTGACCAATTTTAAGTTCATGGACAAAATTAGGACATGGAAGGAATTTTTGGAAAGTTTAGTAGTAAGGGTATTTTGGTCATTTAGTTATTAAAACGAATTAAAAACAAAATTAAAAGCCAATTTTGTCCATCTTCTTCATTAGGCCGAAATTTCAAGGGTTCTCCATAGCTAGGGTTTCTTTCAAGCTTCCAAGCTCCATAGTAAGTGATTCCAAGCCCCGTTTTTAATGTTCTTTACGTTTTTGGAATCCCAGAAGCTCGATTAAGCTTATGCTAGCAATAATTCAACCTAGGGTTTATATTTGGAAAAATACCCATAGGTGAAATTTGTGTATTTTGATGTTTTATGATAGAATATGGGGTTTTAAATTATGTTAGACAACTTGTGCTACTCGGTTTTTAGTGAAAACGAGTAAAAGGGCTTAATTGGCAAAAATACCTAATAGTCACAAGTATATGTTAGAGAGAGAATTTGATGTTGCCATAGAAGGGAAAAGTGATCAGCATGTTATAAAACATAAGAATAAGGAATAAAGTTTAATTCCTGAGCCTAGGGGCAAAAGTGTAATTATGCAAAAGTTTAGGGGCAAAAGTGTAATTTTTTTAAAGTTCGTATTAAATGCTGTTTTGATAAATGTATGTATTAAATAAGATTAATTTGGTATTATAGATCAAGAAAAACGAGATTCAAGTCGTGATCGAGGAAAAGAAAAGATTGTGGACTAAATTGCAAAATCTTTATATTTTGGTACCAAGGTAAGTTCATGTGTAAATAATGTAGCATAAATGTTATTTTTAAGTTATTAATGTTAATTATATGATATGCTGATTTTTAATCGTGAAATATTATGCTTTGTGGTTAATGTTGAGTAATATGCAAATTATGTTTACTACTTGATAAATATGAATTGCTACCAAGTATCGGTTCCGATATTCCATGGAAGACGGCAAATGTGAGATCGAGGGAAAAAGCCTGTTTGAACCTTAGGAATAGATTAGGATACAAGTGACATGTCACTAGGATGGTTGAGCATCCGAACTCGTTGAGTTGAGTCCAAGTTCACTTATGGATGCAAATGTCCGAACTCGTTGAGTTGAGTCCGAGTTCGTGAGATGTAACTAGGCATCCGAACTCGTTGAGTTGAGTCCGAGTTCATTTATGGATGCGAACGCCCGAGCTAGTTGAGTTGAGTCTGAGTTCACTTAGGGGCGGGTTACATGATTTCTTGATTACATATGTGGCACTTATGTGCAAATTATCCATGTATCCGAGTTGTATCCCGATGTGTTCAACGGGTGAAATTTCTAGTTTAATGGAAGAGCACTTAAGATATAAGTGACGTTTTGGGTAAGTGTTGTGAAATGGACACTTTGGACAGGTATGTTCTTAACCCTCGGGTTGAAAATAGATACAACAACGATAAGGTGGTAAGATGATGAATGATGTTTAAAGATGTGATATATGTTTTGGTGGTACCATGCTAAAGTTGTTTGGTATATTTGTATTGTTATGTTACTTGTTATTTACATATGAACTTACTAAGCATTTATGCTTACTCCTTCCTTTTCATTCACTATAGTTTTGAACAAGCCGGCTCAGGAATCGGGACAGGTCGAAAGTTCGATCACACTATCCAAAGGACTTTTATCTTGGTAAATGGCTTGTACAACTACTTAAGTATAGCATGTATAGCAATATACCTATTTTGTGTAAATAATTTTATGATATGGCCATGTTTGGTTGAGAAAATGTCTGACATTGATAAGTCATGGTGATGGCTAATTTAGATCATGTTTGATATCATGGAAGTTTAACAGGTTATCTAGTTCATAAAAATTCATGGAAAGATGAAACTTGCCTTAAAACAGAATATTGCTGCAGCAATGACATGAATTTGAAAAATCACTAAAAATAGTATAAATGGAACTCAATGATGAGTAAGTTATGAAATTGAAGATTAATGAGTCTATTTTCATATGGATTGAACAAAACAGGAATATAAATTATATTTTAGGAGATATTTAAACTTTTGTGAAACAGGGCCAGAGTGATTTCTGGATCCCCTATTCTGACTTTAAAAATTCATAATAAATTTTACTAAAATGATTAGAAGTTGTTATTTATATGTACAGATTCCTTATTGAGTCTAGTTTTAATAGAAACAAACCTCATAGTCATTGAAATTTTTTATAGAGATATGTCTGATTTGTAATACATAGAGGTTAGAGCAGTCGAACCCTGAAACAGGGGATACTTTAATTAATAAACTGTACTAATTGGCCCAATAAAAAAATTCTAGAAAAAGGCTAGTAAATAGATATATGAGTCTAGATTCAGGGAAAATTTACGGATCTTGATTTCTAGTTCCGTAACTCGAGATATGATTTTTCTTGTAACTGTGACGTGAGTAGCTAGAAAGCTGTGAATGTAGAAACAAATGATTTGAAGTTCTTAAATTGATAAATTATGTTCGGTAACCCCTCAAGCTCGACTCCGGTGATGGTCTCGGGCATGGGGGCGTTACATATTGTATCAGCCTCTGGTATCCGAGTTGATCCAAGCAAAATTTTAGTTATTTTGGATTGGAAACCTCCGAGGAATGTCTCTAAAGTCCTTAGTTTTTTGGGACTTGCTGGTTATTATAGAAGATTCGTAAAAGGTTTTTCAATGATTGTAACTCCATTGACAAAACTGCTTCAGAAAGATGTGAAGTTTGTGTGGTCAGAAAAGTGTCAGAACTGTTTTGATCAGTTGAAAACTTTGTTGACTGAAGCTCCGGTATTGGTACAACCCAAATCGGGTAAAGAATTTTTGATTTACAGTGATGCTTCTTGATCAGAATGGGATGTGTTTTAATGCAAGAAGGCAAAGTCATTGCTTATGCTTCGAGACAATTAAAGCAGCACGAAAAGAACTACCCGATGCATGACCTTGAATTGCCCACGATTGTGTTTGCTTTAAAGATTTGGCGCCACTATTTGTTTGGTGAGAAATGTCACATTTATTCTGATCATAAGAGTTTGAAATATTTGATGACTCAGAAATATTTGAATCTGCGACAGAGAAGATGGTTAGAATTGCTAAAAGATTATGATCTTCTGATTGATTATCATCCGGGTAAAGAAAATGTTGTTGCTGATGCTTTGAGTCAAAAATCATTGTTTGCTTTTCGTGCTATGAATGCTCATTTGGTTCTGTCCAATAATGGTTAAGTTTTAGCTGAATTAAAAGCAAGACTTATGTTTTGGCAGCAGATTATCGAAGCTCAGAAGATTGATAATGAGATTTTAGCTAAAATAGCTCAATATGATGTAGTGTCTGAATCATAATTCAGAGTTGATAAAGATAATTTTTTGAGATTCCGAGATCGAATTTGTGTTCTGAGAAATTCAGAGTTGATTCAGATGATTTTGAGTGAAGCTCACAATAGTCGGTGATCTGTGCATCCGGGTAGTACGAAAATGTATAATGATCTGAAACAGCATTATTGGTGGTCTGGAATGAAAAGAGATATTTCTAACTTTGTTTCAAAATGTTTGATATGTTGGCAAGTTAAAGCTGAACATCAAGTGCCATTTGGTTTGTTACAACTGATTATGGTTCCGGAGTGGAAATGAGATTGAGTAACAATGGATTTTGTTTCGGGTTTACCCCTGTCTCTGAGAAAGAAAGATGATATCTGGGTTGTAGTTGATTGATTGACAAAATCAGCTCATTTTATTCCGGTACGATTCGATTACTTGCTAGATAAATTGGCTGAGTTATACATTTTCGATATTGTGAGATTACACGGTGTGCCATTATCTATTGCATCAGACAGAGATCCGAAATTCACATCACAATTCTAGAAGAAGTTGCAAGATGCTCTGGATACTAAATTGCATTTTACTACTGCTTTTCTCCCACAAATGGATGGTCAATCCGAGTGAATTATTCAGATACTCGAGGATATGTTGAGATGTTGTATTCTTGAGTTTGAAGGTACGTAGGAACAGTATTTGCCTTTGATTGAATTCGGTTATAATAATAGTTTTCAGTCGAGCATTAAAATGGCACCGTACAAAGCTTTATATGGTCGCAAATGCCGTACACCTTTGTATTGGATGGAGCTTAACGAAAATAAGATTCACGGGGTTGATTTGATAAGAGAGACTGAACAGAAAGTGAAAGTGATCCGAGATAGTTTGAAAACAACTTCTAATCATCAGAAATCTTATGTGGAATTGAATAGAAAAGATATTGAGTTTAAGATCGGCGATAAAGTGTTTTTAAAGGTATCTCCATGGAAGAAAGTGCTTCGGTTCGGTAAAAAAGGCAAATTAAGTCCAAGGTTCATTGGACCGTATGAGATTACCAAGCGTATTGACCCGGTAACATATAGATTGTTATTGTCATTAGAGTTAGAAAAGATTCATGATGTGTTTCACATATCGATGCTTCGATGATACAGATCGGATCCTTCACATGTGATTCCTCGGTTTGAGATTGAAATTCAATCTGATATGACTTACGAAGAAAAGCCGATTTGAATCTTAGCTCGAGAGGTTAAAAAATTGCGAAATAAGAAAATTTCGTTAGTAAAAGTGATGTGGAATCGACACGGTATTGAAGAAGCCACCTGGGAGCCCGAAGATGCTATGAGACAAAAATATCCGAATCTATTTAACGGTAATATTTTCGGGGACGAAAATCCCTAATGGGGAGAATCGCAACAGTTTGGTTTTGACCCTAGTCAGAATAGTGGTTTTGGGACCACAAAACTGAGTCAGATAAATGTTTTAATATTATTTTCCATGCTTAAAATATGTGAATTAGCATGTGAGAAAGTTTCTTCTAAAAATTCAATCGTTTGTGTGTTTAATTTTGAAAAAGGACTTAATCGCGTAGAATGTAAAAGCTGTGTGCTAGATGTTAAAAGTGCCTATTTCACTTGACTTTATAATTGTGAGGTCTTTATGTGGTTACCTGACTATTGGAAGTCTGAACGGACATAAAAGGGCATGTATTAGGTGAATGAATAATTTTATAACAAAGGGCAAAATGGTCATTTAGTTAATATGTTAATATTAATAAAACAAAAACAAGAAAACATGTTAATTTATGTGTTCATCCATCGAAATTGAAAAGAAAATAAAAGAGAAAATCTCACTTAGGGTTCGACACATTGAATTGGTGAATTAGGTATGTGTTTTGCTCGGTTTTTTTATTATTTCTACGTTTTTGTAACCGTTGGTTCGTGTATTATCAAGACCATGTCTCAATTTCTAATTTTGTTGATGATTTTGAAATGTGCCATTGATGAAACTATGAGTTTTGTGAAGTTAGTTGTTAATTTATGTGTTTATCCACCGAAATTGAAAAGAAAATAAAAGAGTCGACACTTTCAATTGGTGAATTAGGTATGTATTTTGCTCGGTTTTTTATTATTTTTACGTTTTTGTAACCGTTGCTTCATGTATTATCAAGATCATGTCTCAATTTCTAATTTTTTTGATGATTTTGAAATGTACCATTAATGAAACTATGAGTTTTGTGAAGTTAGTTGTTGATAAATAGAAGATATGTTTTGGGTTAACATGTTTTGTCTTTGGATTTTTGATGACTTGAGTAAAATGGGCTAAATTGTGAAAATTGTAAATTGAAGGACTAATATGTGAAATAAATGAAATGTGTGGACTAGTTTGAGTACTAGGAGAATTCAGCTAAGCTTGTGTACAAGCAAATTACGTGTAATTTGTGATTTTCTGATTTAGGGACTAAAGTGTCAAAATGTGAAAATGTGATGGTTAGTTTGCAAAATGCCTTAATTATGTGTATATGGATTGGTTTGAATAATTTAGTGAATAAAAGGATTAATTTTGAATACATATAGATCAAGAAAAGAGGAATTCGGACTTAGACCAAGGGAAGTCGAAGATTATAGAGTAAATAGTCGAAGTCGATAATTCCGAGTACGAGGTAAGTTTGTACGTGATAAATAATGTTACAAGTATATTTTTGATACTTTAATTATAAATAAATTGTGTATATATTTGATTATGGATTGAATACGATGATAAATCAACTATATTTGGCACTAAATGTGCGATTCAAAATAGCTTCAGCTATAAATAGCACTAAGTGTGCGAAATGGTATAGCTTTGGTTGTATAAGGCAGTAGGTGTGCGATATCGAGATAGCTTCAGTTAATTGAGATGGCACTAAGTGTGCGGTAATCATTCTAGCTTCGCCTAAACCTTAAAGCTAAGTGTGCGGTAATCATTCTAGCTTCGCCTAAACCTTAAAGCACTAAGTGTGCGGATGCTTAAAGCATGAATAATCTTCGGAAAGTTTTGAAATATCTGGATGAGAGATGAGAATGAAAATGAATAAATACGGGAAGGTTCAGGTATGTATGATACCTATGTGATAGATGATGTTATACATATGAAGTTCATTGAATTGGTATAAACATATGAATTGTGTTGGCATAGAATTGATAGATGAATTGAGAATTAATAAGTACTCATGTGTTGATGTTTTATATTTTATAAACTGTTGATGATTTTTGGACGAGCTTACTAAGCTTTTGAAAGCTTACTCTATGTATGTTTGCATTGTTTTATAGATATCGAAGCTATAGTGAGCTTGGGGATTGTCGAGGATCGTCACCACACTATCGAATCTCATTTTGGGTACCTTTTGAAAATGTATATATAGTAAAGTATGGCATGTATAGGTTAGAAGTACTTTGGATAGGTTTTGTAATGTTTATATTTAGCCATGTGATGTGGTTTGATATGTTTATGTTTTGATTTTTGATATATGGAATGTGATGCAAAATGATCTACTTGACGTGTTCATGAATGGCTAAGAGAAATGGTAAGTTTGGCAAGATTTGATATGATTTGGTCTTATGTTTTGGCACAATTGAGTTGAGTTTATGAGCATGTAAATGGATGATATTGTTATGGCATGAATAATGTATGGTTTGGTATAGAATTGGCTAAAGTTTTTGTATATATATACTTAGTTTGGTGCTTGTAGGTTTGATCCAATTGGGGTGGCAAGTTGGCTATTCAAATGGCTTATTTTTGTCCACACGGGCGTGTGTCTCAACCGTGTGCAACACACGGCTATGTTGCACGGTCGTGTGTCCCCTGGGGTGCCCTACAATTGTAAGTTAGACTTGGGCACTGCCAAGGCACACGAGCGTGTGGCTAGCCGTGTGGTCCAAGTCTAATTCGACCACAGCCAAAGCACACGGGTGTGTCTTGTGGCCATGTGAACAAGTCAGTATATATGCCCTATTTTGGCATGGTCTAGACACACGAGCGTGTCAAAATAGTGTGAGGCACATGGCCTGTTCACACGGGCGTCTGACCTGTACTTGTTGGAAAAATGTTTAAATTTTAGAGAAATTTTGTATGTGTTCGGTTTAGTCTCAACCCTTTTCTAATACATTTTAAGGTCTCGATGACCTATATAAGGGACTCTATATTGATGATTGATCTCTAATACTTCGATGCTTATGAAATGAATCTTAATATTTCAATTTTGTCCGGTAATGCCTTTAACCTTAGTTTGGTAACGAATACGGGCTAGAGGTGTTACAGTGTCCCACAGCCAAGTATTGAAAACTGAATTTCTTTTTTTGAGAAAAAGACGTCAACAGACAAAAACAAAAGAGGAAATGAATGTCAAGAAACAAAATGGAATAATGGAAATATTTTTTTAGAAAAAATGAGATACTTGGGGATAAAGTTAAGGGATTTTAGAAGTAAAATTAGCTCCCTACTACTAACCACGTCCCATTAACCAGAATCTTAACATGACCCTACTTCTACTACATGGCCAACCCACGTGGAAACAAAATAAATAGACTCCTCCAAGTCTTTAACCCAAGGCCTCTGTAACACCCCTAACCTCGTCCCGTCACCAGAACAGGATTATGGAGTATTACCAGTCATTACAGTACATTTACATGTAAAACAAGAATAAATGCAATACTATACATCTAAATATAGCTTTAATGGCCCCACGGTACTTAATAAGAACATCTTAAACAAACCAGGGCTCGATCAAAAGCTTAGAAAATTTTTCATAAAATTTCAAAATTTCTTCCTTTGAATAGTACCACACGCCCGTGTGGCTGGTGTGAAGGCCCGTGTTCCTAATGTGACACGCCCGTGTCATCAACTTGTGGGGCTCTCTGACTTATACCTATAAATCAATTAATTTCACACGGCCAAGGCACACGTCCGTGTGCTCAGCCCGTGTGACAACCTGTTTGTAGCATTTTAGGTGCAGGGGACACACAACCTAACAACATGCCTGTGTGCAAGCCGTGTGTCTCACACGGTCTGGTCACGCGCCTGTGTGACATCCATGTGGACTCCAAATGAACTTTATAATTCAACTTTACCAACCCTGCAAACTATTTAAAAATTTGCACTTAAGTACCATTCAATTCAATTCAAAAAGGACTATATTATAGCACACTCATTACATCCATTAACTTTCTACTAACATTCTTCACTAATTTCACTTATAAACAATTTAACATCAAAATAACCTAGGTACATGCCATTCTTTAAGACAAGAAACTTCACCAATTACTTGAGTTTGGGAGTTGGCTCGGATGCTAAGACATTAGTTACTTTGTACCTAACTTGTGCACGGAAAGAAATCGTACGCTGAGTATACACTCAGTGGTATTTCTATAAACTAATGCTTAGAAGAATAATAAGCCATGTACATGTATTGTAACTCAAAACTTTTACTTTCATAGTCTTAATAGCTTAATCTTTTGACTTCATCTTATAGCTCTTAAATGTAATTAAACAATTCTTTATATATATTTCATATCATTCGTTTCCTTTCAACAATCGTATAATAGTCACGGTTACATAATCAATAGCAGTCAGTCTTCAGTACTTTCATTTACCCCTATTAACATAACTCGGACCTAGATGGATACACGGATCCAACCCACACAACGGGATATCATACAATGTTTCATCGGCCGAAGCCGGAATACACCGTAAGGGTAACAGTAATAGTAACAGTAACAGTAACAGTCAGGTACAGAGTACCTCTTTGGAACTAATTCGGGATAGTAACAGTAGTCGACACATACAGTGTCTCATCGACACACAGTCGGAATATCCCTGAACACTTCCAATCCTATGGCATGCCAACTATATCCGACTTAGCCCAACACTGTTAATAGGGTATTTGAATCATTTCATTTTGATACATAAACAGTAACAATTCCTATCACATCATTTATCATACATACTAACAAATTAAAAATAACAAATACATTTATTAAATTATTAAGCATAGTTTATAGAAATACAAACCGTAATTCTCGAGTTTACTCAATATTCTCGTTCACTTTCTCCTTCCCCTTTTTTGATGACGTTTCCTATGCTACGTTGGCTACATAAAATTTAACATTTAAAATTATCAATGTTTGTTATTTAATAACACACTCTTTTATTTCCATGTAGCTTTTACATAAATTCCAATTTAGTCCTTCCACCATAACCATTCTTTTTCTTCAAAATAAATCCTATATTTTCATTTAATTATCACTTTAGATTATTCGACTCTTAAATTTTACAGCATAAAACATTAATTATAGAATTCTCTCAATTCAATCCCTACTATTTCAAAACTTATATCTCTCTCTTACAATTTAATCCTTCTCCCACTTCTAACTTGAATTTCTATCATTTTTATCTCATAATTTACTCAATAATTCAACTTAATCAACATCTAAAAATTCACTATCTTCCTAAATTTCAACATAATTCAATTAGTATTTCTTCCTAGGATTCTATAGACACCAAAATTACAAGAAAAGGGATTAAATTGACTCACCAATCAAGCTTGAAACTCCAAAACCCTAAATTTTCCTTATCTTTTTCTTTCCCTTTTTCTTCCTTTCTTTCCCTGCTATTCGTGCCTTTCTTTCTCTTTTTCTTTATGTTTTATTTCTTTTATTTTCTTTATTCATTCTTTATTTAATTAATATATTATAATTATATAATATAATATAATTTACTTTATATTATTATTTACTTATATAATAAGTAAATACATATATATACATACATTTGTACCAATTAAAATAATACATATGTATTTATACTTACCACACACTTGTCACATAAGGTTTACTTGCTAACTTAGTCCCTTGAATTTTCCATAGCTTATAATTAAACTTTTACACTTTATTCAATTTAGTCCTTTCACTAAATTAACCTTAATTAAGCTAGATTTACTTAATTAAAATCTAATTAACCTCTCACTTAACTTCGTAAATATTTCTAATAAATATTTACGAATCTAGTTTTCAGAATCGAAGACTCAAAATTTCACTTTTCCGATGACCTTAAAATTTGGGTCGTTACAACCTCACCTTCCTAATCAAGGCTTACAAGCATTGAGACACACACTAAATTATTGATTAAATCCAGCAAATCAATTACTTGAATTCCTGGGCGTTATAAGCAAGCTTGTTGAAATGATAAAATGTATTAAAATTTATTATACTTGCTCCATCAACAAATGTAGCACTTATAGTTTGGATCTGGTGATCAGGTCAAGCAAGGGATTTACATACTGATGGAAAAAATCTGGTTCGAAACTAGTTTTCTTGCACAGTGAAAAAATAAAATTTTGAAGACCGGAATCATTTCTGATATTTATAGTAATAAACTTTTTCTCGAAATCGCACCTATGTTTTGGGCTAGACAGATCCTTATAGTTTTTGTGTAACACCCCTAACTGTATTCGTCGCCAAAATAACGTTACGGAGCATTACTGTACAAACAAAACATTAAAACATTTATTTCATACATCATTGCAAACATAATCTAATTACATTCAATCACATACATAAAATCCCTTAAACGAATCCCTCGAGGCCCTAGAAATACGATAGAAACAATTTGGGACCAAATTGGAAACAATCAGAAACTATAAGAAAAAGTTTGAAAAATTGGACTGCAAGGGTCACACGGCCGTGTGCCTTACACGGCAGAGACACATACCCATGTCTTAGGCCATGTAACAATCAAAATAGGGACACATGGCCGTGTCCCAGCCTATGTCCTTACCTGTGTAACTAGAAACACAAAAATTTCCACATTTTTTCATACCCTTTTTAACTTAAATTCATGCAAATTCAGTTAAATTCTTATAAAAAATAATTAATTTTTATAAAATAATTAAAGTGCACTTAAAATATGAACTTATTGAATTTTATTTAATTTTATAATTAATTTTGATTAATTTTGGTTATTTTTTACAGAATTGCACAAAGGGCGACAAATGACTCGGCAGACACTACTAGAAGCACAAAACAGATAAGCAATTTGAAGTACCAAGGTAAATTAATTTCCAGCCTAAGATGGTCCAAAATTATATGTATTTATTCATAATATAATTTATTTTAATTTATATCCAATTTAATTTGGGTTAATAAATTATTATTAATTAATTATGAGAAAATGGTCAGATTGAAGTGAACTGAGTAAACCGAACCGGCATAGAAAAGGACAGCCCAAAACCATCCAAGTGCTGACCCAATTCAGCTAATTAGCTGATCATTTAAGCTTGCAAAGAGACCCTTGAATACTTGTTCAAATTGAAAATCAACCCATCCACAATTGGTGGCTTTGTAGATTTGCCCCAAGCCATATTTAGCCAAGTTGAAGCCATCAAGTTTGCCACATCGATGGTCAGCCAAGGGGTGGCTCTTTGGCTACTATTTTTAGCAAAGTTTAGCTTCCACATTCAGCTATAAAAACCCCCTTGGCTGATCATTCAAAGCATCCCCTCATTCATTCACATCTCTTCTCTCCTCTCTCATTTTCTCCTCTCATTTTCCCATTCCAAGTCCCTTGCTCACTTGTCGATTTCTCCTATTGGAAAAGGGGCATTCATTAGCCATTTTGGAGCAACATTGAGTGTTCATAGCAGCCTTGATCGACGAGGACAATAGAGAACGAAGATGGAGCAAACTAGTCAAGCCACGGAGAAACACCGGATTTGATTCTTGTTCCCTATCTCTTTAATTTTTGTTGTTATGATGAATATATCTATGAATATTTGTGTTGTTGGAATGGTTAATTTAATAAGTTTAGCTTGAATTTAATTTGTGTTGGTTTGATTGCATTTCATCTGCTTAAATTATTAAAATTGTGTTTATGCTGTTATAGGCCTCGATAAAATGTTTGATTAAGTAGAATCATGCCTAAGTTTTTCTTGCATTACAATTGTGATGTAGTTAATGAATTAATTATTCAAACGGATTGAAATTATAATTAATTGACACAATATTTAATCAGTGCATGTTTATTCTTCTAAGGTAGCTGAAGGTTAAATTAGCAATGTATCTGGCGATACACTTGCCTTGCATAACTTGCAAGATTATTGTGATTAAAATGTTTCAAAGTAAGGATACCTTGTTACCTCACATAGTCTTTTATGTGATTATTAGATTTAATTAATCGTTTGAATTGACATAGGGATATGCAAGAGATTAGTTCAATTTAATGAGTATGTATGTGCAATAACAAGTTTGCTTGTTAAAATTTGTTTAATCGTTTGAATTAACATAGGGATATGTTAATAGATGAATTGATTTGTGTAGGTGACTATGTTCATAAGTTAGCAAATTACCGAGTTGCCGTGAATTTATTCGTAACAACATAAACATAAGTTTAATAATTCTAAATTAAAGAAATGTAATTAATCCAACACAATTATGTCATCTTGATTAAATCGTATTTTGAAATCGTGTGTTTGAGATTTATTTCTTTAGTTTACTTAGTTTAAAATCTTAGTTTTTAACCACCCTCTTCAAACAAAATTTTTTTTTCTTCCCCAAAGTGTTTTAAATAGCAATCATAAATAATTCTTTTCACAGTCCCTGTGGGTACGATATCTCGACATTTACTTGTCATTTTATTACTTGTTGCGATTGTGTACACTTGCAAATTCTCATCGTTCCAGTAACTGTCTGAGTTGGGTTATACGGCCAAGCCACACACCCGTGTGCTAGGTTGTGTAACTCTAGAAATAACCACACACACCCGTGTACCAGGCCGTGTGCTAGGTCGTGTAACAGCCTGAATTGCATGCATTGAAACCTACAGAGGACACACAGCCATGCTACCTGGTCGTGTGTCATGCACGGCTTAGTCACACGCCCATGTCTCAGGCCGTGTAGACATGAATTTGCCCAAAAACAAGCCATTTCCATTGCCAATTCAAAACAATCATCTAAAGGCCTTTAGTACACATAATAAAGTAATCAAAACATGACCAAAATCTACATGAAATGACCAATTCAATAATTCAAGATCAATCAACCAATATGTCATACAAGGCACTTCAAATGCATTCATCCACAACTTACCTAAACATGCATATTATACCACTTTTCATTCATCAACTACAAATACCAATGCCTTGCAAAAAATGCCATAATCTTACCATATTCAAACTATCTCAAAACATACCTTATAAGCCATTCCAAACATGCAACATGAAGTCGCACAATGACACAAATCATCCAGGCATCAAAGAACCAAAACAAGACAACATTTACAAGCCAATTCACCAACAAAACATTCATCACTATGACATTATAATTCAACCTATACATGCCATTATAACCTTGTTCAAAACATCAAAAACTACCTATATGCTGAATAGTTGGATACATCTCCAACTAGCTTCCAAACTAATTAAGCTTCCAATTGTCTATAAAACATAGGAAAGAAAATAGTGTAAGCACTTAATGCTTAGTAAGTTCGTAGAAAATGAAAAATAACTTACTATTTCATTAAGAAAGATAAGAAAAAGTATAATGTAATACAACCACAAGCTTGGCACAAGTGTAAGCACCACCAACAAAACATGTTAGTGATTCATACATAATTCACTTGAATTTAACATAAGGTAAGCCATTATACATGAACATACTTCATTTAAATTCATCATTTTTATTAACATAAGCATACTTCCATTGAAGCTTACCATTTCAACCCTTTTCATAATTACATGATTTAGTTCATTTGAACACTTACCATTCCTTTCCTTTTCATGCCCGTTGAACTACTTAGAATATCATCAGATACTCGGGAAATCTCACACAAAGTCTGCTTAAACATATAACTGTAACCTTTTCTTTACATCGTTGCTCACACAAGCTGTGGGTTAGAATTTAAGCTACATGATGCTGCTCACATGATATGTGGAGTATCCACAACAAATGCATGACCTCAGCCATCAGTAGAACATTCAAGACCAACACTCGAAACATGAAATCTCTAATAACATGTCATTTGCATCCTACGAATTCCTAAGGTTCAATCGAGACTCGATAACCGTCATGACATCATTGGATATTTATAATTCAATTACATAGCAATTAATATATTAATATATAATTGAAATTAGCATTAAAAATGATACTTATTCATTCGAACTTACCTCCACGATAAGGGCGTAGAAATGAGATCAACTAATCGAAGGCTTTAGCTTTTCATCAACCAAGATCCATATATGGTCTATCTTGGTCTAAATAGAAAATTTTAACTCATTTAATATCTTTAGCATTCAATTTAGTCCACATTTCATATTTTTATAAAATTACTATTTTACCCCTAACATTTTAATTTTTCACAATTTAGTCATTAAGCTTATAATTTGAAATTCAAACAATTTCATCCTCTTCTCATGGTAGCCAAACTCTTTATGGACCTAAATCAATCCATACAAACCATCATTTCACAAATTTACCATGAAATTTTATCTATTTTACAAATAAGTCCCTATATGTCATTTTCATCAAAAATCACTTTACAAAACTTGTTATTTATCAACAAGGATTCATAATCTTTCATTAAACATAAAAAATAATGAAAATAAATTCATGGAAAAACCCTAAATATTTAACATTTTTGCAAATTGATCCTCGGGCTAGCTAGGTTAAGCTACAACGATCCCGAAAACATAAAAAGCATTAAAAACGAAGTTGTAAAATATACCATGCAAGCATAACAACCTAGCCGAGTGCCTAGCAAGCTTCCATGGTGTTTCTTTCTTTTAATTTCAGTGGAAGAAGATGAGTGAAAATGAGAAATGTTTTTGTTTTATTTATTTTAACTTTATTTACTCATTTACATTTTTAACCTTTAGAAACATTCATAATTTCAACAAAACCAAATCCATGACTATCCACTAACTCCAAAATTGGTCTAATTACCATCTAGGTCATTTCCTTTTAAAATTTCATAATCATTTAACCCTTTTAACTAATAGAACTTTACTTTTATACTTTTTACAATTGAGTCCTTTTCATTTAATTAATCATGAAAACGTCAAAATTTCTTAACAAAATTTTAATACGACCTTATCAATGTCCCATAGACATTAAAATAATAATAATAAAATATTAATTTACTCATTAGGTTTGTGGTCCCAAGACCACTATTCTGATTTCACTAAAAATGGGCTGTTACATTCCGCTTCAACCAAACGACCTTCTCCGTTGTCCTCATACCACGAAGTACTTCGAGTGTAAGCTCGAACACTTTTGAATCAAACACAAAACCAAAAAATATTTTATTTAGTTTTAGTTCTCTCTTATAGAAACTGATAGAATTATTATTCCCAGAAAATAGAATTTATACTTAGAAATAAATTCTCACTATTTTCTAGCAAAATAACAATATCTCAAAGTTGTATATAACTTGTATTTTTAGGCCAACCGGTGCCATCTGTTTATAGAGTGAGGAAGTGAAACCCTAGTTCAATTATAAGAATGCATTTAATGACTATTTAATACAAAAACAATCATCTAGTTGAACTAGGAAAAAGAGGGGCTAATAGGGTGTGCTTCCTTCATATGTATTATGATAAGGATTCAGACATCTCTTATATTGTGTCAAATTATATGTGTTTCCTATACTTTTAATCCAACACTTTATAATTTAATCCAACCAAATTAATTTAAATTAATTAATTTTCTAATTAAATAATTTTCTCAACCCGATTCTAATTCCATTAAAATCATGGAATCTTTACCGTAAAAGAATTTATGAGAAATGTTTTTTTTACATTCAATGGATTCACAATGACCAATTAATTTCATTCCATTTTTTAACTTCAATTAATTAATTAATCGAAAAACTATAAATTAATTCTCGTATAATTTCCACACTTAGTGAGAAAACCACATTCATTTTTGAGTGTTACTCATTTATCTAAATTTATCATTCTTATCCATTTCTGTTCATTTGATTCAACATGCCATTCATTTCTGGTTTCAATGAGCTAGTAGAGGGATCGATTGTACATATGTTATTGGGGCTCAATGAGTTATAATTAAGTTCCAACTTGGTATTAATTATAAACTCATTTAATCACGAAGTCATTCCACTATAGTATCATGACTAAGCTCTCCCCAATTACATATCATTATGAAAGTTACTCTGTAACACCCCAAACTTGGCCTAGGCATCAAGACCAAGTCCAAAGAGTTACATTAACGTTACTAGAAAAACCCATTTTCATAAACACAAATAAAAGAAAACCATTCGACAATTTATAACAATTATAAAAGCCAATTGATCACTCAACGATTTTAAGAAGTCATATTATTAAGGAATCCCTACTAATAATATAAATAAAGGGGAATAAAGCAGATAGACTGAGCTTCCACTACTCCGACCCAATCAAGGCTATGAGTTATTTGAAATTCAGTCAACAACAAAATGAGTTGAGAACTCATTGTATAACCTATATAGATTCAATTAGAAGCACGATTATAGTAATGAATTCTTATACTCAAGTTCCAATCAGAATCGAAGAATATCCAGTACAGTTTTAACGTATCATTTATATGGCAGAACAATTCATTTAAGATATGAAACAGATAAAAAACGGATGCAGTTATTCCTACCCCATCCGCTACACACCATCTTCAACCATCCCAACACACCTTAAGGGAATTTAGTACCCATCCAACCCTACACACCATATAGTGTTGGTTCGAGACGTTTAATGAGATGTAGGCTAGCTGCCAGATCAAATTGTGATAAAACACTAGATTCACATATAAGTCATGGCTTAGCCACTGAATCAGAACAGATTAAGTGATATAGATCAATATCATTAATAGTCATCCCAATCAATATACATTTATAGAATTAATATCTCAGTATCAGATAGCACTCATATGGTCTCATTCAGATCATAAATACACTACAGAAGGCCTACATTCGCTTTAGACGACACTTACAGCCTTAGAGATAAATTTCAGATCTGACCCACACGTTCGTGTGGTTCCACATTGCTTGCACACTTCTGTGTACCTACCCGTGTGTCTCACACGGCCTGACACATGCCTGTGTTGTCTTCCCGTGTGGTCTTAAATCATAAACAATGAGTCACATAGCCTAGACACATGCCCATGTGGTCTTTAATAGCAACAGTGAGTCACATGGCCTAAACACACACTTGTGTCCCTAACCTATGTGATCCTTATCTTGTAATCAGTGAGATATATGACCTAGACATATGCCCATGTCCTTGGCCCATGTGAACCTTACACGAACATGATGTAACGCCCCAAAAATATAGGGTCTGTAATTTTGCATGCTTTGACACAAATTTCATGTTTTCTTTACTGGCTTAGTGATTTGGGTCTGTTTGGGAGTGTTTAGGAAGCCTGGGTTCGAGTTTGGGCCTTGGCAAAATTTTTAGTTTTATTCTTAAGGGAGACTGGCTGTTAGCAGTTAGGTTTTATGTTTAAGTGTGTTGGATTTTATGTCACAAAAAGCCTTGTGGCTTAGTTGCAAGTAGCTTGTGGAGCATCTGGGGGGGCATGGGTTCGAATCCCATGGCAAGTAAGGAGCATTTATTTTGCTACCAAAGGACGATAAGAGTTGGTGTTGGATTTGAACTCTAGTGGTGGAGAGTTTGAATGGGTCATAAAGGTTGCTGTGGAGGATATCAAGGAGGGATAAGGGGACAAAATCTTGGAGATTTTCAAGGAATTTGAAATTGGAAGGAGTTGTAGCCGAATCGGGGTGCTTGTGGGTGCAAATTCGGCCAAGAGGACTTTAGGAGTGTATTTTCGGCAATTGATGTGAAAGTAGGTGTCGAATTCCTCCTCTTTTATGTTGGGGGTTTTTTTTTGTCATTTTTGGTACCATTCTCCATTGTGTCGATCTCTTTTCGTGCCTTTCAGGATTTAATCCGAATTTCCTTGTCTTCATTTTTTTTTATTCCACCTTGTGCCGAATGACATGACCTTCTCCTCTCTTTTCTTCTAAGTCTTTGACCGAATTCTTCCTTTCTCTAATATCCATTTTTCTTTTCTCCTCGTCACACTCTTCTTTGGCCGAACCCCACCTCTCCTCTTACCCATTCGTTTGCTTGGTTGAATATCTCTTTAATTTTTCTTCTTTCTCTATCTTACACTTAACTGTGTTTCCCTCTTGGAGCCTTGACTGAATTCCTCTTGCCTCCTTTCTCTTTGAACTCATTTGGGCCTTTCTCTGAGCTAGTCTAATACTCTTTTGCCTAGCCGAATCTCTCCCTGCTTGATCAAGGTAACTGAGTTTCCTATTGGATTGCTGAAATCCTAGCATTAGCTGAACCTTGATATTGCTATCTCCAATGTGTGGGTTCACGGTTGTGCCACTTCTCTTTCTTTTTGCTCTACTATAATAGTCTTTCTCTCTAATCCCTCTCTTTTTATCGATTATTGTTAAGGGGAGCGTTCGTGGCATCGTGTGCTCAAGTGTAATTTATGCTGGGAAAAGTTGAATACTGCTACTCTTCTCTCTTAGTCCTTGTTTCGGTAAGAAGTTCACATGGTTAAAATGGATATATTTAAGGTTGTGTAACAAAATGGACTTTAATGCAGATCCTTTCCAATAAGTGGGTGATCGTGGGTTAAGGGTGGTTTGAACCCTCCTTGAGCTATCAAGGTAAGCGGTATATTATGTTGGGAATTAAGAGATATTAAGAGAATAGTTAATCCAAGTAACTAAAAGCTGACTTTGGATGTTATTCTGGATTTAGGTTGGGCGTGTGATGATTTCTGTTTTCCTCTCTAAAAAGGTGTGTAATCGTACACCCAAACTGTTGCTACTACCAAAATGATGAACAAAGGTGTGTATTCACACCATTACGTTGTTGCGAATCGGCAAAAGCCAAAAAGTCGAAAAGTCGAAACTTCAGCATTTGAGGCCTCACGAGCATGTAGATATCTTGTGGTAAATCGAGCCCACAAATCAGAGAAGATAGACGGTAGAGGCCACCACGAGCGTTTTCGTAAGCTTGGGCCGTTATGGGCCTCGTTGGTCCGAGATGGGCTGTGTGGGCCTAATGGCTCGTAGGCCCCACATGGATAAAGTTCACAGTAAGTGAAAAATAATGGAGTGGACTATGGCACCGCAACATCGCGACAGAAATTGGGCTATTTGGGCCACACGATTGTGTAGGCCCACTTGGGTTGAGTCATGGGCCTTGGACCCATTTACACTTCTTGGGCCACACGAGTTATCTAAGTCATTCAAGACTACTGTAGACCTTTTAAAGGGTCGTTACCCGTACCGAGACCCCAAAAGTAGTTGAATGACCAAAATACCCCTAAGGGGTAAATTACTATTTTACCCCTAATGGATGGAAATGACCATTATACCCTAGAGGTAGGTTGACTGATGAGTGTATGATATATGCATGATTGTATCTGAGTATGAAACCTTGCATGCACGTGATATTTATGACATGACATTCTGCATTGGGGTTGGGATTCTGATTCGGAGGAAGTACTGTACTAGTGGCTTTGCCATGTTTTACTATTTTGGTGGCTTTGCCATGTATTCTATTATTAGTGGCTACGCCACATTTACTATTATTAGCAGCTTTACTGTGCTACTGTTAGTACCTTCGCTGCGATATTGGTGTGCTGGCTGGGTGGGTCAATTTAATCCTCACATGATGTGTTGGTTGGTACGGGTGGTGTGTCAGTTGGATTGGGATAGGTTGCATACCTGCATGTGCTATTACTGTTTAGGGCTTAGGCCCACACTATCACTATATAGGTCTAAGGCCCAAACTGCACTGTTACCGAATATGGCTTAGGCCCAGTCCGTTACTGTATGCACTGTTTACTGTTTGACTGGTAGGGGATTACACACTGAGTTTTTCATAAACTGACCCTTCTTTTTAATTGTGCAAGTAATTCCCAACCTTAGACGATTTGGAGCCGCGAGGGACTCAAAGGTGGCCACACGATCGCAGATTATTTAATTATGACTTAATTTATTCAAAGATTTTATATTTTGTTTTTAATTATGTAATAAGGCCATTTGGGGAATTTTTAACTTTTATTGGGCTTTTGATTTCGTGTTTTAAACTGCTAGAGTAGGAACATCGAGTTTTTAAAATAATAACATTTTTGAAGATAAACTAGCATTTTTAACCTTAAGGTTTTCGACTTGTAAAGCTTCTACAGTTTTATTCAGATTAGGAGATCAAAGATAAAAAACATTTTGATAAGTTAATTTCTGATGTAATAATGGAATTCATCGAGTTTTCTCAAGCAATAAAAACTAAATGGGTTTTAACTCAAAAAATGGTTTTCATCAACAAGTTCAATTTTTAGAAGGCACTTCAATGTGACACGTCAGATCCGATTGTAACGTTTAGGCGAGTTTAGGGTGTTACATTTAGTGGTATCAGAGCTATGTTTGCAAAACTCAGCTCTGTGGAATGGGTTTTTAAAAATTTGAAGTTTAAACGCTGTGATGGGAAATGTGGCACTCCGAGTCTCCAATACCAAATCTATAAGTTTTTTGACACTATATATTATTATAGACTACAAATACTACTGAGGGATTACTATAAATAGTAGTAGTGCACTGAAACTCTTTAGTTAGAGGAGATTGAGATTAGAGGGATAGAAAAATGTAGTAAGACTTTGTTCTACAGAAACAAATCCTAATTACTCTTGTTCATAACGCATTGATTAATAACTATCAAGATTATAAATTGATTCATAAGACTTAACAACAGATAATTCGCTATCAAAATGAGTATAAGGGGTACTCGTAGAAGAGGCACACGAGGCCGCGGTAGAGGCCGAGAAAGTGTTAGAGCTGGGTCTTCGGCATCGGGTCACATGCCGGCTAGGGAGGCACCAGCCTCGCCAATAACTGAGATAGGGTCTCATGACCGAGCAGCTGGGGATGATGCTTTATCTTAAGAAATGCTATGAGTTCTTAAAAGGGTTGCTAGAGCAAGTACTGGATTTGTAGGCCGAGGGTCAATTTCTGAGCGACTCCGGTCTAATGGAACAAAAATTTTTTAGGGTGTTTCTAGTGTAGCCCCAAATGTGGCAGAGTATTTATTGGAGGCTACTGAGCAGGTAATGGATGACCTTGATTGTACTGTGGAGCAAAAATTAAAAGTAGTAGTATCTTTACTGCGAGATGAAGCTTACCAATGGTGGCTCACTATGAGAGAAGGTACACAAGATGACCATTTGACATAGGATTTCTTCAGAGTATCCTTTTCAGGGAAGTATATGGGTGCAAGTTATGTCGACGCCCGAATGAAGGAATTTTTGAACTTGACTCAGGGGAGTAAGATTGTGGCAAAGTACGAGGCAGAGTTTCTGTGGTAGAGTCGGTACGCCTGCAGGATAGTTGCAACTGAGTATGAACGCTGCGTGCGATTCGAGGATAGTTCTGGGATGAATTACATGTACTGATAGCTCCGCAGAGGGAGCGAGACTTTGCTGCCTTTGTTGAGAAAGCAAAACTTACTGAGGATATAAAGTGTTGTGAGCGCCAAAATTATGAAAAAGATAGGGGCAGAAATAGGAGGGATTTGGGTCCCTCGAGTTCTTTTAGTGGGCTTAAGAGAAAGCCTAGATTTGGTGGGCCAGTCTGAGCTAAAGTTCCTGTTGTTGTTGCTAGGCCGCAGCCTTGTGCTAATTGTGGGAGAGCTCACCAGGGTGAGTGCTAGAAACGAACTGGGGCGTGTTTCAGATGTGGGTCTATGGATCATCAGGTTAGGAACTATACTCAGAGGCCTATTTAGATGCAAGCTACAGTTCAGGGTCATGTTCAACCAGGGAGAGGTGGTCAGCAGCCACCAGGGGGCCGTGGTCAGGCTAGAGGTGGAAACGGTTTGGAACAATGACGTAGAATTGTAGACAGAGGTGTTGCCAGCACTAAGGCAAGGCAGCCTACGTTGATCTATGCTGCTCGTCATCGAGAGGATAGTGACGCTCCTGACGTCATAATGGGTACGTTCTTAATTTATAATGTGCCATACACTACTTTAATTGATATTGGGTCTACACACTCGTATGTTGCATGCACTATGTCTGAGACGCTAGGTATTCTATGTGAAAATACTGTTAGTGAAATGACTGTGTTGAGTCTACTAGGACAGTCGGTTGGGGTGAATAAGCTATTTAGAGATGTGCCCTTAGAGGTCCAACTTCCGTTTGGGGAATTTGATATTATTTTGGGCATGGATTGACTAGTGAAACCCCTTGTGAAATTGGATTGTGCTGCTAAGTGTATGGTGTTGAAGTCTACAGAGGATGTGGAGGTGACTGTGATAGGGGAGCGAAGAGATTATTTGTCTAATGTGATTTCTGCGTTAAAGGCCAAGAAGCTGGTCCGCAAGGGTTGCGAGACGTTCTTAGCTTATGTTAGTATTTCTAATTCTAAAGGTCCTTCGATAGAAGATGTCAGAACTATTAAGGAGTTTTCGGATATGTTTCCTGAAGAGCTTCCTGGGTTGCCTTCAGACTTTGAAGTTGAATTTGGAATTGAGCTCCTACCTGGAACAGCTCTGGTGTCCATTGCCCCTTATAGGATGGCACCGAATGAGCTGGTGGAGTTAAAGGCTCAGATTCAAGAGCTACCGGATCGAGGATTCATTCGACGGAGTGTGTCCCAGTGGGGAGCACCATTGTTGTTTATGAAGAAGAAGGATGGAACCATGCGCATGTGCATCGGTTATTGTCAATTGAGCAAACTAACTATCAAGAACAAGTACCCTTTACCCAGGATAGCTAATATGTTTAACCAGCTGGGAGGAGCCCCAATTTTCTCCAAGATAGATCTTCAGTCTAGATAACATCAGCTGAAGGTTAAGGAGGCTGATGTGTATAAGACTGCATTCAGAACTCGCTATGGTCATTACGAGTTTCTAGTGATGCCGTTTGGGTTGACGAATGCACCAACGACTTTCATAGATTTGATGAACCGAGTATTCCAGCCTTAATTAGATTGGTTTGTAGTTGTGTTTATAGACGACATCCTGGTGTATTCAAGAACCGAGGAAGATCATGATGCACATCTTCGAATTGTCTTACAAATTTTGAGGGAAAAGTATCTTTACGAAAAGTTCAGCAAGTGTGAGTTCTGGTTGCGAGATGTGACATTTCTGGGTCATGTAGTATCGACAGAGGGAATTAGGGTGGATCCTCAAAAAATTGAAGCTGTGGTGGAGTGGAAATCACCAAGGACGGTATCCGAAATTCAAAGTTTTCTGGGTCTGGCTGGGTATTACAGACGTTTTGTTGAAGGATTTTCACTGATTGCTGCACCTCTGACCAAGTTACTGCGTAAAGGGGTACCGTTTAATTGGACTGATAAACAACAAGAGAGTTTTGAGAAACTGAAGAGTGTTCTGACTAAGGCTCATGTTTTGATACAGCCGGAGTCTGGGAAGAAATTTACTATCTACAGTGATACATCGCACATTGGATTGGGTTGTGTGTTGATGCAAGAGGGTAAGGTGGTTGCTTACGCATCTTGTCAACTTAAGCCTCACGAGGCGAATTACCCCACTCATGATTTGGAGTTAGCTGCGGTGGTTTTCACCCTAAAATTTTGGAGACATTACTTATACGGTGAAAGGACTATTATTTTCACAGATCATAAAAGCCTCAAGTATCTCCTTACTCAGAAGGAGCTGAATCTCAGGCAATGAAGATGGATAGTGTTGCTTAAGGATTATGATTGTTCAATTGAGTACCACCCTGGTAAAGCTAATATGGTAGCTGATGCACTGAGCCGTAGGGTTGTATCAGATTTGAGAGCAATGTTTGCTCGTCTCAATTTATTCGATGATGGTAGCTTGTTAGCTGAACTACAAGTGAGACCGACTTGGACTGAACAAATTCAGGAGAAACAATTATTGGATGAGTCGCTAGTTCCTCATTATCGACAAGCCAAGAGTGGTGAGGCTACAGATTTTGGGCTGAATAATGAAGGAGTATTATGTTTCCGCAGAAGAGTTTGTATATCGAGGGATTCTGATTTGAGACAGTCTATACTACAAGAGGCACATAGTAGTCCATATGCTATGCATCCTGGCGGAAACAAGTTATACCAATACATTCGTGAGCTGTACTGGTGGCTAGAGTTGAAACGCAAAATTATTGATTATGTAAGTAAGTGCCTGACATGCCAGCAAGTTAAGGCTGAGAATCAACTATCTTTTGGGTTACTACAGCCATTTAAAATTCCACTCGGGAAATGGGAGAGGATAACCATGGATTTTGTGAGTGGGCTACCCTTGATGCCTATTAAGAAGGATTCGATATGGGTTATTGTAGACTGATTGACTAAATCTACCCATTTTATATCCGTCCACACTGATTTTACGTTGTCGAAGTTGGCCAAGTTGTATGTGGCCGAGATTGTGAGACTGCATGGTGACCGGTTTCTATCATATCTGACAGAGATCCTATATTCACATCTCGGTTCTGAAAGAACTTACACGAGGCTTTGGGTATAAGACTGGATTTCAGCACTGCGTTCCACCCTCAGTGTAACACCCCGAACCCGAGACCGTCGCCGGAGTCGAACACGAGGTGTTAACAGACTTCAAACCACTTATTTGACATTTCCCAGACAAGCTGCCAATCTGCGTACTAGTCGCTTTAAAAATCATATCTTGAGTTCTGAAACTCGAAATCCAGTTCCGTAAATTTTCCCTGGAACTAGACTCATATACCTATATGGTAGAATTTTTGTAGAATTTTTAGTCGGGCCAATTAGTACAGTTTATTAGTTAAATTCTCCCATATTACAGGGTGCGACTACACTGACCTTAATGCATTACGATTTGGATAACTCCCTGCACAGAGATTCAATACTGATGCCGTTTATTTCTATAGAAACTAAACTCAGAGAGGAATCAATACATATAAGGCATGACTCCTAATTATCTCTGGTTAATTTATAATGAATTTCCAAAGTCGGAACAGGGAACCCAGAAACCGTTCTGGCCCTGTCTCACGAGAACCTGAATATCTCTTAACATACTGTCCATATGATTGTTTCGTTACTTCTATATGAAAATAGATTCATCGAGCTTCGATTACATAATTTATTCACTATTTAATTCCATTCCTACTAATTTTTGTAATTTTTCAATCCCACATCACTGCTGCTGCCAGCATCTGTTACTGAAGCAACTATGCCCATTTCGTGATTTCTCATTGATCTAACTAGTAATTCATCGTACATATCACAAAATTATAATCATGACTAGCCATACCAAAGGCTAATCATTGTCAAACATCTCCCTACTACACTATTGCCATATCATGAATCTTAACACCAAAATTAATCAGCCATGACGTATGGCATAAAAATCGAATTACCAAGACTTACGACCTAACGTTATAAAACCAAATCCAACCGAACATTTATGCCATTTTCGCATGGCTAAAAGTTTACATACCAAATTTCAACAAAACATATTAGCCTATACATGCCGAAATGTTCTCCTAGACCGACTAAAAAGAAGATACCAAAAGTTGCTAGCCGGTGTGATGACTCCGATGACGGCCCGATCACGCAAAAAGAGACGAGTCCAAGAAACCTAAAATAGGTGACAAGGAAACACCGAGTGAGTATATAACTCAGTAAGTCATAAGCAATGCACTACCATCCATTAATAACATTATCACAAGAGGAAGCAAAATGGAACGAGGCTAGTTACTCCATCCATACCGAACCATACCATAGTTCCTCAAACCTATCGGTTCAATCTCATACCAAGTCATGCATTCACATTCCATATACTAATCAATAGGATATTCGAGGCATTTTCATACATCATTTTATTTTCGTTACAATCATACAACTAAACGACCTTTCACCTATTCCACGATAAATCTTATGTATGTGACTTCAATTATAATTGTCACATAGGTTCAAACTTACCAAGCTCAACTTCAAATATAAACATACCGCCTATTAGTCACGAACTCAAGGTGCTTACCCGATCCGCTGTCCGTGATCAACTCAATAATGTCGCACACTTAGTGCCCATAGTGATTCAAAAATATATATTAAGTCCGCACACTCAGTGCTATATAATCAACTCGCACACTTAGTGCTATATAATCAAACTCGCACACTTAGTGCTATACAATTTAAACCCGCACACTTAGTGCCAATCTCATGATCATAAATGTTTATACCCGCACACTTAGTGCCGAGATCAACAGCTCAATACATCTCACCTCTTTTCTTTTCATTCAACACTTTCATCACCGCATGCATTCATGCATATAAATTTATCATTCCATTCGGCATAATTACATAGACATTATGTCTATTTAGATCAATACAAAATATATGCTTGGTGACTTACTTTGTGTTGGGTAAGACGGTTCCAACTCGGCTACTCGATGATCTTTTCTTTGCCTTTGCTTGATTCTCCTCCTTTAACTCCTTGAGCTTAATCAATAAATCAACTAGTTTAACCATCTTGCTAAACATTCATAATTCAATTACACATGCATATGTATGTTTGTATATTCGGCAACCATCCTCACTAATTACCCATTTAGTCGATTATACACATAATTAAAGGTAACATCACGAATGGGCATACTTATGTATATATACATATATATGTATATATATATACTTCGGAATGGGCATCACAATTAGATTTAACACCACCTTCATACTCAATTAGATGGCCGAATGCATGTATATATGCACAATGTCAACTATAACATTATTTAAACACCTAATTTCATCTCATGAACACTCGACCCATTTTTACCCCATATGGCCGAATGTGTAAGATGACATTCAACACCACCGATGTACTTAATTAGGTGGCCAAATATACCAAGTTAGACTTGACATTATACGTCACAAGAACTCTAATTTAATTTGTCAATTGCTTGGCCAAGAACTCACAAGTGCCTTATCTACAACCTATTCGGCCTTACTACTTAAACTTAGCCTTTCATACACTTATCTCTATTGTTTTAGAAGGCCGAATCCTTATGTGTTCCAACATCTAGCTTACTCAATTCAACACATCAAAATGACATTTAGGCCGATTTTGCAAGCACACAAGCCTTTGACCGAATGTCCTTGACCTCTAGTCACCTAAATTTTTATTCTTTAAAACTCCTCCAACTCATATTTTTCATTGACAACCTCCTTAACTTCAATTTATTCACATCTTTAATCATGCTACATTCGACCATTATTTAACAATAATTCATGTATCCTTTTTATTAAACACTCAAAATCAACCATCTTCATACCTCATCACCAAAGACATCAAAATACCAACCAAGAATGTAACATTCATGGCCGAATATCATCTCCGTCAATTAACAAAATTTGAACCATGGCTAGGTAGATTTCAAACTTACAACTTAAAATATACATGAATCTCAAAGAATAATATCAAACATACCTCAATCTAGTTACATGCATGGCCAAACTTCTTAGAAACTTTTCCCTTAGGCACCGAATATTCAAGAGTTTCTTAATCAACTTAAAGGTGACCAAATGCCTTAACTTCAATTTCTTCTTTTTCTTTCTTTAGGTACGGCAATTGTAATAAGGAAAAGGATGAACACTCCTTCTTCCTCCCTTATTTTATTCATCTTTTTCCTTTTTAATTCCTTTCTTTTATTTATTCTAATTTACTTACCAATATTAAATAATAAACAACATAAACTTGGAGGAATGGAACCATGCTTGGCCGGCCACTTAACATGAATTGGGCACTTTGACATGCAAACCCAAACTTTCCTATTTTAATACTATTTGGTCCTTACTTATTTACCTATCATAATTTTCCAAGTCTCTCAACTAGATCCTTTCAAGCAAAATTCACATTCCTAATATAAAATTAAAACATCAAATTTTTATACAAGTACTATCACACATATAAGATATGCAAATAAAATTTTAACTAAATTTTATGACTCGGTTTTGTAGTCTCGAAACCACATTCCGACTAGGGTCGAATTAGGGCTGTCACAAAACTCTCCCACATAAGAAATTTTCGTCCCCGAAAATCTTACCGGTGAATAATTTTGGATATCGATCCTTCATAGAGTCCTCAAGTTCCCAAGTGGCTTCTTCAATTCCGTGTTTATGCCACAACACCTTCACTAATGGGATTTTCTTATTTCGCAACTCTTTTACTTCACGCATCAAAATGCGAACCGGTTCTTCTTCATAACTCAAGTTAGGCTGAATCTCGATCTCAGATGGAGTGATTACGTGTGACGGGTCGGACCTATATCGTCGAAGCATCAAGACATGGAAAACGTTGTGAATCTTTTCAAGCTCAGGGGGTAAAATTAATCGGTATGCAACTGGTCCAACTCGTTCGGATACTTCGTACGGACCGATGAACCTCGGACTCAATTTGCCCTTACGACCAAATCTAAGCACCTTCTTCCAGGGTGAAACTTTGAGAAATACTTTGTCTCCAACCTGATATTCAATGTCTTTTCTTTTCAAATCCGCATACGACTTTTGACGGTCCGAAGCGGCTTTCAAACTTTCGCGAATTACTCGGACTTTCTACTCGGCATCCTTAATCAAATCAACCCCAAGGATTTTACTTTCACTAAGTTCAGTCCAAAATAATGGGGTACGGCATTTACGACTGTATAAAGCCTCGTAAGGTGCCATCTTAATGCTTGACTGAAAACTATTGTTGTAAGCGAATTCGATCAAAGGCAGATATCTTTCCCATGAACCACAAAACTCTAAAACACAACATCTCAACATATCCTCGAGTATTTGAATTATCCGCTCAGATTGGCCATCGGTCTGAGGATGGAATGCGGTGCTAAAGTGCATCTTGGTACCCAATGCTTCTTGTAATTTCTTCCAAAATCGCGAGGTAAATCTTGGGTCTCTATCCGACACGATGGAAATAGGTACCCCATGCAACCGAACTATTTGGGAGACATATAATTCTGCCAATTTATCGAGCGAAAAATCCGTACGGACAGGGATAAAATGAGCAGACTTGGTCAATCTATCAACAATGACCCAGGTTGCATCTTTCTTACTCTGAGTCAAAGGCAACCCAGATACAAAGTCCATTGTCACTCGATCCCATTTCCATTCGGGTATCATGATTGGTTGAAGTAATCCAGATGGCACTTGATGTTCCGCTTTCACTTGTTGACATATCAGACACCTTGAAACAAATTCAGAAATGTCTCGTTTCATACCGGGCCACCAAAATTGGCGTTTCAGGTCATTGTACATTTTAGTACTACCCGGGTGGACTGACATTCGACTACTATGAGCCTCGTTCAAAATTATCGAAATAAGTTCCGAATTTCTTGGAACACACAACCGACTTCTGAACCTCAAACAATCGTCATCATCAATTTGAAATTCGGTTTCCATATTCGGAATACATTCAGCCCGTTTTGCAACCAATTCATCGTCGACTTTCTGAGCTTCACGAATTTGACGAATCAATAATGGTTTGGCCTTTAATTCAGCTACTAACACATTGTCGGGTAGAACAGACAAGTGCACATTCATCGCTCGTAAAGCAAACAGCGATTTCCGGCTTAAGGCGTCCGCAACCACATTAGCCTTTCCCGGGTGGTAATCAATGACAAGCTCGTAATCTTTCAACAACTCAAGCCAACGTCTTTGTCGCAGATTTAAGTCTCTTTGAGTCATCAAATATTTGAGACTTTTGTGATCCGAAAATACATGGCACTTTTCGCCAAACAAATAATGTCGCCATATTTTCAAAGCAAATACGATGGCGGCTAGTTCGAGATCATGGGTTGGATAATTTCTCTCGTGTGGCTTCAATTGTCTCGACGCATAGGCCACAACTCGACCTTCTTGCATCAATACGCAACCCAACCCGAGTAAGGATGCATCACTATAAATGACAAACTCTTTGCCGGACTCCGGTTGTACTAGCACTGGAGCTTCGGTTAAACAGGTCTTTAGTCGATCGAAACTCTTCTGACGGTTCTCTGTCCACTCAAACTCAACATCTTTTTGGAGTAGTTTCGTCAACGGTGCAGCTATCATCGAGAAACCTTTTACAAATCGTCGGTAATAACCGGCGAGCCCCAGGAAGCTCCGAACTTCGGTAATATTTCTTGGAGGCTTCGAGTTAAGTATGGCTGAAATTTTGCTCGGGTCAACTCGAATACCCGATGCGGATACCACATGACCCAAGAAGCTAACCTCTCTTAACCAGAACTCACACTTACTGAACTTAGCATATAACTGCTTATCCCGCAAAATTTGCAACACTAATCTCAGGTGCTCAGCATGTTCGGTCTCACCCCCTGAATAGACTAAGATGTCATCAATGAACACAACTACGAACCAGTCCAAATACTATTTGAAGATCCGATTCATCAAATCCATAAATACCGCAGGGGCATTAGTGAGCCCGAACGGCATCACTAAGAACTCGTAGTGACCGTACCTCGTTCTGAAAGCAGTTTTGGGTACGTCCGAATCTCGAATCCGCAACTGATAATAACCCGATCTCAAATCTATCTTTGAAAACACTGAGGCTCCCTTTAGTTGATCAAACAAATCATCAATACGCGGTAATGGATATTTATTCTTTATCGTCACTTTATTCAGTTGACGATAGTCAATGCACAACCTCATGGTTCCGTCCTTCTTTTTCACGAACAATACTGGTGCACCCCAAGGTGAGAAACTTGGTCGAGCGAAACCTCTATCCGTCAACTCTTGCAATTTAGCTTTCAATTCCTTTAACTCGGTTAGTGCCATACGATACGGAGCTATCGAAATTGGCGTAGTTCCAGGTACAAGCTCAATACCAAACTCTATCTCCCGAACAGGTGGCAAACCCGGTAACTCTTCAGGAAAAACATCCGGGTATTCACAAACCACCGGCACAGATTCGGGTTTCTTTTCTAATTCTTTGTCATCAAGTACATACGCAAGGTATGCTTCGCACCCTTTTCTTACATATTTCTGGGCCAACATTGCTGATATTACAGCTGGCAACCCCCTTAAGTCCGTAGACTCAACTCAGATTATCTCGTTATTTGCGCACCTCAAATCAATAGTCTTGCTTTTGCAATTCACAACCGCATCATGCGCGGTCAACCAATCCAAACCAAGAATAACATCAAATTCGTCAAACGGCAAAAGCATCAAATCGGCCGAAAAACAGGATTCTCGGATTATTAGAGGGTATCTCTTACACACTTTATCAACAAGTACGTATTGACCCAAAGGGTTTGACACTCGAATTACGAACTCAGTAGACTCAACAGGTAGAGTCTTACTGGATGCTAAGGTTTCGCATACATATGAATGAGTAGAGCCAGGGTCAATCAATGCAATCACATTAGTATCAAAGAGAGTGAAGGTACCAGTGATGACGTCAGGGGAGGATGCCTCCTCTCGTGCGCGAATGGCATATGCTCTAGCAGGAGTACGGTTCTCGGCTCGAACAGCCGTATCAGAGGCCCCTCTCTGACTACCACCCCTACCTCCTAAAATTCTCGGTGGTCTACCTCTAGTTGTCACTCCACTAGGTCTTGCACCTTGAATCTTATTCTTCTCATCAAGCTCCGTGCAATCTCTAATGAAGTGGTCCTTCGAACCGCATCCGTAACAGGCCCTGTTAGTAGACTTACCCCAACATTCACCTAGGTGTCGTCTTTCGCATTGGGGACATTCAGGTTTCTCTTGACGATTATTGCCCACACTAGCTACCGAAGTAGCTCGGGAGTCCGTCGGTGGTCGTGCTCTGATGGAAATTCCCACAGTCGTCCTCGACTTATTAGTGTCCTCCCTGAACTTCTTTACAGCTGAGAATGGAGCTTTACCCGTCGATCTTTTACGATAGTCTCTAGCTTCAAATTCAGCCTTCTTCTTCTCCTTTCCAAGTTCTTCCGCCTTGCAGGCTCGTTCGACTAGTGTTACGAATTCTTTTATCTCCAAAATAACCACTAGTAGCTTTAAATCTTCATTCAATCCTTCTTCGAATCTTTTGCACATAGCAACCTCATCAGCTACACACTCCCGGGCATACCTACTGAGTCTTACGAATTCATGTTCGTATTCAGATACTGTCATACGGCCTTGCTTGAGTTCCAAGAATTCCTTACGCTTTTGATCAATGAACCGTTGACTAATATATTTCTTTCGAAATTCCGTTTGAAAGAAGTCCCAAGTTACTCGTTCGTTTGGGACTATGGAAATCAGGGTCCTCCACCAATAGTAGGCTGAGTCCCGCAACAAGGATATAGCACACTTTAGACATTCATCGGGCGTGCATAACAGTTCATCAAACACCCGAATGGTGTTATCAAGCCAGAACTCGGCCCTTTCAGCATCATCAGTAACTATGGCCATGAACTCCTCAGCCCCGCGCTTCCTAATCAAGTCTACAGGTGGCTTACTCAGCCTCACAGGATCAGTAACTGATGGCATTACGGGCTCTTGGGGTGGATTATTCAAATTCGGGAATGGTTGGACAGCCGGATTGGTTCGGGCATATTGCGCGACCCACTCATTCATCATGGTAAAGAAGGCTTGTTTAGCCCCCTCACCTTGATTATTCGCAGATGACTGAGGTTCAACAGGCGGCGTCCCTTGTGCAGGAGCAGCCGCTACACTTTCAACGTCATCCGCCAAGGTTCTCTCTACACCGGGATCCATTTACTAATCAAAACAAAAATTTTAACCGTCAGAAGTCATCACACATTTAAACATTAACATTAAGGCATGTATAGCTAGACTCATACGTGCTATGGTAGTCCTAGAACCGACTAAACCATAGCTCTGATACCAATAAAATTGTAACACCCCGAACCCGAGACCGTCGCCGGAGTCGAACACGAGGTGTTAACAGACTTCAAACCACTTATTTGACATTTCCCAGACAAGCTGCCAATCTGCGTACTAGTCGCTTTAAAAATCATATCCTGAGTTCTGAAACTCGAAATCCAGTTCCGTAAATTTTCCCTGGAACTAGACTCATATACCTATATGGTAGAATTTTTTTAGAATTTTTAGTCGGGCCAATTAGTACAGTTTATTAGTTAAATTCTCCCCTATTACAGGGTGCGACAACACTGACCTTCATGCATTACGATTTGGATAACTCCCTGAACAGAGCTTCAATACTGATGTCGTTTGTTTCTATAGAAACTAGACTCATAGAGGAATCTATAAATATAAGGCATGACTCCTAATTATCTCTGGTTAATTTATAATGAATTTCCAAAGTCGGAACAGGGAACCCAGAAACCGTTCTGGCCCTGTCTCACGAGAACCTGAATATCTCGTAACATACTGTCCATATGATCGTTTCGTTACTTCTATATGAAAATAGACTCATTGAGATTCGATTACATAATTTATTCACTATTTAATTCCATTCCTACTAATTTTTGTAATTTTTCAATCCCACGTCACTGCTGCTGCCAGCATCTATTACTGAAGCAACTATGCCCATTTCGTGATTTCTCATTGATCTAACTAGTAATTCATCATACATATCACAAAATTATAATCATGACTAGCCATACCAAAGGCTAATCATTGTCAAACATCTCCCTACTACACTATTGCCATATCATGAATCTTAACACCAAAATTAATCAGCCATGACGTATGGCATAAAAATCGAATTACCAAGACTTACGACCTAACGTTATAAAACCAAATCCAACCGAACATTTATGCCATTTTCGCATGGCTAAAAGTTTACATACCAAATTTCAACAAAACATATTAGCCTATACATGCCGAAATGTTCTCCTAGACCGACTAAAAAGAAGATACCAAAAGTTGCTAGCCGGTGTGATGACTCCGATGACGGCCCGATCACGCAAAAAGAGACGAGTCCAAGAAACCTAAAATAGGTGACAAGGAAACACCGAGTGAGTATATAACTCAGTAAGTCATAAGCAATGCACTACCATCCATTAATAACATTATCACAAGAGGAAGCAAAATGGAACGAGGCTAGTTACTCCATCCATACCGAACCATACCATAGTTCCTCAAACCTATCGGTTCAATCTCATACCAAGTCATGCATTCACATTCCATATACTAATCAATAGGATATTCGAGGCATTTTCATACATCATTTTATTTTCGTTACAATCATACAACTAAACGACCTTTCACCTATTCCACGATAAATCTTATGTATGTGACTTCAATTATAATTGTCACATAGGTTCAAACTTACCAAGCTCAACTTCAAATATAAACATACCGCCTATTAGTCACGAACTCAAGGTGCTTACCCGATCCGCTGTCCGTGATCAACTCAATAATGTCGCACACTTAGTGCCCATAGTGATTCAAAAATATATATTAAGTCCGCACACTCAGTGCTATATAATCAACTCGCACACTTAGTGCTATATAATCAAACTCGCACACTTAGTGCTATACAATTTAAACCCGCACACTTAGTGCCAATCTCATGATCATAAATGTTTATACCCGCACACTTAGTGCCGAGATCAACAGCTCAATACATCTCACCTCTTTTCTTTTCATTCAACACTTTCATCACCGCATGCATTCATGCATATAAATTTATCATTCCATTCGGCATAATTACATAGACATTATGTCTATTTAGATCAATACAAAATATATGCTTGGTGACTTACTTTGTGTTGGGTAAGACGGTTCCAACTCGGCTACTCGATGATCTTTTCTTTGCCTTTGCTTGATTCTCCTCCTTTAACTCCTTGAGCTTAATCAATAAATCAACTAGTTTAACCATCTTGCTAAACATTCATAATTCAATTACACATGCATATGTATATTTGTATATTCGGCAACCATCCTCACTAATTACCCATTTAGTCGATTATACACATAATTAAAGGTAACATCACGAATAGGCATACTTATGTATATATACTTATATATGTATATATATACTTCGGAATGGGCATCACAATTAGATTTAACACCACCTTCATACTCAATTAGATGGCCGAATGCATGTATATATGCACAATGTCAACTATAACATTATTTAAACACCTAATTTCATCTCATGAACACTCGGCCCATTTTTACCCCATATGGCCGAATGTGTAAGATGACATTCAACACCACCGATGTACTTAATTAGGTGGCCAAATATACCAAGTTAGACTTGACATTATACGTCACAAGAACTCTAATTTAATTTGTCAATTGCTTGGCCAAGAACTCACAAGTGCCTTATCTACAACCTATTCGGCCTTACTACTTAAACTTAGCCTTTCATACACTTATCTCTATTGTTTTAGAAGGCCGAATCCTTATGTGTTCCAACATCTAGCTTACTCAATTCAACACATCAAAACGACATTTAGGCCGATTTTGCAAGCACACAAGCCTTTGACCGAATGTCCTTGACCTCTAGTCACCTAAATTTTTATTCTTTAAAACTCCTCCAACTCATATTTTTCATTGACAACCTCCTTAACTTCAATTTATTCACATCTTTAATCATGCTACATTCGACCATTATTTAACAATAATTCATGTATCCTTTTTATTAAACACTCAAAATCAACCATCTTCATACCTCATCACCAAAGACATCAAAATACCAACCAAGAATGTAACATCCATGGCCGAATATCATCTCCGTCAATTAACAAAATTTGAACCATGGCTAGGTAGATTTCAAACTTACAACTTAAAATATACATGAATCTCAAAGAATAATATCAAACATACCTCAATCTAGTTACATGCATGGCCAAGCTTCTTAGAAACTTTTCCCTTAGGCACCGAATATTCAAGAGCTTCTTAATCAACTTAAAGGTGACCAAATGCCTTAACTTCAATTTCTTCTTTTTCTTTCTTTAGGTACGGCAATTGTAATAAGGAAAAGGATGAACACTCCTTCTTCCTCCCTTATTTTATTCATCTTTTTCCTTTTTAATTCCTTTCTTTTATTTATTCTAATTTACTTACCAATATTAAATAATAAACAACATAAACTTGGAGGAATGGAACCATGCTTGGCCGGCCACTTAACATGAATTGGGCACTTTGACATGCAAACCCAAACTTTCCTATTTTAATACTATTTGGTCCTTACTTATTTACCTATCATAATTTTCCAAGTCTCTCAACTAGATCCTTTCAAGCAAAATTCACATTCCTAATATAAAATTAAAACATCAAATTTTTATACAAGTACTATCACACATATAAGATATGCAAATAAAATTTTAACTAAATTTTATGACTCGGTTTTGTGGTCTCGAAACCACATTCCGACTAGGGTCGAATTAGGGCTGTCACACTCAGACAGATGGGCAGTCGGAGAAGGTGATTCAGATACTGGAAGACATGTTAAGAAGTTATGTAATTGATTTTAGAGGCAGCTGGGAGGATTATTTTCCGTTAGTAGAGTTTGCGTATAACAATAGCTACCAGTCCAGTATTCAAATGGCACCATATGAGGCATTATATGGTCATAGGTTTCGTACTCCTACCTATTGGACTGAATTGGGTAAGCGGCGAATCCTGGGGCCGAAATTAATTTCTGATACAAAAGACAAGGTACAGTTGATTCAAGACCGGTTAAAGGAAGCATCTGATAGGGAGAAGTCTTATGCAGACCTAAAGTGTAAAGAGATCGAGTACTTGGTAGGTGATTATATCTTTCTTAAAGTCTCACCGTGGAAGAAAATTTTGAGGTTTCGGCAGAAAAACAAGCTTAGCCCTATGTTTATTGGGCCTTATCAATACTTAAGCCTGTGGGACCAGTCGCCTATCAACTTGAGTTGCCTCTAAATCTGGATAGGATTCATGACGTGTTTCACGTTTCACTGCTAAAGCGGTACCGTTCTGATCCCTCACACATCGTGTCAGTTGAGGAAATTGAGGTTAAGCCTGATTTGACTATCGAGGAAGAACCGATGCAGATATCGGAGTGTGATGTTAAAGTATTGAGAAAGAAATCTATTCCACTGGTCAAAGTGCTTTGGCGTAATCACGGCTCAAAAGAGGCCACGTGGGAACCAGAAGAGGCGATGCGACATGAATAACCTCACACTATTCTGACCAGGTAAATTTTGAGGCCGAAATTTATTTAAGGACAGCAGAATTGTAACGCCCCAAAAATGTAAGGTCTGTAATTTTGCATGCTTTGACACAAATTTCATGTTTGCTTTACTGACTTAGTGATTTGGGTGTGTTTGGGAGTGTTTAGGAAGCCTGGGTTCGAGTCAGGGCTTTGGCAAAATTTTTAGGTTTATTCTTAAGGAAGACTGGCTGTTAGCGGTTAAGGTTTATGTTTAAGTGTGTGGGATTTTATGTCACAAAAAGCCTTGTGGCTTAGTGGCAAATAACGTGTGGAGTATCTAAGGGGGGCATGGGTTCGAATCCCATGACAAGCAAGGAGCATTGATTTTGCTACCAAGGGACGGCAAGAGTTGGTGTTGGATTTGAACTCTGGTGGTGGAAAGTTTGAATGGGTCACAGAAGTTGTTATGGAGGATATCAAGGAGGAATAAGGGGAGAAAATCTTGGAGATTTTCAAGGAATTTGAAATTGGAAGGAGTTCTAGCCAAATGAGGGTGCTTGTGGGTGCAAATTCGGCCAAGGGGACTTTGGGAGAGCATTTTCAGCAATTGGTGTGAGAGTAGGGGCCGAACTCCTCCTCTTCTATGTTGGGGTTTTGTTCTTTTTGTCATTTTTGGTACCATTCTCCATTGTGCGGTCTCTTTTTATGCCTTTCGGTATTTAAGCTGAATTTCCTTGTCTTTATTTCTTTCTTTTGATTCCACCTTGTGCCAAATGACATGGCCTTCTCCTCTCTTTTCTTCTAAGTCTTTGACCGAATTCTTCCTTTCACTAATATCCATTTTTTTCTCCCCATCACACTCTTCTTTGGTCGAAACCCACCTCTCACCTCACCCATTCGTTTGCTTGGTCCAATATCTCTTTAATCTTTCTTCTTTCTCCCTCTTACTCTTAACTGCATTTCCCTCTCTTGACCGAATCCCTCTTGCCTCCTCTCCCTTTCGACTCATTTGGGCCTTTCTCTGAGCTAGCCGAATGCTCTTTTGCCTAGCTGAATCTCTCCTTCATTGATCAAGGTAACTGAGTTTCATCTTGGATTGTCGAAATCCTAGCATTAGCTGAGCCTTGCTATTGCTATCTCCAATGTGTAGGTTCACGGTTGTGCCACTTCTCTTTCTTTTTGCTCTACTATACTATCTCCAATGTGTGGGTTCACGAGTGTGCCACTTCTCTTTCTTTTTGCTCTACTATAATAGTCTTTCTCTCTAATCCCTTTCTTTTTATCGATTATTGTTAAAGGGTGCATTTGTGGCATTTTGTGCTTGATTGTGGTTTATGTTGAGAAAAGTCGAATACTGCTACTCTCCTCTCTTACTCCTTGTTTCGATAAGAAGTTCACATGGTTAAAGTGGATTATATTTAAGGTTGTGTAACAAAGTGGACTTTAATGCAGATCGTTGCCAATAAGTGGGTAATCGTGGGTTAATGGTGGTTTGAACCCTACTTGTGCTATCAAGGTAGCGGTATATTATGTTGGGAATTAAGAGATATTAAGAGAGTGGTTAATCCAAGAAACTAAAAGCTGATTTTGGATCGTTGTTTTAGATTTAGGTTAGGCGCGTGGTGATTGCCGTTTTCCGCTCCAAAAAGGTGTGTAATCATACACCCAAACTGTTGCTACTACCAAAACAATGAACAAAGGTGTGTATTCACACCATTAAGTTGTTGTGAATTGGCAAAATCCGAAAAGCCAAAACTTCCGCATTTGAGGCCTCAAGAGCGTGCAAATGCCCGTGTGGTAAACCAAGTGGAAACACAAAAATTTATATACTTTTTCACACCCAATTTTTCTTAAATTCATGCAAATTCGGTTAAATTCTTGTCGAAAAATAATTAAATATTATAAAATAATTAAGTCATGTTAAAAATATGAACATGGTGAATTTATTTAATTTTATACTTAACTTTGACTAATTTTGACTATTTTTGACAGATTCGCGCAAAGGGTGAAAATTGGCTCGGCTGACATTGCTAAGAGCACAAAATCAAGAAGCAATTTGAAGTATCAAGGCACTTTAATTTCCAGCCTAAGACGGTCCAGAAATGTGTTTTAATTCATAATTTAATTAATTTTAATTTATTCCCCATTTAATGTGGGTTAAATAAATTATTTTTAATTAATTATGATAAAGGGTCCAGTTGAACCGCACTGGTCGAGCCAAATTGAGTGAACCGAACCCGCCACTAAATGGGCAGCCCAGAATCGTTTATATGCTGAGCTAAATCAGCATTTTAGCTGATTAAATATACTTGCAAAAATGCCCTCAAAAGACTTCTAAATTACATTCAAACCCCACATTAAATTATGGCTTTATAGATTTGCCCCAAGCTTAAAATAATAAAGTTGAAACTCTCAACTTTGCCATGTGTCTAGCCGGCCAAGGGAGGGCTCTTTGGCTGCTGGAATTTGCTATTTTTAGCAGCCACAATCAGCTATAAAAGCCACCCCTTGCTGATCATTCAAGGCATCCCTCACTTCACATCATTCTCTCATTCCCTCTCTCACTTTTCTCTCATTTTTTCCATTCCATTCCCTTTTGTTCAAGTGCCGATTTCTTCCCTTGGGAAAGAGGCTTCCATCAGCCATTTTGGAGCAGCAATTAGGTGTTCATAAGCCACCTTGATAGCCAAGGCCAACGAAGAACGAAGAACGGAGCAACTAGTCAAGCCACTGAGAAATACCGGATTTGCCTCTTGTTCCCTAGCTCTTTAATTTTTGTTGTTGTTTTGACGAACATGTTTATGAATATTTATGTTATTGAAATGGTTATTTTAATAAATTCAGCTTAAATTATGTTTGTGTTGGGTTGATTATATTCTGCCTGCTTGAATTGTTAAAATGATGTTTATGCTGTTATAAGCCTCGGTAAGATGCTTGATTAAGTAAAATCATGCCTAAGTTATTCTTGCGTTACGACTGTGAGGTAACTAATGAATTAATTATTTAAATGGATTGCAATTGTAATTAGTTGACACAATACTTAATCAGTGCATGTTTTTTCTTCTAAGGTAACTGAAGGTTAAATTAGCAATGTATCTGGCGATATTATTGCCTTGCATAACTTGCAAGATTATTGTGATTATATTGTTTCAAGGTAGGGATATCTTGTTACTTCACAAAGTCTTTTATATGCTTATTAGATTTAATTAATCGTTTGAATTGACATAGGGATATGCAAGAGATTGGTTCAATTTAATGAGTATGTATGTGCAATAGCATGTTTGTTTGCTAGAATTTGTTTAGTCGGTTGAATTGACATAGAGATATGTCAAGAGATGAATGGATTTTGGTATGTAAATTTGTTCATAAGTTAGCAAATTACCTGGATGCTGTGAATTTATTCGTAATAGTGTAAACATGAGTTTAGTAATTCTGATTTCAAGAAATATAATTAATCCAACACAAGTATGTTACCTTGATTAAATCTTATTTGAAATCGTGCATTAAAACTCCTTTGTTGTATTTTAATTATTTATTTAGTTTTTAAATAGTTTTTGACCACCTTTCTAAAACCAAATTATTTTTACCTCACCAAAGTGTTTTACAATTAATTTCATAAATAATTCTTTTTACAGTCCTTGAGGGTACGATAACTCAACATTTACTTGTCACTTTATTACTTGTTGCGATTGTGTACACTTACACATTTTTCCGTCGTTCCAAGTTTTTGGCGCCGTTACCGGGGACTGTTTCAAAAAATTCATTAATTGTGATTTTGTTAGTTTTACATTTTGGTTTATTTTTCTATGTAATTTTTAACTTAATTATTTTTTCTGTGATTATTTCAGATGTTTATGAGTATTAACTAGATTATTGACTTACTCCCTGTAAACCCTGAGATTGAACGAACTTTCTGACAGCGAAGAAGACAAGCGAACCAGAGAAGGACTGAAGGAATGAATTTCAAGAATATGAATCAAGGAAATGGAGCAAACCTTGCTCAAAATCCTATCCTTATTGTTGACGATAGGGATAGAACCTTAAGACAATATGTTGTGCTAGTATTTAACACTCTTAATCTGGGCATTAGAAGATCCGAAATCGAGGCAAAATAATTTGAGCTGAAGCCAGTCATGTTCTAGATGCTTCAGACAGTGGGCCAATTCAGTGGAATGTCTACAGAAGATCCTCATCTTCATTTAAGACTATTTGTGGAGGTGAGCGACTCTTTCAAATTAGCTGGAGTTTCCGAAGATGCATTACGATTGAAGCTGTTCCCATACTCACTAAAGGACAGAGCTCGAGCCTGGTTGAATTCGTTGCCACCAAATTCAATTTCTACATGGCAAGAATTAGCTGAAAGATTCCTTATGAAGTATTTCCCGCCTAGTAAGAATTCTAAATTGAGGAACGAGATCACTGCGTTCCAACAAATGGATGATGAATCCTTGCATGAGGCATGGGAACGATACAAAGAATTACTAAGGAAATGCCCTCATCACGGAATCCCACACTGCATCCAACTTGAGACATTTTATAATGGTCTCAATGCTCACACGAGGATGGTAGTGGACGCTTCTGCTAACGGTGCTCTCTTTTCTAAGTCTTATAATGAAGCTTACGAAATCATCGAGAGGATCGCCAGTAACAATTATCAATGGCTGACCAATCGAGCCGCGTCAGGAAAACGAGTCGCTGGAATACATGAAGTGGACGCTCTCACTTCACTTGTATATTAGGTATCTTCAATATCCTCAATGCTTAAGAATCTTACCGCTAATGGGTCTAATAGTTTTGCAGCCCAACCACCTCACCAATTTGAGAGTATAGCCTGTGTTTATTGTGGGGAAAGACATTTGTTCGAAGAATTTCTATCAAACCCTGAATCCGTATATTACATGAGTAACCAGAACCAAAATCGAGGAAGGCAAGGAATACAATCCAACTTCTACAACCCATCATGGCGAAACCATCCGAATTTTTCCTAGAGTAACCAAAGGGCTAGAACTAGTAACAACTACGCTCAATCTAGACCGACTCACCCACCTAGTTTTTCCCAACAAGCTCAGAAACCAGCTCAAGCCTAATCATCCAATAGCTTAGAGAATTTATTGAAGGCATACATGGAAAAAAAATGATGCCACTCTAAGGAATCTGGAGAATCAAGTGGGCCAGCTGGCTACTGAACTTAGGAACCAACCACAAGTTGCTTTACCTAGTGATACAGAGAATCCAAGAAATCCAGGGAAGGAGCATTGCAAAGCATTGACATTAAGGAGCGGAAAAACAGTAGAGCCTAACACTATCGAAGCTGAAAAGGAGCCAGCTGATGCTCAAGACTCAGAGGAAGTTCAACCGAGTGCTGAAATTGCAGTTGCACAAGAACCAAAATCTGTAGAACCCGACAAGGTAATTCTAGAACCAGCTAATTCTGACCAACTAACAACTCCGTTAAATGCAGAATTGCCGCAGAAAATGAATCAACTGGTTCCAGTAAAGAAACCTCCACCACCCTACCATCAAAGACTTCAGAAGCAGAAATAGGAACTCCAATTCAAGAAATTCCTAGATGTACTCAAGCAACTTCATATCAACATCCCGTTGGTTGAAGCACTTGAACAAATACCAAATTACGTCAAGTTTATGAAGGATATCCTGTCCAAAAAAACAAAGACTTGGAGAAATTTGAGACGGTAGCTCTGACGAAGGAATGCAGCGCATATCTTCAAGACAAACTACCCCCAAAGCTGAAGGATCTTGGATGTTTTACCATACCTTGCAACATTGGAGAAACATATTGTGGTAAGGCATTATGTGACTTAGGTGCGAGTATTAACTTGATGCCTATGTCAATATTTAAGAAGTTGGGGATAGGTGAAGTTAGACCTACTACGGTTACACTTCAACTAGCAAATTGATCCTTAGCACATCCAGAAGGAAAAATCGAGGACGTATTGGTACGTGTAGACAAACTTATCTTTCCTACTGATTTTGTTATCCTAGACTTTGAAGCAGACAAAGAAGTGCCAATTATCCTACGAAGATCGTTCTTAGCAACCGGAAAGACCCTTATTGATGTGCAGAAGGGAAAGCTTACGATGCGTGTTCATGATGATCAGGTAACATTTAATGTTTTTAAGTCTATGCGGTTTCCTGACACAATTGATGATGGTTCTGCAGTATCCAATATAGAGGATTTAATAGTGGAAAAGGAGTTCAACTATGCTGAGGATTTGTTGGAACAAATTTTAACATCAGATCCTCCAAATGATGAAGAGGAGGATGAATACTTAGCTTTGTTGGAAGCTAATCACAGGGGATTTAATCCGCAATCTCGCTTTTAATCTTTGGAGTTAGAGAAAAGGGATTATGCCCAACCAAAAGCATCAATCGAGGAGTCATCTAAATTAGAACTGAAGGTACTTCCCTCACATTTGAAATATGTTTCTTTAGGTAACGTTTCTACTTTGCCTGTGATCGTTTCAGCAGAATTAACTACTGAGCAAGAAGAGAAACTCATCTTGGTGTTGAAACAATTCAAGAAGGCTATCAGATGGACCATAGCCGATATCCGCAATATTAGTCCATCTGTATGCATGCACAAGATTATCCTAGAAGATGGTGAAAATGGGACGATTGATGGACAACGAAGACTGAACCCCATTATGAAAGACGTGGTGAAAAAGGAGATTATCAAGTGGTTAGATGCGGGTATCATTTATCCCATCTCAGATAGTTCGTGGGTAAGTCCGGTCCAGTGCGTGCCAAAGAAGGGAGGTATCACAATCATCGAAAATGAGAATAACGAGTTGATACCAACTAGAACAATTACGGGATGGAGGATTTGCATCGATTACCGGAAGCTGAACAAGGCGACTAGGAAATATCACTTTCCTTTGTCGTTCTTGGACTAGATGTTGGATAGACTCGCTGGGCAAGACTATTACTGTTTTCTTGATGGATACTCGGGGTATAATCAGATTACAGTAGCACCATAAGATAAGCACAAGACAATGTTCACCTGCCCGTACGGTACATTTGCATTTAGAAGCATGCCATTTGGTTTATGTAATGCATCTGCTATATTTCAAAGATGTATGATGTCTATTTTTACTGACATGGTTGAAAAGTACTTGGAAGTTTTTATGGATGAATTTTCAGTGTTCGGAGATACTTGCGATGATTGCTTAGCCAATCTAGCTAAGGTACTAAGATGATGCGAAGAAACAAACCCAGTACTTAACTGGGAAAAGTGCCATTTCATGGTTCGAGAAGGGATTGTTCTAGGGCATTGGATAACGAGCCATGGAATTGAGGTAGATAAAGAAAAAGGTAGATGTTATCGAGAAACTCCCACCCCCAACATTTGTAAAGGATGTTAGGAGCTTCTTGGGTCACGCCGGGTTTTATCAAAGATTTATCAAGGACTTCTCCAAAATTGCTAAACCTTTATGCAAATTATTGGAGAAGGACACGACATTCAAGTTCGATGATGAATGCTTAAAGGCTTTCAAGGATTTTAAGAGTCGATTAGTTACGGCACCCATAATTGTCACACCAAACTGGGATCTACCATTTGAATTAATGTGTGACGCAAGCGATTTTGCGATAGGAGCTGTCATAGGCCAACGAAGGAACAAAGTTTTTCATCCCATCTACTATGCAAGCCAGACTCTTACAGGAGCTCAACTGACCTATACGGTAACAGAAAAAGAGTTACTTGCTACTGTATTTGCTTTTGACAAGTTTCGATCTTACCTTGTAGGTACCAAAGTAACTGTTTATATGGACCACTCGGCAATCAAGTACGTTCTTACCAAGAAAGATGCTAAGCCGAGACTAATCCGGTGGGTGCTTCTACTTCAAGTGTTCGATCTAGAAATTTAAGATTGAAAAGGAGTATAAAACCAAGTAGCAGATCACTTGTCCAGATTAGAGCCTCAAGAAGGGAATTCTTCTATTATACCAATTCAAGAAACGTTTCCAGATGAACACATACTGAAGGTAACTCATGTCCATAGTACCCCTTGGTTTGCTAATATTGCTAACTACTTAGCTTGTGGTTTGATGCCAATTGATAAGACTTATCAACAAAGGAGGAAGTTTCTTCACGATGTTAAGTACTATTTCTGGGATGAGCCAAATTTGTTTAAAGAGTGTGCAGGTCAGATGATCATGAAATGTATGGCAGAAGATGAAGTACAAAAGATTTTATATCATTGTCACTCAACTCCGAGTGGGGGGCACTTCGGAGGTACTCATACAGCGGCCAAAGTATTGCAAGCCGAATTCTTTTGGCCAACACTATTCAAGGATGCATACGCATATGTAAAGAGTTGTGACCGATGTCAAAGGGTTGGAAATATCACCAACAGAAATAAGATGCCTCGAACAAACATCATTGAGGTAGAACTGTTCGATGTATGGGGTATTGACTTTCTTGGTCCTTTCCCTCCGTCTTTTGGTCACAAGTATATATTGGTAGCTGTAGACTATGTGTCCAAATGGGTCGAGGCTGAAGCTTATCGGACAAACGATGCTAGGGTTGTAATTAAGTTCTTGTAGAAACACGTGTTCACAAGGTTTGGAACCCCAAGAGCTATCATTAGTGATGAAGGGTCCCACTTTGTGAACAAGTGGCTAAAATGGTTATTAGACAAGCACGGAGTGAAACACAAGGTTGCAACAGCTTACCATCCGCAGACAAATGGGCAAGCTGAACTGGAAAATAAGGAAATCAAAGGCATACTTGAGAAGGTTGGATGATGCTTTATGGGCTTACAGAACAGCATACAAGACACCTCTAGGGATGTCACCTTACAGGTTGGTCTTTGGGAAAGCATGTCATGTACCCTTAGAGTTAGAGAACAAGGCTTACTGGGCTCTTTGATAACTCAATTTGGATCCTAAGCTTGCTAAGGAGAAACGGATGCTCCAACTCAATGAGCTAGAGGAACTTCGGCTATTCTCCTACGAAAATGTCAAATTACTCAAGGAAAGACTTAAGAAATGGCATGACAAGCACATTCGAGTTTGAGAATTTGAAGCAAGTCAGCGAGTTTTATTATTTAATTCCAGACTAAAATTCTTTCCAGGTAAGTTAAAATCATGTTGGTCCGGTCCATTTACGATCCATCATGTCTATCCATACGGACTTATCGAGCTCCAAGGTAAAGGAGGTAATTTTCGAGTTAACGCTCAGCGCCTTAAACACTATTGGGGAGATGAGATTGAACGAAATGAAATTCGTTCATTTTATCGGATGTTTAAAAATTTCCTATGTTCTTTTTTTAATAAATGATTTAGGGTATATTTTCGGGATTAGTATGTTTAAATAAATTTTGTCTAGGAGATTGGAACTTAAGCGGGACCGCTTGTGACCCCTCCAATCTTTCTTGGGAATTGATTTTAACATAATTTTTCTAAAAATTATTCTCTAAATAGAGATTTTAATATTTTATTTTTCAAATAAAAAGGTCAATTTTGGCCCGAGTTTTAAATTGCGACTCAATTTCAAATTTTCATTAAGTCTAGGACTTAATTGAAGTATTTTTAAAATTTGGTTGCTCTTTTCGTAAATAATAAAAACTAGATGCCTCTTTTTGTAAATATTTTCAAAAGGCTTATAGAATAAATGTTTTTTAATTTAAAAAATGATAATTATTAATATATAATTATACCCATTATAATATATATTAATTATTATCAATTTTAGGATTTTATTCGATAAGTTTTTAATAAAGATAATAAGATGATAATCTTTAATATATAATTATATCTATTATAATTTATATATTAATCTTTATCAACTTAGCATAGAATTAGGATTAATTTTATTTTATCTTTGTTTAAAATAAATTAAAAAGTAATTAATAATTTAATATGCACATATCTAATTATTAATTGTTGTTATCTTTATATAGGATTAGAACTTAGAATTTTTATTAATTAAATTGTTTTAAGAATTCTACTCTAATTCCTATTTCTCCCTCTATAAATACCACCCATCTTTCCATTCATCTAACACTTAAAACCCAAAGCACCAAAACACCAAAGTGCCGAAGCCCCTAGCAACAGCAGCACCAAGCAGTCGGCCAGCACACGTCCAGCTCCATCGCACGCACATCCCGTGCACACAACGCGCGTGTTGCCTCGAGCTGCCCCAGCCTCAGCTCGCGCTAGGCCTTCACCTCGCGTGCAGTACCTGCCCTCTGCACCATCCTGTGCGCGCCCAGGTCCTACCTACTGCCGAATGCCCGTGTGCTAATTGCTTCCAGCCCTACTGCGCATCACTGCTCCCAAACGCACCACGCCCGCGTGCCCTAGTTGCTTTTGCGGCACATACCCACACCATTATCCCTAGCCAAAACCCTCCCAACCTCCTTAATTTGCTATCTTGTTATCCATTATTAATTTCTTAGTAGTTTTTTTTATTCTTATAAAAAGGTGGTGAGACCTCTTCAATTTTAAATTTTATTAAATTATTTAATTTAAAAATTATTAATAATTTTTAAATTTATGTGAAAATAATTTTTCCATCTTATGAACAGGTTAAACATGCCTCGCAAAAGAACTCGAGTTACCGTTCAAATTGATGAAACACAAAACAAGTTCCACTATGAAGAAGCCAAAGTGAGATACGAAAGTATCTTCAAAAATCAACATATGCATCTAGAAAAAGGCTTTACATTAAAGAAGAGCAACTACCGAGACTTTATGGCACGTATTCGTCAAGTTGCTGAAACCTCAATTGGGAGCTGTTTTGTGAAAAGAAACCTAGTGTGGATGAGGAGCTATTTCGTGAGTTTTATGCGAATTTAACTTCAAGCGAGATGATAGAAGTTCCAGTCCACGGAATCAAGGTACCGATAAATTCAAATGCTATTAATGAGTTCTTTGAATTACCAGATTTTGAAAACGATGAATATTCCATATTGATGAGCAATATCAAGCCTGACAATTTGCAAGAAATTCTCGAGGCACTGACAGTTCAAGGTTCTACATGGACTGTGTCAAAACAAGGAATCCACACTTGTCGAAGAGAATATTTGACTCCACTCGCAAAGGTATGGTTTTACTTCATCTGATTCAGCCTTATGCCTAGCTCACATGGGACTACAATCTCATTAGAGCGAATGGTCTTATTGTACTCAATCCTAACTGGTAAGACCATTGATGTGGGGAAGATCATCTTGAGGGAGATACGGAATTGTGCCATTAAACGCTTTGGCCCTGGTCATTTCCCCTTTACAATAACAATTCTATGCTTGAAAGCTGAAATTCTTGCAAATGTAAGGAAAACAGGGTATAGCCAAGGCACAATCACAGATTGGGACCTTTACCGAGTAGCTGGAGACTCAGTCCTACAGCAACGAATTGAAGTAAGTGAGGAACCGGAAGACCCTAATGAAGAAGAAGATCCCACGATGAAATCATTCGAAGACCCTGAAAAAGTAGAATCAGTGGAGCCAGAAGCTGAACCTGATGTTGAAACTTCAATGTTTAGAGCTCAACCGCCTAGCCCAGACCTTCGAGATGAGCTGTCAAAATTGTAAGACTTAATGCAACATATGCAATGGCAGCAACAAGCCTACTAGAGATACTAAAAAATAAGGGATGACTCGATGAGAAGTGTTTTTAAGAAAATATACAATGACCCGTTTATTTTTGTGCCTGAGTTTCCAGATTTTATATTTGAACCATGGAGTCCATTATCAAAAAAGGAGCGAAGCGATTCATGCAAAGGCAATAATGATGGAGCAAAAGATGAGTCAAATTCGGAAGGGTCTGCAAATAAATAAAGGGGGGATCTTGACTTTATTTTATTTCTATTCTTAGGCCATTTTAGGATTAAGTTTAATTAGGAATCTTTTATTTATTTATTTATTTATTTTTTTGCATAATACAACAAGAGAAGGAAATCACTAATAAAATGTAAGCAAGTCACAAAGTATAAAGTGTGGCAATAGATATATACATGTCTAGGATTGGATTTAGAAAGGGCTTGGTACTTAAGCAGTCAAATTGACTCACCTCCTCTTTTCTAAATCTTACCTGGTGTATAGTATCTGTTCACTTTAAACAATGAGGACATTGTTCATTTTAAGTTGAGGGGACCGAAAATTTGAATTATTTCCACTCAGAATAAAATTCTTCTTTTAAATTACGATTAGGATATTTTGTTCAAAAATTTGATTTTTGTTAAGTATGCTCAATTTGAGTATGAATAAAGTTCTATTATTTTAATAAATTCTTATGTTAGTTTAATAATGACATGAATGTATTTTTAATAAAGCATGTGAATCCGTACTATAAATTTTTTAGTTCTTTACGAAAGTTAGGTATGCATGAAAGTTTAAGTCTTTAGAATTGACTTAGTAGTTTCTTGAGACGAAATCCTAGGGAGCATGGAACGTTGGAAATGATTTAGGCAAATATTGTTTGGACCGTTTGAGCCTTTCAAGCCTACCATTGTAAAATTTTAACCTTTGAAACCCAACTTTGAGACTATATGGCCTAATTTTATTTTGACCCTTACAATAATTAGCCATTACTTTTCGCTTAATGATCTTAAAATTGTCCCAAACACTAGACTCTGTAATATTCAAGATGTACTTTGAAAATAAGTTTGGGCGAGTTGAAAAGAAGTATCAATTGCTCGAGAATTGCAGTACACAAAGTAAGTGCTCGTGAAAAAAAAGAGAGAGAGAGCACATGTATTTGAAAGAGATCTACAAAAGAGCATATAAAAGTCAAGTTGGTGTATCGAAGGTAAAAACTCCGAAGGTTCGATTGAGGCTGAGTCTAGGGTTTTTAAACCAAATTTATCCATCCTTCACCTACCCCTAGCCTAGCCACATTACAATCTTGATAAAGACCTATTAACTCAAAGTCCTCATGCTGTCTACATTAGTGGAGAGAAATTGCTACGATCAACATATGAAGACATAAGTTAAGCTTAATGATTGCAACTTAGTCTTGAATAAAGGAATAAAAATCAAATTGGTAAGGGTTAACATGTCTTATTACAAAAGCAATTAGTCTAAATTTTGCTATTATAATAAGTTGTTGAATTTAATTTGAACAATATGTATACTTAAGTTAGCATAATCATCAGATTTCTTGTTTTTGAGCATAAGTATTTTCTATCCATCATTTTGAGAAAAAAATTGTTCTAAAGAAAATTTTCAAAGATGTTTCCGAGAAATTCTTTTCAAAATTTGTGCATTACTCGGGACAAGCAATGAATTAAGTTTAGGGGTGTGGAAACACAAAAATTTATATACTTTTTCATACCCAATTTTTCTTAAATTCATGCAAATTCGGTTAAATTCTTGTCGAAAAATAATTAAATATTATAAAATAATTAAGTCATGTTAAAAATATGAACATGGTGAATTTATCATCTTTAATACCCATGATTTGATATTGTCTATGTCACTGTTTCATTCAATTTATGCTTATTTTAAATATATGCATGCAAGCCCTAGACATAGTTGATTGCATGTTGTGTTCTTAGATGTATTCTTAATTCTGAAAAGGTTAAATACACTAGATCTTGAATCGTTTGATGCAAGCAAATACTAGACAAAATATTTGTAGCACTCTAGAGATAGATGTTGTGAGTTGTACAGAGAATAATGTTCATTGTAGTTATTAATCTAGAGTTCTGTAGACATATAGTAACTTAGATTTCTAGCTTAAGATCTAGCTATTGAAAGAGGCAGGTTACAATAGTGACTCTTTAAGCAGTTTCCATGGCATTATTTTGATATGAAAATTTCACCTGAATAATTCTAGCCCAATTCATTCAACAACAGAAATACTCTTGCTTTTCTCTGTAATTTTCCATAACATTTTTTTTCATATCAATTCTTTGTTTTTAGATTTTGATTTCATCAATTCATTATACAAACATCTCATTCAACTTGAGAGTATTTTATGCTATTCAATATAGTCAATAGGATTATAATAACTTACTCAATTTAATTCCAATCCCAATGGAGACGATACTTACTTACCACTTTATTACTTGAATAACGTGTACAATTGCACAATTACATTAGTTATTTACATGCAATAGCATACATAGCCCATCATCCACTTAGGATTACGATATGTCACACTATGATTGTCAGAAGTGAATAAATACATAAACAGATTTAGGATTTATAGTACTTAGGTCCTATCCGATATACTGTTAATCCAACTAGTACATCTATATCTCTATGTTTTAGGCGTCATCTGCTCCGATGCCCAAGACAATGCATGTCCCCAATTAAACTTGATAGATGAAAAATTAGTCTTTCAATCAATTTGCTCATTCTAATTATACTAAAGAAATATAACACCCCAGACCCGGCCTAGACATTATGGCTGAACCTGGTGATGTCACATGGAATGGGTTTTGAAATCGTACTTGTTGAATTGAAAACATCCCGATTAAGTAACTTTTATTTAATTGGAAATAACCGCGCACAAGATGTTTTGTTTCAATACCTATCTTTTTAAGCGGAAGCTTTTGAAAACAATTAATTTTAGGAAAAACCATTTTTATTTTCGAAAACCTTAGATTGTAGAAACCAGTGTTTTGATGAGTTGCAATTTAAATAATCATAAAATCGTATAAAGTCCTGAATTAAAACCAAACAGTCCAAGTCCAGAATTACATCAAAAACCCCAAATAAGCAATAAAACTGGAAGTAAATGGAAAATCAGTAAAAAATTTTATGTGTGGCCACCATCGAGTTCTTTGCTAAACTGATCCGTCAAGACTGGAGATTACCTATACAGATAAAACAAAAAAGGGTGAGTTTTGCAACTCAGTGTATAATCCCCACAGATATCAAACATACAGAATACTCATCAAAAGTAAAAAATAAGCAGTTTGGGGCCGAAGCGCATTACAGAATCAGTTCGAGCCTTAGCCCATCAAATACCTTATGCAGACAGAATATCAGAATCCTACCCACCAGCCTCTACACACCATTTCTGTCCAACCCTATACACCATGTAGGGATAAAATCGGCCCACCCATCCCTACACACCATGCTGTACCGAAATGCGACACATTAACAGATAATTGTAGCTGAGCTACCAGATATAAGGCTTAAGAGCCTTTCGGAATACTTCCTCCATATAACATCATCCCACCTCGATGCAATGTAGCATACAATACATGACATGCAAATATGCAATTAACAGATCATACATACAAGTCAGTGTACATGTTAAGGCACATACAAACATAGTCAGATCACGTAATCAGAGGTCAAGTAACTCTTACCGACCCTACAATAGGTCCCAGTCGACTTGGGTGACCCGAGTAACCTTTTAGAATATTTCAGAAAAATGGGCTCGCACGCCCATGTGGCTTGCCCATGTAGACCCAAACGTCAGTGTGACCCACACGGCCTAAATTGGCCTTGGCCGTATGGATCACACAGCCTAGTCCAGAATCCCACATGCCTGTGTGGTTCATCTGTCTAGGCCCATACGCCCGTGTGGCCCACACGGCCTAATCTGTTGAGCTCGAGTCTCGCACACGGCCTTACCGGGCATCATACAACCTTGTTATGCCCCCGTGTCTTGCGCGCACGGCCTGGCTCATCGGCCACAAGCCCGTGTACTACCATACAGCCTACCACACAGGCGACGACACACACGTGTGGCATCGATAGAAACGTTTTTTTGACATTCATCATTTCTAATTTTCTATGTTTTCGGGTACACACCTCGTTTCGATTCGCTGCGAAAAGTGCCCCGAGTCTTTAAAAACCTATATTTGACAAAAATATCCCTTAATTAATCACTTGATTCGTCAATCAAACCAGATATCTCCAACATAACACTCGAGAACTAAACCAATGGTGATTTGAAAACTTACCGCGACGAATCTGATAACCAGTCGTCTCCACACAGTGGAATATCTGCTTAAAACTTTTGAACAGAACCTACACAAGAGTAAAACAAACCCTCATGTTAACCGCTTAATCAAACCAATGACAAAACTAAGGAAAATATCACTTATCAAGCAAGGAGAAATGATCGCTGTAGAATGAAATCGGATTGATTAAAGGAATAATCAAGAAGGAGAAACAAAAGCAAAATGACAGTAAGTTGGAAAGAGAGGGACGGCAGAGAGAAAAAAAAAGTTGAGCTGGAGAGAAATTTTAGAAAACCTATCAGATTTTCCCCAACTCCCCACTATCCCCTAATTTTCTCCCCACATCCACAGAGTTTTGGCTAAACCGAAACTCCTTCAGTTCACAGAGTAAAAATATATGCGCATGCACACGCAAAGGTTCGAAAATAATACCTCCAACTCATTAACACTCCATTTAACCACTAGACCAACAGACCCATTCTGAAAGGAAATTACAAATAACTTAATATAAGCCTGCTGAATAGAAGTTAAGGCTTAATTCAAGAAAAAGCCAAAATTTTCCAAATACAAAGTTTGAACTTGGGACCTCTCACACACATCCAGAACACTTAACCATTGAAATAGATACAGATTTGTGTCAATTATTTACAGAAACAAATTTATCAAATTTTAGGGCGTCACAACTCTACCCCTTAAAATAAAATTTCGGCCTCGAAATTTTACCTGATCAGAAAAGGTGAGGATACTACTAATACATCGAATCCTCTAGCTCCCAAGTGGCCTCCTCAGTGCTATGATTCTGCCACAGCACTTTCACTAAGGGGATAGACTTCCTTAGCAGAACCTTAACATCGTGATCTACAATCTGAACCGGTTCCTCCTCAAATATTAGATCTGGCCTAACCTCAATTTCCTCCACAGGAACAATATGTGTTTGATCAGAGAGATAGCATCGCAACATTGAGACATGGAACAAGTCATGAATGCTATCTAACTCTGGAGGTAGCTCCAACTGATAAGCGACTGGTCCCACTTGTTTCAGAATTTGGTACGGCCCAATAAACCTAGGGCTCAATTTTCCCTTGCGATCGAACTTCAGAACCTTCTTTCATAGCGAGACCTTCAGAAACACAAAGTCCCCCACAGAATACTCTATCTCTCGACGCTTCAGATCTGCATAGGACTTCTACCTATCAGAAGCCGCTTTCAATCAATCTCAAATCAAACGGACCTTATCTTTAGCCTCAGAAACCAACTCTGGATCCAGAATACATCACTCCCCCAACTCAGTCCAGCACAAGGGAGTGCGACACTTACGATAATATAAGGCACCGTAAGGTGCCATCTGTATACTAGACTGGTAGCTATTATTGTAGGTGAACTTTGCTAATGGCAAGTACTCCTCCCAACTACCTCAAAAATCGATAACACAACTCCTCAACATGTCCTCCAGTATTTGAATCACCCTCTCCAACTAACCATCTGTCTGAGGGTGGAAAGCAGTACTAAAGTTTAACCTCGAACCTAGAGCCTCATGAAGCTTCTTCCAGAACCGAAACGAGGATCCCTATCAGAGATGATCGAGACAGGTACCCTATGTAGCCTCACTATTTCAGAAATATAGAGTTTAGCCAACTTTTGCAGAGAAAAGTTCGCCCTGACCTGAATAAAGTGAGTAGACTTGGTCAATCCAATCAATGATGATCCAAACAGAATCCTTCTTAGTGGGTGTTAGAGGCAACCCACTAACAAAGTTCATCGTTATTCGCTCATATTTCCACAACAGGGTCTTAACCAGCTGCAGCAAGTCCGAAGGTAACTGGTGCTCAGCCTTAACCTGCTGGCAAGTCAAATAATGAGCAATGAAGTAAGTAACCTCATGCTTCAACCTTAGCCACCAATATAACTCTCGGAGATCTCGGTACATCTTGTTCCCACTGGGATGCATAGCATAAGGGCTACTATGCGCTTCCCTCAGAATCGACTGTCCCAAGTTCTCATCATTCGGTACAAAAATTCAACCACGGAAACACAATACATCGTCATTGTTAATCCCAAAATTAGTAGTAGCACCACTCTCAACCTGACGAAAATGCAACTCAAGAGACTTATCCCCCATCTGTTTACCTTTGATCTAATCAATCCATGTTAGTTTTACCTGAAGTTTTACCAACAGAATCCATGTCGATTTTACCTGAAGTTTTTTCAACAGACTCCTATCGTTGAGCAAACTGAGTCGAGCGAACATCGCTCTAAGATTGGTCATAGCCCTACGGCTTAACGTATCGGCCACCACACTGGTTTTACCAGGATGGTACTTGATGGTGTAGTCGTAATCCTTAAGCGGTTCAACCCACCTACATTACCTAATGTTCAAGTCTTTCTGGGTGAGGAGATATTTGAGACTTTTTTGATCAGTGTAGATAATACACTTCTCACCATATAGATAGTGCCTCCAGATTTTCAGAGCGAAGACTACCGTTGCCAACTCTAAATCATGCATCGAATAATTAGCCTCATGAGCCTTGAGCTGTCAAGATGCATAATCAACCACCTTTCTATCTTGCATCAGAACATAACCCAGAACCACATGCGATGCATCACTGTATACCATGAAGTCTTTACAGGGCTCAAGCTGTATCAAAATAGGAGCCTGAGTCAGAACAGTCTTAAGCTTACCAAAACTCTCCTGTTGTGCATCAGTCCAAATGAAAGGAACTCCCTTACGCAGTAGCTTAGTCAATGGAGCTGTGATCAAGGGAAACTCATCTACGAAGCGTCGACAATAACCTGCCAACCCCAGAAAGCTGCGAATCTCAAACACATTATTTGGTCATTTCCAATCCAATACCGCCTTAATCTTACAAGGATCAACCCTTATCCCCTCAGCAGAAACCACATGTCCGAAAAATGTTACTTCTCAGAGCTAGAACTCACACTTCTTGAACTTCACATACAGCTATTTCTCACTCAGAATCTGTAATATCACTATCAGATGCTCATCATGCTCATCCATCAGACTTAGAATATGCCAAAATATCATCGATGAACACTACCACAAACTGATCCAGATAGGGTTAGAACACTCGGTTCATTAAGTCCATAAATGCCACTGGTGCATTAGTCAACCGAAAGGGCATCACTAAGAACTCGTAATTACCATAACGAGTTCTATATGTCGTCTTATGCACATCAACTTCCTTGACTCTCAACTGATGGTAACCCGAATGCAAATTAATTTTAGAAAACACAGAAGCCTCTCTAAACTGATCGAATGAGTCATCTATCCTCAGAAGGGGGTACTTGTTCTTAATCGTTAACTTGTTCAGCTGTCGATAATCGATGCACATCCTCATCGTCCCATCTTTCTTCTTTACAAATAGAGCAGGTGCTCCCTACGGAGACACACTGGGACGAATAAACCTATGGTCTAACAGCTTCTGAATCTGAGCCTTAGGTTCAGTCAGCTTTTTTGGTGCCATTCGGTAAGGGGTGATAGACACCGGAGCTGTGCCAGAAATCAACTCAATCCCAAACTCTACCTCTCGGTTCGGAGCCAACCTCGGTAGCTCCTCAGGAAACACATCTGGAAAATAAATGCCTTACATCCCTTACAAACCAACTTTTCGGCCACCAAATCTGAGATCACATTAGTCACATAGTTACGAAGTTCCCCAATCATGACTACCTCCTTATCCTCCTCGGTTCTCAATACAACCCTTTTCATTGCACAATTTAGACTCACCTGATGCTTAACCAGCTAGTTCATTCCCAAAATCAGATCGAACTCCTTAAATAGAAGCTCCACTAGATCAGCCAGAAATACTATCCTTTGGACCTCTAACAGAACATCTCTAAATAGTTTACTTACCTGGATAGACTGCCCCAACGGATTCACTACAATTACCTCACTAGAAATACTCTCAATCGAAATCCTCAAGGTTTTGGACAGAGTACTAGCTACGTATGAGTGTGTAGAGTCTATGTCTATCAATGCTGAATAAGGTACATCAAATACTAAAAATGTACCCATAATGATGTTCTGAGCATCTCTGTCCTCACGACAACGTGCAGCATAGACCAAAGCAGGCTGCATTACCTCAGTCGAACCAGTACCTCTGCCCGATGCTCTCTGTCCTCGACCCATGCCATTACCACCCTTGGCCTGACCACAGCCCTTAGGTGGCTGTTGAACTACCCTCTACGGTTGTGCATTTCCAGAACCCAGAGCTTGTACCTGATCAGTTCTCAATGGACAATCTCAAACATGATGCTCAATTAACCCACATCTCAAACATGCCCCAATAGTCCTCCAACACTCGCTCGAATGGCGTTTACCACAGTGCCCACACAATGCCACCCCAGTATGTGTAAAGGAGATCCAACTCTCACTAGCCCATCAGATCCAGCCTTTTTCTTAGGCGTCATAGTAGAACTCGAGGGCTTCGAATCCCTCTTATTCTTACCCCTTTCGCAATCCCTATTCTAGCGCTCCGCGCGCTTAACATCCTCAATAATCTTGGCTTTCTCGACTAGAACTGTAACACCCCTTACCCGTACCCGAGGCCAGGATAAGGTACGAGGCGTTACCGGACAAACATACAAACATTAAACTAAAATACAGGCCGTAACGTTCATTCACTTACACATAGTGCCTTATTTGAGTCTACGAAGCCCAAAACATACTTTAGAAAGGGTTCAGGACTAAACCGAGAACTTACAAAAATCTTGGAAATTTCATGCTTTAAGGCTCCACATGCCCTTGTCCCAAAGTCAGGTTCCATACACGGCTGAGACACATGGTCGTGTCTCTGCCTGTGTGGAATATACCTAGGCTATTTTCCAAGCTTTGGTCAACCTTAATCTCTTACACACTTACACAAAATCAAAAGCATATAACATGGTATTCATTTAATGATTAAATATTCTCAATTAAACCATAAACATAGCATTTGTATGTCATCATACATGTGTCTCTCATACTCATTTTACCTTGTTTATTATAGTACCACTTATACATTTATACCAAGATTATCATCTTACCAAATATCTTCAGCTTAATCATCAAGCATTCATATTTAAAACTAGATGATATCTTTATAAAATACCATAATTCAGATGCACAAAATAACATGTTTGCCTGAAACATTTCAATTCAACTCCATACCCAACAAGCATTACAGACTAGTCATATATATATACATGTCATGATACATATCATTCTCTTTCTGTTTTCTTATAAACACATATCATTTATTTCATTATATCAATATTTCATATACCATAGTTTCCATGTATTCCACATATATTTAATTTCCTCCTCCTCCTCTCCATTCCATATCCTTAATGTATATAGCATTCTTGCAAGTACGATTTCACAATTTACTAATAAATGCTCACATCAAACTGTCCACACGAGTCATAGTCACTTACTTATTTATAATTCGAGCTACAGAGCTCTAAATTAAGATCCGTAAATTTCCTCTGAAACTAGACTCACATATCTTTCCACCATAAAATTTTCATAATTTTTGGTTTATCCAATTAGTACAGTTTATTCATTAAAATTTCCCTATTTCACTTTCTGACAGTTCTAACCTCTTTCCACTAAAAATTAATTATCTCACAGTACAGAACTCGGATAATGTTCTTGTTGATTTATCTTGAAAATAGACTCATTAGGGATTTTAAAAATATAAGTTTAAGCCTCTAATTATTTTTATCCAAATTTTTGTGATTTTCCAAAGTCAGAACAGGGGATCACGTAATCATTCTGAACCAGTCTCACAAAAACATAAATATCTCAAAATATAGAACTCCTTTTCTTTCTCTGTTTCTTTTATATGAAAATAGACTCATTATCTTCAATTTCATATCTCATTCAGTCTTTGATTCAATTTCTACTATTTTTGGTGATTTTTCAAATTCACATCACTGCTACTGTCCAAAACAGTTTTATTGCTAATTCACTCTTTCACACTTTCTTTGTATTAACCTCATTTTAACATACATATCACAAATCATTTTCACCACATTTCATACATCACAAGTATAGGCCCATGATCACTAGGTCACCATAAAATCATCCTCATGTATAACTTACTTGTTTATAACCTTACCACATCCTGGTCACTTAATAAACACATCATTCACATAACCAAGTTCCTGCACTTATTCATCACAAAACTCACAAAGCAATACATAGAGAGTCTCCCGTTGAACACTTCGGATCAATCCTCGATACTTGGTGGTTTCAGAACATAACTCCAACCATCATATAGTTCGCTCTCTTATACACATGGTGAACACTTAGTACCACCCATGTGACCTAGCCAATTTATCTCGTAGCTCTCTTGTCTACATGGTGTCCATCACTTGGAACCACGCATGCGACCTAGCTACATATATCTCGTAGCTCTCTTGTCTACATGGTGTACACATAGTATCACCCATGCGACCTAGCTACATCATAATGTCTTGTAGCTCTCTTGTACACATGATGTGCACTCAGCACCATACATGTGACCTAGCTACATACTATCTGTATCATCCAATCTTTCCGAAGGTTCAATCGGGATTTCTCTCTCTTTTCCAACAATTTCACCAATCAAGTAATTATCCACAAACATATTTCCAATATTATTATAAAATATCATAATACAAGTAATATTGATGTATTACTTACATATAAACTTACGTCTCATTTAATATCAAGGCAATAACATTAAATTACACATTGCCTTATTAAAAATCATATGAACTTACAATTTCTCATAATATCCATAATCATAGAAATCACATTTATGTATGATAATTCAATGCACTTCATGTACCATAGACATATTTTTAAATCAATTCATAAAATTGGCACCATAATCATTTAATTTAACATAATTCAATTAATTCACTAAATTAAACTTTCAAATATAAATTACAGCATTATTGTTGTATTATTATCATACCAACTTACATACTTTCAACACCTCGGAAATCATAATAAATATATCAATTTTACATTGAAACATGCATAAATTAATGCTTATTATACATATGAACTTACCTCGATACTAAAACGGCCATTTTACCAACTTTCCCAATTTTTGATTTTTCTCTCATTCTAGGTTCAAATCTTGTTTTCCAGGATCTAAACATCATATTTTACTTATTTAATTAATGTACTATTCAAAACAGTCCTTAACTCAAACTTTGGAAGAATTATAATTTTGCCCCTAAACTTTTGCATATTTACACTTTTGCCCCTACGGTCAGGAATTAGACTTCATCCCTTATTCTTATGTTTTATGACATGCTGATCACTTTTCCCTTCTATGGCAACATCAAATTCTCACTCTAACATATACTTATGACTATTAGGTATTTTTACCGATTAAGCCCTTTTACTCGTTTTCACTCAAAACCGAGTAGCACAAGTTGTCTAACATAAGTTAAAACCTCATATTCTATCATAAAATAGAAAAATAAACACATTTCTCCTATGGGTATTTTTCCAAATATGAACCCTAGCTTAAATTATTGCTAGAATAAGCTTAATCAAATTATCAGGATTCCAAAAACGTAAAGAACTTGAAAAACGGGGTTAGAACGGACTTACTATTGAGCTTGGAAAGCTTGAAAACCCTAGCCATGGCTTCCCCCATGCTAATTTCAGCCTCCATGAAAACGATGAGTCAATTTTGGCTTTATTTTCCCTTTTTATTTCTTTTAATTACCAAATGACCAAAATGCCCTTCCTTACTAAACTTTCAAAAATTCCATCCATGTCCAATTTTTGTCCATCACTTAGAAATTGGTCAAATTTCTATTTAAGACCTCCTAATTAATATTTCAAAGCAATTTCATACTAGACACTTCTAGAATGCAAGTTTTGCAACTTATTCAATTAGTCCCTAGCTTCAAATTGAGCACTTTATGCATAGAAATTCTTCACGAAATTTTCACACAATCATGCAATCATATCATAGACCTCAAAATAATCATAAAATAATTATTTCTATCTCATATTTTGTGGTCCCGAAACCTCTGTTCCAACTAGACCCAATTTTAGGCTATTACAATAACAGAAAACTCACGCTCCTTCTGTGGAGCTATTAGCACCCCCAAGTTATACCTAAGGCTGTCCTCAAAGCAGACACATCTCTTGTACTCAGTTGCCACCATGCCTCGCGTATAATTGCTCAATCTCAAGAACTCAGCCTCATACTCGGCTATTGAGTAGTCTCCCTAAGTAAGATTAAGAAACTCACGCCTCCAAGCATTAATGTAGTTGGCCCCCACATATTTACTCTAGAACGTAGTCTTAAAATAGTCCCAAGCCAATCGGTCAGGCTGAGTGCCCTCCTTAACCATCAGCCATCATTGATACGCTTCGTCACGAAGTAGAGAACAGCCCCTTTCAATTTCTGCTCGGGGGTAAAGTCCAGATCGTCCATTATTCTTCCCATGGCCTCCATCCAGTATTCGACCATGCTAAGGGCGACTCCAGTGACTCCCCAAAATAGCTCAGCCCCATTGGACTGGAGTCGTTTCGTAACCGACCCTTGGCCCCTGGATCTAGTATTAGGCCTTAGCGACCCTCTCTAAAATCCTGAGCATAGCCTGCAACAAAGCATCGTCCCTAGCCATGCGATCACGAGACCCAGTCTCAGCAGCAGGCGACACTGGCATCTCACTCTTGTCCAAATTCGGTATATTATCCATGGAAGAGGACTCAGCTCGAACCCCTCTACAGCCTCTACCTCGGCCTCTAGTACCCCGTCTACGAGTACCACGTGTGCTCATCGTAAGTTTTAGAATTTATCTATATTAACAGTTTTATGCATTAGTTAACATTTTTGATATTTTATTAGCAGATATTTTATGCAGAATAGTATCAAAAGTTCAGAGTTTGTTATCGAGAGTAAAAGTTTCACTACATTTTTCAGTTTACGATTCCTAGAGTGTCTTCAGTGCAATATACTAACTAAAGTAGTTTCAGTATATCCTAATCATACTTTTAGACAATTTAGAAACCTTACAGAATCGGCGTCGGAGACTCGGTGTACCACATACTTATTCCAAAAATATCTCAAATCATTTACAAATAAAAAAACAATCTTTAAAACTCAAATTCACAGTTGAGTTTTGCAACCAGCTCTGATACCACTAAATGTAACACCCCAAACCCGACCTAAACTTTATAGCTGAACCTGGCGATGTCACATGGAATAGGTTTTGAAATCATACCCGTTAAATTGAAACCATCTCGATTAAGTAACTTTTATTTAATTGGAAAGAACCGCGCACAAGATGTTTTGTTTTAGAACTTATCTTTTTAAACGGAAGCTTTTGAAAACAATTAATTTTAGGAAAAGCTATTTTTATTTTCGAAAACCTTAGATTGTAAAAACCCATGTTTTGATGAGTTGCAGTTTAAATAATCATAAAACCATATAAAGTCCCGAATTAAAACCAAACAGTCCAAGTCCAGAATTACATCAAAAACCCCAAATAAGCAGTAAAACTGGAAGTAAATGGAAAATCAGTCTAAAATTTTACATGTGGCCACCATCGAGTCCTCTGCTACACCAATCCGTCAAGATTGGGGATTACTTATACAGATAAAACAGAAAAGCGTGAGTTTCGCAACTCAGTGTGTAATCTCCACAAATATCAAACATACAGAATACTCATAAGAAGTAAAAAATAAGCAGTTTGGGGCCGGAGCCCATTACAGAATCAGTTCATGCCTTAGCCTATCAGATACAGAATACAGACAGAATATCAGAATCCTACCCACCAGCCTCTACGCACCATCTTCGTCCAACCCTACACACTGTGTGGGGATAAAATCAACCCACCCATCCCTACACACCATGTTATACCAAAATGCAGCACATTAATAGATAATTGCAGCTTAGCTGCTAGATATCAGGCTTAAGAGCCTTTCGAAACAGTTCTTCCAAATAACATCATCCCACCCCGATGCAATACAGCATACAATACATGACATGCAAATATGCAATTAACAGTTCATACATACAAGTTGGTGTACATGCTAAGGCACATATAAACATAGTCAGATCACGCAATCAGGGGTCAAGTAACTCTTACTGACCCTACAATAGGTCCCAGTCGACTTGGGCAACCTGAGTAACCTTTTAGAATATTTCAGAAAAATGGGCTCACACGCCCATGTGGCTTGCCTGTGTGGACCCACACGGCCCAAATTTGCCTTGCCCAAAATTCCACACAGTTGTGTGGTTCACCCGTATGGGCCCACACGCCCGTGTAGCCCACATAGCCCAATCTACCAAGCCTGAGTCTCGCACACCGCCTCAGCGGCCATCACACGATCGTGTCATGCGCCTGTGTCTTGCGCATACGGCCTGCTCGTCGATCACATGCCCGTGTACTGCCACACGACCTACTACACCTTTTTTGGCTTTTGGCATTTCTCATTTTCTATGTTTTTGGGTACACACCTGGTTTCGATTCACTGCGAAAAGTACTCCGAGTCTTCAAAAACCTATATTTGACCAAAATATTCATTAATTAATCACTTGATTCGTCAATCAAACCAAATATCTCCAACATAGCACTTGATAACTAAACCAATGGCAATTTGAAAACTTACTGTGACAGATTCGATAACCAGTCGTCTCCACACACTAGAATATCCACTTAAAACCTTTGAACTGCACCTACACAAGAGTAAAACAAACCCTCATGTTAACCGCTTAATCAAACCAATGACAAAACTAAGGAAAATACCACTTACTGAGCAAGGGGAAATGACCGCAGAAGAACAAAATCAAATTGATTAAAGGAATAATCAAAAAGGAGAAACAAAAGCGAAACGACAACAAGTGGGAAAGAGAGGGACGGCAGAGAGAAAAAAAACGTTGATCTGGAAAGAAATTTTAGAAAACCTATCAGATTTTCCCCAACTCCCCACTATCCCCTATTTTTCTCCCCTCATCTATAGAGTTTCGGCTAAACCGAAACTCCTTCAGTTCACAGAGTAAAAATATATGCGCATGCACACGCAAAGGTTCAAACACAAAACCTCCAGCTCATTAACACTCCACTTAACCACCAGACCAGCAAGCCCATTCTGAAAGGAAATTACAAATAACTTGCTGCTGACTAGAAGTTAAGGCTTAATTCAGGAAAAAGCCAAAATTTGCCAAATGTAAGGCTTGAACTTGGGACCTCACACACACACCCAGAACACTTAACCATTGAAGCAGATACAAATTTGTGTCAATTATTTATGGAAACAAATTTATCAAATTTTGGGGCATCACAAGACATGTTTAGGTTTGTCTACTAATATAAGTTGTCTTTATGTATTATGTTTGGACCACATAATACTGCTTAGTATTAGTTAAATTTTAGACAACCAGTGAACTAATATTGGATTTCATTTTGTTTTGCATGCAAAAACAATTGAGTACAATATACAAAAATTATTAATATAATTCATGAATAACTTTATTAACCAATATGTTCGAAAAAATTATAAGTGTATATAGACAAAAATACTACACTTAGGGCAGGAGATCCAAATACATACATGTCACTCTATGTCCTTATATTGAATATATACATTATATTTCATACTTTAATGATGATGAGATGTGATTTGTCTTTAAATTGAACTCTTTCCACCTCAGCACTATCTGTACACTACTCGTTAGAAATAATAAATTAAGCTTCTTCGAAGCTTAGTAAGTACTTACATAAGTTCTGGTTTTATTTAATTAATTTAATATACATTACATTAAAATCAATAAATAATTATTTAACTTCATTTAATTAAATAATTTCACTAATGATATCATTTTTTATTTTGTATAACACGTTTAATTGTAACAATGTACTTACCACATATTTCACTTACCATTTCAAATTAGTTAGCCCTTAATCTCTCTTTAATACTTATTTGTTATCACTTGCCCAAATTCCAATTGATTCAATATCCTTTAGTAAATGATGGAGACTTGAGAGGGATACTCAGAATTCACTTGATATCATCACTCCACTAGCACAAATGTGCTTTACTGCACCGAAATGTCACTTTCACTAGCACTGAAATGTTTATCACTAGTGCGCTGAGGTTATTCCTATGGAATGCTAATTACATCCTACTAGTTCTACCTTGTTCATTAGGGCCTCACATTACTTTATATTCTTTCAGATTGTTTCCTTTAATTTTTATAACATTTTAAAATTTAAAATTTAGATATACACTTTCAAATATCATTTATAGTTATATCACTTAATCTTATATACATAATTATCCTCATTTATCACTTAGTTCCTTAACTTAATATTTAATTCTCTAGCTTCACATATCACATCATTTTCACTGTTTTGTTTACTTAAGTATAAACTTGCACCACTATACACTTTATAAGTTATTCATTTAATCCATACTTAAACTGAATCTTAATTATCACTTAATGTCACTTGCTATATTTATTTCACTAAATTTCTTTACTCATGAGTTAATTCACTAAATTTGATAATGTGCTTAATCAACATATTTTTAATGTTTTTTTCTAATAAAATTTGGACATGGATGCTACTATTTGATACTTTGTTAACTATTTTCTATATAGGTATGGTGCATGTTTGAAGTGTTAAAGTACAGGCTAAAAATGTAAATTTACCATGAGATCTCGAAGTTGATGCTCAAGACTTATAAATTTTAGAATTATTTTAATATTTTAATATTTTTATTTGGAAACATGTCTCTTTGAGAGATCAAGTAAGATTTATTTAGATTAGATTTATCTTAAACAACAAGAAAAGACTCCTTATATTTTTAAATTGTCCTATTTTTAGGACTTATATTTATTTAGGTTGTTATTATAATATTTATATTATGTATACAGATTCAACCTAGGTGGAAGGGGGCACACATTAGCCAACAAAAAAACATTGTTGTCACTTTTATTTTATCTTATTTCCATAAAGTTTCTATTTTAAATATTTTTTCTTGTTCTTCAAGTGGTTGAAGTCGTCAAGGGATATAATAATCGAGTTTGAATGACCTATGCGATTGAGGCCATTGATTCAAGATGAGTCCTTCTAGTTCACAAGGCTACTGAGGAGTTAAATTGTGAAAGTTGATTTTATGGTTGTTCATTTGGTTAAGTTGACTATTGAGTGGTTATTATAGTTAATTTATGTTGGATTTAGTGCCCCAAGTGTAGTATATTCGTCTTTGTACACTAGTATTTTTTGAGAAAATTGATTTAATAAAATATCAATTAATTACATTAATATTTATTGTATATAGTCCTTAACGGTTTTTGCACGCAAGGCAAAATAAAAGAAAATATTGGCTCACTGATTATCTAATATTTAACTAATACTAAGTGGTATTATATGGTCAGACCGTATTACAGAAAGAAAACTTGTATTAGTAGATAATATAAACATATCCTTAATCTAATTGGAAATGAGCAAACCAATTGAAAGATCAATATGTCATTTATCAAGTCCAATTGGGGAGAAAATTTGTCTTGAGCATTGGAGCAAATGACTCCCAAAAGATAGACACATGGATGTGAATGACTGGAATGAGAGTACATCAAATAAAACCCAAGTAGATTAAATCCTAGATCCATTTTTAGATTTATTCACTTATGATGTTCATAGTGTGGCATACCTTAATACTGAGTGATTAATGGACTATGTATGAGTTACTCGTATACTTTGATGTAAGTAAAAGCTTGAATTCAAGTAGATAAAGAACCAAAAGTCAATACATTGGGCATACAACTTCTGTAATATGTAATACCATTCATAATAGTAGAATTCATCCAAATAAAGGGTAAATAATATCCTCTCATCAGCATTACATGGTAGATGAAGATTAAATATGTTCATGAGTCATTTCTCATTGTGATAAATGATTGGATTACTATCTAATAATAATGGACTTTTCATGAAGGAAGATGTAATGGTTATCATGAGATAAAATAGGATTATTTTGGGAGAACGAATTTATCCACAAGAGATTAAGGATATCCTATGAGGGTAACTCACTTATGACAATGTCATTGGATGAGCACTTATTAAGTGCCTTTCATAATTATATATAATTAGGGAGAGCTTAGTCATGATACTTTAATGGAATGACTTTGTGGCTAAATAAGTTTATAATTAATAGGCAAAAAGTTGGAACTTAATTATAAAATATTTGAGCTCTATTATATATGTCCAATCGATCCCTCCATTAGCTCTTTGAAACCATAAATGAATTGCATGTATAATCAAATGGATAGAAATGAACAAAAATGAATTGAACTGATGAAGTAATAGAAATGGGATGCATTCACAAATGAATGTTTTTTCCTGCAAAGTTTAGAAATGACTTGAGAATTAATTCAAGACCTTTCAAATTATTATTTAATTAATTATGATTAAATAATTGAAGTTCAAAAATAGAATTAAATTAATTAGTTATTATGAATTCATTGAATAAGGAAATTAAATCTATTTTCTCAAATATTCTTTTATGGTAAAGTTGTCATGACTTTAGCAGAACTAGAATTGGGTTGAGAAATTAATTTATTTAATTAAATTAATTGAATAAATAATATTTATTTTAGGAAATAGAAAATAAGTATTAGGTTGGATTAAATTTTAAAGTGTTTGGTTAAAAGCCTAGGAAGCATATATAATTTGATCCAAACATGAGAAGCTCAATCCGCCTCACAAAGCATGTGAGGGGCGACAATCTTAAAGGAAATTAAGAGTGTTTCTCACCCCCTCTCTCTTAGTTAGACTAGGTGTAACACCCCATACCCAACCTGAACGTTAAGTTTGAGCTACGGGATACCAGATTCATTGTCGGAGCAACTACGACCAATTACAATTCAAATTTAACAATTTACACATGCTATTAAGTATATTATACTTTTACAATATCTTTTACAATCATATTCGGGTTTTGAACGAGCTTACAAAAGCTCTTTGATAACTCGAGGTCGACTAAGGACTAATGTAACAGTCTGTTTTTGAGTCAAATTAGAACAGTGCTTTCGAGACCACAAATCTAAGGTTAAAATATTATTTTAATATTATTTTTTGATGTTTATAGCATGTTATTTGATATGTGTGAAAATTTCGTGAATTAATTTTATTGTTTAATTAGTCAATTTGAGAAAAATGACTAAATCGCGTAAAATGCAAAAATTGCATTCTACTTGTTAAAGGTGTCTAATAGCCATGGTTTGTTAAATTCAAATCCTTATGATGATATTAGACCATTGGTAGTGCTAATGGACATATATGGACATTTAATGAATGTTTTAAATGATTTTTCAGTAAGGTTATAATAGTAATTAGTATAATTATTATGTATTAAATAAAATAAACCAAATTTAAGTTTAAAATCATCATATTCAATCGAATTTAAGAGGAAAGAAAAGCTTATGAAGGTTTGCTAGGGTTCAACTAGTATATTCCTTGATTAAGGTACGGTTTTAGCTCAGTTTTTGATGATTTCTATGTTTTTGTAATCGTTGCAGCTCAATCTAGCTAGCCCACCTTAGATTTTAAAACTGTTAAAGATTTAACATGTTTCCGTTGTTGAATGCTTGAGTAATTTGATGATTGATGATAGATTATGAAGGTTTATTAATAGATTTAATAGTTTTGTAAAGTGATTTTTGACAAAAATGTCAAATAGGGATTAATTTGTGAAAATGTGAAATGTGGTGGTTAAAAGTGTGAATAAATTGAAAATATGGGTTGCTAATAATACATGTTAAATTCAGCCAAGCATGGGTCTTATTGAATTATGTGAATTTTATGTTATTGTAAAATGAAGACTAAATTGATTAAATGTGAAAGTTTATGGGCTAATATGTAAATATGCCCGAATATGTATTTTTGGACTAAATTGAAAGAAATGTAATTGAATAAGTAAATTTTGAATTCATATAGATCAAGATAAAAATTTGGATTTAGATCGGGGGAAAACCAAAGTTATCGAGTAGTCGATCCAATCCGTCAATTCCGAATATGAGGTAAGTTTGTATAATTGAACTTAAATGTGTACCTACTATTTGATGGATGAAATTGAGATAGTAATTATTCGATTGAATAAATGTTGAGATATTAAATGAAAAGTATGAATTGAGTAAGGCAGGTTGCTGAATAAGACCATAGCTGGGCTATGGCAATCGAATAATAAGACCATAACTAGGTTATGGCAAGTGAAAGAAAGACCGTGGCAGGGCCTTGGCAATATATGTGTAAGACCATAGTTGGACTTTGGCATCGGGATATCGATGAATTTTTATCGTAAGCACTTATAAAACAGAGAGGATTATATAAGAGTATTATTGAGAAATAGAAAAATATCAGTACAGGTAGGTACGGAAAACTATTCAAGTATCGAGTTAGATGAAGTTGGGAACTCATGAATGATGATATGAACAAATTTGAAGTTAGCTCATGAATTGATGCTTTAAATGTTTATGAGATTATCCATTTTGAATGAATGTTGTGATTATTTCATGTTCACATATAGACTTACTAAGCTTTATAGCTTACTCTGTTTAATTTTTAATGTTTTATAGTTCTACGAAGCTAGCATAGATCTAGGGATCGTCAGAGACTTCATTGCGTTATCAATCATCTATTTTGGTACTTTTGAAGTTATGTATATATGGTATATGGCATGTATAAACTTGAGTCATTTTGGTATGTTTGATGGATATGTATTTTGGCAATTTGAGTTGGTATAAAATGATGAACTTATTGATGCTTATGAATGTGCAAATAGTTATACCTTTAATGTTTGGTAATAGACCTACAATGAATGAATGGAATTGAAGTGGTTATGTATGTTTGGATTAGTTTTGCTAAATGAATTAGACATGTGAATTATGCTTAGTAAAGCAAATTAAATTGTTTGGTAATTGAATAGGTAAATGATATGAATTGAGTACTGAATTTGTTTGAAATGGATGTGGTATGATTTTGTATTGGTTGATGACTTTTGGCTACATAATTGTGTCTTAAAATGATACCATATGAGCTTGTATAGGTATGTGCAAGAAAGGGTGGAAAATTGGTCTTGCAAATGGCTTATTTTTGTCCACATGGATAGAGACACGCCGTGTGTCTCAACCGTGTACTACACACGATTAGGTTACACGGCCGTGTCTCCCCTGGTGTTGAAATTGAATTGAAGTCAGTATGCTCCACATGGTTTCACACACAGGCGTGTGACTGGCCATGTGGTATAAGTCAGTATACCCCCTGAATGACACACGGCCTAGCACACGACGTGTGTGGCCATTTAGTAGGGCACACGAGCTAGACACACGGGCATGTGATTAGCCGTGTGACCCAAGTCAGTATACTCTCCAGTTTTCAACAAGCCTAGCACACGGGCGTGTCCTCAGCCATGTGATACAAGTCAATACGTATTCCTTTTTTCTACACGGCCTAAGATACAGGCGTGTCTACTAGCCGTGTGAGGCATACAGCCTGCTCACACGGGTGTGTGACCCTTGTATAGATGAAAAATTTCTAAAGTTCCCAAAATTTTCATATGTTATCGGTTTAGTCTCGAACCATTTTTAAAGCATGTATAAGGCCTCGTAGGTCTTTATATGGGATAAGGTGATTGTACTGAATGATGTATGAGAATGAATGCTATATTTTGTCTTTTGATCGGTAATACCTCATAACCCTATTCTGACAATGGATACCGGTAAGGGATGTTACATTTTATTGGTATTAGAGCTACAGTTTAGTCAATTCTAGAACTAACGTAGTGTGTGTGTGAGTCTAACTATACATGCCATATATACTCTACGATAGTGTGATGATTCCTGTCAGCTTTAATTTTGTTTTTCTATAGTAATGGATCTCGAACGAGCTATAGCGGATGATGTAGAGAGTAATGTTCCAGATCCCGCTCAAGGGATAGGGCCTACTGAATCTAGACCCGTGTCGAGTAGTCATGGAGGTAAGGCTAAAGAAGCCTTTTTTCAGATGATGAACGAATGGTTCACACAATATGTCCGGACGAATCTAACTGTTCAACAACCTCCACCCCCACCTATTCTTCAACAAATCCCCGTTGTTCCTCAAGTTGTAGATCCAATACAGTTGAACAAGTCGCCAGGGGATAAAATTCATAAACATGGGGTTGAAGAGTTTTGGGCTACTGTTGATGATGATGCTGAGAAAGCTGAGTTTTGGCTCAAAAATATGATTTGAGTATTTGATGAATTTTCTTGTACTCCTAAGGAATGTATTAAATGTGTTGTATCTTTACTGAGAGAAATTGCATATCAATGGTGGAATACCTTGGTGTCTATTGTACCGAGGGAACGAGTGACCTGGGAATTCTTTCAGACGGAGTTCCGAAAGAAATACATAATTCAGCAATTTCTTGATTAATAGCATAAAGAGTTCTTAGAGTTAAAACAATGTCACATGACTATCACCGAGTATGAAAGAGAGTTCATACGAGTAAGCAAGTATGCTCGAGAGTATGTGTCTACCGAGGAGATTATGTGTAAACGGTTCGTTGACGGGTTGAACGAAGATATAAAACTACTAGTTGGAATTCTAGAGTTGAAAGAATTTATCGTTCTGGTTGAAAGGGCTTGTAAAGCTGAGGATCTTAGCAAAGAAAGGAGAAAAGTAGAATTAGAAACTAGAGACTCGATAAAAAGATTAATGAGTAAGCCATATCACTCTTCATCAAATAAATCTCAAGATTTGTTCAGTTGATCAAATACACCAATGGAATACTCTAGTAAAGATAGTGGGAAGCAAATTACGAGTTCAAAAACTCCAGCTGTGTCAGTAGCAAGTGTAGGTAATGTTAGATCAAATAAACCTGAATATGGACGATGTGGAAAATGAAATTTTGGAGAGTGTAGATTGAATGATAAAGGTTGTTTTAGATGTTGCTCGCATGAACATTTCATCCAGGATTGTCCCAGGCTAGATGAGAAAGATAAGTCTCAGAATGTAAGATCGAGCAACCCTACTGTGAGAGGAAGATCATTCTGTAATGTTGGAAATATGAGTGGTGGTAAAGGTGTAACTCGAGATACTACTGCGAGATTCGATGCTAGAGCACTTGCCAGAGCCTACGCTATTCGCGCTCGCGAAGAAGCGTCATCTCTAGATGTTATCACCGGTACTTTCACTCTCTATGATACTAATGTGATTGCATTAATATATCCAGGATCAACTCATTCTTATATATGTATGAATTTAGTATCCAATAAGAATTTTCCTGTAGAGTCTATTGAATTTGTGATTAGAGTATCGAACCCCTTAGGCAAATGTATTTTGATTGACAAAGTCTGCAAGAGTTGTCCGTTAATGCATCGGGATTTCTATTTTCTAGCTAATCTGATGTTGTTGCCATTAGATGAATTTGATGTGATTTTGAGTTTGGATTGGTTAGCTATGCATAATGCTATAGTGGATTGTAGACGAAAGACAATAGAACTAAAATGCCAGAATAATGAGACTATTAGAATTGAATCTGATGATCTGAATAATTTTCCAGTTGTGATCTCATCTATGTTAGCTCAGAGATTTGTAAGAAAGGGGTGTCAAGCTTATCTTGCTTATGTACTTGATACGAAAGTGACAGAAACAAATATTGAATCAGTATTAGTTGTGTGTGAGTATCCAGATGTATTTCTCGAAGAATTACTGAGTTTACCGCCTATCAGAGAGGTTAAGTTTGATATTGAATTAGTACCGAGTACAACCCAGATATCAATAGCTCCGTACAGAATGACTCCGACAGAGTTAAAAGAATGACTCTGACAGAGTTAAAAGAATTGAAAGCTCAGTTAAAAGGACTAATGTAACAGCCTATTTTTTAGTCAAATCGGAACAGTGGTTTCGAGACCACAAATCTGAGGTTAAAATATTATTTTAATATTATTTTTTGGTGTTTACAGCATGTTATTTGATATGTTTGAAAATTTTGTGAATTAATTTTATCGTTTAATTAGTCAATTTGAGAAAAATGACTAAATCGCGTAAAATGCAATTTGTTAAAGGTGTCTAATAGCCATGGGTTGTAAATTCAAATCCTTATGATGATATTAGACCATTGGTACTGCTAATGGACATATATAGACATTTAATGAATGTTTTAAATGGTTTTTCATTAAGGTTATAATGGTAATTAGCATAATTATAATGTATTAAATAAAATAAAACCAAATTTAAGCTTAAAAAGATCATCTTCAACCTAATTTAAGAGGAAAGAAAAGCTTATGAAGGTTTGCTAGGGTTCGACTAGTATATTCCTTGATTAAGGTAAGGTTTTAGCTCAGTTTTTGGTGATTTCTATATTTTTGTAATCGTTGCAGCTTAATCTAGCTAACCCGTACCATAGATTTTAAAACTGTTAAAGATTTAACATGTTTCCATTGTTGAATGCTTGAGTAATTTGACGATTGATGATAGATTATGAAGGTTTATTAATAGATTTAATAGTTTTGTAAAGTGATTTTTGGCAAAAATGTCAAATAGGGATTAATTTGTGAAAATGTGAAATGTGGTGGTTAAAAGTGTGAATAAATTGAAAATATGGGCTGCTAATAATACATGTTAAATTCGGCCAAGCATGGGTCTTATTGAATTATGTGAATTTTATGTGATTGTGAAATGAGGACTAAATTGATTAAATGTGAAAGTTTAGGGGCTAATAGAAAATATGCCCAAATATGTATTTTTGGCCTAAATTGAAAGAATATTTCTTTTCCTCGGATGACTACTTAGAAGACCAAGACAAATCAGGGAATCCTCACGCATTGTGCAAGGCTCTGATAATTAGAAAGAAGAGCAATCCAGAGACATCGAAGAATGCATACGAAAGATTGATAGCTTGTTTGGGGATGGCACTTTTGCTAATCAAGAGACACTATTGTTACAAAGGAAGTTGATGCTACATGTAACACCCCAAACCCGGCCTAGACATTATGACCGGATCTGACGTGCCACATCAAAACGTTGAAACATTTTTTTCATTCTAAGTCTAGGAAATCGTACTTGATGTTCAAAGGATTAATTCATTGACGGTTAAAGTGAATGGAAGCTGCGCACCAGGTAGGAAATCGAAAAAATGAGGTGAGTCCATCGGACTGCTTAAGTACCAAGCTCTTTTGGATCCAGTCCTAGACATGCACACCGCCATTGCCACACTCTAACATCGCGTATATTTTTAGGTTACCATTGAAATTATGTCTATTTTAGAATAAAACGTATTTAAGTTTATAAAACGTTATCATAGCAGAAGCCTTGTTTGTAATCGTGTTACTTCAAAATCAGTTTATGTTTTTGGAAAACGGACCCTAGATCTAGCCCATTTTGATAGTTAATATAATTTAAGGTCATCATATAAGTTATAAATCGAAACCCAATTAAAAATAATCATAAGCGGCCTTATTACATAACAAAACCCAAATCATCAAAGTAAAGAAAATTGAAGTCCAAATCACCAGAAGAAATCCATATTGTAGAACGAGTGGCCACTCCAAATCCCTCACAGCTCCAAGCCCACTATGGCTGGGGATTACCTGCATGGATGAAAATAGGGGATGAGTTTAGGGAAACTCAGTGTGTAAAATTAACCCAACCATAGCCCATATCAGCTCAAACCACAGAAACAAAATAAATTGGCCTTAGCCCAGAACAAAATACAGAATTAAGCCCATAGGCCCATAACAGATCAGATCAGATATTTCATGTATATGCAGAACCCAACCCATAACCAACCACATACACCCCCTTACCAACCTTTCACCATGTGGGGAGACTACTCGACCCACCCAACCACTACACGCCACAGAATTATGCAGCATGGCCGCCAGAACAGATAATGTGACAGAGTCACCAGATACAGATAATCATGGCAGAACCACCAGAACAGGTATATGTGGCAGAGCCACCAGATCAGATAATTTGTGGTATAGCCACTAGGACGCTTCCTCCATAATATAACCCATGTCCCCATACAAAAAATATTCATTCATGGCATACATCATACAGATTTAAGTCAACATGCTTTCCGGACAAAATTAACCCTAGGGGCATATTGGTCATTTACACCTAGGGGTATCATGGTAATTTTCCATACATAAGGGTATTGTAGTAATTTATCTACTTTTAGGGTTTTCATGCACATCCTATCCATTTACGTACTATCATAATACTTACCGTGCATACTTACCAAATTGAGCCCGTTGGCCCATGAACCCGATTTTTGGCCCATTAAGCCCAAGTTATCAAAATGCACGAAATCGCACGTACTAAAGTTTATTACCTTCAGAATACCAAACATACAAGCCCAACTATCTTACGAGCATTCGCACACTCGCAAATTCCCAAAATACCAACTTTCCGGCATTTCGGCTTTTCGGCTTTTGCCGATCTAGTCTATGAGAGGGTGTCAGTTACACACCTGTTTTATGATGATTTGCTGACGAGGTCCACGCACGAACTGCCTACAATTATAATACTACCACATTAATCTTACTACCGAAATGAACTACATATTAACTTCTTACCATATTCGGCCAACAACACCTTAGGCCTTAGTGTTCCTACCTTTGCCGAAAATAGTGTCTCGATCCAGATCCGTTCGCTCCACTTGTCCAAGCCCTTGATCAACAGCTTCTTAATAACACTATTACCAAAATAATACTATTATCACAACCCCTTAGGGCTACAAGTCGAAAAACGACAACCTCCCTAACCTTTTAGGGATTCCGGCTTTTCTTAAAATATGCAAGATAGACTAAGTTGGAAAGACTTACCACCGATTCTTCCAGTCAACGTTCCCCCTTAGTTCCTACTTGATTCTGATGCAGTTCTAAGCCCTCAAACGATAACAAAAGTCGAGCCCTCAGTGATCTCAGTATTTGGCTATGTCCCTAGGATAGTGTGGGAGTTTCGGCTTTTTGCAAAAGTGTAGAGAAAGATAAAATTTGAGGGTTTTTACTTGTGGTATTGTCGACAGAAACCTGGAGTTTAGAGGTTGAGAGAATCGGCCAAAGATGATGAGAAAAAATAAGAGATTTGGCTAGGGAAAAATTGGTACAAAATGAGTCAAGTTTTCGGGATTTCGGGATTTAAGGCAATCGGCTATAGTCTTAAAATAATGGAAGGAAGGTGGTATAGAGTAGGGTGGCTGAAGGATTCGGCTATGGGGAAAAGAAGAAGAAAAGAATAAGTGGATGAAGAGAAGAGAAAAAGAAAAGAAGAAGAGAATGGTCAGGAAACGACACCACTTACCACTAATGCTGAATTTATACTGGCACTAACCCTAGCCAAAATTCCCATGCCAAAGTCCCTTGGCTAGGCACCTCTTGTTCCTGGATCAGCTCCTAGATTTCCTCCCTTATCTGCTCCTAAATCCTATCCCTTGTCAACTCCTAAATCTTATCCCTTATCAACTCCTAAATCCTCTCCTGACAGACTTTCACTTCAGTTCCACTACTTACCTTTTTCATTCATAAAAATTAATCCCTTATTTGCTGTCATTGTGACTTGAACCTGGGTCCTCCCAATCATCCACACGCCACTTATAGCATTCCCAGTAGCGTCACTTAGCCACTTTACCACATGCTTCCTTGTGATTTATTTTACACAATTAATACCTAAAAGCCCAATTAACCAGAACCCATTTTTCTTCTAGAATTAAAATTAATTAAAACTACCGGGTTTTACCTTAAGCTTGGGCCTTCTAGAGGCCCACTAACGTACTTAATCCTACGACAAACAAACAGGACACAGAATTTTAAAATTTTTCCAACATTTTTAAAATTCCCGAAAATTGGGGCGTTAAAACTCTACCCTCCTTAAAGAAATTTCGTCCTCGAAATTTACCTGGTCCGAACAGATGAAGGTATTGTTGCTGCATCGCCTCCTCTGGTTCCCAAGTAGCTTCCTCTCTACCATGATTACGCCAAAGCGCCTTTACTAATGGGACAGATTTCCTTCTCAGAATCTTAACATCTCGATCAAAAATTTGCACAGGCTCCTCCTCAAAAGTCAAATCAGTTTGCACCTCAATTTCTGCAACCGGCACGACATGAGTAGGGTCAGAACGATATCGCCTTAACATGGAGACGTGGAAAACATCGTGAATCCTGTCCAACTCTGGAGGTAATTCCAACTGAAAAGCTACTGGGCCTACTCGCTTCAAAACCTGATAAGGCCCAATGAACCGCGGACTCAACTTGCCTTTCTTACCAAACCTCAATATCTTCTTCCAAGGAGAAACCTTTAAAAAGACCATATCCCCTACTGAGTACTCAATCTCCCTACGCTTCAAATCTGCATACAATTTTTTCCTATCAGATGCTTCTTTCAAACGGTCCCTAATTATTCTGACCTTAGCCTCAGTATCAGCCACCAATTCCGGTCCAAGAACTTGTCGCTCCCCTAGCTCTGTCCAACAACTAGGTGTACAACACCTTCGACCATACAGTGCTTCATACGGTGCCATTCAAATACTCGCCTGATAACTGTTATTCTATGCAAATTCTGCCAACGGTAAGTAGTCCTCCCAACTACCTCGAAAGTCAATCACGCATCCCCTTAACATGTCTTCCAGAATCTGAATGACCCTTTCCGGCTGACCATCAGTTTGGGGATAGAAAGCCGTACTGAAGTTCAACCGCGTCCCCAATGCCTCATGCAACTTTTTCCAAAACTGAGATGTGAATCTGGGATCCCGGTCAGAGATAATCGAAACTGGGACTCCATAAAGTCGCACAATCTTTGTCACATGCAGTTTGGCTAACTTTTGAAGCGAAAAGTCGGTACGTACTGGTATGAAATGGGCCGATTTGGTCAACCTATCCACAATCACCCATACCGAGTCTTTCTTCGATGGTGTCAACGGCAACCCACTCACAAAGTCCATGGTTACCCTCTCCCAATTCCAAAGTGGTATCTTTACCCGCTGCAATAGTCCAGAAGGTAATTGATGCTCAGCTTTCACTTGTTGGCATGTCAGACATTTTCTTACAAACTCCGTTACTTCTCGCTTAAGTCCAGGCCACCAGTACAATTCTCGCAAGTCATGATACAACTTATTCCCTCCAGGATGCATGGCACATAGTCCCCCATGAGCTTCCTTCAATATTGTCTGCCTCAAGTCAGAGTCCTTCGGAACATAAATTCTTCCTCGAAAACACAGAACTCCATCACCATTTAAACCAAACTCAGAAGTTTTCCCTTCCTTAACTTGTTGAAAACGAGCGACCAAAGACTCATCTTCCAACTGCTTTTCCTTAATCTGGTCCACCTAGGTTGGCCTTACTTACAATTCAGCCAACAAACTACCATCATCATACAAACTTAAACGAGCAAACATTGCTCTCAGATCAGATACGGTTCTACGACTCAAAGCATCGGCTACCACATTAGCCTTTCCTGGGTGATACTTGATTGAACAGTCATAATCCTTAAGCAACTCAATCCATCTCCTTTGCCTAAGGTTCAGCTCCTTCTGAGTCAACAAATACTTAAGACTCTTATGGTCTGTGTATATAATGCACCTCTCTCCGTACAGGTAATGTCTCCAAATCTTAAGTGCAAAAACCACTGCTGCTAATTCCAAATAATGAGTAGGATAGTTCCCCTCATGAGGCTTAAGCTGCCGTGACGAATATGCAACCACCTTACCCTTCTGCATTAACACGCAGCCCAAACCTACATGTGATGCATCGCTGTACACAGTAAAATCCTTCCCAGACTCTGGCTAAATTAACACAGGTGCTTCAGTCAAAACTTTCTTTAATTTTTCAAAAGCTTCCTGCTGGGTCTCAGTCCATACAAATGGTACCCCTTTCCTTATGAGTTTAGTCAGAGGTACAGCCAACACCGAAAAACCTTCCACAAACCTTCTGTAGTATCCTGCCAAACCCAGGAAACTCCGTATCTCTGATACTGACCTAGGCGGCTTCCACTCCAAAACTGCTTCAGTTTTTCGAGGATCCACCTTAATCCCCTCAGTAGAGACCACATGTCCTAAGAAAGTTACCTCCCTCAACCAGAATTCACACTTGCTGAACTTTGCATAAAGTTCCTTCTCCCTTAACACTTGTAGCACTATACGGAGATGCTCATCATGCTTTGCTTCCGTTTCAGAATATACTAGAATATCGTCAATAAAGACGACTACGAATTGATCCAGAAATGGTTGAAACACCCGATTCATCAGATCCATAAATGTCGCAGGAGCATTCGTCAGCCCAAATGGCATAACCAAAAATTCGTAATGACCATACCGAGTCCTGAATGCCGTCTTATGGATATCTGTCTCCTTGACCCTTAACTGATGATATCCAGATCTAAGGTCGATCTTAGAAAATACAGAAGCCCCCTTAAGCTGGTCAAACAGATCGTCAATCCTTGGCAGTGGATACTTATTCTTAATGGTCAGTTTGTTCAACTGACGATAGTCAATGCACATCCGCATTGTACCATTCTTCTTCTTCACGAATAACACCGGTGCTCCCCATAGAGACACGCTTGGCCTAATAAAGCTCCTATCCAACAACTCTTGAATTTGTGCCTTTAGCTCCACCAACTCCTTCGGTGCCATCCTATACGGTACGATAGACACTGGCGCCGTTCCAAGCAACAAGTCGATTCCAAACTCCATTTCTCGATTTGGCGGTAATCCCAGAAGCTCCTCCGGAAAAACATCCTAAAACTCCTTTATGGTCCTTACCTTATCCACTTTCAATCCCTTCTCTTCCGACTGGCTTACAAATGCCAAATAGGCCTCACAACCTTTTTGAATCCACTTTTCGGCCCTCAATGCCGACACCATATTAGACAAATAATCCCTTCGCTCACCTATCATCATAACCTCCTCACCCTCCGTGGTCCTTAACACCATTTATTTTGCAGCACAATCCAAAGTCGCCCTATGCTTAATAAGCTAGTCTATTCCCAGAATGAGGTCAAACTCTCCAAACGGCAACTCCATTAGATCTCCAGGAAAGATCCTACCTTGAGTTTCTAGGGGTACATCCCTATACAGTTTGCCTACCCTAACCGAGTGGCCCAAAGGACTTAACACAGAGACCCCATTCACTATCTTTTCAGAATGCACTCCTAATGACTCAGATATGGCACATGCAACATAGGAATGAGTAGATCCAATATCCACCAAAGCAGTATACGGCATGCTAGAAACCAAAAACGTACAAGTTATGACGTCAGGTGCATCGCCCTCCTCTCGATGACGAGCCCATACACCAACGCTGGCTGTCGAGCCTCAGCATTTCCAGCACCCCTGCCAGGCGCCCCTCGACCTCGACCATTTCTATTTCCATTTTCGCCCCTACCTTGTCCACGTCCTCTCAGTAGTTGTGGTCCACCTCTCGCGGGTTGAACAACCCTCTGTACAGCAACCTGAGCCTGATCAGCTCTCTGTGGGCAGTCCTTAACTCTATGCTCCATAGATCCGCATCGGAAACAAGCACCGGAACGTGTCCTACACTCACCCAAATGTACCTTTCCACAGTCTCCACAAATTTGCGGTCTAACCATATTCACCGGAGCTGCTCGAACTGGCTCCTCCACTCTCGCCCTTTTGACATTCTTATTTGCTCCACCTGAAGGTCCAGAATCCCTTCGGAAATGGTTCCGATCTTTCTCACGGTTCTGCCTCTCAGTACGATTTACCTCCTCAGCTATCTTAGCTTTTTCCACCAGAACCGCGAAATCCCGCTCCCTCTGCGGAGCAATTAGCACCTTAAGGTCATTTCTGAGTCCATCCTCAAAGTGAACACTACACTCATACTCCCTAGCGACTATCCCCACAGCATACCGGCTCAGCCTCAGAAACTCAGCCTCATACTCAGCAACAGTTTTACATCCTTGGAGCAGATTCAGGAATTCCTTCCTGCGGGCATCCACATAACTTGCCCCGATGTACTTTCCTTTAAAGGCTGTCTTAAACAGCTCCTAAGTAACCCTATCAACTGGGGTTCCATCCCTCACGGTGAGCCACCACTGATAAGCCTCATCTCGCAGCAGCGATACAGCCCCTTTCAGTTTCTGCTCCACCGAGCAGTCCAAGTCATCCATAATTCATTTTGTGGCCTCCAACCAATATTCCACCACATTCGGGGATACACCAGATACGCCCCTAAAGATCTCCGCTCCGTTAGCTCAGAGCCGTTCAGAAATCGATCCTCGAATTTTGTTGCCCGAACTTGCCCCGGCAACCCTTTCCAGAACTCGAAGCATAGCCTGCGACAGGGCGTCATCCCCGGCACCACGATCATGAGACTCCACTTCTGTTGCCAATGGTACCGGTGCATCTGCCACCGGCATATGTCCCGAAGATGAAGATACCACTCGAGCCCTTCCTCGGCCACGCCCACGGCCTCTTCCATGAGTGGCTCTTGTACTCATATCGTATTATCTGATTATGAATTTTATGCATTAATATCATTCCAATGTTTATTATAGATGTTTTATGATTCAGACAGTAATTCAGAGTTGGTTTTCGCAGAATCGATGTCTAGCTATTGTTTCAGTCTTTTAGCAAGCTTTTCTAGGATTTCAGTAGCATCCTATCTAGAGTATTCTAGTAAAGTTTCAGTATAGACAGATAATTCAGAATATATTCAGAAAAATTCAGAATACTTACAGGCTTGGGCCGGAGATTCGGAATGCCACATTCAGAAGTCCAGATTTTAAAAACATAATTTTTTTAAATCTTCGTTTTTGTAAACCCATTCCACAGCCGAGTTGTTGCAACTTGGCTCTGATACCACAAAATGTAGAACCCCAAACCCGGCCTAGACGTTATGATTGGATCTGACGTGCCACATTAAAACGTTAAAACATTTTTTTCATTCTAAGTCTAGGAAATCGTACTTGATGTTCAAAGGATTAATTCATTGACGGTTAAAGTGAATGGAAGCTGCGCACCAGGTAGGAAACCGAAAAAAGGAGGTGAGTCCATCGGACTGCTTAAGTACCAAGCTCTTTTGGATCCAATCCTAGACATGCACACCGCCATTGCCACACTCTAACATCGCGTATATTTTTAGGTTACCATTGAAATTATGTCTATTTTAGAATAAAACGTTATCATAGCAGAAGCCTTGTTTGTAATCGTGTTACTTCGAAATCAATTTATGTTTTTGGAAAACGAACCCTAGATCTAGCCCATTTTGATAGTTAATATAATTTAAGGTCATCATGATAAGTTATAAATCGAAACCCAATTAAAAATAATCATAAGCGGCCTTATTACATAACAAAACCCAAATCATCAAAGTAAAGAAAATTGAAGTCCAAATCACCAGAAGAAATCCATATTGCAGAACGAGTGGCCACTCCGAATCCCTCACAGCTCCAAGCCCACTATGGCTGGGGATTACCTGCATGGATGAAAATAGGGGATGAGTTTGGGGAAACTCAGTGTGTAAAATTAGCCCAACCATAGCCCATATCAGCTCAAACCACAGAAACAAAATAAATTGGCCTTAGCCTAGAACAAAATACAGAATTAAGCCCATAGGTCCATAACAGATCAGATCAGATATTTCATGTATATGCAGACCCCAACCCATAACCAACCACATACACCCCCTTACCAACCTTTCACCATGTGGGGAGACTACTCGACCCACCCAACCGCTACACGCCATAGAATTATGCAGCATGGCTGCCAAAAAAGATAATGTGACAGAGTCACCAGATACAGATCATCGTGGCAGAACCACCAGAATAGATATATGTTGTGACACCCCTAATTTGACCCTAGTCGAAAAGTGGTTTCGGGACCACGAAACCAAGTCATAAAAATAATTAACAGTCATGTTTGATGCTTATTATATATGAATATGCATGTGTGAAAGATTCATGCTTAAATTATGTATATATTGTGCGAAATTTATTAAATAGGACTTGTGTGAGAAAATTTAGAAATGTGCTAGGCAAATGTTAAAGTGGCCTATTAATGCATGTTAGAAAATGCTTGTACTTGCATGTCAAATTAGCCAAATTCTAGATGGTGGCCGGCCATGTTATGGACTAAAACATATTATAATTATTTTATGTTAATATTTTATGTTAAAAATAAAAATATGGATAATAAAATAATAGTGGTTAGGGGAGGAGAAACAAAAGATAACTTATGTTACTCCTCCATTGCCGTAACTAGAAGAGGAAGAAGAAGAAAAATTCGGCCAAGGTGGTTCTCTAGATTAAGGTATGTTCAATGTTACTTTTGGAAGTTTATACATCCTTTGGATGATTAGTCTAAATTCTATCTATCTCATGGTTGGATTTGGGGTTGTTGGAGAGTTAGGATTCGGCTAAGAGGTTTCAAAATTTTATTTGATACCTTGATACTATTAGCATGTTAGTTATATGGATGTGTTAAGTTGCTTGTTATGTTAGCATAAAAGTTGGAATTTTTAAGTTATTTTGTTTGGAGGTGCCGAATTTAGATTTAAGAAGAGGATGGGTAATCGGCTATGCTTGGTAGAATGGTGGATGAAAGTTGCCGAATATGGTCTTTGGTTTGGGCATAAGACATAACAGTATGCATAGGTTTCGGCTTTGGTAGTACCTATGTAATTATAATTAGTTCATTTTGATGGTTTGGCATGAGGTGATAAGTAAAAGTTTAAAGGTAGCTTAAGTTAATTGATACTCGCTAATGATTTCGAATTGAAGCTTTGTTAAGTTGTGGAATGAGTGGCCGAGAGAACTATAGACTATTGCCGTATGTATGTTTGGTTAATAGAGTCTCCAAATTGATTATATGTGTGATGCTATTAGAAATTCAAAGAAATTTCGGCAAAATGTGGTTAAGGGTTAAGTCGTGAGAACTTGGGGGTATTCATATTTGGACTTTAAGATTTTCTACACTATGGCTATGTGAGTTAGGTGTTAAATAACTCAATTACGTGTATGTATGACCAGGTATAATCGGCCACATGAGTAAAATGAGTACTTGATGTTATATTATAATTATTAAGCTACAAAACATTGTACATGTTCTGTAACACCCCGAACCCGAGACCGTCGCCGGAGTCGAACATGGTCGTGCTCTGATGGAAATTCCCGCAGTCATCCTCGACTTATTAGTGTCCTCCCTGAACTTCTTTACAGCTGAGAACGGAGCTTTACCCGTCGATCTTTTACGATAGTCTCTAGCTTCAAATTCAACGTTCTTCTTCCCCTTTCCAAGTTCTTCCGCCTTGCAGGCTCGTTCGACTAGTGTCACGAATTCTTTTATCTCCAAAATACCCACTAGTAGCTTTAAATCTTCATTCAATCCTTCTTCGAATCTTTTGCACATAGCAACCTCATCAGCTACACACTCCCGGGCATACCTACTGAGTCTTACGAATTCATGTTCGTATTCAGATACTGTCATACGGCCTTGCTTAAGTTCCAAGAATTCCTTACGCTTTTGATCGATGAACTGTTGACTAATATATTTCTTTCGAAATTCCGCTTGGAAGAAGTCCCAAGTAACTCGTTCGTTTGGGACTATGGAAATCAGGGTCCGCCACCAATAGTAGGCTGAGTCCCGCAACAAGGATATAGCACACTTTAGACATTCATCGGGTGTGCATGACAGTTCATCAAACACCCGAACGGTGTTATCAAGCCAGAACTCGGCCCTTTCAGCATCATCAGTAACTATGGCTCTGAACTCCTCAGCCCCGCGCTTTCTAATCAAGTCTACAGGTGGCTTACTCAGCCTCACAGGATCAGTAACTAATGGCGTTACAGGCTCCTGGGGTGGATTATTCAAATTCGGGAATTGTTGGACAGCCGGATTGGTTCGGGCATACTGCACGACCCACTTATTCATCATGGTAAAGAAGGCTTGTTTAGCCCCCTCACCTTGATTATTCGCAGATGACTGAGGTTCAACAGGTGGTGTCCCTTGTGTAGGAGCAGCCGCTACACTTTCAATGTCATCCGCCAAGGTTCTCTCTACACCGGGATCCATTTACTAATCAAAACATAAATTTTAACCGTCAGAAGTCATCACACAGTTAAACATTAACATTCGGCATGTATAGCTAGACTCATACGTGCTATGGTAGTCCTAGAACCGACTAAACCATAGCTCTGATACCAATCAAGTGTAACACCCCGAACCCGAGACCGTCGCCGGAGTCGAACATGAGGTGTTAACAGACTTCAAACCACTTATTAAAATTTTTCCAGACAAGCTGCCAATCTGCATACTAGTCGCTTTAAAAATCATATCTTGAGCTCTGGAACTCGAAATCCAGTTCTGTGAATTTTCCTTGAAACTAGACTCATATGCCCATCTACATATTGTTTTCTAGAATTTTTGGTTGGGCCAATTAGTACAGTTTATTAGTCAAAGTCTCCCATGTTACTGGGGTCGACTACACTGACCTTTGCGCATTACGACCTGGATATCTCCCTGTACAGAGCTTCAATACTGATGCCGTTTGTTTCTATAGAAACAAGACTCAGAGAGGAATCTATACATATATGGAATGGCTCCTAATTATCTCTGGTTAATTTATAATTAATTTCCAAAGTCGGAACAGGGAACCCAGAAACCGTTCTGGCCCTGTCTCACGAGAACCTGAATATCTCTTAACATACTGTCCATATGATTGTTTTGTTACTTCTATATGAAAATATACTCATCGAGCTTCGATTACATAATTTATTCACTATTTAATTCCATTCCTACTAATTTTTGTAATTTTTCAATCCCACGTCACTGCTGCTGCCAGCATCTGTTACTGAAGCAACTATGTCCATTTCGTGATTTCTCATTGATCTAACTAGTAATTCATCATACATATCACAAAATTATAATCATGACTAGCCATACCAAAGGCTAATCATTGTCAAACATCTACCTACTACGCTATTGCCGTATCATGAATCTTAACACCAAAATTAATCAGCCATGACATATGGCATAAAAATCGTATTACCAAGACTTACGACCCAACATTAGAACCAAATTCAACCGAACATTATGCCATTTTCGCATGGCTAAAAGTTTACATACCAAATTTCAACAAAACATATTAGCCTATACATGCCGAAATGTTCTCTTAGACCAACTAAGAAGAAAATACCAAAGGTTGCTAGCCGGTGTGATGACTTCGACGACGGCACGATCACGCAAAAAGAGACGAGTCCAAGAAACCTAGAATAGGTGACAAGCAAACACCGAATGAGTATATAACTCAGTAAGCCATAAGCATTCCACAACCATCCATTAATAAAATTATCACAACAGGAAACAATGAAATGAGGTTAAGTACTCCATCCATACCAAACTATACCATAGTTCCTTAAACCCTATGGTTCAATCTCATACCAAGTCCTACATTGACCTTTCATACATCATTTTATTTTCGTTATAATCATACAATTAAACGAACTTTCACCTATTCCACAATGAACCTTATGTACGTGACTTCAACTATAATCGTCACATAGGTTCAAAACTTACCAAGCTCAACTCCAAATATAAACATAGCGCCTATTAGCCATGAACTCAAGGTACTTACCTTTTCCGCTGTCCAAAATTGACTCGGTAAAGTCGCACCCTTCACGTAAATAATTTATAGAAAATATATATTGGGTTCGCACACATAGTGCTTAATAATCAACCGCGCACACTTAGTGCCATGCACTTTAAACTCACACACTTAGTGCCATGCATTTCAAGTTCGCACACTTACCTTTTTCCGCTGTCCAAAATCGACTCGGTAAAGTCGCACCCTTAATGTAAATAATTTATAGAAAATATATATTGGGTTCGCACACATAGTGCTCAATAATCAACCACGCACACTTAGTGCCATGCACTTTAAACTCACACACTTAGTGCCATGCATTTCAAGTTCGCACACTTACCTTTTCCGCTGTCCCAAATCGACTCGGTAAAGTCGCACCCTTAATGTAAATAATTTATAGAAAATATATATTGGGTTCGCACACATAGTGCTTAATAATCAACTGCGCACACTTAGTGCCATGTACTTTAAACTCGCACACTTAGTGCTGTACAATTTAAACCCGCACACTTAGTGCCAATCTCATGACCGTGAACACTTATTGCCCGCACACTTAGTGTCGAAAACCAGCCACTCAATAGGCTTCACTTCCTTTTTACATTCGACAAATTTCATCTCTACTTACATATTCATTTGTATACATTTCATCTCATTAAACACAATGGTGTAGGTATTACGATCCTTTAATCAATACCAAAGATATGCTTAATGACTTACTTGTGTTGGGTAAGATGGTTCCAACTCGGCTACTCGATGATCTTTTCTTTGCCTTTGCTCGATTCTCCTCCTTTAACTCCTTGAGCTTAATCAATAAATCAACTAGTTTAACCGCCTTGCTAAATATTTACAATCCAATTACACATGCATATGTATGTTAGTATATTCGGCAATCACCCTTACTAATCACCCACTTGATCAATTATAGAGAATCAAAGTTAATATCACAATGTGTACCCTATATGGCCCATTATACATAATCAAATTTAACATCATCTATATATTTACTCATATGGCCGAATATACCTAATCATACATACACCTAACCAAAAATAATTTCTAAAATCTTTATATCATTTATACACTAAGCCGAGTACTCTTACCAAGTTCACCTATATTTTCCAACAAATTCTTCATTGATCAAACACATATTCGGCTAAAGAAATGGCAATTTTAGCAACTTTTGATTTAATACTTAATCACTTATAATACATCTAAATATATTTTTTTTCATATTATTAACACAATTCACATACATTACTTAATATAACATTTTCACATTCGGCATTAGTATCAACCATAGTAGCCGATTCTTCCTACTTTGTACCCATGCATCTATTTGATCCTTAGTTAGTTCAAACACTCAAAGTCAACCATCTCCATACCTCATCACCAAAGACATCAAAATACCAACCAAGAATGTAACATTCATGGCCGAATATCATCTCCATCATTTAACAAAGTTTGAACCATGGCTAGGTAGATTTCAAACTTACAACTTAAAATATACATGAATCTCAAAGAATAATATCAAACATACCTCAATCTAGTTACATGCATGGCCAAACTTCCTCCTAATTCTCTTCCAAACCAAACATGAAGCAAAAACTCCTTCCTCCTCCCTTAGAATTTTCGGTCAAAAGAGGATGAAAAAGGATGAACAAAATTTTTCTTTTCCTTTCTTTAGCTCACGGCAATGGGGGGGAAACAACCACTCATTTTTTTGTTTTCATTTCTTTATTACCCATACTCCTTATTTTATTTTTTCTAACATACCTCACTAAGCCAACATGTTCCCAACATGTTTCCACCCATAGCATGGCCAACCACTAGCTCAAATTTTGGGTAATTTGACATGCAAACCCATCATTTTCATAACATGCATTAATAGACCATTTTAAATTAGCCTATCATATTTTCACCATGTCTCATATCGATCCCTATTTAATAATTTCTCATGCAATTGGCATAATTGGAGAATGAAACTTCCACATACTCATGTACACACATAATAAGCATAGAATATGGAAATTAATTATTTTTATGACTCGGTTTTGTGGTCCCGAAACCACTTCCCGACTAGGGTCAATTTTGGGCTGTTACATGTTCGGCCAAGGTAAATTATTTGAGTAAAGTATATCTTGATGGTACATTTCGGCTAGTATAAAATGTATCAAAGCTATATGTATAATGGTCTAATGTGACTTACCAAATATACAAATTTGAAAATGAAATGATGAGAGACTTAAGTGGGCAATTAATTCAAGTGAATTGGTTCTAAAATGTATATGGATGCCGTATGACTATGTTTGATTTGGGAAGTAAATTGTTTGATTTAGCTCAAGAGCTTACAGGATTAAAGTCAGATAGGGGAAAGGAAAAAGTGATCGAATAGCCGTTGAAATCGTTCGACAACATCCGAGGTAAGTTCTTAAGTAATTGAGTTTGATTCCTTTGTAAATTTTAAGTTTTAAAACGGGATGAATATGAATTATGTATATACGTTAAGGTCAATGACTTTTCTAAATGACGGCATATATGATATTATGTTTTAAATATGTGAATGAGAACTTTACAGAGCAAATTGTATAAATCTGCTAGGGACAGTAGCAGTAGCGTGTTTTAGAAAAATTACCATAAATTGTGGGAGTTGAGTTAAAGGCTGAGTAAATTATGTAATTAAAGCGTGATGCGTCTAGTTTTGTATACAAGAAATCGTGTAAGTAAAGGGGTTGCCGATAATGAGATTTTCAAAGTTGTGTGAGACAGAGTCAGAATGGCTCTGAAATCCCCTATTCAGTATTCGAAAAATCAGTATAAATCGTACAAAAATGATTATATGATAAAATTTTATTCTTAGACTCCTTAATGAGTCTAGTTTCAAACAAAATAAACGAAAACATATTTTGAATTCTGTACAATGAGAAATTAAATTCTTAGTGAAGAGTAGTCATAGTAGTCAAGCAGTAAAAGAGGGGAAACTTTGAGAAAAATTTGGTATTGATTGGCCAAACCAAAAATTCTGAAAATTTTTTGGATAGAGGATATACGAGTCTACTTTCATGGAAAATTAACGGCACATAATTTGGAATTTATTAACCCTAGTTACAAATAGTTTAACGACTGTTGCTCAGGAAAACAGCTCGTAGAGAATTTGTGGTTATGTTGTAAACATGGATAAAACTTGTTTTAGTTGCTCATAAGCTATTGATTAAACCCATACGTGAATTCTAAATTGTGATATTATAAAATGATATATGAGTGTTAGATGGATCTTTGATATTAAAATTTGTGAAATTGTAAGTTTATAAGTATTCGAATATGAAATGATAGTATGGCTTGAAATTGAATTATTCATTGGAAAATGATAAATGTAGATTCAGCCAAGACAAAGTGAAAGTATATGTGGTATGTGAAGTATATTTGGATAATTGTGATGTGAATACATGAAAATTTATATTTTGATTTAGGATTTTATGTGATGAATGTGAATGTGTATATATGAGCTAAGGCCGAATGGCAAATGTGATGAATGTGAACATGCATATGTGTGATAAGGCCGAATGACCAATGTGATAAAGGTGAACATGCATATATGTGATAAGGCCGAATGGCCAATGTGATGAATGTGAACATGCATATATGTGATAAGGCCGAATGGCCAATGTGATGAATGTGATCATGCATATATGTGATAAGGCCGAATGGCCAATGTGATGAATGTGAACATGCATATATGTGATAAGGCCGAATGGCCAATGTGATGAATGTGAACATGCATATATGTGATAAGGCCGAATGGCCAATGTGATGAATGTGAACATGCACTTATGTGATAAGGCCGAATGGCCAATGTGATAAATGTGAACATGCATATATGTGATAAGGCAGAATGGCCAATGTGATGAACGTGGAAGTGTATATATGTGGTAAAGCTGAATGGTTAATGCGAAATGTGTATGAGATGGATATGTGGTAAAGCCAAATGGCTAATGTGAGATATGTATGAGATGTGTATATATATATATTGTGGCCAAATGACAAACGGCGGAAGGTGTGTTTTATTAGATATTTGATGAGGTAAATGAATTACAAATATGATAGTCGATGTGAATGTTGTAACATGTGAATAAATATGTATGAAACTCTATGATGTAAACCCGGGATTAAAGACCAGATGACCATATGTGGTGACTATGTCTGGGTTAAGACCCGCTGACTTCGTGTGGAGATTTCATCTGAGCTAAAGGTCTCGCCGATAATCCGAGTAGAGTTTAAAGCTATAAGACTTCGCAATAAGAATTGCTTATAAATATATTCAATGCGAAAGGTTAAACAGGTATGTACTCCAAGTTTATATGTGAGCTTGATTTAAACTAAATCATAAGGCAGTTATGTGATGCATACGTAAGCAATCTATGAGACTATTCTTATGATTATGTGACATCAGATCAGTGTGAGAGGTTATGTGAAATTATACAATATATCTATGTCACATGAGCTCACTTTTATGTGAAAGTTTATCTGCCTATTGTATATGATGAGATGTGCTTATTCGGTAAAGGGATAGTATGCCCGAAGGAAGAGTGAAATAAAAATACGAACAACTATGTTATAATTTGATTATTATCTGTTGACACTGCTTAAAACTTACTAAGCATTGTAATGCTTACTCCGTTTACTTTGTTTCCTCTGTTTTATAGATCTCATTTGGAAGCTACAGGCTCGGGGATCGTCAGCAACTAGTCACACTATCACTATCCACTGCTTGTTACTGTTATGTTTTGAATTATTTTATGGCATGTATAGAATAGACTAGTGGCGGAAGAATATTTTGGTTAATGTATATAAGCCATGCGAAAATGGCATCTTTTGAATGTTTACTTAGAGAAGTTTAAATTTTATCCCTGGCTGTGCTTAGTACTTATTTAAATGAATGATCTTTATTTCAAGAAAAAGTTCAAAATTTTACGGTTCTGACATGAGTTACAAGTCCGGTAATGCCCCTTACCTATTCCAGCGACGGTTACGGGATAGGGGTGTTACATATGTAGCAGAGCCACCAAATCAGATAATTTGTGGCATAGCCACTAGGACGCTTCCTCCATAATATAACCCATGTCCCCATGCAACAAATATTCATTCACGACATACATCATACAGATTTAAGTCAACATGCTTTTCGGAAAAAAATTAACCCTAGGGGCATATTGATCATTTACACCTAGGGGTATCATGGTAATTTTCCATACATAAGGGTATTGTAGTAATTTAGCTACTTTTAGGGTTTTCATGCACATCCAATCCATTTAGGTACTATCAGAATACTTACCGCGCATACTTACCAAATTGAGCCCGTTGGCCCATGAACCCGATTTTTGGCCCATTAAGCCCAAGTTATCAAAATGCACGAAATCGCACATACTGCAGTTTATTACCTTCAGAATACCAAACATACAAACCCAACTATCTTACGAGCATTCGCACACTCGCAAATTCCCAAAATACCAACTTTCCGGCATTTCAGCTTTTCGGCTTTTGCCGATCTAGTCTATGAGAGGGTGTCAGTTACACACCTGTTTTATGACGATTTGCTGACGAGGTCCACGCACGAACTGCCTACAATTATAATACTACCATATTAATCTTACTACCAAAATGAACAACATATTAACTTCTTACCATATTTGGCCAACAACACCTTACGCCTTAGCGTTCCTACCTTTGCCGAAAATAGTGTCTCGATCCAGATCCGTTCACTCAACTTTTCCAAGCCCTTGATCAACAGCCTCTTAATCACACTATTACCAAAATAATACTATTATCACAACCCCTTAGGGCTACAAGTCCAAAAATGATAACCTCCCTAACCTTTTAGGGATTCCGGCTTTTCTTAAAATATGCAAGATCGACTAAGTTGGAAAGACTTACCACCGATTCTTCTAGTCAACGTTCCCCCTTAGTTCCTACTTGATTCTGATGCAATTCTAAGCCCTCAAATGATAACAAAAGTTGAGCCCTCAGTGATCTCAGTATTCGGCTATGTCCCTAGGATAGTGTGGGAGTTTCGGCTTTTTGCAAAAGTATAGAGAAAGATAAAATATGAGGGTTTTTACTTGTGGTATTTTCGACAGAAACCTGGGGTTTAGAGGTTGAGAGAATCGGCCAAAGATGATGAGAAAAAATAAGAGATTTGGCTAGGGAAAAATCGGTACAAAAGGAGTCAAGTTTTTGGGATTTCGGGATTTGAGGCAATCGGCTATAGTCTTAAAATAATGGAAGGAAGGTGGTATAGAGTAGGGTGGCTGAAGGATTCAGCTATGGGGAAAAGAAGAAGAAAAGAATAAGTGGATGGAGAGAAGAGAAAAAGAAAAGAAGAAGAGAATGGTCAGGAAACGGCACCACTTACCACTAATGCCGAATTTATACTGGCACTAACCCTAGCCGAAATTCCCATGCCAAAGTCCCTTGGCCGGCCTCCTCTTGTTCCTTGATCAGCTCCTTGATTTCCTCCCTTATCTGCTCCTAAATCCTATCCCTTATCAACTCCTAAATCCTATCCCTTATCAACTCCTAAATCCTCTCCTGACAGACTTTCACTTCAGTTCCACTACTTACCTTTTCCATTCATAAAAATTAATCCCTTATTTGCTGTCATTGTGACTTGAACCTGGGTCCTCCCAATCATCCACACGCCACTTATAGCATTCCTAGTGGCGTCACTTAGCCACTTTACCACATGCTTCCTTGTGATTTATTTTACACAATTAATACCTAAAAGCCCAATTAACCAGAACCCCTTTTTCTTATAGAATTAAAATTAATTAAAACTATCGGGTTTTACCTTAAGCTTGGGCCTTCTAGAGGCCCACTAATGTACTTAATCCTACGACAAACAAACAGGACACAGAATTTTTAAATTTTTCCAACATTTTTAAAATTCCCGAAAATTGGGGCGTTACACTACAGAAGGATAAGTTGTTGCAAAAGAGGAAGCTATTGCTAAAGAAGAGAAAGTTGCTAAAATGAGAAAGAAACGAAGAAGAAGATTTTTTCAAGAAGGTTGTCATCGCACCCAAATTTATGGGTACAAATATTAATAATTTGGAGCAAACTGGAGCGAGACCGGCGAAAGTTACTGAGGTCACCAGTGAGGAGCAGTGCAATTCATGGGCAATAGTGGTCTACACTTGACCACTCAAAGTATCCTCTCCTACACAAACAGTAGCTAGTGATGCCGAGGCTGAGCCAGGAACTGAGAAGCAATTTGAAGACCGTGCAAATCCAAAAGAAAAGAAAAGGAAGCACTCCAAGGTTAAAAACGAAAGAAAAAAGGAGGAGAAAGAAACATCATGAAGCTACATTGACGGCTGCGGATAACTGAGTTAGTTTGTTTTAAGCTTTAATTATTGTATTCATGCATTGCATGTAACTGTAGGTTTTATTTTGATAAGTATACATTGTCATTGCGTTTTCATTGTCATTACATTTTCATGTTAGTGCATTGGGGACAATGCAAACTTTAAGTTTGGGGGAATGCACATAGAGCTTGGAAATACACAAACATTTTAATTTTTTTTATGAAGCATGCAAGGTTTAATCAATGAAAATTGTTCAAAAATTTTTGTTACATTCGATGTCTAATACTTGAATTATGTGAATTATCAATGAATAATTTGGATAAATTTTATAGAAGATTGTAGCTTCAACTCTTTGATGAATGGATTAGGTTGCATTAGTAATGGATGACTGCTATCATTATTTAAATCTTGAATGAATCTGCTTTGTATAGCTACTTATATATGTATATATAGTTATAAATTAGAAACACTCCAAAGTGGGTGTAGTATGAAATGTTAAAAAAGGAGCACTTCAATACAAGCATTAGAAAAATCAATCTGGCCAAAGGTTGTCACTGCATGAGTGTGTATCGGCACAATTACGTACTCATTAGGGATTTGTTACACCCCATCGTTACTTCTCAAGAACAAAGGTATAGTAATGCAATGATATCCCTTACTCTGAAAAAACAATTAATAAAAAAGTATATATATACTTAGTATTATACAATAAATGTTTCAATAGTATATAGAACTTATGGTTTGAAGCATGATGCTAGCATTGACGAAGTTGCAACCTTATTCAACCATGCTTATGAATTGTTAATGCAATATTCTTTCATCTGAATGTGATTCATCCATCGGGAATTTAGAGGGTTCAAGTTGCCAAAATGATCATTTGTCTTAGTAAATTTTTTTGTAGCCTTGCTAGTTTCTATTTTACTTGAGGACAAGTAAAAACTCAAGTTTAGGGGTGTGATATGTTTTCCCCCTTACCTATTGGTTAAATTGTTCCTATTTAGTTATCTTTAGCATACATTTTAGCATTTTTAGCTTAGTAAATTTGATTTTATAACTCAGTGAATCCTACCTTATTTTATCCTTAATTTTGCTATCTTATTGCATTAATGTCACTGGAATAGTTACTTCCAAATTGCGACTAGAATTGTCACCGCACCTAACAGCTGCTTACAATGTCACTGCATGAGTTAACTCTAAACTGCGTCCAGAAGTGTCGCACACCTGATAGTTTTCCAGATAAGAACCAAAACTGCATGAGTTATCCAGTCTGGTATAACCAACCTGTACATACAATGATAGAATACTTTTAAGGAAATGACACTTGTATTGTTTGGGAGGACATAAAAGGTGGACGTGAGAAGAAAAAGAGAGCTTCTTTCTGCATCATCATCTTTATCATTTGACCTTGGAGCTTGTGTCCATGGCAGCTTAAGCCTCTCACGGGTGAGTCAACATGAAAACCAGATGCAGAGTAGCTCCTGACGAGGAGACCTAATTGTGCGACAAGAGGGAATAAATAGATTCAGTCGAGTTGCCTAGGGATAGTATTCTCCATTCAATTATTTCTTATTTCTTTCTAAATGCTGGTGATTACTCTCTGATTCTTGATTGTATGAAAGTACTAATAAATTCTTGATGAATTGTTATCTTATTTAATCCTGCTTTTATTGTTTAATCTTGGGGTTTGAATGTTTTTTAACATGGAAGTGTTATTGCAGTCACCGACACTGGTAACTGCAGTGACAGTTTGAGCCAACAAGCATTGATGGAAGTTGAGTAAGGATTAGAGGAATTTAGTCCACTTGTTCTTAATAGTGCCATACTACCATCATCGGAAGGTGAGGTTAATATACATGTTTAAGTCTGAGATTAAATAGGAGAGTAACGCTAAGATATACATTGAATTTTATTGCATCGACAATCACCTATACTTTTATACCTTATGAGTACTTAGTATTCTGCTGAAGATTCATGTTGGGGATCCCAATTTATCATTATCACATTTTATTTTATTGTTTTCAAGTTATTGCATCGACAACTATCCTCACAATTTATCTTGTTTATATCTAGTTATTGCACTGACATTAATAGACAAAAGACTACCATCCATGTGGGATCGATATCCGATAGACTCACATTTGTCTGCTTTACTTACATTGACAATGTATGCTTGCACATTACTGCTATGACATTAAACAGCCAATCAAGCTCCTAAAAAACCTTCTTCTACATCTTTTAAGAAACCCACTTCTACTAATTCTTTACCAAAACAACAAAGAGCTCATGAAATTGAATGTTTTAAGTGCAAAGGGCATGGGCACTCTAGTCGTTATTGTGCTAACACGAGACTTTTGTTAACCAAAAAAGATGGTGAGTATACCTCTAATCCAAACCAAATAGATTTGGATATGCCCAAATTAATTGATGATTCCAATTATGAAGGTGAGTTTTATGCTGAAGAAGAGTTGGTAGAACCACTAAATGATGTTTATTGTCTAGTTGTAAGGCGCACCCACAACATCCAACTGAGGGATGATCATGATCTTCAAAGGACTAATATATTCCATTCAAGATGTTTAATTAAAGGTAAACTTTGCTCACTTATCATTGATAGTGGAAGTTGTGCTAATGTTGTGAGCAACTACCTTGTGGACTCTCTTGCTTTGTCATGTAGCAAACACCCTAAGCCATACCATCTTCAATAGCTTAATGAAGGTTTGGAAGTTCGTGTGGTAAAATAGTCCTTAATCACTTTTAAACTTGGGAATTACATTAATGATGTTTGGTGTGATGCCATTCCCATGCATGTTGCCCCATTGTTACTTGGTAGACCATGGCAGTACGATTGTGATGTTATTCACCATGGTAAATTAAATCAATATTTCCTTATTTTTCATAGAAAGAACTACATTTTGGCCCCTTTAAATTCGAAAGATGTTCACAATGATCAAATCAAAATGATGAAATTATGTAATGAGGTTATGAGAAGTAAGACACAAAATTCAAAAAGGGCTGAAAGAAAAGAGGCCTCTAGTGAAAATAGCCAAATTAATGATGACCCAATGGGAGTGCATCCTCTTGTGAGAAAAAAAGAGTGGTTCATAATTTTTATGTGAGTGGAAAAGATGTGCGATAAGCCTTGCTCACTAAACAACCTTGCATCCTTGTCTGATTTAAGCAAAATTGTTTACCTTTGGCTAACCTTCACGATTATTTTCCTAGTGTTTTTGTGCCTCTTTTGCAAGAATATGAAGATATTTTTCACGAGGCACCTAAAGGATTGCCACATTTGAGGGGTATTGAGCTTCAAATTGACTTGGTACCTGGGTCAGTAATTCCAAATTGACTAGCTTATCAAAGCAATCCCGAGGAGACGGAGTTGTAAAAGCAAGTGGATGAACTTTTGGCAAAAGGTCACATTTATGAATGTTTAAGTCATTGTGCGGTGCCAGTAATTTTGGTGCCAAAGAAAGAAGGTACGTATAGAATGTGTCTCAATTGTAGACTAATTAACCAAATTACTATTAAGTATAGGTATCCTATTCCAAGGCTTGATGATATGTTTGATGAACTTTATGGTGCCTGTATATTTACAAAGACTGACTTAAAAAGTGGCTACCATCAAATTCGAATGAAAGAAGAGGATGAATGGAAAACAACCTTTAAAACAAAGTTCAATTTATATGAATAGCTAGTCATGCCTTTTTGTTTGACTAATGCGCCTAATACTTTCATGCACTTGATGAACCAAGTTTTGAGGCCTTATTTGGGTAAATTCGTGGTAGTATATTTTAATGATATTTTGATTTACTCAACTTCTTTAGATGATTACGTTTTCCATGTTAAATATGTTTTGGACATTCTAAGAATTGAAAAGTTATTTGCCAACCTTGATAAATACACTTTTTATTGTTATATACTAATCTTTTTAAGTTTTATAGTAAGTGCTCAAGGTATTAATGTCAATGAGGAAAAAGTAAAGGCAATTAGGGAGTGGCCCACTCCTAAAACAATTACCGAGGTGAGATCTTTCTATGGTTTAGCAAGTTTTTATAGATGTTCTGTGAAGCATTTCTCCACTATTATCATCCATTAATTGAGGTTATTAAAAAGTCTATGGGTTTTAAGTGAGGAGAAGCTCAGGAATAGGCTTTACAAGCCTTAAAGGATAAGTTATGTTCCGCTCCAGTTCTTAAATTATCTAATTTTTCTAATACTTTTGAACTTGAATCTAATGCTTCAGGTATTGGAATTGGTGTCACGCTGATGCAAGAAAAAAAAGTCAATTGCATGTTTTAGTGAAAAATAAATGGGGTGCAATTAAACTACTCAACTTACGACAATGAATTGCTGACATTAGTTTAAGCTCTACAAGTTTGGCAACATTTCTTGCTGCCAAATGAGTTTGTTAAAGGGATGAAGTAAGTTGATCAAGAGACACGCTCGATTGCTAGAATTCATAGAAACATTTCCATATGTAATTAATTACAAAATAGGAAGAGAAAATGTAGTTGCTGATGCATTATCTCGTAAATATCCTTGATAACTATGTTAAATACTAAAGTCTAAGGGTTTGAACATATAAAATATTTATACTTCAATCATGTTGATTTTGCAAAAAAAAATTCAAATTGTGGGAATGGTGTCTTTAACAAGTTTTATCTTGTAGATGGGTTTCTTTTTCACCTAAAAGGGTTATGTATTCCACAATGTTCCATGAGAGAGTAATTAATTCGTGAGTCACATAGTGGAGGCTTAATGGGACACTTTAGTGTCGCCAAAACACTAGATATTCTACATGGACATTTTATTGGTTGCACATGAAGAAGGACATTGAAAAGGTATGTTCTAAATGTACTTGTAAATAAGCAAAATTTAAGGTAATACCTCATGGACTTTATACTCCTTTTTTGATTCCTTCTTCGCCATGGGCAGAATTATCCATGGATTTCATTCTTGGTTTGCCACAAACTAAAAAGGGTCGAGGTAGTATCTTTGTTGTTGTTGATAGGATTTCAAAAATGTTTCACTTTATTCCTTGTCACAAAATAGATGATGCCATACATGTAGTGACTTATTCTTTAGAGAGGTGGTGCGCCTATATGGGATACCTCGTACCATTGTATCTAGTAGAGATGTAAAGTTCCTAAGCCACTTTTGGAAATTATTATATTCTACTACATGTCACCCCCAAACCGATGGACAAACTAAGGTAGTCAATCGAGTCTTAGGTGTTTTACTACGAGCTATTGTGGGTAAGAACCTTAAAACTTGGGAAGAATGTTTGCCATTTTTTGAATTTGCATATAATCGATTTATTCACTTCACAATTATTCCCCATTTAAAATTATTTATGGTTTTAATCCACTAACTATACTTGATATTGTGTCATTGCCTATAGAAAACATTTCTAGTTTAGATGGTGAGAGGAAAGTTCAATTGGTGAAATCTATGCATGAGAAAGCAAGACAACGAATCTCCAAAACAAATGAAGCAAATACCAACAAAGCTAACAAGGGGCGTAAGCAAGTTATATTTGAGCCTGGTGATTGGGTTTAGGTCTATATGAGAAACGAATGATTTCCAACTAACCGCAAAATAAAATTGGAACCACCTGGTGATGGACCTTTTTAAGTAATCAAGCAAATTAATGATAATGCATATCAAATCAATCTTCCTAGTGAGTATAATGTTAGTGCCACTTTTAATGTCACTAAACTTTTTCCTTTTGATATTGAAGATTTGAGGACGAATCCTTTTGTAGAAGGGAGGAATGATAAAAGCAACTCAGTCCAATTCAAAGGCCATAATAGAGATGGGCTTAGTTTTCCTCAAGGCCCAATCAGGAGATTCAAATCCAAACAGCTAAAGTCAAAACTCAACTTATTCGTTGAAGACTTTATCACAAAAAAAAAAATTCGAGAAGAAGAGTTGAAACTTCAAGACGATGGACTTTGGAACAAGGATGAATTAAAAGGAACTAATTTTGTTCGTGGCTCTAATCTCTCAATCTATGATGACAAGTTCATATGGAAACTGTTAACAAGTTTAGGCGTTTCACTTCAAGGACCCCGATCAATCCCACAAGCTTAAGCGTTTCATATTGGTTTCAGGTTTTTGGCTTAATCTTTATTAAATATAAGTCCAATATTGTATTTATCAGCTCTTATTAATTTATTATTTTTATTCTAAATTTTTTATAATTATTAAGTATTTTAATTTATATAATAGTTTTATGTCAACAAGAAAATTTAGTTTAAAACTACTTCTTATTTAAGTCAATTAGAGTTCTAGTATACTTAAGAGTTTTATTTAGATTTATTTAGTTAGCCTATATAAAGGTCTTTGCATTGTACACAGAAAATCAATTCATTTTTATTCAACTTTTCTTTTAAGTTAATAAATTATCTTTATGTTTTTCTTTTCAAGAATTTCTCTTGAGTTTCTTTTAGAAGAGTTTTAACAATCTTTTAAGATTGTGGGGATCATCTTCAAACTTTTTCTTGCCAAGTTTTCTATTTTGGAGGGGAAATTAAAGCCGCTTGAAGAGGTTATGGATTCTTCGTGTTTCCAAGGCTTTTTTAGGACTTCTATACATCACATTCTGTCTTCTTCATCTATCTTCTTTATTTTTTTTCTTTATTGTTCCAATCTATGATTTATTATTCTATTTATTTTAGTCTTTTTTATTTGTTTTATTTGACTTGGATTTGATTCTGTTTTAGGTTGTGTCAATATCCAATTTTCTTTCCGAAGGTCTAAGCCCTATGTTAAATCCGCTACTTAGATAACTTTACGATCCTATTTCTACTATCATCCGTATTAGAAGAGGGAATTCGTAAAGCTTGTTTACACCTTCTTCCCTTCTAAATTATCATCTTCAGTCATCTTGAAGAAAAAGAGGTTGTAGTCGTGAGGACCTTGTATGATGCAGTAGTCATAGGCTTGGATGTCCAGGTGAAAGAAAATATTTAAGAAAAGTTGCCAAGTCTAAGGAAACACTAGAATTTGGGCAAGCCACAGTGATAAGCATCAGGAAATAAGGTGAGTTTCTGCATAAACTAGGAAATACATGAGTAAATTGCAGTGTCATGACAAGTTGTTTACAGCTACTTTAAGATAGATGATGATTAGATGCATAAATTTCATGCTAACTGGAGATAAACCTCATGGGTTAGAAGAAGTTAGGATATGAAACAGTGAGAGAACCTTTCAGTTACTGCCCTAGGCGAAGCATTAGACTTTGCGGAAGGGACACTGTGGTGTCTGAGCATTAAGGTTAGGTGGTGTAAATGAGGTAATGGGAGGAGGATTCGAGGAATGAAATAATGGAATTGTATTTACCACAACAACGGTATCAACTGGTCCTTCGGGGTGACACCGTGACGGCGGTATATGGCGTAAAACCATGGATGAATGATACCATGGTAGTCTAGTATGTGGTATGTAGCGTTAGACTGTGGATGAAAGATGCAATGGCAACATGGTACACGGCAAAATGGATATGGTGTAAGACCATAGATGAAAGATGCCATAGTGACACGGGATAAGGAATAAGGAAAAAGGTGCAAGATGATAGATGAAAAACGCTATGGCAACCAAGTATGATGACTAAGACCATGGATGAAAGACTCCATGGCATCCACAGAGATGATGCCCTAGAATGGTGAAACGATGTAAGACCATGGATGAAAGACTCCATGCATCCATAGAAATGAAGTCTGGCAGGATAGTAAACATGGGTAAGCCATCGGGACAATAAACATGAATAAGTCCACCAGGACTATTGGAATACGAGGTAAGAATGGTGTAAGACCTTAGCTCGGCTAAGGCACCCAAAAGAGTTGCTGGTATGTGGGCATACATAATCCACTAGAACATTAAGCATATGGATTTTACAAATTTAGGCTATGGTGGTATGATGTTACAACATTACGTGGAGTCCACAAAAACAATAATGTGGAAAGGTCCAACAGGAAGTAAGACGTGAAACCTTAACAGGGAAAGTTCTTTGAACCAGAGGTACGCCATGAATTAATATTTAAAGAAAAGCGTCAATGACATGATAAATTGCATGTTTACATAAGAGAGGTGTGCCCAAAAGGCAAGGATCTCCTAATCAAATAAAAGAATTCACCAAGAGAAAATGTAAAGTGAGGCCAATATACAATAATCGAGTCCACTAGAGAAGCAACGTATATTGTGGAGTAGCAAGTGGCAACGGGTGATCTAGCGGAACCCGGATAGTAGGGATTCATGGGTGAGGGTCCGCTAGGGGCAGAATAAGTCTGCCACCTACCTAGTAGATAGTATTTTGGTAAAAATAGTGAAAAGCGAGTAAGAAGGTGACGCTAGGATAGACAGAGTTAGCTCACCCCAACAAGTGATCAATATCATGAAGGAACATACATGTGTCTCATAAAAGTATTGAATTAGGAAAACCAGAAGATGTAAGAGAAATAGTGAGACAACAACATCTAGGGTAAGCTCTGTGATATACTAAGGGGAAACAGGGAGTTGGACTCTCTGACCAAAATTTGTCTCTTATTATTCTCTTGCAAGTTGGCTATACAATATTGTTTAGCAGATTTTCACTAAATTTACCAGAACTTATAGGTTTACTGCTGAATTGCAGGATAAAACATGACAATAGAGATGAATAAAGAGACCAAGCCAGCCATTGCTTGATTAGCATAATGTAGTAGAAGCAACCGAAAGAAAAATAGAAACATACTTGAACATTGTAACAGTATACCGAAAATAAAGTCATAGGAAATTATTATGAATTTTCTTAGTGTATGTATTATTGGCTAATAGGCCCAAGTGAATAAGTTATTTTAAATGTAAACTTAATTATAGATGTATGTTTAAGTTTAACGTTTCTTGTGGCATCCGATACCCGAGCCCAACAATTGGGTCGAGTATAGGGTGTTACATGCAAAATGAGTAAACTCTATATCTGCAATGTGTCACTCGTGTCCAAATCAAACATTTTAGGTTAAGGAGTTCCATAGACCCAATGAATGTATTATCAGGGGATTGTACCGTATGTACCTAGGATGAAGGGCTCCTGACTATTGGAGATTTCAAGCACTTCATTTTCTATGTGCACATATAATTGTTGCATATGCCTCGGCACATCTGGATTGCATGAGTTATGTTGTCAAAGTGTACAAACTAAAACACATATATAAAGTATGGAAATCTGAATTCCCACCAACCCCAAATGAAAGTATGTCGTCGTCTGTACTGAGCACTCCATTCCATTTGAGTTGGTACTAAATATTAGGTTGTGCCATAAGCCAAAAGGTTAGTCGAATTCTACTTAGATACACGATAATATGAATATTCGGGAGAGGATAGACCAATCGAGGTTATGCAGTTTTTGTAGGAACTTAAGACATACTAAGCCAACATGTCCACACTTGGGGCAAACATTAAGGACAAAACCTAATTAACACATTTTTTCATTTTTTTGATAGACATATAAAAAACAAACAAACAAACAATTTGTTCATTTTTTGCATTGCTTCTCATTTTTTTGTTAATTTGTAAATATTGATATATTATTGATGTAAAATATAGTAGAATACAATATAATATTTTTTTATTTTTTCATAGATTATAAATAAATAAGTATATACTATTTATATGAAACATACAGTAGAATAAATAACTCAATTTTTTATTTTTTTTTCCTTAGATAGTAAATAAGTGTATTGTTAATGTAAAATACAATAGATCAACTTTTTTATATAATTGGAATAAGTACATTATGGACAGAAAAAAAGTATACAATACAAATTAAAAGTTAACAAAGTAAATGACGATTTACATGAAAAAAAATTAAAAATCATCAATGTCGTTGGGTCGAATGTGTGCCACAACCCGATGGGTGCTGGATGCGAGGAAGATTTATTATGTACTTAGGGTTACGACTCTTCATTTTTTTCATCTTCATTTTCATCTTCACCTCGAGCTCCATCTTAATCTTGATATTGATCTTCATCCCATTCCCTCGTGCTTGAGTGTTGTGCCATCATAGGTTGCAATCTTATATCGTTGGTTGTAGTAATAGGTAAGCGAAGATGAGCCACCTCGGTAGAACAATGATGTTGGAGTGTTTGCGACACTACTGACAAATAAGTGTATGGTGTCACATAATCCGGTTGCGGATAAAATGTTGGAATTGTCAAAAATGGCAAATCCGTTGATGTTATTGTTAGCATTGACGCTCCATATAGTGCTGGGGATGGAGGTGGTGCAAAAAGTACACTTGTAGAAGGCATTGATATATGGTACAGTGGTGCATAATGTGGTGCTTGTGTAAAAAAAATAGGGTTAATGAAAGCACTAGAATAATATGAACCATACTAATCGAAAGGTGGTGTACCCTTCGATGCCTCGTGTCGGGTCAGAGCTGATGATAACTCCATTGAGGCATGTACTATTAACCTAAGACTCATGTAGGGTCGTCTTGGCCTCTTATGACAACGTTGGCTAGTTCTTTCCTTCCCTGGCAATAGATATGGCTTACCATGATGTCTAAATCATGTCATGTAGTTCGTAAAGGTTACCAAATCCAATGCGAGAATTGGTTCTCACATAGGTATGAAATTGTACTTATGCTCCCAAGTGTAGATATATTTGGCGTGGAATTTCACCCAATCTTTATTAGTTCTCCCTCACAAGTGAACCTTGTACAATTCATTGATGTCCTGTGGTGATGGCAGAATATTTTACCTAAACCCAAACTAGCATATTACTCGATCAGATTTGTGCACGTTAACTTTTGCGAAAACTATAAATGGCACCTTGACATGCCAAATATTGAGATTCACAAAATATTCGACTAGGATGCATTCTTGAATTCTTGGATCAATATATGGCATACATTCAAACTATAGTACGAAATTATAATTTTTTTAAGTACCTAATATTAAGTTTCAAATCCTTACGGAAATATTTTATAATTTAAGAATTCAAAAACTAAAATTCGGTTCCAATCGTTGATCAACAGTAGTCAGATATCTTTGAGCTTGTTCATTATACCCAAATAACTCGCCTCATTGTTCCACGTGTTCAAATAATATACTACTTCAAAAATATAATAATGAAATATATTATGGTAACTATATTATCAAATGAATTTTACCTTATTACGAATGGGAACAAATGAGAGGCGTTTATTGGGGACGTAAAAATGGTAGCCAATACCATGCCCATGACAAAAATAGCATGCAATCACCGATTTTAATTTTTTGTAATTACGTCGCCCGACACATCTCTTAGTACAATGTCGTCAACACAATTGATCTCTAACTAAATCACCCCACTTCTTTCAAGTTGACAAGTTATAGTAGTCGCCTTAAATGTATCAGATTTTGAGATTTAGCAAACATTAGAAAACCCCCAATTAACCTTAGGATGAATGCTCGAGCGTATTATTCTTTTTCAACGACACTCACGAAGTTGTCGATATAATTGAAATTTTCTTCCAACCATTTCATCTTTATCCAGCAGCCAAAAAACTTGTTCAACACATTGCCTAATAGTTGCTCACAAATTGGCTCCAATCGCCAACACCCATTGCCCCCGAAACAACTGGCCCATCCACCAGTAAACTGAGTTGTAAAGCTATGTCCTCGAGTATAATTTTACATTCACCGTACAAAAGATGGAATGTGTGTGTCTCGAGTCTCTATCTTTCCACCAAAGTGCTGATAAGTGTGGGATCTAATTTAGTCCCCCCGAGCATACGAAACACGTGCAAGACTCCCGCCTCTTCAAGTGTTGTTGTTCAATAACACGCAGTGCCCTCGCAGTTAAATTGTGTATGTATGTCTCTAAAATTCGATCTTCGGCTCATTATATAAATATAAAAAAATTATAAAATTAACAATGTTAACAACTTCATAATGAACTTAATTAAAATTAAAATATTTAATAGTATTTTCGTACCATTTGCAATTGGACATTGAAAATGTGTTTGTCATCCAAACGAAAAAGCGGAATTGTCATTATAAAAATCAATTAAAAACAAAGAAATTACGAAATATAAAATTAAAACAACAAGATTTTAAGAGAAATTGAACGAAAAATTAAGAACTAAAAAGTTGAGAGAATAGATGAATTGAGAGAATTAAGAGAATGAGATTAGAATGTAAAAGGAAGAAAATGACTTGGGTTTATATAACAAATAAACTAGCCGTTTTTTACTGTTGGAAAAAGTTTGACTGTTAGATTTTTTTACCATTGAGAAAAGGTACAGTTGACTAAAAACTGGTCGAGCAAAATGTATTTTCTATTTCTAACTCCAAAATTAACTTTTTTCCCTAAATATTAAAAAAAATCAATCTAAAACCTTAAATATTTTCTAAAAACTACCCAATTTACCCCTGTTAAATACCATTACTTTTTATCATTTCTCTTCTTTACATTTTCCGGGGTAAAGACACAAACACCCATCCATTTTCTCAATCTCTCCAAAGATCCAGATTCAACATTTCCCTCTCAGTTTTTAGGGTTTACAAATATTACCCTTTTCAATTTAATTTTTTACATTTTCTGTTTGGGGTCTCTCATTGGTTGCTTTTGTTTCATTCTCGAGCGCCTGATATTGTTTTCTCGCAAGAAAAGTATTAATCTTTCTTACATGAACTAAAAGATGGAAATCCCCTAAATCATCAAAATGTTTGCTTCCTTTTTCCCTGCCTCTATTTCAGGTTTCAGTTTTTTTTTTTTAAATGCTTGTTCAAGGGTTTATTCCCTCTTCCATTTCATCCTTTTTTGTCTTAAAAAACCCACTCTCTTGGTTTATGCTTTGTTCCATTAACAATTAGCTCTATTTTCTTTTTCAATTTTGAAAGAATGCTTTCTAGCCAAATTTACTGTAAAAATACCCGAATTGTTAACTCTTAAAAAAACTAATTTCTCCTCTTTCACCTAAAATTGGTTCCTTCTAACCGTTCCACTCATTTCAATTTCAGCTTCAGCTTCTGCTAGGTCATTTATCAAACCCCTAAGCTACAATTTAGAAACAAAACGAGAAACAAAATCCTCTTTTTTATGTGTAACTTTGTGTTTGAAATCATGGCTGTGTTAATGGAAAGTGTTGTAGTAGATATCCATCATCACCAGATGGTGGTTCAGATCTCTGTGGAGAATTGAGACCTTACAAAAGCAAACACATTCTTACACAACCGTCATTGGAGATAGTTCATGTTCCATCTCACAACTTTACTCTGCAGTATTCAATTTTAACACAACTTGTTTATTACCAGGACACAGTTGAAAGGGAACACCAAGATAGTTTCTGTATCAAAACACAAATTCAAGTTAACCCAAATGTTCATGTCTTTGGTGTATTTGATGGACATGGTCAATACGGTGCTCAATGTTCAAACTTTGTCAATGATATACTTGTAGAAATATTATCCAGTGACTCCACTTTGTTGGATGATCCTTTAAAAGCTTATACTTCAGCATTTCTAGCAATAAATTCTGAGTTACATGATAGTGAGATTGATGACACTATGAGTGGTACCACAGCAATAACTGTCCTTGATGTTGGGGATACTCTTTATGTTGCTAATGTTGGTGATTCAAGAGCTGTGATTGCTGTTAAGAATGGGGATCAAATATTGGCTGAGGATTTATCTGTGGATCAAACGTCATTTAGGAAAGATGAATATGAAAGGGTGAAGCTTTGTGGGGCCAGGGTTTTGAGTATTGACCAAGTTGAAGGCTTTAAAGACCCAAATATTCAAAATTGGGGTGAAGAGGAAAATGAAGGTGGTGATCCTCCAAGGTTGTGGATTCCAAATGGAATGTATCCCGGGACTGCATTTACAAGAAGTGTAGGAGATAGTACAGCAGAAAAGATAGGTGTGATTGCTGATCCTGAGATTTCTGTAGTTAAACTTACACCAAATCATCTATTTTTTGTTGTTGCAAGTGGTGGAGTTTTTGAGTTTCTACCTAGCCGAACTGTTGTCAACATGGTACGATATTCATGCAAATCTTTGGAATTAATAACTTGCTATTACATTTCCAATTTGCTTGTAATACTATTTATATATCCGTCATTCATATGTTGGCATTCAAGTGTTTCCTCATGTGAGATTTGTTTGCTTTGTATATTCACAAGCAACCGCTGAAATATCTTTTACATTAGATTTTAATGAATGTTTCATGTAAAATGATGTATCTAAACCTGTATTATACTATCTAGTTTGATAAGTCAACACGAAGGGGAAGTGAATAAGAATTTTCCAATGTCTTTTGCTTTTGAACTGTTATTGGAACTCTCCTCGTATTGATATTATCATGAAATTTAGCTTTTCTGAGATATGCAATCTATGATTCTTGCGGATAACTGCAAGATATTAATGTCATAGTTTCAGCATTTCCTTAATAAATTTAAAATTTTCTTCACATAGGTCACGGTATACACAGATCTCAGGCCCAAATTGTAATTTTATATTTTAAGACCCCTATCAGTCCCTAAATTCGCCTCTGCCTCTGCTCAAGGCCTTCGGAAATTTGATGTGAAATATATCACCTCGAATGACATGTAGAAGCCATATATAATGTTGAAATTAGCTGGTTTTAAAAATCTCTCTTCTACGGTTGTAATAGTCTTTTAACTCGAATAGATAGTTATACTCGTTTCATCATTTTTTATAGGGCATTATTAAGAATATAATATAAAATTTACATAATCATTTTTGTTATTTTTTTTATTAATTTGAAGCTTGTATTTTAACAACTGTGTTAATTTTTTAGTGTGGAATTTGAATTTTAAAATTAATTTAATAAAAATTTATAATTAATTAATAATAATTATTAATTTTCATCAAATCAACTTTGTAAATCACATTTATCTTACATCAAATTAAACAAATTCGTAAATAACAATAAATTTATTATATTATTGAAATTATGGAAATTTAAATTTAATAATATATAATATTAGTAATGAAATTATTTTCTTTTTACAAAACAAATAAAGAATGGAATAAAAAAATAGCACAAGTAATATTAAAAAAAATTGTAACCCAATTACTAAATGTTGTATCAAGGAAACAAATAACTTACAATGGCGATTCTCATAAACCCAATTGGATGTTTCAGTACTAAATAACTTTAATTAAAATAACAAAACAGCCATTAAATTTAAAAAAAAAATTATAACTCAATCACTAAATTTAAAAAAAATACCAAATCAATCACTAATAATTATTTTCCGTTATATGCGAAAAATTGACCTGTCATCCTATAATGTAAACAGCTCTAATTTAAGAACCCTAGCTAGGCCGAGTAGTAGAAGAAGAAAAAGATGAAAAAGAGAAAAAATAAAGATGTCGACCGTGATTCTGTCATTGTAGCTTCAGCCGTTCGTTGTGGCAACCACTGCTCACGACTGTCTGTAAGTCTGGAAACTTTCCAAATTTGACAACATTCAAATCCCAAAAGAAAAACCTTAACTCATTGCCAGAAATAGTGTTCCTCGTGGTCGAGGTCCTGCTTCATCTTAGAATTTGCCTCCTGCTTCGGTTTCTACGATAATTTCATCTAGTGTTGGCTCTACTGCTCCTGCCTCCGTGGGTTTTCATCCAACCGCTTGACCCTTATTTCTCTACCACAAAACCAACCAACCTAATTTCAGCTTAAACTTTTGGATTTATCAATTTATATATTTTAGATTTTGATCACTTCATTTTACGTTTCTTAATAAAATCAGATTAAATTAAATTTAAATTTAAATAAAAATTAGATGAATTTTTTTAAAACCGACTAAACTTTTAACAACTCTAACTAAACCTTGCAAAAGAAAAATTAAGCAGTAAAAGATAGACCAAGCCATTCCATTGCCTTCGTCAACGCTTGGAGTTCTTTGTATAAGCCATTGCATCATCAGTGTCCTCTAACAATACCAAACATTCAAGCCATTTAGATGTTACGATGCGGGCTATTGTGAAACGCGGTTCGAATAGAGTTTCAACTGCCATGAATAAAGTCTCCATTATTCTTTGTAATAGGAGATGCAGTGCCTTGCTTCCACCCTTTGCATGCCTTTGAGATTTCAACGCATTTCCAATGTATTCTCTGAGATGATTACGGCATGATTGGCTTACTACCAAGGACTCTAAGTGCAATGTTGCGAAAGCAAGGGCTTTATCTAGTATGTGTTCTAGGTCGATTCCCCAGTGACTTGCTTCGTACAAGCATATAATACTTTTGATATCACTGGTCAGTTATTTAAACATATTATCATCGATCTTGAATTTGGTAAACACCTTATTGCATCAACTAGGGGTATGTGAAGTTATATTTCATTTATGTAAGTGATAATAATATATTACACTTACCATAACGGATTTTATAACTATGTGACCTGAAAATTTAAAATATGATTATAATTTTATCTAAGTCGTTGTCTTTATTATCCGTAAGGGAAGCAACTAAATAAAAAGATGACTTAATACAAAAGAATTGATTAAAAATATATTCTCTATTGAATCATTCATAGAACTCATATCCTCCTTCACCATATTTTTGAGGTCGTCTACTTTTCTTAAACATATTCAAATTTCTTCATACAAAATGAAATATTCACAAAAAAGTTTATATTTTAGAGAATATGTACAACTTCAATAAAATAAGGAAATAAACAAATAGCAAAACCTGTACAATTGCATTATTTGATAACATCCATGCAATACATAGAAAATAAGCTATTAAGATGTAATAATTACCGGGTTGGTAAATGGAAGAGCCAAGAGGTTATTACGGTCGTTGCTTGGAGTGCCATGTTATTAGCTGCTTAATTTGTGAAAGCAAGAAGCAAGTGGTGGAGACTACTCTTATGACCGTTCAAGCAAAGGCTTCGTTGAAGTCAAACCGATTTTTAAGACCCAAAAAGCTAATGTTAATTCTTTCCTTTATTCACTATTTAGCTCTTGAATTATACATATTTTCCTATTTTAATACCTTCTTATGTTGGTAATTGAATTTTTTTTTGTTATTCCTTTTGGTATCTATAACAATATTTAAAAAATGCTGACCGATGAAAATGTATCACGTCACTGATGAAATGACACTTGACTGATGATGTGGTATGTTGATCAATGACATGGTGATTTGATCGTGTTTATTAACTGTTGATAAACATTGACTAGAAAAAAATCATTAAAATGATCAAAATTGTAAAAACATATTATAAGTTATTTTAAAATTAAAAATTATAACAAATATTTAAAAATATTAAAAATTGCAAAATTACTAAAAATTATAAAAATTGTAAAATTGTTAAAAACATTAACAATTTGTAAATAAAAAAATAAAGAATTGTAAAATTAGTAAAGAATTTGAAAAATTGTGAGTGTATTGAAAGTATAATAAACTTTATTATTTAGTTTAAGACCTAAGATTTCATGTGAAAAACTTAAAAGTAAATGATATAAATCTCTAGATATAAAAGTGAGGATATTATACAATGATATGATAAAATTTAAATCACTTTATCATATTGAGTTGAAAGATAATAAATTTATTCATTAACTAAACACGAACGAAAACAAACTTCCTCCACTTCCATTGAACCATTCTACTTTTTTAGTCATTAGCAACGGTAGGTTTCACTTTGATGTTTAGATGGAAAAGAAAAGAAGCAAGAAGAAAGTTTATAGTGGAGAATCATCTGAAAATATGAGATAATTGTATTCAAACTCAAAATCTATATAAAGTAAATAATTTAAATTAGGTAGCCTTAAATTGCAGAAAAAAAAACAAGAAATTGATACAAAAGTGATACAAATTCAATCAAATTTTAACAATGTGTAAAAGAAATTCTAGGATTTCTTTTCTTTTTTTATATTTTAGATTTTGGGTAACAAATATAAAAGAAATCAACATCATTAAATTTGGCCATGTTGAGTAACTTTTTGTTGTGTCTCATTAGAAGGGACAATCAAATAGTTATACACATTGTTATTGTTCATAGAATTGATGGTCTTAGCAAACTCTATGCACGTTGGACACGTGTACTGCTCTGAGCTAACTGTTGGACATTTCTTGGGTACCTATGAGTTGAGATCACGATCTCTCCTTGCGAACAATAAGAGTATAATTCAACGAAAAATAAGAAATAATTATACACATATTTATACACATAGTTATTGCTCTGATCTTTTTTTTAGAACACTAAGAAATAATTCAACGAATCAAACAAAAGAGTATAGTTAGGCAACTAACCAAATCAAATCTTGACAGAAAGAGAGTCAATAAAACAGGAAAACGTCTCAACAACAAATTGAGTTATGGGTTACCTTAATAGGAAAATCAAGAAACGGTGTATTAGGCTCAATAGGGTTCACTAAAGGTTAATTAAGAAGGTAGGCCTTTTATGGGATAAGTGGGTTAAAACCTAAGTGCCTTTATCATCTCGGTCTATCAAATCAAATGTGTGGTCTCGACACGTATAATCAAAGAAAGTTCTAGAATAACAAATCAAATTGACACACTCATAACCAATAATAAAATGAGCAAGATAAATGTATGCTCTAATGACTCAAAATCTCACAAAAATTTATGGTTTTTGATGTCAAACTTGCAAATCCCAAACTTCAAGGTAATACTTCAATTTAGGGAAACAAACTAAACTTTTTAATTTCTGAAAAATAGCTTATCATGCTTGATTCTCTCATGTCTTCAAGTTTAAATCAACCAATACATAATTATCGGCAAATTAATCTAAAACACATCAACAAAAATTCCAAATCGAAAAAAATTCATTCTAATGGAAGTATGAGAAATTTACTTAAATACAATATATAATTAAGGGATTTTCTAATAATTATATAAATAACCTCCCCACACTTAAGATGTACATTGTCCTCAATGTACAAATAGATATAATCACAATATAAACAGAATATCATAAGAGAAGGAAAAAATTGAAACTGCCTTGAATATTAGATGAAATTACCAAGAAGGTGAAAAGCGGAATTGTAGACAAATCTAGATGTAGTGCATGATTTCGAGCAAACTAATAAGAAAATAAACACAAATAGTGAAGAAGATTAATGGGTTATAACTCGAGTAGAAACAACCATAAAAATATAGTTCAAAAGATAATGATTAAAAGAAAAGTATAAGAAAATAAAAATAAAACAAAACAACTAAAAATAGAAATAAACATAAACATAAAAATTAAATTAAATTAAATTAAAATTAAAATAAAACGAATAAAATCAATGATCCTTATCATCGGAGGCATCAGTAGAGTGAGTCACCGGTGTCGAAAAATAGATGTGGATGTGCTAACAAATCTACTGAGTGTCTCGTCAATACTATCGAACCTCTGAAAGTAGTGCTGCTCAAAGCAAGTAAACCTCTCAGAAAGGTCTTCTAATGTAGCAGCAGAAGAAACAGGACAGTAACTCGAAGGTAGAGGATAAGGTGTGTCCTTGTGATGGAAACGGACATCATCAGTGAAGTCCTTGGGTTCATTCTGAGAGTCAGAATGAAATAATCGATATTGAGGGGGATCCACTCCACAAAGTCGCTTGATCATCCTCATATGAGTCATGCTCGATATCCCCTGTGGAGACATCTGGCCGGCGAGTGTAAGCATGGAGTACTGCCCTGGTGTGTCGAGGAGACCGAAGTGTCAAGCGAGTCGAGTCACATAAGGGCTTAAACAGATAGGACCCTTCCTGTTGCGGTCTGTCTGATGGCGGAAGGTGAGGGCGATGAAGTAGGCCAATTAAAAAAAATATGCCCTGTGGCCATGTTCCATAAAAAATATGAATCGGTGGTACTGGAGACTTTGGTTCTCTCACTCCTACTGGTCAAAGTATGAGCTAAAAGGGCATGAATATACTGTAAAGCTGAAGGGAGAGAACTCGCATTCGAGCGACTCACGTTATAAGGTGTCATACTCTCTGTAAGGTCTATCCAACAACGAAAAAGTGAGTAGTAGATGTGCCGGTGTAGGCAGAGGAAGATCTCGGCATTCATAAACTCTTTAGTGTATAATCCCAAAGCTACACCAAACTCAAGGACACTCATATGGCGTGCCAGACCATCGAGTCTGAAAGTCATGGTGCCCGGCTCGTCATGAGTTGTCATCACATGCTGTAGAGTAAATGTATAGCAGAATCTAAAGTAAGCTCCATGTAGCTGGGCTTGATTATAGAGAAAAACTGGTCCTACAGGGCTGTAGTAAGAAAGGCTCGAACATTATCAACTAACTCGACTTGCTCTAAAGTAGCGCAATCAATATAGCGGCCTAAACCTAGTGGTCGTAGTCGAAGTAGCGATATAAGTCCTCCTGAGGACCCGCTGAAAATTAGATATACGAGTAGCGGGCCTCGGCTGAGGCACTCAAGTAAAAGGTCGCACCAGGGGTCTTCCGCTTTTTTTTAAGCAGGGGCGACGACCTTGGACTTGCTACGAGTGTTTGTCATGGTGTGCCTGAAAAAGAAAAGAATTCATCAATAGAGAAAACATCACCAAATACACAAACAAAGGGTTGAGAAGGCAAAATCCAAGTAGTCAAAATAGAAATCTAATCCTAAAACGGTATATACGAATACCCAAGCATGCAAAAACCATATATCGAAGCTATTATGAATCAAAGTAATGAAATCAATAAAGAATAATAAATAAAATAATGAAATCAGAACTAAAAGACAAATAATGACATACTTAAAATAAGAATAATAAGAAGAATAAGAAGAAGAATAAAAAGAATAATAAAATATATAGTAACCTAAATAGACTGACTACATTAGAAATAAAAGCAATAAACAATATTATAACAAAAATTTAAGGGAGCAATTAAGAAAAACATAAGAAAACTATAAAAATAAAATACTAAATGGAATAAATAATTAACACAAAAAGAAGCAGAATAATAAAATAAAATAAATTAAGAAAGAAACTAAAATAAATATAAAATATAAAATAACAAACAATAACAAATAATAAAATAAAATAAAAATAAAGAACTAAAAATGGAAAAATAGGGAGGATCGACAGTGGGAGGTGGTCGAAGTTGAGGGCCAGCGGTTGACGCAGAATGAGGCGCAAGGGAGAATAGTTGAGATGAGGCTTGTGGTGTAACACCCTTAGTCCGTATCCGTCGCTGGATTAGGATTATGAGGCATTACTGGTCAACAGTTTAATTCCAGACATTTATGTATATATATATTCGTTCAAGTCAAATTCATTTATATTTGAAAATAAAATCAATTTAACATTTCAAAACAAGTAATGACTTATATCTTGCATATACGAGTCACAACTAAACTCCACTTATTACTTATTGCATTAAAGTATTTGCTTCCGCAATATTAACTAACGCCGACAAGGTCATAATACTATTTATGTGGTTATTCATATGGTAACCAAATTATATGCACATTTAAAATTTAGTAAACCATAAAACGTATATAAATCACCACATATGCGATTTAAAAAATAGGCAAAATGAACTTGTATGCTTTATTCTTTAATACAAAGTGAATCAATTATTGGATTTCTTAACTATCAATCTTTAATACCATTTACAATTTAACTTTAAGAGAAAATCCTTAGAATCCATGTCAAATCATGCAACCATATTATATATTTTAATAAATAATCACAAATAAATGTTTAATACATTACACCATAGCCGAATAGGCTAACATTTACTTGTACATAATATGCAATCAGCATTAAGGTAGCGGTCACATTTAGCATTAAACACATGGTAGAACAATTGACCATTTATTCACAAGACACATACAATATTCATCACTTAACCGATTCAAGTATATAACACCTAACAAATATAATATGCACATTTAATAAAATCAACCATACGCATATATATATATATATATAACATCTATAATATAATCATGGTATGCCCAAGTAAGTATAAGTAAATTTTCAACTCAATTAAGGTGACCGAATATTTCATGTACACATATCCTGGTATATACATTACTAGTTATTAATTTATTACAAGCATATGACATAATTATTACCTAGCAAACACATGACAAACCCTAGCAAAAATATCATCATTTATAAATATATGACCGAACCACAAGTATTTTTAAAAACCACAACATGTAATATAATTATCAAAAGGTTTGAACAATAACTCAACCCCAAACCGATTTCCACCTAAGACATAAAGTCATTGTCATTGCACAAAATACTTACCGCCTACCAAACCATGACCAATCATCATAGCATATATCAAGCCAAAATCATGGACATCAAAACAAAGCACATATAAAACTGAAACTAAACATAAGTAACAGGCCATTTTCGCATGGCCTTAGTTACATATCCAAAATCAACATTTCAAAAATATATTCCAGCCTATACATGCCATAATTTAAGATTAGCTAATAAGATACCAAAACGGTAGATAGTGTGATGAACTTGGCTGACGGTCTCCCGAGCTTGTAGCTTGGTTCCAAAATCTATAAAATGAAGAATCAAATACACGAGTAAGCTAACATAGCTTAGTAAGTTTAAAACAAATAGACAATTTCAAGATTTAATCATTCCTTTCAAGCTAAGCCGAATGTTATAAACTAAACAAAGTTTAACTTCGAATTTATAAGAGAAATAAATGTTAGCACTATCATGCATATTTTTACTTAACAGAATGCTATCACAACCACAATAGCCGAATGTGAAATCAACTTCCTAAGTTATAATATCACATACACTTAAATACAAATACATACTTATTCGCATAAACACAAGAATTCAACTAACAATATCAAGTACATTTGTATACAATAGTACTTTACTTAAACCAAATGCTTATATAATCAAGATTAACAAACATTATTTAACCTTCAAGGTCGGATGATCAATAGGTACTAGTTCACATGTTCATAATAAAATTCCATGTACCTATGTTAAATCATTTGACCGAATACACATAAATGCACATACACAAAATTATCACTTATTCAATAATGTACAATAGACCGAATATACTTACCTTATTTTTATTAATAATCAAACTAACTCATACCTGGCCATTTAACTTGTATTACACAATCCGCACTCGATTACCTCTGCTTGATGAACCATTCGGAATTGGATAGGACACTCGGATAATCACATAATCCGTACAATGCCAATATCCCAGACGTGGTCTTACATGTACCACATATCGATGCCACTATCCCAAACAGGGTCTTACTCGTAACTACATATCAGAATCACAAAATCGATACCATGGACTTACTCACACACATATATCGGAATCCTATGTCATGACATATGTATCCTAGCTATTCCTAAGGTTCATACAGGGCTTTCGGACGTCGTATCTCGGTCGAATCAAACTCGGAAATGTCATAGCCAAATTTAACGTATTTGGACATAGCATAATTCAATTATAACATTTCATAATAGCATATAATTATAACATTAAACTAACGATAAACACGTCTATTTGCTTATAAACTTACGTTGGACGTCGTAAAACGGGACAGGGCTGCTAGTCGACAACTTTCGTTTTTCCCCGATCCAAATCCGTTTTCTTTGGTTCTTGATTTAAACATATTCAAATTAAGCTCATTCAAACATATTTTCATTCAGTTTATTCGAAAAACACATAAATAGGAAAATTACCATTTTACCCCTAACATTTACAATTTTTATAATTTAGTCCCTATTGCACAAAACACAAAATACACAAAATTTCACAACACCCATGTTGGGCCGAATAGTACCCATGTTCATACAAGTCCCTATATTTTATCAATATCACATTTTAATCCCCCAAATTATTATTTTTTGCAATTAAGTCCTAATTACTCAAAATCATCAAAAACTCCAATACAAATATGTTAATCTAAAACATGTCTTCCATTTTTCATCATCAAATAAAAAAAATCACAAGCTATCAAAAATGGCACAACTCAAAATATTCATCAAAATCAAAAATTAAAGCATGGGTCTTGAAGGTTACTAAGCAACGATCTCAAAAACGTAGAAATTATAAAAAACCGAGCTAGATACATACCTTGATTAAGCTTGAATATGGCCGAACCTAGGTTTCTTTTCTTTTCTTTGGTTATTTTGATATTCAGCAATGAGGAAATATGAACACATTATGTTTTTTCTTATTATTTTATGATATATCTTATATTATAACATTTTTATTTCATAAGTACCCCAGGATATTTAACAGATCTATTGGCTAATTGAATACTTATCCTAGTGGGTTTTGGTTCCCCAACACCAAGTTGTTTGAACATTTTATAAGGCATCAAATTAATGCTAGCACCCAAATCAACAAATGCTTTCTCAATATTTAAACTACCAATAAAACAAGGAATAGTAAAACTTCATGGATCCTTTAGCTTAGTTGGCAGTTTATTTTGGAGAATAGCTGAACATTCCTTGTTGAGTTCCATCGTAGATAGTTCTTCAAACTTCCTTTTGTTTGTTAATAGCACTTTTAAGAATTTAACATATGTGGGCATCTATGAAATAACTTCAACAAAAAGTAAGTTAATATGCAATTGTTTAAAAAGTTCAAAAAATTTACCAAATTGTTCATCCATGCAGTTTTTCTTCAACTTTGTCGTATACGGAATCGGTGGTTTATATTCTTTAACTACTAGTGTCTGAATTTCTTCAAGTTTTAACCCTTCATCATTTGCCTTATCAGTTTCCTATTGCAACTTCTTTTCGGGTTCAGCCAGCACTTTCCAATTCCTCAATGTAACTGCTTTCATATGCTCTTTTGGGTTGGGTTCAATCTTATTAGGTGAATTACCTTATTGCCTTTCTGAAACCAATTTAGCAAGCTGTTGAACCTGATTTTTGAGCTTAAAAATTGATGCTTGCTAAATTTTCAAAGTTGTCTTGGTGTTTTGAAAACGAGTCTCCGATGCTGAAATAAACTTTGCCAACATCTCTTCAAGGTTTAGCTTCTTCTCTGGCTGATAAGGTTGTTGTAAACCTGAAAGGAGTTGTGATCTCTAGTTTCCTTGACCACCCCATGAAAAGTTTGGGTGATTTCAACAACCTGCATTATAATTATTACTATAAAGGTTATTTTGAGTTCTAGAATTATTACCCATATAATTGATATGCTCATTCTCCATCCTAGGGCTGAAGGGTATACTTTCTGGATTATTTATTTCACCTTCATTTGCATCGCATTACATCGCCAGATTTACCTACGTAAAAAGATATAAATCATCAAATTTCTTGTTTAATATTTCTACTTGATTTGATAACGTGGTGACCACATCTAAATTAAAGACCCTTGTAACACCCCTTACCCGCACCCGAGACTAGGACAAAGTGCGAGGCATTACCAGACACATACTCAGACATTTCAGAAAGATGAGTTATAAAATTTCTTTTTCCAAATTCAAACCAATTGAATAAAATCATATTGTCCCTATTATGGACCTACGGGGCCCAAACCGAGCATTATTAGCGGTCAGGGACTAAATCGAAAACTATAGAAAATTTTAGTAAAATGCCTTGGGTAATGCCTCACAAGCCCATGTAGCAGCAAAGCACACGCCCGTGTACTTGGGGACACACCTGTGCCCCTCACCCATGTTGAATTATTTGATTTATTTTCCATTTCGAACCTACAGGGGTTTTCACATGGCCAAGCACACGCCCGTATCCCTGGCCCGTGTCCCTCAAACGGCCTAGACATGCCCGCGTCATCACCCGTGTCCAAGAACTCGAACATTCTATTTATGACGTCATCACTCATTTTGGGGCACACGGTCCAAGCACACGCCCATGTGCTAGGCTGTGTCCTCCATACGGTTGAGACACACGACCATTGTAACACCCCTAACCCATATTCGTCTCCGGAAAGGGGTTACGAGACATTACTCGACAAAAGCATAGATCTGAATATTTCCAAATTAATTCGAAGTCTAAATTACATCCAAGCTTATAATTTAACCTAATATCAAATCATAAGTTTATTACCAATCACCACATAGTTTAAGTAAAATTTAATTCGAAGATATATATATATCTAGAACAAATCATTGCACATACAGAATTTATAACGAATCAATAATTTCCTTTCAGAACACTTGGCCTATTTGTTTTTTATAAATTTCTTTACGAGTCATGCAAATATTCAAGTTAATTATCTATTAAAACAAAATTTTATTACCAACCCTTTTTAATTCATAAAAGTGTACGGCATTAATGTGTTGGTCTATAGGTAATTTATTTGTACTATCAAATAATATATAAATTCTCAACAAATTTCACTACCATTCACACCTTATTTTATAAGCATCAGCCACACATTAGTACATGTATTAATTATAATGAGTAACATGTGAAAATTTCCAACTATTTTATCATGACCAATTACCAAGCCCAAGTATATCCTACCTTAGTTTTACTTAGCATCCAATGAGAAACATATATCCCATTACAATCTTATATACTCAAAACACATTCAAAGCAACACAAATCTGATCAACATTCTATAAGGCATCGTTAATTTTTTTAACTTTAGTCATAGCTTAATCAAAGCCAAATGCAAGCCAAATATTTTAACCATTCTTTAATTCAAGAAATACTTACTCACATTCGTCAAACATATCATTAAGATAATTCAAAAGCATACACCGAATCTGTCACAGGAAATTATATGCACTATCAACGTATCATACCATTTTCAGACCTATCAATGAAGTATGTATCTAGTAAGTGTAACTTACCTACAATTTAATCACACTTGAAATAATATGATTACCATACATGTGACTAAATCTTATTCATGAAACATATATAATATATATATCAATACTCAGGTCCGATAATGACCTAACCAAACACATAAACCGAATATATCTTTTTATTATTAAATCAAGACCATTTCACCTATACCAATGTCATAGTCGTGGCAAGTAAACATGCTATGCAAAGAAAATTACATAATGTCATTGCAACACCCATTTTTCAAACATACAACAATTAACACATATAATATATTTATCATGCCAAACATTAGTCCACAACTGAAACATAACTAAGATTAAACTAAAGGATTTATCCATTTTTGCATGGCTTTTAAATACACACATTCATAAAATAAATCCAACATTTCAAAATATAAGCCAGCCTATACATGCCATAATTTAAGTTTGACTTATAAAGGTACCAAAATAGTTGATAGTGTGATGAGCTTCGCTGACAGTCCCCGAGCTTGCAGCTTGACTTCTAAATTTATAAAACAGAAACAACATACACAGTAAGCTATGACAGCTTAGTAAGCTATAAGCAAATAAACATTTCAGTAATATAATCAACCATTTTAACTAGTCGAATTTCATTAACACTACTATACTGGACCTCAAACCCATAATATGTATAATTAATACATTTTCACAGACATTTTTATACCTAAGCCGAATACACACATAATCATTTAACATATGATATTCAACTTTCAAACTCAATAGACTTAGTGAACCATTCAACTGTTTATTTTTATATATAAACCTAAGATTCATTAAATAACATCACATGTATACTTGTTTCTTATATGGCATAAGCCAAATACATATACCAAATGCACAAATTCTTATTAACATTACACATGATTTATAACAAAAATTCTTAGTATTTTCATACCTTAGCTCAAGTAGATATCAAGTTGTTTCATACCTGGCCATTTAACTCGTAATACACATCTGTACACAATTTACCTTTGCCCAATGAACCATTCGGAATCGGATAGGACACTCGAATTATCACATATATCGTACAATGCCAACGTCCCAGACGTGGTCTTACATGTAACTACATATCGATGCCATTGTCCAAGACAGGGTCTTACTCATAAACACATATTAGAATCACATTTCGATGCCATGGACTTACTTGCACACATATATCAGAATCCTATGTCATGACATATGTATCCTAACTATTCCTAAGGTTCATATGGGACTTTCGAATGTCGCAACTTGATCGAAATGAGTTCAGAAACAAAGAAATCAAACCAATCCATATTCGGCTATATCAAATATAAATTTCAACATTTCATAATAGCATGTATATTTAATATTCAACTACAATTAAACACGTCTATTTGCTTATAAACTTACCTCAGACGTCGTAAAACAGGATAAGGCTGCTAATCGACAACTTTCGTTTTTCCCCGGTCCAAATCTGATTTCTTTAGTTCTTGATCTAAACACATTCAAATTAAGCTCATTCAAAGAACTTTTCATTCAATTTAGTCCAAAAACACATAAATGGGCAAATTACCATTTTACCCCTAACATTTACTGTAACACCCCAAACCCAGCCCAAACGTTATGGCCGGATCCGATGTGTAACATTGAAGTTTTTAAGAAAACCCATGCCTCTTTCAACGTCCTTCTTAGTGTTTTAAAATATAGTCTTTGCTAAGTTAATAAAGTGAATGGAAGCTGTGCACCAGGTAGGTATCCGAAACAGAGGAGGTGAGCCTAGAAGGCTGCTTAAGTACCAAGCTCTTGATTGGATCCAATCCTAGACATCCCACAACCATTGCCACACTTTGGTGCTAGGTTAGGTTTTGAGAAAATATTGATGATAAATCGATTAATTGTATCGTTGTGTTATTTTAAAAACAATTATCATTTTGGAAACGCGCCCTAGGTCTAACTCATATTGTTATTAAAAAAATATAGGGTATAAGATAAAATAATCCCAGAAAAATAATTAAAATGGCCTTAATACAACCCAAAACCAAATAATAATATCAATAAGATAAAACTTATAAAGAAATAAATCGGCTACTTATTGCAATTAAAAGAAACAGAAATAGTAGTGTGGCCATCTCCGAGTCCCTCGCAGCTCCAAACCATCTAAGCTTAGGGATTACCTGCACAGTTAGAAACGGGGTGAGTTTACAAAATCTCAGTGTGTAATCCCAATAACAAACAAACAGTAAATAACACAGTATCAGTACAATCTGGGCCAAAGCCCTATTTATTCTTGTCATATACTGGGCCGAAGCCTTTCGTTTAACGGTTACTGGGCCGAAGCTTTTTCATAAATCATATCACTGGGTCGACGCCTTTACTGTAAACGGTATGGCCCTTAGGCCCATTTCAATATCACATGTAATGTCAATGAATGTATGCAAGCCCATTTCAATATCACATGTAATGTCAATGAATGCATGCAAGCCCATTTGGGGAGACTACTCGACCCACCATCCGCTACTCTCCACCCGTACCAACCAAGCTCTCCATGTGGGGAATAACTCAACCCACCCAACCAAACTCTCCACTGGCAGCATAGCTACTTTATCATATAACTGGAGGCCTAGCCTCTTTTAATAACTGGGGCAAAGGCCTTTTTGATAAACTGGGGCAAAGCCCTTTTCGGTAAACTGGGGCATAGCCCTTTTAGCACTTCCTCCATTTATAAAACCCAACCCATGCAACATGTCATGTATGCAGAATGTCATGCCCATATTTGAACCAAACAATCACAGTCAAGTCATTCATATCACCAACATATATTCACAATCAAATCCATCAACCACACAGTCCAAGTCAGTCACTTGCCCACAAGGGCAAAACAGTCATTTTTCATATTATAAGGGTATTTTCGTAATTTTACCAAAAATTAAGATTTTCCATGTTCATTACGATTGTCAATATTTTCGAGTGTTTAAACAATGATCTTTAACCCACTTATCAAATTCAGGCTTTTGGTCCCAAAACCCCTAATGGGCCCTACGAATGCTGATTTAGCCCACTAAGCCTGCTTAACCCAAATTTTACAATAATACTAACATGAAACTTTTCCCAATTCCATTTTCTATCAATTTTACCCAAATCGGCCCAAAAGCCCATTTGGCCCAATTCCAGCCCATTGAGGCCCAACTTACCATCGTGCACAAAATTGAGTTCTTACCCGTTTCATCGATCCAAACACCGATCTTATCGTATTTATAGCATCTACACCCACATGCAACATTACAAGTTCCCGAAATGCCGGTATTTTAGCATTTTGGCTTCTCAGCAGATATTAATCTAAGCTACTACGAGGGTTAGTACACACCTGTTATGGGTTGAAGTTGAAACGTTTCCATAATCAATCACCTACGATAACCACCACTTGTCACTCAAACTTAACTAATCCAATATCAATATATGTAAATCCTGAGCACATTAGTCATACGGAACATAAGGGCATATTCGTTATTTTACCATACAAGGGTATTACGGTCACTTTACCCTACAGGGGCTCTGCGGTCTTTTTACCTATTAGGGGTATTTTAGTCATTTCATCCTACAAGGGTGTTTTGGTAAATCTACAAACCAAAGGTATTTCAGTAATTTAGTAAACTAATGGTATTTATATAATTTTTAGAAAGTCAAGGGTATTTTTGTAATTTTGTAAATCAGGGGTATTTTGGTAATTTTACAAATTGAGGGTATTTCGATCAATTCACAAACCAGTGTTTTTTTGGTAATTTTACAAACTAGGGGTATTTTTGTAATTCTACCCTATAGGGGTATTTCAGTAATTTCACAAATGAGGGTAAAACGATAATTTTGTAAATCGAGGGTAAAACAGTGATTCTATAAATCGAGGGTACTTTGGTAATTTTACAAGTCGAGGGCATTTCTGTAATTGGTAAATTAAAGTATTCTAAACAGGGATAACAATACGAATGGCCCTAAAGCCCATTCTCGGCCCAAATGAGCCCACACACTCGTGTGGCCATTTTAGCCCAAATCTAGCCACAAATATGAGATTCACCTAGCCTAGTCCAATATTTACTACACAATCAAACAACTTATCCAATTGGGCTCGTAGGCCCATTGGGCCCACATAGCCCCTTTCGGCCCATCGCGGCCCAAAGTAGCCATCCTACAGCTAGAGTAGTGAGAAATACACACCTGATAGGAGACTAGAGTTAATCCACGCTCTGAGCACTCTTAGCTAACGCCCAACCCAAACGAGCACGCCATACAGCGAAAGGGATCAGCCAAAAAAGGTACCTTTACTCTCCTCATGGTTCTCTCTATTTAAAGCCAGCTTCGCATCCACTCTTATGTTAGCTTCCCGATGTGGGATCCTTCCAACATCAGAGTTTAAATTGAACACCAACTCTTGCCGCCCCCTGTTAGCAAAATAAATGCTCTTTGATTGCCATGAGTTTCAAACCCTGGACCTCCTTGCCAACTCTATGACGCCACTTTGCCACTTCACCACAGGCTCTTTTTGTGTCATATTTTATCCCCAATTAATTATAAGGTCTAAAGGCCAAAGTCCAGGTTCCCTTAAAAAAAACCAAAATAAATTGCAAGAGCCAAGGCTTGAACCCAAGCTCCCATACAACCTTAAGGACGCCACAACCACTAGACTACAAGCTTCCTTGTGTCATTTATTTAACACAATAATTTAAAAGCCCTCATCCAAGCATCCAGATTTTTTTTTCACTTAATACCAAAGGTTTTGCTAACGCCCAAGTTTGAACCTAAGATTTCTCTAACACTAGAATGAGCTTCACTCAAAATCATCTAAATCAACTCTGAATTCCTCGGAACGCATATTCGGTCTCTGAATCTTAGACAGTCATCAGCATCAACTCTGAATTCTGAGTTAATATCTGTCTCACACTGAACTCATTTTGCAATCAATTCATTATCAACCTTCTGGGCATCACATATTTGTTGAATGAATACTGCTCTTGCTTTCAATTCAGTTACTATCGAACCATTCTCAGACATAGTCATAGTTATTTTCGGCTTAAAGCATCTGTAACAATGTTAGACTTTCCTGGGTGATAGTCAATCACAAGCTCGTAGTCTTTTAACAGTTCTAACCATCGGCGTTGTCTCAAATTCAGATCTTTCTGAGTCATCAAGTATTTCAAGCTTTTATGATAAGAATAAACATGGCATTTTTCACCAAACAGGTAATGACACCAAATTTTCAATGCGAACACAATAGCTGCCAATTCCAGGTCATGTGTCGGATAGTTTCTTTCATGTGGCTTTAACTGTCTCAAGGCATAAGCTATCACTCTGCCTTTCTGCATCAAAACACAGCCCAAACTGTTTAATGATGCATCACTATAAATAACAAATTCTTTACCCGATTCTGGTTGAACTAGTACTGGAGCTTCGGTCAAAAGGGCTTTTAACAAATCAAAGCTTTTTTGGCACTTTTCTGACCACTCAAACTTAACATCTTTCTGCAATAGCTTTGTCATCAGGGCTGCAATCATAGAGAAACCTTTCACAAACCTTCTATAGTAACCAGCAAGTCCCAGAAAGCTTCGAACTTTAGAAACATTCTTCGGAGGTTTCCAATCCAGTATAGCTGAAATTTTACTCGGATCCACCCGAATACCTGATGTTGATACTACATGGCCCAGAAAAATAACTTCACTTAACCAAAACTCACATTCACTGAATTTCGCATACAACTGCTTATCTCGCAATGTTTGCAATACAAGTCTCAAATGTTCGGCATGTTCAGCTTCACTATGACAGTAGATTAGAATGTCATCTATAAACACAACCACAAACCGGTCCAGATACAGTCTGAAGATCTGATTCATCAAATCAATGAAAACAGCAGGTGCATTAGTGAGTCCGAAAGGCATAACCAAAAACTCATAATGTCCATACCTCGTTTTGAAAGTAGTCTTTAGCACATCTGAATCTTTAACTTGCAATTGATAGTAACCTGATTACAAATCTATCTTCGAAAATACTGTGGCCCCTTTCAGTTGATCAAATATATCATCAATCCGTGGCAACGGATACTTATTCTTTATAGTCACCTTATTAAGCTGTCTGTAATCAATGCACATTCTCATAATTTCATCTTTCTTTTTCACAAACAACACAGGTGCACCCCACGGAGAGAAACTCGGTAGTGTGAAACCTCTATCTATCAATTCTTGCAACTTAGCTTTCAATTCTTTTAATTCTGTAGGTGCCATTCTATACGGAGCTATGGATATCGGAGTCGTCCCGGGCACTAACTCAATACCAAACTCTACTTCCCGAATAGGTGGCAAACCCCGTAATTCTTCTGGAAACACATCCAGATACTCACATAAACAGGTACTGATTCAATGTTTCTTTCAACCACTTTATTGTCGAGCACGTAGGGAAAGTAAGCTTCACACCCTTTTCTCACACATTTCTGAGCTAGCATCGAAGAAATCACTGCTGGTAAACCATACCAATCACTAGATTCAATCCGAATAACTTCATCTTTCTGGCTCCATAAATCAATGGTCTTTCTTTTACAATTCACAACAGCATCATGTAAAGTCAGCCAACCATAACCAGAATTATATCGAACTCATCAAATGGCAGCAACATTAAATCAGTCAGAAAGCACAGATCTCGAACCATCAAGGGACAATTCTTACACACTTAATCCACCATAACATACAGGCCCAAAGGGTTTGACACTCTGATGACAAACTCAGTAGACTCAATAGGTAGAGTCTTGCTGAATACTAATGTCTCACACAAATAAGAATGAGTAGAGCTAGGATCAATCAATACAATTACATTAGTATCATAAAGAGTGAATATACCAGTAATAACATCTGAGGATGAAGCCTACTCGCGCGCGCGAATAGCATAAGCTCTGGCAGGTGCACGAGCCTCAGATCTGACTGTCGTATCTTTAGTCCTTCCCTGACTGCCACTCGTATTACCAGCATTTTTGGGTGGTCTACCTCGAGCTGTAGTATTACCCGATCTCGTATTCTGCACTGGATTTTCTTCAGCTAACATTGGGCAATCTAGAATATAATAATCTAACGATCCGTATTTAAAACAGGCCCGATCATGTAATCTGCAACTGCCGGGATGTCATTTACCATAGTGTTTACACTCGGGTTGATTTGATTTGACATTACCCACACTCGCTACCGAAGTAGCTCTCGAGCTCACTGGTGGTCTATTCTGATCCCGTCTAGAATAACCTAAAGTGGCTTTAGAACGGCTGAAATCATCTCAGAACTTTTTATGTCGTTTGGAATGACTTACAGGGTGTTCTTTTGCATGCATCTCTAGCTTCAAAGTCAGCTTTTATTTTCTCTTTCTCGAGTTCTTCAACTTTCCAGGCTCGCTCAACCAGTACCACGAACTCTTTTATCTCAAGTATGCCAACTAACAGTTTAATGTCTTCATTCAGCCCATCTTCACATCTTTTACACATTATGGCTTCAGTGGAAACACACTCTCTGGCATACCGACTGAGTCTCACAAATTTCCGCTCGTACTCCGTCACGGTCATCCGACCAAAAAATTCTTTACGCTTCTGATCAATAAATCTCAGGCTGATATATTTCTTACTGAACTCAGTCTGGAAGAATTCCCAAGTCACCTGCTCTCTCGGAACCACTAATACTAAGGTATTCCACCAGTGGTATGCTGTGTCTCGAAGTAAAGATATGGCACATTTCAAGCACTCATCTGGTGTACAGGACAGCTCGTCAAACACACGGATGGTATTATCAAGCCAGAACTCAGCCCGCTCAGCATCATCCTCATCTGTAGCTTTAAATACTTCAGCCCCATGTTTCCTGATTTTATCAACAGGTAGCCTATATAATCTCAACGGATCATGTACTTGAGGTAAAACAGGCCTCGAAGATGGATTAGTCGGGGGTGGAGGATGTTGCACCCGGGTTAGTCCAGATATATTGAGTAAACCAATCGTTCATCATCTGATAGAAGGCTTGTTTACCTTCACTTTCTTGATTACTTAAAGTCGGTCGAGAATCAGTCGGCGCTGTCCCTTGCGCGGGAGAAGGCGCTACACTCTCGACATCATCACCTACAGCTCTATCGGGATCCATTTACTATATGAAAACACATTTCAAATGTCAGAAGTCATCACACTATCACAGTATATAATTATGGCATGTATAGCTAAACTCACTCACACTACATTAGTCCTAGAACCGACTAAACCGTAGCTCTGATACCAATAAAATGTAACACCCCTAACCCGTGTCTGTCACCAGAAAGGAGTTAGAGACATTACTAGACAAAAGCATAGATCTGAATATTTCCAAATTAATTCGAAGTCTAAATTACATCCAAGCTTATAATTTAACCTAATATCAAATCATAAGTTCATTACCAATCACCACATAGTTTAAGTAAAATTTAATTCGAAGATATATATATATCTAGAACAAATCATTGCACATACAGAATTTATAACGAATCAATAATTTCCTTTCAGGACACTTGGCCTATTTGTTTTTTATAAATTTCTTTACAAGTCATGCAAATATTCAAGTTAATTATCTATTAAAACAAAATTTTATTACCAACCCTTTTTTTATTCATAAAAGTGTACGTCATTAATGTGTTGGTCTATAGGTAATTTATTTGTACTATCAAATAATATATAAATTCTCAACAAATTTCACTACCATTCACGCCTTATTTTATAAGCATCAGCCACACATTAGTAGATGTATTAATTATAATGAGTAACATGTGAAAATTTCCAACTATTTTATCATGACCAATTACCAAGCCCAAGTATATCCTACCTTAGTTTTACTTAGCATCCAATGAGAAACATATATCCCATTACAATCTTATATACTCAAAACACATTCAAAGCAACACAAATATGATCAACATTCTATAAGGCATCGTAAATTTTTTTAACTTTAGTCATAGCTTAATCAAAGCCGAATGCAAGCCAAATATTTTAACCATTTTTTAGTTCATGAAATACTTACTCACATTCGTCAAACATATCATTAAGATAATTCAAAAGCATACACCGAATCTGTCACAGGAAATTATATGCACTATCAACGTATCATACCATTTTTAGACCTATCAATGAAGTATGTATCTAGTAAGTGTAACTTACCTACAATTTAATCACACTTGAAATAATATGATTACCATACATGTGACTAAATCTTATTCATGAAACATATATAATATATATATCAATACTCAGGTTCGATGATGACCTAACCAAACACATAAACCGAATATATCCTTTTATTATTAAATCAAGACCATTTCACCTATACCAATGTCATAGTCGTGGCAAGTAAACATGCTATGCAAAGAAAATTACATAATGTCATTGCAACACCCATTTTTCAAACATACAACAATTAACACATATAATATATTTATCATGCCATGCAACATTATAACTAAAACACATTAGTCCACAACCGAAACATAACTAAGATTAAACGTAAGGATTTATCCATTTTCGCATGGCTTTTAAATACACGCATTCATAAAATAAATCCAACATTTCAAAATATAAGCCAGCCTATACATGCCATAATTTAAGTTTGACTTATAAAGGTACCAAAATAGTGTGATGAGCTTCGCTGACAGTCCCCGAGCTTGCAGCTTGACTTCTAAATCTATAAAACAGAAACAACATACACAGTAAGCTACTTCTAAATCTATAAAACGCGCCCTAGGTCTAACTCATATTGTTATCAGAAAAATATAGTGTATAAGATAATATAATCCCAGAAAAATAATTAAAATGGCCTTATTACAACCCAAAACCAAATAATAATATCAATAAGATAAAACTTATAAAGAAATAAATCAGCTACTTATTGCAATTAAAAGAAACAGAAGCAGTAGTGTGGCCATCTCCGAGTCCCTCGTAGCTCCAAACCATCTAAGCTCAGGGATTACCTGCACAGTTAGAAACGGGGTGAGTTTACGAAAACTCAGTGTGTAATCCCAATAACAAACAAACAGTAAATAACACAGCATCAGTACAATCTAGGCCAAAGCCCTATTTAGTCTTGACATATACTGGGCCGAAGCCTTTCGTTTAACGGTTACTCGGCTGAAGCCTTTTCATAAATCATATCACTGGGCCGAAGCCTTTTCATTAATCATATCACTGGGCCGGAGCCTTTATTGTAAACGTTATGGCCCTTAGGCCCATTTCAATATCACATGTAATGTCAATGAATGTATGCAAGCCCATTTCAATATCACATGTAATGTCAATGAATGCATGCAAGCCCATTTGGGGAGACTACTCGACCCACCATCCGCTACTCTCCACCCGTACCAACCAAGCTCTCCATGTGGGGAATAACTCAACCCACCCAACCAATCTCTCCACTGGCAGCATAGCTACTTTATCATATAAATGGAGGCCTAGCCTCTTTTAATAACTGGGGCAAAGGCCTTTTTGATAAACTGGGGCAAAGCCCTTTTCGGTAAACTGGGGTATAGCCCTTTTAGCACTTCCTCCATTTATAAAACCCAACCCATGCAACATGCAGAATGTCATGCCCGTATTTGAATCAAACAATCACAGTCAAGTCATTCATATCACCAACATATATTCACAATCAAATCCATCAACCACACAGTCTAAGTCAGTCACTTGCCCACAAGGGCAAAACAGTCATTTTTCATATTATAAGGGTATTTTCGTAATTTTACCAAAAAATCAAGGTTTTCCATGTTCATTACAATTGTCAATATTTCCGAGTGTTTAAACAATGATCTTTAACCCACTTATCAAATTCGGGCTTTTGGGCCCAAAACCCCTAATGGGCCCTACGAATGCTGATTTAGCCCACTAAGCCTGCTTAACCCAAATTTTACAATAATACTAACCATGTTAACATGCAACTTTTCCACAATCCATTTTCTATCAATTTTACCCAAATCGGCCCAAAAGCCCATTTGGCCCAATTCCAACCCATTGAGGCCCAACTTACCATCGTGCACAAAATTGAGTTCTTACCCGTTTCATCGATCCAAACACCAATCGTATCATATTTATCGCATCTACACCCACACGCAACATTACAAGTTCCCAAAATGCCGGTATTTTAGCATTTCGGCTTCTCAGCAGATATTAATCTAAGCTACTATGAGGGTTAGTACACACCTGTTATGGGTTGAAGTTGAAACGTTTCCACAATCAATCACCTATGATAACCACCACTTGTCACTCAAACTTAACTAATCCAATATCAATATATGTAAATCCTAAGCACATTAGTCATACGGAACATAAGGGCATATTTGTCATTTTACCATACAAGGGTATTACGGTCACTTTACCCTACAGGGGCTCTACGGTCTTTTTACCTATTAGGGGTATTTTAGTCATTTCATCCTACAAGGGTGTTTTGGTAAATCTACAAACCAAAGGTATTTCAGTAATTTTGCAAACCAATGGTATTTATATAATTTTTAGAAAGTCAAGGGTATTTTTATAATTTTGTAAATCAGGGGTATTTTGGTAATTTTACAAATTGAGGGTATTTCGATCATTTCACAAACCAGTGGTATTTTGGTAATTTTACAAACTAGGGGTATTTTTGTAATTCTACCCTATAGGGGTATTTCAGTAATTTCAAAAATGAGGGTAAAACGGTAATTTTGTAAATCGAGTGTAAAACAGTGATTCTATAAATTGAGGGTACTTTGGTAATTTTACAAGTCGATGGCATTTCTGTAATTGGTAAACTAAAGTATTTTAAATAGGGATAACAATACGAATGGCCCTAAAGCCCATTCTCGGCCCAAATGAGCCCACACGCTCGTGTGGCCATTTTAGCCTAAATCTAGCCACAAATATGAGATTCACCTAGCCTAGTCCAATATTTACTACACAATCAAACAACTTATCCAATTGGGCTCGTAGGCCCATTGGGCCCACATAGCCCCTTTCGGCCCATCGCGGCCCGAAGTAGCCATCCTACAGCTAGAGTAGTGAGAAATACACACCTGATAGGAGACTGGAGTTAATCCACGCTGTGAGCACTCTTAGCCAACGCCCAACCCAAACGAGCACGCCATACAGCGAAAGGGATCAGCCAAAAAAGGTACCTTTACTCTCCTCATGGTTCTCTCTATTTAAAGCCAGCTTCGCATCCACTTTTATGTTAGCTTCCCGATGTGGGATCCTTCCAACATCAGAGTTTAAATTGAACACCAACTCTTGCCGCCCCCTGTTAGCAAAATAAATGCTCTTTGATTGCCATGAGTTTCAATCCTTGGACCTCCTTGCCAACTCTATGACGCCACTTTGCCACTTCACCACAGCCTCTTTTTGTGTCATATTTTATCCCCAATTAATTATAAGGTCTAAAGGCAAAAGTCCAGGTTCCCTTAAAAAAAACCAAAATAAATTGCAAGAGCCAAGGCTTGAACCCAAGCTCCCATTCAACCTTAATGACGCCACAACCACTAGACTACAAGCTTCCTTGTGTCATTTATTTAACACAATAATTTAAAAGCCCTCATCCAAGCATCCACATTTTTTTTTCACTTAATACCAAAGTTTTTGCTAAAGCCCAAATTTGAACCCAAGATTTCTCTAACACTTCTAAGGGCCATTAACCACCAAAGCAGACATTTAGTTGTGTCATTTCATTGCACAATTAAATACCTATATACAACCTCCTTACGGACCCACATTCAAGGCCCAATACTTCTAAGCCCAAATTCGGGGTGTTACATTTACAATTTTTACAATTTAGTCCCTATTGCACAAAACACAAAATATGCAAAATTTCAGGGTACCCATGTTTTGCCGAATATTCCTAGTGTTCATAAAGCCCAAATATTTCATTTATTTCACATTTTAGCCCATCAATTTTTTTTGCAATTAAGTCCTAATTACTTAAAATCATTAAAAACTCCAATACAAAATAAGTTAATCTAAAACATATCTTTCATTTATCATCACCAAACAACAAAATCACAAGTTATCAGCAATGGCACAACTCAAAATATTCATCAAAATAAAAAATTCAAGCATGGGTTTTGTAGTACTCGAAGCAATGACCTCAGAAACGTAGAAATTATCAAAAACCGACAAAGAAAGAACCTTGATTTTTGCTTGGAAGATGGCCAAACCTAGTCTTGTGTTCTTTCTTTTTCTTTTTGTTTAAGTTTGGTGCAAGAAAGAATGAAAAACATACTTTATTTTATGATATTATATTATATATATGCTTTAATAATTAACTTACTTTTATAACCTAAATAATTTAATATTAAAAACTAAATATTATAAGTCTTTAACCGTCCCACTAATATCTTTATAGGTTATTTACAACATAAATCCCTCATCCTTAAAAGCCACTAACAATTCGGCCCTTTATAAATTAAACTACCGAATTTTCAATTTACGCGATTTATGTCCTTTTATTTAATCGAACACCTAAATGGCGAAATTACTTGATGAAAATTTTACAGATATAAATTCACACAAAATAAACATAGAAAATATTTTTAAAATATTTTTTGGCTCGAATTCGTGGTCTCGCAACCACCGTTCCGATTAGGGTCTAAATGGGGCTGTTACAACTCTCCCCCTTAGGGATTTTTATCCTCGAAAACCTTACCAGTGAATATGTTCGGATAGCGTCCTCTCATTGCATCTTCTGATTCCCATGTTGCTTCCTCAACACTGTGCTTATGCCACAATACTTTAACTAACAGAATCTTCTTATTCCGCAACTCTTTAACCTCACAGGTCAAAATGCGAATTGGTTTCTCTTCGTAGGTCATGTCAGGTTGAATTTCAATCTCAGACAGGCTAATCACATGTGAAGGATCAGCTCGATACCTCCGGAGCATTGAAACGTGAAATACATTGTGGATCATTTCTAACTCAGGTGGTAACGATAGTCTGTAAGCAACCAGCTCGATACGCTCTATAACCTCATTCGGCCTAATACATCTCGGGCTCAATTTGCCTTTACGACTAAATCTGAGTATTTTCTTCCACGGTGAGACTTTCAAGAAGACTTTGTCTCTGATCTAAAACTCTATATCCTTACGTTTCAAATCCGCATAAGACTTCTGATGATCTGACGCTGCTTTCAGACCTTCACAAATCACTTTCACTTTCTGCTCTATCTCTCTGATCAAGTCAACCCCGTGTATCTTATTTTCATCGAGCTCAGTCTAGTGTAATGGCATACGACATTTACGACCATACAAAGCCTCATAAGGTGCCATTTTGATGCTCGATTGGTAGCTATTATTATATGCAAATTCAATCAGAGGTAAGTATCGTTCCCACGTACCTTCAAACTCGAGAATGCAACATCATAACATATCCTCAAGTATCTGAATGATTCGCTCAGACTAGCCGTCTATTTGTGGATGGAAAGCAGTGCTAAAATGTAATTTCATACCTAGTGCATCTTGCAATTTCTTCCAAAATCGCGATGTAAACCTCGGGTCTCTATTCGAAACAATAGATATAGGTACACCATATAGTCTCACAATCTGAGAAACATACAATTCAGTCAGCTTATCAAGTGAATAGTCTGTACGTATCGGAACAAAATGAACCGACTTAGTCAATCTATCAACAACAAACCAGATTGCATCTTTCCTGCTCGGTGTCAACTGTAAACCAGATACAAAATCCATTGTGACTCTGTCCCACTTCCATTCTGGTATCATAATCGGCTGAAGTAACCCTGAAGGTACCTGATGCTCGGCTTTTATTGTTGACAGACTAAACATTTTGTAACAAAGTCAGAGATGTCTCGTTTCATACCATGCTACCAGTAAAGCTGTTTCAAATCATTATACATCTTCGTACTACCTGGATGAACAAATAACCGACTACAATGAGCTTCACTCAAAATCATCTAAATCAACTCTGAATTCCTCGGAACGCATATTCGGTCTCTGAATCTTAGACAGTCATCAGCATCAAATCTGAATTCTGAGTTAATATCTGTCTCACACTGAACTCATTTTGCAATCAATTCATTATCAACCTTCTGGGCATCACATATTTGTTGAATGAATACTGCTCTTGCTTTCAATTCAATTACTATCGAACCATTCTCAAACATAGTCATAGTGATTTTCGGCTTAAAGCATCTGTAACAATGTTAGACTTTCCTGGGTGATAGTCAATCACAAGCTCGTAGTCTTTTAACAGTTCTAACCATCGGCGTTGTCTCAAATTCAGATCTTTCTGAGTCATCAAGTATTTCAAGCTTTTATGATCAGAATAAACATGGCATTTTTCACCAAACAGGTAATGACACCAAATTTTCAATGCGAACACAATAGCTGCCAATTCCAGGTCATGTGTCGGATAGTTTCTTTCATGTGGCTTTAACTGTCTCAAGGCATAAGCTATCACTCTGCCTTTCTGCATCAAAACATAGCCCAAACTTTTTAATGATGCATCACTATAAATAACAAATTCTTTACCCGATTCTGGTTGAACTAGTACTGGAGCTTCGGTCAAAAGGGCTTTTAACAAATCAAAGCTTTTTTGGCACTTTTCTGACCACTCAAACTTAACATCTTTCTGCAATAGCTTTGTCATCGGGGCTGCAATCATAGAGAAACCTTTCACAAACCTTCTATAGTAACCAGCAAGTCCCAGAAAGCTTCGAACTTTAGAAACATTCTTCGGAGGTTTCCAATCCAGTATAGCTGAAATTTTACTCGGATCCACCCGAATACCTGATGTTGATACTACATGGCCCAGAAAAATAACTTCACTTAACCAAAACTCACATTTACTGAATTTCGCATAAAACTGCTTATCTCGCAATGTTTGCAATACAAGTCTCAAATGTTCGGCATGTTCAGCTTCACTACGAGAGTAGATCAGAATGTCATCTATAAACACAACCACAAATCGGTCCAGATATGGTCTGAAGATCTGATTCATCAAATCAATGAAAACAGCAGGTGCATTAGTGAGTCCTAAAGGCATAACCAAAAACTCATAATTTCCATACCTCATTCTGAAAGTAGTCTTTGGCACATCTGAATCTTTAACTTGCAATTGATAGTAACCTGATTTCAAATCTATCTTCGAAAATACTGTGGCCCCTTACAGTTGATCAAACATATCATCAATCCGTGGCAATGGATACTTATTCTTTATAGTCACCTTATTAAGCTGTCTGTAATCAATGCACATTCTCATAATTTCATCTTTCTTTTTCACAAACAACACAGGTGCACCCCACGGAGAGAAACTCGGTAGTGTGAAACCTCTATCTGTCAATTCTTGCAACTTAGCTTTCAATTCTTTTAATTCTATAGGTGCCATTCTATACGGAGCTATGGATATCGGAGTCGTCTCAGGCACTAACTCAATACCAAACTCTACTTCCCAAATAGGTGGCAAACCCCGTAATTCTTCTGGAAACACATCTCGATACTCACATAAACAGGTACTGATTCAATGTTTCTTTCAACCGCTTTATTGTCGAGCACGTAGGCAAAGTAAGCTTCACACCCTTTTCTCACACATTTCTGAGCTAGCATCGAAGAAATCACTGCTGGTAAACCATACCAATCACTAGATTCAATCCGAATAACTTCATCTTTCTGGCTCCGTAAATCAATGGTCTTTCTTTTACAATTCACAACAGCATCATGTAAAGTCAGCCAATCCATAACCAGAATTATATCGAACTCATCAAATGGGAGCAACATTAAATCAGTCGGAAAGCACAAATCTCGAACCATCAAGGGACAATTGTTACACACTTAATCCACCATAACATACAGGCCCAAAGGGTTTGACACTCTGATCACAAACTCAGTAGACTCAATAGGTAGAGTCTTGCTGAATACTAATGTCTCACACAAATAAGAATGAGTAGAACCAGGATCAATCAATACAATTACATTAGTATCATAAAGAGTGAATATACCAGTAATAACATCTGAGGATGAAGCCTACTCGCGCGCGCGAATAGCATAAGCTCTGGCAGGTGTACGAGCCTCAGATCTGACTGTCGTATCTTTAGTCCTTCCCTGACTGCCACTCGTATTACCAGCATTTTTGGGTGGTCTACCTCGAGCTGTAGTATTACCCGATCTCGTATTCTGCACTGGATTTTCTTCAGCTAACATTGGGCAATCTAGAATATAATAATCTATCGATCCGTATTTAAAACAGGCCCGATCATGTAATCTGCAACTGCCAGGATGTCATTTACCATAGTGTTTACACTCGGGTTGATTTGATTTGACATTACCCACACTCGCTACCGAAGTAGCTCTCGAGCTCACTGGTGGTCTATTCTGATCCCGTCTAGAATAACCTAAAGTGGCTTTAGAACGGCTGAAATCATCTCGGAACTTTTTATGCCGTTTGGAATGACTTACCGGGTGTTCTTTTGCATGCATCTCTAGCTTCAAAGTTAGCTTTTCTTTTCTCTTTCTCGAGTTCTTCAACTTTGCAGGCTCGCTCAACCAGTACCACGAACTCTTTTATCTCAAGTATGCCAACTAACAGTTTAATGTCTTCATTCAGCCCATCTTCAAATCTTTTACACATTATGGCTTCAGTGGAAACACACTCTCTGGCATACCGACTGAGTCTCACAAATTTCCGCTCGTACTCCGTCACGGTCATCCGACCAAAAAATTCTTTACGCTTCTGATCAATAAATCTCTGGCTGATATATTTCTTACTGAACTCAGTCTGGAAGAATTCCCAGGTCACCTGCTCTTTCGGAACCACTGATACTAGGGTATTCCACCAGTGGTATGCTGTGTCTCGAAGTAAAGATATGGCACATTTCAAGCACTCATCTGGTGTACAGGACAGCTCGTCAAACACACGGATGGTATTATCAAGCCAGAACTCAGCCCGCTCAGCATCATCCTCATCTGTAGCTTTAAATTCTTCAGCCCCATGTTTCCTGATTTTATCAACATGTAGCCTATATAATCTCAACGGATCATGTACTTGAGGTACAACAGGCATCGAAGATGGATTAGTCGGGGTGGAGGTTGTTGCAGCCGGGTTAGTCCAGATATATTGAGTAAACTAATCGTTCATCATCTGATAGAAGGCTTGTTTACCTTCACTTTCTTGATTTCTTAAAGTCAGTCGAGAATCAGTTGGCGCTGTCCCTTGCACGGGAGAAGGCGCTACACTCTCGACATCATCACCTACAGCTCTATTGGGATCCATTTACTATATGAAAACACATTTCAAATGTCAGAAGTCATCACACTATCACAGTATATAATTATGGCATGTATAGCTAAACTCACTCACACTACGTTAATCCTAGAACCGACTAAACTGTAGCTCTGATACCAATAAAATGTAACACCCCTAACCCGTGCCTATCACCAGAAAGGAGTTAGAGACATTACTAGACAAAAGCATAGATCTGAATATTTCCAAATTAATTTGAAGTCTAAATTACATCCAAGCTTATAATTTAACCTAATATCAAATCATAAATTTATTACCAATCACCACATAGTTTAAGTAAAATTTAATTCGAAGATATATATATTTAGAACAAATCATTGCACATACAGAATTTATAACGAATCAATAATTTCCTTTCAGAACACTTGGCCTATTTGTTTTTTATAAATTTCTTTACGAGTCATGCAAATATTCAAGTTAATTATCTATTAAAACAAAATTTTATTACCAACCCTTTTTTTATTCATAAAAGTGTATGGCATTAATGTGTTGGTCTATAGGTAATTTATTTGTACTATCAAATAATATATAAATTCTCAACAAATTTCACTACCATTCACGCCTTATTTTATAAGCATCAGCCACACATTAGTTCATGTATTAATTATAATGAGTAACATGTGAAAATTTCCAACTATTTGATCATGACCAATTACCAAGCCCAAGTATGTCCTACCTTAGTTTTACTTAGCATCCAATGAGAAACATATATCCCATTACAATCTTATATACTCAAAACACATTCAAAGCAACACAAATCTGATCAACATTCTATAAGGCATCGTAAATTTTTTTAACTTTAGTCATAGCTTAATCAAAGCCGAATGAAAGACAAATATTTTAACCATTCTTTAATTCATGAAATACTTACTCACATTCGTCAAACATATCATTAAAATAATTCAAAAGCATACACCGAATCTGTCACAAGAAATTATATGCACTATCAACGTATCATACCATTTTCAGACCTATCAATGAAGTATGTATCTAGTAAGTGTAACTTACCTACAATTTAATCACACTTGGAATAATATGATTACCATACATGTGACTAAATCTTATTCATGAAACATATATAATATATATATCAATACTCAGGTTCGATGATGACCTAACCAAACACATAAACCGAACATATCCTTTTATTATTAAATCAAGACCATTTCACCTATACCAATGTCATAATCGTGGCAAGTAAACATGCTATGCAAAGAAAATTACATGATGTCATTGCAACACCCATTTTTCAAACATACAACAATTAACACATATAATATATTTATCATGCCATGCAACATTATAACTAAAACACATTAGACCACAACCGAAACATAACTAAGAGTAAACCTAAGGATTTAGCCATTTTCACATGGCTTTTAAATGCACACATTCATAAAATAATTCCAACATTTCAAAATATAAGCCAGCCAATACATGCCATAATTTAAGTTTGGCTTATAAAGGTAAATAGTTGATAGTGTGATGAGCTTGGCTGACAGTCCTCGAGCTTGCAGCTTGACTTCTAAATCTATAAAACAGGAACAACATACACAATAAGCTATGATAGCTGAGTAAACTATAAGCAAATAAACATTTCAGTAATATAATCAACCATTTTAACTAGTCGAATTTCATTAACACTACTATACTGGACCTCAAACCAATAATATGTATAATTAACACATTTACACAGACATTTATATACCTAAGCCGAATACGCACATAATCATTTAACATATTATATTCAGCTTTCAAACTCAAGACTTAGTGAACCATTCAACTATTTATTTTTATATATAAACCTAAGATTCATTAAATAACATCACATGTATACTTGTTTCTTATATGGCCGAATATATCATCTCATATTATTCGTTCATAAGCCAAATACATATACCAAATTCAAAAATTCTTCATTAACATTACACATGATTTATAACAAAAATTCTTAGTATTTTCATACCTTAGCTCAAGTAGATATCAAGTTGTTTCATACCTGACCATTTCACTCGTAATACACATCTGTACATAATTTACCTTTGCCCAATGAACCATTCAGAATCGGATAGGACACTCAGATTATCACTTATATCGTACAATGCCAACGTCCCAGACGTGGTCTTACATGTAGCTACATATCGATGCCACTGTCCCAAACAGGGTCTTCTTCGTAAACACATATCAGAATCACACTTCGATTCCATGGACTTTCACACATATATCGGAATCCTATGTCATGACATATGTATCCTAACTATTCCTAAGGTTCATACGGGACTTCCGAACGTCGCAACTTGATCGAAATGAGTTCAAAAACAAAGAAATCAAACCCATCCATATAAAGCTATACCAAATATAAATTTCAACATTTCATAACAGCATGTATATTTCATATTCAACTACAATTAAACACGTCTATTTGCTTATAAACTTACCTTGGACGTCGTAAAACAGGACGGGCTGCTAATTGATAACTTTTGTTTTTCCCTGGTCCAAATCCTATTTTTTTAGTTCTTGATCTAAACACATTCAAATTAAGCTCATTCAAAAATATTTTCATTCAATTTAGTCCAAAAACACATAAATGGGCAAATTACCATTTTACCCGGACATTTACAATTTTTACAATTTAGTCCCTATTTCACAAAACACAAAATATGCAAAATTTCAGGGTACCCATGTTTGGCCGAATATTCCTAGTGTTCATACAAGCCCAAATATTTCATTTATTTCATATTTTAGTCCCTCAAATTTTATTTTTTTGCAATTAAGTCCTAATTACTCAAAATCATTAAAAACTCCAATACAAAATATGTTAATCTAAAACATATCTTTCATTTATCATCATCGAACAAAAAAAATCACAAGTTATCAACAATGGCACAACTCAAAATATTCATCAAAATCAAAATTTCAAGCATGGGTTTTGTAATACTCAAAGCAATGATCTCAGAAACGTAGAAATTATCAAAAACTGACAAAGAAAGAACCTTGATTTTTGCTTGGAAGATGGCCAAACCTAGTCTTGTGTTCTTTCTTTTTCTTTTTGTTTAAGTTCGGTGCAAGAAAGAAAGAAAAACATAGTTTGTTATATGATATTATATTATATATATGCTTTAATAATTAACTTACTTTTATAACCTAAATAATTTAATATTAAAAACTACATATTATAAGTCTTTAACCGTCCCACTAATATCTTTATAGGTTATTTACAACATAAATCCCTCATCCTTAAAAGCCACTAACAATTCGACCCTTTATAAATTAAACTACCAAATTTTCAATTTACGCGATTTAAGTCCTTTTATTTAATCGAACACCTAAATGACGAAATTAATTCATGAAAATTTCACAGATATAAATTCACACAAAATAAACACAGAAAATAATTTTAAAATATTTTTCTGGCTCGGATTTGTTTTCTCAAAACCACCGTTCCGATTAGGGTCTAAATCGGGCTATTACAGTCGTGTCTCTGCCCGTGTGTTTACTACCATGCCAAACTGACCTATAATTCTAGGTGCAGAGGACACACGGCCAAGCAACATGCCTATAAGGGCTGACCGTGTACCACACACGGCCTAGACACACGCCCTTGTGTCTACCCGTGTGGACCTTTTTAGGTCTATTTTCCAAGCCTTTGGTCACCCTCTAACATCTATACATACCACTATGGTCTTTGGACAATTAACAAGGTATAGTTTTACCCTTAAACTTTCTTGGCCAAGGGCATACACATTACTACATGTCTCATTTTAAACTATGATCATAATACCCTCTTTGTTTTAGGGATTACTCTTTCAATAATCATATTTTATAACTCATGACCTTGATGACCTAAACCATTCCCAATTGTTTTGGCCATTATTCTCATGTTCATTCATGGTATAACATATTTGGCATTCACAAGAAACATTCACACATAACCATGCATATTTAGTAGGTTTATAACCTACATCAAAATGAGCCATACCTCATGACCATATACAAAATGGTGTAAGCATATCATTCAAGCCTTTACATTGGCTAGCCAAATGACACATATAACAAAATAACCAAAAATCCTATACATGTCATTATAATGAAATAAAAGTTTCTATATACCAAAATAAGACAAGTTGATAGTGTTGAAAAAGCTCCGACTATCTTTCAACCTTTACAAGTCCTCGAGCTCTAAAAAAATTAAGGGAAAGGAAAGAGGGGTAAACATTTACATGCTTAGTAAGTCCGTATCACTGGAAAGTAAACTTATCGGTTAATTAGCATACAACCATATTAGGCAATAATTCCAACAAGTATGAAATAGTTTCCCTATCACATGAACTCAATGATCAATTTAGTCTCATATCAATACCTCATGTCATTAGTTTTAGATGAGCATCAATTCAGTATTTCCATTCTCTATTTCTCATGTTAATCCTATTGAATTCCTCAAAAATCTCGATGGATAGCCTAATTACCGTTAAGTCATACAAGTGATCATATCTAGTATGCACTCCTGTGAACCTTACATATTACGGCGAGATTACCAGTCCAGGCTAAATCCCCTATAGTATTAACTCATAGAGCATTGTTGGGATTACCAGTCCAGGCTAAATCCCTTTTAACGACAATGGCTCTCATGAACTTGGATCTGAATTGCCAGTCCAGGCTAAATTCAGTCCTCAATCGGATTACCCGTCCGGGCTAAATCCTTATTGCATCCATATTCTTCGGGAGGCTCGATCACTCAAGGAACACCTGTCCGGGCTAGATCCTTTCTATATTGAGATCAGCGAATTACCCGTCTAGGCTAATCCTTCTCTGCAACACATGCAGGATCTCAAGTCATGTAAGTCATAATTTAACCATCGGATTTCCCTTTTTATTTCAACTAAGACATTTATCATCTTTTCATTTACACTAGCACGTCTTATGGATTATCATGCAATGAATATCTAATTCTTATATATTCAAGAACATGAATTTTTAAGTATATTAAAAGTTTACTTTGGGTTATACGAACTTACCTCGTAGTAATTTCGGATTCGTGTCTCGGTTATTCTAAAACCTTTCTTTTTCCGCGGTTGACCTCCGAAATTGGTTCCTCGTGGTCTATATCAATAAAATTAGACTATTAATACATCATATTTTTCATTTTAGAATTAAAACTCACCCCCAGGCAAAATGACCATTTTGCCCCTAACCTTTTTCAATTTTTACAATTTAGTCCTAAGGTTCGTAGAATGAAATACATGTAATTCTTTGGCTTCCCAAGCCTAGTCGAATGTTATTCACAGTTATAGCAGCCCATGTTTTTCCTTCATTCTATATTTTTCTACCCATTTTCAAAATTTAACAATTTAGTCCTTAAAGCTATTTCCATGAAAACCCACTTAGTAAAAGTTGTTTACCATTCTTTAAACTCTCATATTCCTTTATAAATCATCAAAACACAAACAACTCATGAATGAGAAATTTTCTAAACATGAACCCTAGCATGAGATATGAGTAGAAATAGAAAGAGCATGTTAAGATGATCTCAAAAATACGAATAACATTAAAAACGGGGATAGGATTGACTTACTATCAAGCTTGAAATGTTGGAAAACCCTAGCTATGGAGACCCTTAGAATTTTGGCAGCATGGAGAAGAAAATGAGCTGATTTTAGCTTGATTTTTCCCTTTTGTATTTAGTTTATAACTAAATTACCAAAATGCCCTTCCTTACTAAACTTCCAAAATTTTCCATGCATGCCAATTTTTGTATAAAACTTATAAATTGAGTAAATTACTCTTTAAGGACCTCTAATTAATATTCCAAAGTAATTTCATACAAATTGCTTCTAGAACCCAAGTTTTGTAATTTATTCAAATTGGTCCGTAATTTTCAATTGGACACCTTTCACATAGAATTTCTTCATGAAACTTTAACACATACTTATTCTCATATCATAGACCTCGTAATGGTCATAAAATAATTATTTTAACATCAGATTTTTGGTTATAAAACCACTATTTTGACTAGGCCCTAATTTAGGATGTTACAACCCCGACTGCTTTCATCGGTTTCGTCCTCATGACTTGCCACTAATGATTATTCAGTCACATCTCCTCCATAATTTCATGAGTCACTTCAGGTGTTTTATTATTCAGAGTTCCACTAGCTGCTGCGTTGATTAGTTGTGTAACAGCCCATTTTTAGGTCAAATAAGAACAGTGGTTTCGGGACCACAAATTCGAAGTCAGAATATTTATTTTATTAATTCATATTTTTTTAAAGTATGATATAATTATTATATGAAATTTTCGTAAAGAAATTTTACTGTTTAAATGCTTAATTCGGTAAAAAGGACTAAATCGCATAACACGTAAAATTTGAGTTCTATTGTTTAAATGTATTAAATAGCTATGGATTATTAATATGGAAGTTCTTATTATTTAATTATTCCATTTATAATGTAAGTGGACATTCTTGGACATTGTTTAAATGATGTTTAAGTTATATTAACAAAGTTATAATGGTAAAATAGTTATAAATGTTATAATAAACAAAACCAAAAATTTATTTAATATCATCATCATCTTCCTTAGCCAAATTTGGAAAGAATAAAAGAAGAAACTCTAGGTTTTCATTCGGCTATGGTTCATTAGCTAATTAAGGTACGATTTTTGCTCGGTTTTTAATGATTTCTACATTTTTGAGCTCGTTGCAGCTTAATCTAGCTAGCCCAAACCTTCGTTTTTGAAACTGCTATAGATTTTGCGATATGCCATTGTTGAATATTTGGGTATTTTGAAGTTTCTTGTTAGATTATTGATTGTTGTAGTTGAAAATGTGCATAAAGTGAAAATATGGGATGCTATATAGTTATGAGAAATTCGGCTATACATGGATTAAGGGTAAATTGCATAAATTTGTCATTTTGTGTAAAAAGGACTAAATTGCAAAGTCGTCAAAAGTCTAGGGTAAATTTGTAATTTAGCCAAAATGAATGTTTTAGGATAAATTGAATTGAATGAAAGTTTGAATGAGCTAATTTGATATAATATAGATCAAGATAAGTCGAGATCGAGTTTAGATCAGGGAAAAGGAAAGAGCGACGAATAGCCAATGGTTTTATCCAAGGTTACGAGGTAAGTTCGTATAATTAGAATCAAACTTTTCTATACTTGTATTTGTTGAAATGAATGTATATAATTGAAATAATTAAGATATGAATGCCTTGATGATATATTATATTCATTACTAAGCCCCGTTTGAACTATATAAATTTATTGGATACGAGTGACATGTTACTGGGATTACCGAATTGGTCGAGCTTCTGCATTTGTTGCGGACTCACCATAACTCATATGAGCTTACTGATTCAGCTTGTAAGAGCTTACTGTTTCAGTTCATTGAAGCTTACCGATTCAGCTCGATAGAGCTTATGTTCAGCTCAATAGAGCTTACCATTTTCAGCTCAATAGAGCTTACTATTTACCAGCTCAAGAGGAGCTTACTAACCGTTACTCGAAAGAGCATGTATGATGATGAATTGATGGATTACTGGTATTGTTCACTCAACTATCCTTTGAAATACTAATAGGTCCAACGGGCCTAAATACTGTTTATACGGATATGTTACGAGTTATAAGTGATACTATTTTTATATGTATGATATGTGAATTTTGGAATAATACAAAGTATTGTATTAATGGATGGTTTATGTTTATGTTAAATGACTAATATGTGATGTTTATATGTGAATAGGTGATGATTAAATTGAATTGTTGGCATTTTTATTTATTGCTTGATTTTGTATAAATAGTAAGTTTAATTCTGAATTATACGGGCTTACTAAGCTATAAAGCCTACTCTGTTTCTTTTTCTATGTTTTATAGAGGCTCATTGCTCGCTTGTTTTGGACCAGTCGGAGTTACACATCACACTATCCAATTTTTGATTGGTATTTTGAACTTGTAAATATATGTAAATATGGCATGTATAGGCTAGTTTGAAAGAAGTAGTTATGTTTTGGTATCATAATTTTAGAATGATTTTGTATATAAGTTCAGCCATGTGATTTGGATTATTTTGGTATCATGTTTTGATTGCATATATGTGCTTAAATATGGTATGTTTTGGTATGGTAATGTTTGGATGAAAATATGCAAGTGAGGTATTGATATGAAATTGATAGATGAATGGATTATGCATGATGATGAATAAGTATTTGGGTATGAATTTGCTATGTTTTGATATGGCAAATATTGTGTAATGAAATGGTTATTTTGGTTGTCAATTAGGTTGCACAAATGTGGTCAATTATGCTTGTAATTGTTTGTGTATTTAGGGTGGCAATATGGTTTTGCAAATGGCCTATTTTTTTTTACACAGGCAGAGACACAGGTGTGTGTCTCAGCCGTGTGTGGCACACGGTTAAGTTACACGGCCGTGCGTCCCCTGGGATACCCTACAAATTAAGTCAATATACTCTACAGATTTGGCACGACTTAGACACATAGGCATGTCTATTGGTTGTTGTGTCACATGAGTTCACACACGGGCATGTGATTGACCGTGTGACATAAGTTAGTATACCCCCTATATGACACACGGCCTAGCGCACGGGCATGTAGTCGGCTGTGTGACCTAAGTCAGTTTCAACCATGGCCAAGGCACACGAGCGTGTCTCTGGCCGTGTGGTGCAAGTCAGTATGTATGCCCTATTTTCACATGGTCTAAGACATAGGCATGTCTATAAGCCGTGTGAGACACACGGCCTGTTCACATGGGCATGTGACACTTGAAAGGTTAAAAATTTTATAAGTTTCTGAAATTTTTATATGTTATCAATTTAGTCTCGAATGCATGATTATTGCTTTATATGCTTCATTTAAGTATATAATTAATGTGAATGAGTGATATTTATTGAAATGTAATGTTATTTGATAAATTATCATTTTGAACTGATTTATAAGTCCGGTAATGCCTCTTAACCTATTCCGACGACGTTTACAGGTTAGGGGTGTTACAAGTTGCCTAGTTGAAAGATTCAAACCATTGTAAAATGTTTGAACTTGTAGCCATATAGGTAACCCATGGTGAGGGCACCTTCTCAATATATCTTTATACCTCTCCCATGCATCATATAACATCTCTAAATCGATCTGCACAAAGGAAGAGATGTCATTCCTCAACTTGGCCGTCTTATGCAATGGGAAGTATTTCAGTAGAAAGTTCCCGGTCATTTGATCCCATGTAGTGATGAAACCTTATGGTAAAGAGTACAACCACTACTTAATTTTGTTCCTCGATGAGAAAGTGATCAACCGTAGGCGAATGACATTGTCAGTGACGCCATCAATTTTTAATGTATCGCTGATCTCCAGAAAGTTGGCGAAATGAGTATGTAGATCTTCGTCTTGCAAACCATCAAACTGAACAAATTGTTTCATCATCTAGATAGTGTTCGGTGTTAGTTCGAAATTATTTACAACAACAGTGGGTCTCACAATAATCGATTCAGCCTAAGTTAAAGTGGGCTTGGCATAATTTTACATAGTACAAGGAACATGATCTGGATTTACAAGATTTGCTATAACTGTAAGAGGTAGTTGATTATTCTGATTATCACCCATGTTGATGTGACCATAGCTCGAGAAATTACCACCGAACCCATTGAGCTGCCACAAGGACCTATAACTCGATTTCAAGCTAAGAGGTTTCAAGATGCGTTAGCAAGCTATGTTGATCGAGCTTGGGGAGAGCAAGTAGCCAAATCCATTGAACATGCTTGGATCAACTCAATAGGCATCCCTTGCAATTTATTACAAGCTGAATTTTACTTTTAATTGAACTCATCTTAGTTATTAATTGTGTTGCTAGAATAAACGCTTATCTTAGTTAATTTAGTTGCTGGAATAATTTAATGTGTTTAATGTGTTTAATGTCTAATTAATGTGTTTAATGTGTTTAATGTGTTTAATGTGTTTCAATGTGTTTGTTAAATGAATACTTGTAGGTGACTATTCAGCTAGAATCGATTACAAACAAGGGGTGGTTACAAAGTGTTAAATGTGACTATTTAGTTGGAATCGGTTATAAACAATGGGTTGTTACAACATTTAAAGAGGAGCATTATTCACCATTTAAATTCAGCAGCCTATTCCTCTTCTCCAATGAGCTGTTCAAGAATAATAATGGACAAATGACTGATTACACATTCCATAACTGATTGCCTCTTAATGATCATACCATGGTCTGTTTGAGTGCCTAAAATGTTATCTATATTGCTGGTGTCTATTCGGTTGCCCAAGTCTTCAAGTTCAATTAAATCAACTAAATTGGAACATTAAATCATGTTGATAGTTGCTGTTACTTAGTCCTAGAGATTTCAAGAGTTTGTACTTAGTGATTAAGTTTCATTTTAGCTCATAACCACTCATTAAAGCTGAATTCAAGTGACTTTTCGGCTAGGTCCCTTATAGCACTATAAATATTTTGTAATCAGTTTGTTTAAAGGACTTTTGGCTGAACTTATGTTAAAATTTGAAACTTGTGAGATTTCCAATTCTCCTTGTTCTTTCAGGATTAAATTAACTTATCAAGTATTCTTGTGGTGTCAACCTGTTCTCTGTTAAACTGAACTTATCACCTTTGGTGTGGCGTTCATATACCTTTGGTTCCTATCACATTTTATAGCGGGTCAAGGTTTTGTGCTAGTTTCCCTAAACCAAATTCACCTCAAACCTATTTTGAGTTTCGAGTCAACAATCACATTATTGTTGGTTCATTCTCCGGCCTTAATTGAATTACCTATCTTTGCTTAACCATTTCGTAACCTTGTTTTAAGCTTATTTCTTTCTCCTTATTAGTCCATTTTGATTAAACCTAATTCATTTCGAAAACGATGCAACTCTTACTCAAATTCACTATTGGGCAACAAATACGACTCGAGACATCTACAATCGAGTTCCTATTATTTGGTATTAGAGCTAGTGAAATTGGAGTAAGAATCAACGCTCTCGGCACAACGGTATTGTAGATTCAATAAAAAATTGTGAATTAAAAAGTACTTATTGTAACTAGCATATATTGTAAGTGCAAAAAAAATCGAAATTAAAAAAAAAGTGTTCAAGTTCTTGTTGCTGAATTGAAATTCTACTTGCTGCCTGAAACATCCATTCAATATCCTACTATTCGGCCACACTCAGCCCTTTCCATTTCCTTGTTTCAAGCCTACCCTCTTTGTCCTACAACATTCCTACCAAAACCATACATCAATTTTTCTAGCCGACCCACAATGACTGCTTCTAAGTCTAACTAGTCCCTTTAAGAACTTAGAGAGGCAGAGTGAGAGAAAAAAGGCTCGAGGGTTGTGAGTTCATCTGAGTGAAGAAAAAGCCAAGTGAGTGTTATTTCTTTGTGAGAGAATTTGTGAGGATTTTTTGTGAGTACCTAAAATGTCCCAAAGTCCGGAAAGAAATCCAAACAAGGGAGTTGGGATCCGACCTGTAAGAAACGTTCAAGGAGCCGTGCCAAATCTCACTCTTCAAGCATTCATACGAGAAATGAAACAGTTATTCGATCGTAAACTTGAACCAATCGAAGATCGATTATTTCAAGTGGAAACACGAGAACAGCACGAGGTAAGTTTGAAAGTTGCAAGACGAGGGCATGAACGTCCAATCCAAGATCCCTATGAAGCGAGTGATCAAGAAAGTGATCATTCATTTGCCCAAAGTGTACATCAACAAGGCCGCGCAACGAAATCAGGGCCTTAGAGATCGAGACCGTCCCAGTGACAACTTTAAGAATATTAAGATGTCGATTCCACCATTCCAAGGTAAGAATGACCCCGAAGCTTATTTGGAGTGGGAAAAGAAGATTAAGCTTATTTTCGAATGCCACAATTATTCGGAGAGCAAAAAGGTGAAGCTCGCGGCAATCGAGTTCTCGGATTATGCCATTTATGGTGGGACTAGCTTGTAACGAGTCGAAGACAAAATGTTGAAAGACCAATCTCTACTTGGGCTGAAATGAAGTCGGTTATGCAAAAATGATTTATTCCTTCATACTACCATCGGGATCTTTATCAACAACTTCAAAACCTTACCCAAGGCAATAGAAGCGTTGAAGGCTATTATAAAGAAATAAAGATAATAATGATCCGAGCTGATATCGAGAGGCGACAATGGCTAGATTCCTTGTGGGTCTAAACTGTGACATCGCCAACATAGTTGAATTACATTTCTATGTTGAAGTGATGGACATCATTCACATGGCGATAAAATTTGAAAAATAACTCAAACGAAAAGGATTTAGTCGATCCTACACCAATCCCTCCACTAACAAGTGGAGCCAATGAGTCAATAAACTCCCTATTCGAACAAAGAAGCCAATTGTAGCAGCTAAATCCAACCACCCCAGTGGCGAGTCAAGTCAGAATAAAAATGAGCAGTGCCAAATCGCGTGAGAGACAAAAATGTTTCCAGTGTGAAGGTCGGGGGCACATAGCTAGCTAATGTCCCAATCGATGAGTTATGGTGGTAAGGGTTGACGGCGAAATTGAATCCGAGGAAGAAGATGAAAATGAGCCTGAAAAGCCATCCGATGATGATGATGATGATGAAGATTTGGAGCTTCCGATTGAAGGCAGGATCCTTGTGGTGAAAAGAAGCCTTAACATTCAAAGTGCTGAAATCGAACAACAACGGGAAAATATTTTCCACACCCGGTGCCACATTCAAGGCAAGGTATGTACCATGATTATTGATGGAGGAAGTTGTACTAATGTAGCAAGTACCATGCTGATTGACAGGCTTGGGTTAGTCACGACCAAACACTCGAATCCGTACAAGCTACAATGGTTGACTGATGGAGGACAACTTAAAGTGACAAAGTAAGCTGTTGTAGCCTTTTCCATTGGAAAATATCAAGATAAAGTGGTATGTGACGTGGTCCCAATGCATGTGGGACACCTTCTTTTGGGGTGTCCATGGAAGTTTGATCGGTGTACAATTCATGACGGATACACCAATCGTTACACATTTAAGTATCTAGGGAAAAATGTAACCCTAGCCCCACTTACCCTGAAACAATTGTATTAAGATCAAATGAAGTTAAAAGAGTCTATAGAAAAATCAAAAGAAAAAGGGCAAGAGAAAAAGAAAAGAAACACTAGAAAAAGAAAGAAACAAGTGAGAGAGTGGAGGTAAAAGCACGAGAGGAAAAAGGAAGTCAAAAAGAAAATAAGAGTGATAAAATAAATGTATTTGTGAGGGAAAGAGAAATAAGAAAATCTTTGTTAATGTTCCAATCTGTGCTTGTACTTATGTACAAGGAGTGTTTATTCGATGCTAACGAACTTGATAACTCTTTCCCGTTGTCTGTTGTTTCATTACTTCAGGAATTCGAAGACGTTTTTCCGGAAAAAGTGCCTAGTGGGTTACCTCCTTTTTGAGGAATCGAACACCAAATAGACTTTCTTCCCAGGGCTATAATTCCAAATCGACCAGCTTACCGAAGCAGTCCCGAGGAAGCCAAGGAGTTGCAATGAGTAGCGGAATAAATGGATAAAAGTTATATAAGGGAGAGTCAAAGTCCATGTGCGGTACCCGTTTTGTTGGTGCCTAAAAAGAATGGATCGTGGAGGATGTCGTAGATTGCTGAGCCATCAACAAGATTACTGTCAAATACTGTCATCCCATCCCTAGCCTCGATGATATGTTAGACAAGCTTAGCAGTGCTAAATTGTTCTCTAATCGGTTTGTGGTAGTGTTCATCGACGACATATTGGTTTATTCAAGGACTGAGAAGGAGCATAACGAGCACCTTAGGATTATTCTTCAGATTTTAAAGGAAAAGCAACTCTATGCTAAGTTCAGCAAGTGCGAGTTCTGGTTATGTGAATAACTTTTCTGGGTCATGTTGTTTCTGCTGAGGGGATTCGAGTGGATCCTCAAAACATTGAGGCTATATTGGATTGGAAGCATCCTAAGAATGTATCTGAGGTCCGCAGCTTTTTGAGACTGGCAAGTTATTATCGACGATTTGTGGAAGGCTTTTCACTGATTGCAGCACCCTTAACTAAGCTGCTAATAAGGGTGTACCATTTTTTTGGTCTGATGCGCAACAGGAGAGCTTTGAGAAGCTCAAGATTGTACTGACTGAGTCTCCTGTTCTGATTCAACTAGAACCTGGAAAGGAGTTTACGGTTTATAGTGATACATCACATGTCGGTTTGGGATGTATGTTGATGTAGGATGGTAAGGTGGTAGCATATGTGTCACGTCAGCTTAAGACGCATAAGGCGAACTACCCGACGTACAATTTGGAATTGGCCGCCATAGTTTTTGTTTTGAAAATTTGGAGGCACTATCTGTATAATGAGAAGTTTTTCATCTACACTAATCACAAGAGCCTCAAGTACCTCCTTACTCAGAAGGAGCTGAATCTTAGGCAACGTAGATGGGCTAAGTTGCTTAAGGATTACGACTGTACCATTGAGTACAATCCGGGCAAGGCTAATGTGGTGGCCCATGCATTGAGCTGTAGGGCTATGATAGATCTGAGAGCGATGTTTGCTCGACTTAGCCTATTCGACGATGAGAGTTTGTTGGTTGAGCTACAAGTCAAACTAGCTTGGATCGAGCAGATTAACAGTAAACAGCTGGAGGATGGGTCTTTGGATATTCGATTCCGACTGATTGAGAGTGGTAGCACTACGGACTTTGGGTTGAACTCTAAGGGTATGTTGTGTTTTCGAGGTAGGATATGTGTGCCGAATGATTCTGATTTAAGATAGTCTATACTGAGAGAGGCGCATGTAGCCTTTACGCTATGCACCCTGGTGGGAGTAAGATGTACTGAGATCTTCAACGGTTGTATTGGTGGCCATGATTGAAGCAAAAGGTTACTGATTTTGTGGTTAGATGTCTGATATGCTAGCAAGTTAAGGCTAAGCATCAATTGCCTTCGGGTTTGCTACAGCCGGTTAAGATTCTGTTATAGAAATGGAAACGAGTAACGATGGATTCGTTAGTGGGTTCCTTTTAACACCCACTAAGAAGGATTTAGTGTGGGTCATCATGGATAGATTGACCAAGTCTACACACTTCGTACCGGTTGGAATAGATTATTTTTTGCAGAAGTTAGCAAAGCTTTATATTTCTAAGATAGTGAGACTGCATGGAGTACAGGTTTCGATTATCTCTGATAGGGATTCTCGCTTCACGTCTCAGTTTTAAAAGAAACTACATAAGGCTCTAGGTTCAATGTTGGACTTTATTACTGCGTTCTATCCTCAGACCGATGGTCAATCAAAGAGGGTGATTCAGATACTGGAGGATATGTTGAGGAGTTGTACTATCAATTTTCGAGGCAGTTGGGAGGAGTATCTACAGCTAACAGAGTTCGCCTATAATAGCAGCTTCTAGTCTAGTATTTAGATAGCACCTTACGAAGTCCTGTATGGTCGTAAGTGTCGCACTCCCCTATGTTGGACTGAGTTAGGTAAACGTTCAGTTTTTGGTCCTGAATTAGTTTCTGAGACTGAGAATAAGGTTCGACTATTTAGGGATTGTCTGAAGGTGGTTTCTGATAGAAGAAGTCTTATGCGGATCTAAGGAGACGCAAAATTAAGCATTCTATGGGGGATTTCGTATTTGTCAAGGTCTCGTAATGGAAAAAGATTCCAAGGTTCGGTCGTAAGGACAAGCTGAGCCCTAGGTTTATTGAGCCGTATCGGATTCTGAAATGAGTAGGACTGGTCGCTTGTTAGTTGGAGCTACCTCTAGAGTTAGACCGTATTCACGATGTGTTCCATGTCTCGATGTTAAGGTGTTACCACTCTGATCCCATGCATACTGTCCCTGTTGAGCAGATTGGGGTTAGGCCAAACTTGACCTTTGAGGAGGAGCTGGTTCAGGTTCTGGATCGTGATGTTAAGGTTCTGAGGAAGAAGTCTATTCCACTAGTGAAGGTTCTGTGATGTAATCATAGCACTGAGGAAGCTACTTGAGAACCTGAAGATATGATGCGTTAGTAGTATCCTCACCTTTTCTGACCAGGTAAATTTCGAAGACAGAATTTTCTTTTAGGGGGTAGAGTTGTAATGCCCCAAAATTTTTATTTTTTGTTATTGTGAAAATGTGACACAAATATGCATCTGATTCAATGATTAAGTGTTCTGGATGTGTGTGTAAGGTCCCAAGTTCAAGCCATGTCTTTGGCAAAATTCTGGTATTTTTCTGAATAAAGCGTAAACCCTGCTCAGTAGGCTTAAGTTTAAGTATTTGTAAGTACATGTCAAAATAGGCTTGTTGGTCTGGTGGTTAAGTGAAATATTAGTATGCTGGAGGTCTGGTGTTCAAATCCCTGCGTGGGTAAGGTGGAATACTTTTGCTAAGTTTGATGGTTGGGAGTTTAAGTTGTACTAAAAATCTGAGTAGTGGGTGGTTGAGATAGAATAGGTAATGAGATTTAAGTTATCAGCTTCCCAAAATTCTCTTTGCAGAAAAATTGATTATCTCCCCTTTCATCGCTTTTTCCTTTTTCTTCTTTTTTTTTCGTTTCCTCTTTTTAATTGCCAAAACTCTACCTTTCTTCCACTCTCCATTCACGCTTGATAGGTAAGTTTGGAAGGTTCGGTTTCCATTTTTTTGATGAATCATTTTGCTAAGGGTCTTTTTTGGTGTTTAGGAGATACTCGAGGGGCTGAGGGTCTGGAATCGTCGCAGTAGGTGCGTGGAATTTCCATTGTTCAAGCGAAGGTAACGCTTTCCATTGGTTTGGGAGTTGGTTTTCATCTTGTGTTTTCGTTTACGAATCGGGTTGAATGAGTAATTGATGAGTTACTGGTCAATTTTAGGTTCTCGAGTGCCTGGAGAACGTTTTAGCATCAAAACATACCAGGTGTGTACCCGTAACGCAGAAAACGGGGTTAGGCAAAAAGCCAAAAAACCCCACTGTCGACACCACACAGGTATGTGGTCACCCGTGTGGTAGGGCGTGTGCCCTATCTTTTGAATAATTTGATGTTAACTGTTTGTCCTCCTCATGATTGAACCTCCCAATGCCTGATAACAAATGTTCAAAAAGACCCCTTTGTTCTGTCGAGAATAATTATTGAAAATAAGAACGAGCGACTCCCTCTATTTCCTGTAAGGCCTCCGTTTCCCTGCCATCTTCAGTTTGCAGCTTGCTACTACAATTTTTTTCTTACATTGTGTTGCTTGGATGTGAAAAAATGATGTATTTCTGTCTCCAAATTTCAAAAATGATGTATTTCTGTCTCCAAATTTCAACCAATTCAGTCTGGCCCTCTGTTCCCAATACCGTTCATCCTTCTCGATTTCAAAATTTAATTGTATTTTTGTATCAATCAGCTCAGCTAAATTATTATCTTCTCTATCAGCATCATATAATTCTGATAACTTAGCCGTAAGAGCCTTCATCTTCTTCTTTTGGTTCATTTGAATCTGTCTATCCCACTTGGCCAAGCCTTTATTCATATTTTCTAGCTTTTACATTAGATCTCCTGAAGACATCTCCCAGATTCTATTAACCCCACTAAGAAAAGATTCCTCTAGCACCCATCAGGCTTCAATTTTGAAAATTTTGTTCTTCAAGCTTCCCCCTACAATGCTTGTATCAGTTAAAAGAGGACAATGATCTGAGAAAGAATACACTAAATGTTTCATTTTCACCTTCGGGAACATGGATATCCAGCTCACATTGGCCACTCCTCTATCCAACCATTCTCGAATATTCGTCTCTGAAAAGTTGCCTGTTTCCCACATGAACCATCTACCAGAATATCCTATATCAGACAATTGACAATCCTCCAAAGTTCTTCGAAATAGATTCATTCTCCTTTCATCACTAGGTAGTCCTCCCTTTTTTTCAGATCCATACATTATTTCATTGAAATCCCCATAAATAAACCAAGGGACGTCATCAGCAACATTTAGAATTTTCAAAACATCCCATGATTCATTCCTGTCTTATGCATAAGGGGACCCATAAAAACCTGTAAATCTCCATTTTACTCCTAATTCGTTATCCTTGATATCAACATCAATGTGTCTCTTTGAATAACAACGAAGTATGACCAAAACATCCAATCTCCATGCCAAACATAAGCCTCCTCTACTACCCTCTGAATCAACCTCAACACCATGCCCAAAACTGTATTTTCGGCACACCCCTTCCATCTGTCTCTTACCAAGCTTTGTCTTCATAAAGAAGTCAATTTGGGGATTGTGTGTCTTCAGCAGATGTCGAAGTCTGTGAATTGTCCGCAGCATCACGGCCTCCCCAAACCACGGATATTCCAACTTAAGATTTTTATTGCGACCAGTCGGCTTGCCTCTTGGCAGCTACCGATGATAATTGGTTAGATTCCATCAATCTCCTGCTCCTTACCATTAAGCAGTTCATGTCTTCTCTCTCCGAGAATCCGTCCCTCAGTCATCTGGTTCTCTTCTTTCCCTCTTCTCCAATTAGGACACATCCTCCAAGTCATGCTCTATCCTTGTTTGCATCAATTCTGACAGTATATTTTCCTTCTGACTGTCAAGAGATAAGGATCCCCCTTCCATATTAAATCCCAATACTGGATCAATAACCTTTCCACTCTTTCCATTATTATCCGCATTCCATATTCGATTTCTTAGAACCCAATTGCTTCTCTTATCCCCTTCGCGATGTTCTTCATCTTCCCCTCGAAGCCAGATACTGTTCATTGACAAGGCTCTACATGATTGGGCACGCAAAGACAAATCCCACCCTAATTCAGCAATTTCCAACCCAAGCAACATCTTAGCTTCACAAAACGAGTCGCTATGCCCCAAGCATCCACAGTAGAAACAGAACAGAGATAATCGCTCATACTTAAATCTAACATATGAACATCTTCCATTAAACATAACCTATTTTTTCCTTTTCAATGGTCGTCTGATATCTATCTGGGCCCTTATACGCATGTAATTACGATTCTCCTTCCCTACATTTGCACCATCATATTCGAAAAAATTCCTCAAGAAGTTACCCAATTGTACTGCTAATTTTTCAGAAAATAAACCAACAGGGACATCATGAATTTGTATCCAAAAAGGGGTAAATATTAATGGCACTTTTAACGAGTCCTCCCCCCATTGTAATTTATAAAGAACCAACAAGTGATTATTAAAAGTCCAAGGTGAGCCCTTTATAACCCGCTCCACATCCATTATATTATAAAATTGGAATAAATACCTTTTGTCTCCCAAATCTCGAATCTGAACTCCACGGCCCAGATGCCACAAATTTGCCATCGTGCTTTTCATGGCCAGGAAGTGGATTATACTGGCCATTAGAAAGCAACCTACCAGTTGGAACTCACTCCTTTCTCTTCCTGAGATTGGATCCATTGGAATTTCAAAAATTTCATCCTCTTCTTCATTAAGTGTCAGAGCTGCTAATTCGGTTTCCATTGTTACAGGTATCGACCACAAAACTAGAGAATCTTCAATTCAAGCAGAGACTAAAGACTAATTCGCGAGCAAGACTTACGAAAGTATGAAAGAACGCCAGAAACAAAAGACAAGAAACAAGAAAACCTAGATATTCATGCCAGCGACAGCATACTTTTGACTCAAATTCAATTTAAATAAATATAAAATGTCTTAAATTTAATTATTAAATATGTATAATATTAAATAAAAAATTTTTAGAATACAGAAAAAAAAGGAAAAAAATTGTTAATAAATTATACAAAAATTTTGTTAACTATAGGAGTTGTTGACTAACCATGAGTAGCTCAAGTTTTCATTCTAGTTACTTGAAGAATTGTTTGAAATATAATTTTTTTTAATAATCTTATTATAAGTTCTGATTATATTTTTTCTTTTTGATACAATGTTTAGAACTATTCATAGTCCCTTCCGTATTTATAAAAAATGAGGATAATGTGCTTCAACACACTCAAATCCATATCCTCCTGCATTGACAACAATACCCATACTAATTGAGTTAAGATTCAATAGGCCATTATTTAAAATATAATTGAAATATTTGATTGAGTGTTGAAAAGTCAAGTGACTGAAATCAAACCCCGGCAATCTATAATACCAAAAAAAATCATTTTACTTACTCAATTTATATGGTAATGAATTATTATAGTAACTCTACAAAGATCATTTTTTTAAATGATAATTTATTTAGTGAATATGAGCATTCCTCGAAAAACAATTGAAAATTGATAATTTATAGATAAACGTATTTACGGATGAAATTAGATCGGATAAAAGTGGAATGTATTTTTTAAAGTCAAATTAATATTGTAAGTAAAAAAGTCGTATTAATATTTCATATTTTGATAGGTTGAACTTCGGAAAAACTTTATTAATATATTAGAAATTTTGTATCTATTTTATTATTGAAGTACATAAATGTATATTTATTTATAACATGATTGATTAAGTTGGTGTTACAAGTAAACTTGAAATCACTTAAATTGTGAAAATTATTTCAAAGCCCTTTTTAATAAAGGATAAAATATTTGTAAATAGAATTTAAATATTTTTTTCCTTTCACCTACATAGTTTTTAATTATAAGATATGTATTTATTTCTTTTGTTGATGAAAGAGATCACAATTTATACTTTAAAAAATTAAAATAATATCTTAAATTTATCAAATATCACTTAAGCATTCCTGGGTTTAAGATTAAAATCTTTTTGATAAATTATTTTATAGAATTATAAGAAGAAATAGCTAAAATTAATCATGTATCCATGTTGAACAATTCATCACATACTTTCAAATCCTACTAACAAAAAAACAAAATTATTAATTTCCAACATGTCCAATAGCATAACTCATACAATCAGTTGTAGACTTAAAATTCAACATCATTATTAATACAATAAACAAGTGTCCTTTTCCAAACTATCACTTGAAAGCTAAAAAAAACAAATGTTTCATTACTAGCTTTTTTAGCTTATTTGTAGATACAAAACATTAATAAAGAAGCACTTTTCCTGAACTAAGCCTCTCAAGTCCATCCTTATGGCATCTAAGGTACCTACAACATAAGAAAACCAAGTAATCTTTTATTCTTTCTTTATTTCGTTTGAACATAATATTTATCTCAAAAGTAGGGGAAATGTTCATTAAGATGATATTATTACCTGTTGATGAGCAACATATTTAAGTTTGAACCTCTCTAAGTGATCGAGTTGGATAAAGCTTGTTCCTAATAGAACAAAGCTTGATAAAAACATCACTCATGTCCATACGTTCGCTTGGTGATTCAAAAGAACAAGCAAGTCCTATATCAAGTATAGTAGTCAAGCACTAAAAATGTCTATCATTTTTCAAGTTGTTCACACTAAGAATAATGTCGGCAATTGTTCCTCTTCTGACTCTCTCTTGAAATAACATGGGATTTATAATCTCGATCATTTGTTCAAGCAAAGCTGCCTCAACAAAGTTGTGAATACTTAAACCTTCTTTGAACCTTTCATCGTTTGGCATTTTTCCAGTAAACATCTCCAACAAAAGGATACCATAGCTATACACGTCAGCTTTTGTTGACAACTTGCTTCCCATGCCATATTCTACAATTAAATCGTCACAAATTATATACAAAAATAATTGTAGCGAAAGCTATAGAATATTAAAAAAATTGATTTTAAGTTGTATGTTTTGCTTTTAAAAAATGGAAGAAATGAACCAAGTGAACTGACCTAGTGGAGCATAACCAACAGTTCCTCTTAACCCAAGGGAGCTAAACTGATTAGTAGAATAGTTAAGCTTGTCTTCAAAAAAGATTTTTTCTAAGTTGAAGTCACTTATATGACTGTTAGAGTATGTGAATATGTTAGGAAAGTTGTTAGTCAGTTATCAAGACTGGTATATTGTTATAGGTTAATTAGCAGAAATTAGCCTATTTTCCTCATGTATATAAACCTCATCTCTATACTGATACAAACAGATTATGAATACAAAACTATTTCAGTCATTTCTTTCAATCTTTTCAATTTTATAGAGTTACTAACATGGTATCAATTGCCTGAGTTCTGGAGGTCATTCTGCTGTCGATCCATGGAAAATTCTACTGATTTCACTGTTGACCGTGGCAGTCCTGCATTTTTCAGCTCTCGTTTGATTCAAACTTTTCCTCGTCACCATACGGTAATGTTGGATGAGGGGAAATTTGTGCAATGGCAATAGCATGTCCGTTCAATAACCGAAGATTATGAACTATTAGGGTTTTTAGAAAGGGCATTACCTATTCCTCAACAGTTCATCTCTTCTCTAGATGGAATTCTAAATCCAAATCCTAATGCGTCTCTGTTTGTTTAGTAAGATAAACTTCTTACTTCTTGGCTCCTTTCTACAATTAGTCATTCCTTATTGTCTTGTTTTACAGCCGCAAAATCGGCATGTGTCGTCTAGAGTACTACGAATCGTCTCTTTGCCGCTACTACTGGAGCCAAGGTGTCACGTATTAGACACGAGTTAGACTCCATTAAAAAAGGGACATTGTCTATTAAAAAATATGTGGCGAAGATACAAAATACTTGCACCTTGCTTGAAGCATTCGGATCTGTGGTTCTAGAGGTAGACAAGGTCAAAATTATTCTTACCAGACTCTCATCAGAGTTTGACGTAGTTCTTACTCTGGCTTCTTTTTGTGTGACTTTCTTCCTCTAAAGAAGGTTATCGATGTACTCATGGAATTTGAGAGCCTTCAGGCTCGTGCGATGACCGATGCGTCCTTCCACACTCATTTGGTGGAGGCTACCTTATCGACACCGGTGGCAAAGCCCGTACGTGGTGGTTGTCCACCATCTTCTGGTCGTGGGCGAGGGTTCGAACCTCAGCTTCAATGTCAGATTTGTAGTACGTATGAAAATGTGGCGCAAAAGTGCTATTATCGGTTTGATCGTGATTATGGTGGCTCATCCACTCCGACCATGGCTCCGAAACTATCTAGACAGGCTGGTTACGAATCATACGATAATGTGGTGGCTCACCTAGCTAGTATTCGTCAATAGGTGGTGGTCTAGGACTGTACTCGGGTCCGTCAATGGTGCATCCATTCGCATCTACTTGGGATAGGAGGCTTCCAAATTTTGCTATGGTAAATCAGTCATCTACTAGGGTTCATACTTTTTTTAATGGTTGTGATATTGGTGCAGGCCAACACAGACAATCAGTCTGGCCAAATGCTGGAGTAGGCCCTTATTTTGGCGCAAATATGCCACCTTCCATGGGTCCACATTATGGGCCTTCCTCTCTTGGGCTTGTTGGTGCTCATAGATCGCCCACCTCATCTCATGGTGTTGGACCATATAGTAGGCCGACACCTACGGATCTGATTCTTGGCCAATCTTCTGGGCTGAACGCCAATTTGGTTGGGTTTGAAAATGCTGGTAATTTTTTGGCACAAAATCATGGGTACAATGTGCCATGGCGCACTAAACTGAGGGAGCGTGCTCATAACATTAATGCCTCGCCATGCGTTGGGTTGCCTCGTCTCCCTAATTTTCATGCATCTGATTATTTGACCACGTCTAGGTCCAATGCCAATACTACTCAATATAGGTCAAATTTTGATAATGAAAACTCGTATATTCCTATTCTTGTAGGGACCACATCTTGGTGTCCTAACTCCAGGGCTACACACCATGTCTGTCGAAAGGCTACCGCTTTGCACGAGTCCATGCCATACTTAGGTACATCTCCTCTCCTTATAGGTGATGGGACTCCTACAAAAATATCATGTGTTGGGGATTCTAGTTTACCTACAACAAGTAAGATGCTCCATCTATCTAATGTTTTGTGCGTTCCAAGTATCTGAAAGAATTTTTTATCTGTATCTCAGTTTGCTAAGGACAACAATGTATTTTTTAAATTTCATCCATCTTATTATGTTGTTAAGGACATCTCGGCTTGGGAAATTTTACTGCGAGGCCACACACGTGATAGGGTCTATTATTTTTCACCGATTCCTTCGGGTTCATCAGTCAGTGACCCTTCTACACTCAACACTAGTCTTTCAACTTCCAACACTAGTGATGATTTGTTTGCCTTATGGCACCGCAAACTTGGTTATCTATTTGCTTCAATTGTTAAAATTGTTCTTGATAAATGTAAAATTGTCTCTAATAAAATGTGCCTTGATAATATTTGTATTGCATGTCAAAAAGGGAAGTCTCACAAACTGCCTTTTTTTAACTTTGCTACTGAATATAAGGATTTTTTTGACCTGGTTGTCTCTGACTTGTGGGGCCTGACATCAGTTGCATGTGGCAATAATTTGTATTATATTTCATTCATCAACATGCATAATAGGTTTACTTGGATTTATCTCATTAACCTTAAGTCTCAAGTAGTAGAGTGTTTTCTTCAATTTCAGAAGATGGTTCAAACTCATTTTGGGAAAGGCATTAAAATGTTTCAAAGTGATTAGGGCGAATATTGTGCGTTCATGCAAAATCTCACTAATCTTGGGATAATTCATCGTCTATCCTGTCCTCACACGTCAGAGCAGAATGGAGTCGCTGAACGAAAGCATAGGCACATTGTGGAGACTGGGCTTACTCTATTAGCTCAAGCAAATCTACCCATGGACTATTGGGGCTATGCTTTTTGTAGTGCAGTGCATCTCATAAACCGTCTACCTACTCTAGTGTTAAAAGAACAATCCCCATATCAAATTCTACATGGTCATGAACCTACATATGATCATTTAAGGGTCTTTAGGTGCTACTGTTTTCCCTATTTGTGTCCGTTTACACAACACAAGTTGGATTTTCGCTCTCAGCCGTGTACATTTTTGGGATACAACTCTCAACATAAAGGGTATCTTTGTCTCACTCCTAATGGTAAGATAATTGTTTCTGGTCATGTTGTTTTTTATGAACGACGATTTTTGTTTTCTTCTCCTACCATGCCCACAGTTACTCCTCGTTCGACTGTCTCCACGTATGTTTCGCTGGTTAAGTCTACTACCTTTCAACCTACTATCATAGTTGTGACAACCACTATTGCTTTAACTTCACATAACCCCATATGGTCTACGTCCAGTGATCTCTTGACAGAGTTACGAACTACTCATGAGAGTTTTTGGCCCTCAATCTCAAACACTGGAGGTTCGTCTGTTCAAGGAAATACTCCGAGTATAGTTTCTTCGGCACCTCCGTCTGTTCAACTAGTGAATACTCATACTATGATTACTAGATCTAAGGCTGGAATTTTTAAACTTAAGGCTTTGTCTGTTGAAACCGTTGACTATGAACCACGCACAGTTGAAGAAGCATTGCTGATCCAAAATGGAAACTAGCCGTTCAAGCTGAGTTTGATGCCCTTATGGCTAACGCCACCTAAGAGCTTGTTTCTCTGCCTTGTGGATGGAAGGTTATAGGATGTAAATGGCCTTTTAAGTTAAATAAAAATTTTGATGGGACCATTGCTTGGCGCAAGGCTCGACTAGTTGTGAAAGGATGTTCACAGGTTCCTGGGTGTGATTTTAAGGAAAAGTTTAGCCCAGTGGTCAAATCTGCGACCATTCAAACCATATTGACGGTTACAGTTTCTCGAGGTTGGCAACTATGTCAAGTCGATGTCAATAATGCATTTTTAAATAGTGATCTGACCAATGAAGTCTTCATGCAACAACCTCCAGGTGTTCAAAGTGGTCCGGATGGTGAACAGTTATTATGTCATCTGACAAAGGCATTATACAGGTTGCGTCAAGCACCACGTGCATGGTTTGATAAATTGAAACATTTTCTTGTTTCTACTAGATTTTGTATATCCAAATCTGATGTGTCTCTATTTGTTCGAGTAAGGGTCAAGTCTGTTCTCTATGTTCTGGTTTATGTGGATGATATTATTGTCACAAGAAGCACGACTGATAGTAGAAATAGTTTTATTCAATTGTTACATAAAGAGTTTTCTTTAAAGAACATGGGGGATCTCCACTACTTCTCAAGTGTTGAAGTTACTCTATCTTCCACTAGGAGTCTGCACTTATGCCAGCGCAAGTACATCAGAGATCTTCTTGATAGGAGTTCCTTAACCAATGCTAAAAGTGTTCATACACCAATGATCAGTTTATCCACGTTGTCTAAAGATGAGGGCGAACGTCTTGTTGATCCTACGGAGTATCGTAATCTTGCTGGTGCACTTCAATATGTGGTGTTGATTCAGCCAGATATTGCTTATGCTGTGAATTGTGTCTGCCAATTTATGCATGCGCCTTCTTTAGCCCATTTGGTTGCATTAAAGAGGATTTTAAGGTATTTACGAGGGACTATTGATCATGGCCAGATTTTTCGTCCATTCAACAGACTATCTTTTGTCGGTTATGTTGATTCAAATTGGGGGTTGGTTTTTGATGATCGCCGGTCTATGACAGGATATGGTGTGTACTTTGGCAATACACCCATCTCAATTTGTTCGAAAAAGTAACAAGTTCTTTCTCGATCAATAGCAAAAGCCGAATATCGAAGTCTTGCTGCCGCTACTAGTGATATTATATAGTTAATCTCTCTGTTAACGGAGTTACAAATTCATTATGCTGCCTTTCCTACTATTTGGTGTGACAATTCTAGTGCAATAGCGGTTGCTGCCAATCCGGTTTTACATTCTAAGTTCAAACATGTTGAACTGGACCTATTTTTTGTTCATGAGAAGGTAGCTGACGGTTCAATCATTGTTGGTGAGGTTCCAAAGTGTGACCAAGTTACTGATTTTTTATAAAACTATTGTTTGTCTCTTTGTTTACTTGATTTCGGACTTTGCTTTGTGTCTTGCCTATTGAGAAACTGGGTGAATGTTAGAGTATGTGAATGTGTTAGGCAGGTTGTTAATCAGTTATCAAGATTGGTATATTGTTATAGGTTAGTTAGTAGAAGTTAGCCTATCTTCCTCATGTATATAAGCTTCATCTTTGTACTGATACAAACAGATTATGAATACAAAACTATTTTAGTCATTTCTTTCAATCTTTTCAATTTTATAGAGTTACTAACAATGACCAACCATTTCTCATCGAGTAGAATATTGTTGACTTGATATCACAATGAATGATCAATGTTTCGCCATGATGGTGCAGATATTCTAGTGCATAGGCAACATCTATGGCCACATTAACTCTTTGAAAGAAGTTAAATTTTCTCATTGTCTCCAATTCATGTATGCCAATAGATCGATGCAGCCAGTCCTCTAAGCTTCCATTTTCCATGAACTCATAAACCAAGGCTTTAAAACCATTGCCTTGATAACCAAAACATAAAATGGTTGTTAATACCTTGACCAGATTTCAGTGTCGAATGTGCTTCAAGGCCTCACATTTAGCCAAAAAGCTCCTAGAAACTCCCCAATGCAGAAGATTAAACACCTTTACTGCAATAAATGCTCCATTTTCTTCAATAACTCCATTATATATAAAGCCAAAACTTCCTGAACCAACCAAATTTTGCATGGAGAATTCGTCAGTTGCCCTTAGGATGCTTTGGTATGATAACTGTAAAAGCAAATTTTCTACACAAGTTGTTGTTGGTTGTTGCTCTTTCTTCTTTCTAAACCTCATGATGAGGGTAAAAAATAATATCAAACTCACTCCTAAAGCCACAACAACAACTGCAATTATTAATCTAAGGGAAGTATTTGATGATGTTTTTGAGTTACATCTTAGCAAGTGTAACTCAGGGATGCCTCCACAAAACTTATTGTTTCCCTCAACAAATGTAGCACTTGCATTCTTAAAGACTCCTTCACTTGGTATCACTCCCTCAAAATCATTGAAAGAAAGATTTAATATTTCAATGAACTCAAAGACAAAGGAATGGGCCCTTCAAACAAGTTGCCATCCAAGAACAACTTCTCTAGGCTTACACAATTACCAAGTTTGTTTGGAAGTAAACCAAATAACCTGTTTTGGGAAACATGGAATTCACTTTAGATGTTTTATTTGTTCTACTGCCACAAGAAAGTCACTAGTCAAATTATTTGACGATAAGTCTAGTGAAATTGACATGGATGGGAATCCAAGTATTTGTGGGGGTATTGGTCCACCAAGGTTGTTATGAGAAAGACCCATTTCAAGCATATTTTGGCGTTCACCTAAACTTGGTTGCCCTGAAAATTGTTAAAATCTAAAGCAAGTTTGGTTAACATTGTTAAGTTTCCAATAGAATAAGGAATAGTCCCATTGAGAAAATTTATATGAGCATCAAATATCGTTAGCTTTTGAAGCCTCCTAATATCAATGGGAATGGGACCTGATAGTTGATTTTGACTTATACCTAGCACCTCCAAATTGATGAGATTTCCAATGCCATGAGGAATTCTTCCCCATATTTTGTTCTCTTCCATTACTAAACGCAAGAGGGTGGTAAAAAAAATGCTAATGCATTCCGGAAATACCCCTCCAAAATTATTTTCACTTATAACTAGCACTTCTAGTTTGGTATTATTGACTAAAGTGGAAAGAAAGTGCAAGTCACCTTCTCCCCCATGTCCCAAATGGTTTGCATCTAGGAGAATTGCAAAGAGTTTATCCAACTTTTCTAAAGAAGGCACATCTCCATCTAGTCTATTACGCTCAAATTGTAGTATATTCAGATTTGAGGCGTTGGATATTGAAATAGGGATTTTTCCAGATATTTGGTTTTCTCTTACAGAAAAGAAATTAACATATGGCATAGTAATTGCTAAGTCAGAAGGCACAGTACCTTGAATCTTGTTTCCCCCTACGGAAAAGATTATAATATTGGATAGGTTGAACATTGCGACAGGAACAGTACCAGATATTGCATTATCATCTATTGAGAAATATGAAAGATCTGTCAGTTGTTCAAGAGCTTCAGGTGTAATCCCACTAAATGAATTTCTTTTCAAAGCAAGCGTCTCCAGAGATGACAAGTTTCCCAACGATGGTGGGATACTCCCTCTCAAACTATTGTAGGCAAAACTCAAGTATTTCAAGTTTGACAAGAGACCCAAGAAAGTAGGTATTTCTCCTGTTAACTGGTTGCCTTCTATTTCAACTTCTATGAGCTTAAAACAGGAAGGAATTTCACCAGTAATGGAGTTATTGGTGAGTACTAATATTTCCAATCTTCTCAAACGATCAATTTCTCTAGGAATCTGGTTGTAGAAGTTGTTGCCCGCGAGACTGAACTCCCTGAGAAAGCTCAAATTTCCCATATATGGTGATAAAGATCCTGTGAGTTTCAGGTATTCCAATTCCAACTTGGTGACTCTTTGATGCCTGGGACCGCAAGTAACACCATGCCAGTGGCAAAAGTGAATGGAACTATTCCAGGACTCCGTAACTCTAAGTTGATCTCCAATTATCTTTGATTTGAAATGGAGTAAAGCTTTTTGATCAATGTCATTTCCTCTAACTACAGGGCTTGTTAAACCAAGCAAGTTAAGACCCGGCAAGCTGAAGTATGGCAGAAGAATTATGACTTCAATGTAAACAAGGAAACGAGAGTTGGACGCTACCATATGCTTTCTTGATAGCTCCATCAACTTGAATCAGTTTCTTATTTGATGAGATTGGTTTGTATTTGAGAGTAGTTTGTTCATCAACAACAACTAGAATGCAATATATGCAGTTTTTGAACTTTGATATTATCTTGTTCCATCTCCCGTCAATTGGTTTAAGTTTTGTAACTTTGAAAGTCATGTGGCTACATTTTGCGTGGGCCTGCTTTAGATGCGTCTACTTCGGGTACTTTAATCAATAAATAAGTCGTATTTGCTATTTTCTAAATGCCATCAATCAATACTAGGATTGTCAACGCGAAGGAAAGTCATTACCTCAATGACTAAGCCATATGAGAAGACGAAACGTAAGACATAGATATGTTTTCCCCCCTTCAGTGAAAGTAATTCAAAGCTGAATGTTCATTAAGCAGTGATTGTTTTTCTTGTTTTATCATTTAGCAGTAATTTAAAGCTTAATTTTACTAAGCAATAATTGATGCACTTCCCCTCCACCTTCTACGTTTAACTTTTATCAATCTTTCTTGTGTAGAAAATGATAGAAGGCGACTTGAAGTAAATGTTGGATTCTATGGAGGAAATAATTATATTTGGAGCCCCACAGTGACAATTCTTTGTGGGAAAAAATGTAAGTTTTGATTTCTGAAGTCACAATGCCATTTTTCAAGCAATAAATCAAACATAGTAGTGTTAAAATCCATTTATCTATAATTACATCAATCAAAATAAGTTGGAGATCTTTTCAAATAACATTTTGCCTCATTTATTAAAAAATATGTAAATTAATTCATATATGTTAGATCCAAAAGTAAAATAGACTTTTTATTAAAAATTTCATCAGTTTTTATGGTTATAAATCGATCTTTGTATGTCAGCATGAGCTATACATAATATGTCACGTGTTATTATTTGGTTACTCCGTTAATCACATTAATTTTTTAACAATACAAATAGATAAAATTATTTATAGAGATAATCAATTTACTTACTATTTCAAAATGAAATGTAATGCAAAAGCTAATTACTGAAGTTAAAACCAAATTAAGAAACTTTTTGGAAAAATGGAAATTGGGAAAGTTCTCACAACAGTTTTAATATTTTTATAATATAATAATATATGACTATATGAGATTTTTGGTAATGAGAGAAATCAAAGTTAACCTTGAAATGAAGGCCTAATTTGGTTCGTCAAAACAAAGAGGCTTATTTTTCAAATTGGTAGGTTTGTTATTGTGAATAATATCACGATTTTTTTGAACTTTTAATTTCAAGAAAAAAATTATTTTTTATTTTTTTATTTTTTAAAATTTATATTTTTATCAAAATAGATAGAAAAATTAATGTTTGTTAATTTTATTTACGTGGATATGGCAGCCTATATGTATGTTACAATAGTAATTAATTTTTTTTAAAAATTAAAAACTTTAATTTTTAATATTTTTAATATTTTTTTATTTTTTAAAATTTTTAATATTTAAAAATATAATTAATTGTTGGCATGACATTTACTTGAATGTTATGTTAGTAAAATTAATAAATGTTAAAAATTTTATTTATTTTTGAGTGATTTAATAAATTATATAAATTAAAAAATAAAATATTAAATGAATGAATAAAATAATTTGTTTCTTTTATAAAGTTGAAAGGGTGAAAATAAGTATTTAGGGCTGATATGAATTTGGAGCATTGGAAAATAGGTTATGTGCATCGCTTATAAAGTGGTAGGTGGGACAAAAGGGCTAGTCAAATAATGAAATTAGGGAAAGTTAATATGTGAGAAAGAAAAGGAAGGGTGGTTTGATGGGGTATTAACTTTTTTTTTGGTGAATTAGTAAATTATAAAAATAGGATAAAGCTCGAATAATAAACACGATCAGCACGACTCGAATTCAGGTCACATTTGGGGCAATGAACACCCTTTACTATCAGGCCATCACATGAGGTTCTATTAATTAAATTTTGGACTCGCAAGCCACGTTAAAGGAACAAGTCCTATGACGAAGAAGTAGGACCATCCAAACATTGACGAGATGATAAAGGGAAAATAGCTCGTGTGGGGGATTATAGATGTAATGCTCGGTGGTAATGCAAACTAGGCCACCTCGAACTAGGGTTGAGCATAAAAATCGAGAAAATCGTAAAATTGATTCGAACTATTTGGTTTAGTTCGGGATTTGTATTATTCAATTCGGTTTGATTTCGAGATGATGTTTTCACTCAAACTGTACAATTTGATTCAGGTTTTGTTTTTCTAAATAGGTCTCATTTTTATTCAAATCAGACCAAATGAAATGAAAATTCTATCTTTAAAGAAATAGTTCCAATAGAATAATAATAAATTGAAATGTAATTCTAATTTTAGGAAAATAATTTATTAAATTTTATAATATTTTATTTATAAAAGAAATCATTTTTGTCAATTATATATATTTGATAGCTATGAATATAATTGATTATATGTCATATTATAATGACTTGGTTATAACAAATTAAAAACTAGCAACTAATTAAACTAATTAAATGAAATGACATAGAAAAACAATAATTGTACGAATGATTTATGTAATAGCTTTCTTTTTAACAACTTTGAATTATTTATCAATTTAATAGCTTAACTTAAAATGGTCTTTTAAATGGTTTAATTGATTATTATGATATTAATTTAATTATTTAATTCATTTTATAAATGTATAAATGGATCTAAAGCATGTACTATTATTGTTGTGAAAAAAATAAAGAATTACAATATTATATTTTTTGGGCCCAAAACAAGGTGATATTGTTTATTACAAACCCAAATTTACTAAAAACTGTCGAATTAAACCAAATCATAATTATCAATTTTAGATATTTCGATTTTTATTCATTATAGTTTCGATTTCAAATTTTAAAAACTAAATGGAACAATCCAATTCAATTTTTGTCCAAAAATCACACTCAACCAAATACACCCCTACCTTGAACTTTAAACGGAAAGCACACCTTCGGAGCATCATGTCTATTGGTGCTCCATTGAAGAAGCAGATGAGAAGGAAATCAAAAATGCTAAGGGTGATGACCTTCTCGTAGTCTCAGCCATCATAGCCTCGTTCCAGGTGAAGAGAATCCTCATGGACACAGGGACTTCAATCGACATTCTATCGGCTTAGGCTTTTTGCTAGATGGGCCTAAAAGATCAGCCCTAAAAAAACCTAACCTGATCTATAGCTTCAACCAAACGATTGTAATGAAAGGCTTGATCATCCTGTCGGCAAGATTGGGTGACGACAAGCACATAGCCACAAAGATGATCGAGTTTCTAATTGTGGATCATTCGACCAGTTACATCCCCATCTTTGGCAAGCAAAAACAATACATTAAAATAAATTAAATCCAATGTTATCTAAATTGAGCCAATTTGACTACAAACTAATTAGAGTATTGATCCAAGAAGAAGTAAAATATTGATTGATATGCAAACCAATAAAATTTGATTGATTCGAATTCGAACAAAAAATTAGTTGAACCAATTTTTATAAATTTTTTATTTTTTTATTTTTAATTTACTTTAAATCAATTAAATCAATTGTTCTGAGAACCAATTGATAAGATTATTTCAAAATCGATTCAACCTTTTTTTATCCAATTCAACAATTTTTTTACTTTTCACCGGATCACCATGCCAACACCCTAACCATTTATTGATCAAATCAACCCACCCAGTCCGTGCAATCCAATTTGGATAACTTTGAGTTTTAAATTTTTTTAAATTTTTTTAAAATTTTTAAATCTTTTTTATTTTTTAAGAGTTCTATTTTTTCATATTTTTTTAAAATATATGTTATTTAATTTTTTATGCTTTTATTTAAAATATGAAAATAAATTTTAAAATTTTTTATGTACTTTTTAAAGTTTTTAAAGGGTAGTGATCAAATTGACAAAAAGAAAACCATAAATGTTGAAGGCCAAAAATTTATTTTACATTTGACATTTGACATCCTGACTTCATTAACTTTAATGATAAAATTAAATGGAAGGACAAAGATTTTTAAATACAAAAAATACAGGGATTTAATATCTCAAAATTAAATAATAGGGACTAAATTTTAAATTTCAAAATAGTACAAGAAACTTTAGCAGATTTGAACCAAATTAAATATTTCTTTAATCACGAATTTAGCAAATAATTGAATATCATAAATGTTGCTTTATGTGGTGTCTAAGCTATAAATGATTCACGGCTTTGAGAGGTTCGTTTTTAGGGATGACAAGACTCAAATATTACTTCAAATGACCAAGCCAGGCACCAAAATGCTTGTTCCATTTTACATGGACACCTAAGCCTAACAAATCTACTAATTAGCATGCTAATTCAACGTGTAGATGTCTCAAAATTTACAAGCAACAAAAGCAGTAATATCTGAATCAGAGATGAAGCCAGGGGGCTGGCATGGGCCTCGGCCCCCCCTAAAATATAAAATTGCTATTTAGGCCCTTCAAATTTTTAAAAAAATTTTAAATTAGTAAATGTAAAATTACACTTTGGCCCCCCTAAAATTATAAAAATTCGATTTAATCATTTACAAATTATAAAGATATAAACTATAAAAAATTAAAATTTCATTCGGCCCCCCTAAAAAATTGTTCTGGCTTCACCCCTGATCTGAATCACTACATACATTACAATTTAGGCATAATAGTTGGGTCCTGGAACTCATAATATAATTCCCTAAGGATTTAGTTGGTTCCATGGCCTCGTTTACCAATTACCATATTCAACTTCATAGACTCCTTTTTTTTATTTTTCATGTATCATATCTCTATGTTTCTTGCATATAAATCTGCATGAAAGCTTTAACTTTCATGTATCACTAAATCACAAACGAATGCATATTGAATGGGATACGTGTATAAACTCAAGAAAAGAATAAAAACTCACATGTTCATTTAAGGATCTTGTCATAGACTCTAGTCCATCCTATATGAACTTTTTCAGCTTATTAGTTAACAACCATGATACAATGAAACAGAACTATGTAATTTGTACATGGAAACGGAAAAAAAAAAGTTCATTAAAATGGCATCAAAATCATTATCTTCAAGCTGTAGATAATAGAAAAAAATTTGGAACTCACACTCTAATCTTATTAATAAGATTCATTTATATATTCATGAATCAATACAACTCTGTACCATGAAATCTACTATAGCACCAAGGAACTAATAAAACCTTACAGAAAAAGATTCATTTCTAGTTTGTGCACATTTTATACCAAAGCAAATGCATGAATATTCCATACCGGAGAAAAATGAGAAAAGGATTTGTGACTTGAAGTCTAAACTTTCACTTGATGAAGCATATGTTAGTTTCAGGATTATTACATAATACCTAGAAATTTGCTCTCCTTTTGCAACATTGTAGAGAGAAACAAAGCATGGGATATAAGCAATTGCATTAAATTGTGAGCGAATCTGGAAGGATTTAGCTCCTCGCATATGTCTCCTCTTTTGGTTGTAACAACTTATTTCCTCATTATTTAACAACATAAATATTTCTCCATTGCTCAAAACAACCATTGGTTGATAGATATCCCAGCCATATCCCTTTGGGTACATATCTTTAATGACAAATTGTTTGGTCAAGACTCCTTGACACCATATTCTTCCATAACCCAAATGTCAAATTGCACGAAATCTGGAAAGTAACATATAAATAGAAAATCTCCTAGCACTCTAGTCTTATGTATTCTGTAAATACCTTATACAATTCCTAAAAATGGTCAGGAGGTGGAACTATCCCAAATTGCTCAGTATCAATGTCAAAAGAATTTATGAATTCACCAACACCACCAAAAGAAATGCTATACCATTAAAGGGCTCCATTCAAGAAAGCATTGAAAGGTAAATAAACAAGGTTAGTAGGTGCATTTTCGATGCTTCTCCATATACCACTCCCAATGGTGTATATTTTAGCCATTGGATAATTCGATAAAATTGTAGGATAAGAGCTTTGCAAAAGTTTGTATTGATTAGTGAAAATTGAATAACAAGGTCCCCAAAAACGACTCCTACATCTTTCCTTATAAGGTGGTTGAATTGTGATAAATTCACCTAAAATTGGGTTACACACATAGAAAGGGTCATCTTTTTTTGGTCCAAGTAAACAAAACAAACCATTGCATGCATTGATATCAGAAATATCCCAAGTGGGTACATTATATTTAGGTATAAAGTTGAGTTTATAGACCTGAAAACTTGCACCATCAGCATAAATGTGGGATAAGTGGAGCCTTCTTCAAGATTTTTGGAGTGGCTTAGTGTTAATTAAAATGCAAAGAGGTGATATTGAAAGGTGGAGGCATGCAAATTCAGGATCAAAAATAAGAGAGATGAATCTCTTGCTACTATAAGTATTTCATCAGTAGCTTTACTGATAAAGTTAGTTAAAAGAGTTAGTTAGTAGTTAAACACAGTTAGTTAATAGTTAATTATTATCTGATTGTATTAAATACCCTCTTTTATAACTTTCAAGAATATGAATGAAGTTAGAAATGATTTCATATCAGCTTTATTCTTGATTTCAACATGGTATCAAGAGCTACAGTTTTCCTGGTATAACTGAAATTTTTTTCTCTTCTTTCTCTTCTCTCGTTTTCTTTTTCATGGGCACTGAAACTGTACCTGTGGTTAATATGCCTTGACGCTCTTCCAATACTGGGGAAGTAGTTCATTTGCAAGGTCTAGGCAGTGTTGCTTTGCAGACAGTCCATTATTTCTCCAAGCATGACACTATCAAACTCGGTGAGCATAACTTTTTCCTATGGAAACATAAACTCTTATTGATTCTTGAATGGTACGATCTTGAAGGATTTATGTTAGGCACCATTCCTGTTCTTTCTCCTCTCATCATTGGGAATGAAGGGTAGTTAGTTGATAACCCTGCATTTCTTGTTCATAAGAAACAAGACAAGTTTCTAGCCTCTTGGCTACTGTCTACAATCACAAATGATATCTTGGTCCATTTCACAATAGCCAAGACTAGTTTTGAAATTTGGATGACCATTGAAAGAAGATTTGGTGCTAAATCCAATATTGAGATTTCAAGTATGCACCATGCTCTCTACTCACTCAAGAAATCTAATTTTACAATCAATGAGTACTTGTCCAAAGTAAAAAGTCTGAGTGACAATCTCATTGCAGCTGTTAGTTTAGTTATTGAACAAGAACAAGTGAGCATCATCTTGGCTAGTCTTTCCATAGAATATGAGTCCATTTGTGTGATCGCCTCTGCTCTTCTATGTCTCTTGACTTGTTGACTGAAATGCTTCTTTATTGTGAAGCACGACAAATGGCTTTGTTGACAGAAGTTCCTTTACAAGCCAATTTGGCATCACATCCCAAACATAATAATGTCGATAGCTTGAAACATACTGCAAACTCCAACAACTATTCTTAGGAGTTTAAGCAATGACACAGAGGGCAAGGCCGGGGCTGGTCTCATGGTAGAGCTCATAGCAATGGTTGGAGTTGGTCATGATCTAGACCACAATTCCAATTATGTGGCAAACTTAGCCATGTGGTTCAATCTTGTTATCACAGATTTAATGAAAATTTTTTTGGTGTTAGTCCTAACCATTCGATGATAGTCAACTATCATCATTTCAATGGGTAAGGTTACTTCTCTCCTGCACCTCCTTACTCTTCCATGTCTCACTATTATAATTCACTTTCATAGCCTCCTTCTTTATCTTATCAGCCACCTCTTCGAGTCTCTTCTTCTACACCACCTGATCAGACCTGATATCTTGACTCTGGGGCCACAAACTACATTACTCTTGACTCACGTCTGCTTCTCCCTATATAGGTACAAATCAAGTGTCTATGGGTAATGGTGAATCTATTTCTATAGCTCACATAGGCCCTTCTTCTTTATTGGCTGGTCCTAAGCTTTTACACAACTCTCATGTTTGATTCTCTCTATACAGGTACAAATCAAGTGTCTATAAGTAACAGTGAATCTGTTTCTATAGCTCACATCGGCTCTTTTTCTTTGTTGGTTGGTCCTAGGTTTCTGCGCCTCAATAATGTTTTCCATGTACCCATTGTGTGTAAGAATTTGCTTTTTGTAGGCCAGATTGTAAGGGATAATGCAGTTTATTTAGAATTTCACCCATATCTATGTTTTGTGAAAGATATTCAGACAGGGAAAACTCTTCTATTTGGTTACATGCATCATGGTCTATACAGGTTTGATGTCTCTTAGATTGCTTCCAACAAACCTATTGCTGCTCAACAGTCCAGCTCAGCACTTATATGTAATGCTAAACTTTCTTCTTCCCTTGCGTTTTGGCATAACAGGCTTGGCCATCCTTGTAATAGCACACTTGTTCATGTTTTGAGAGCTTGTAATGTCTCTTTCAAACATAGTCGTTTGCCTCATGTATGTTCAGCTTGTCAATTAGGCAAAGCTCACAACGTAACATCCTAAAATATGGTCTAGTCGGAATACTAGTTTCGGGACCACAAATTCGATGTTAATGTGACAGCCTAATTTGACCCTAGTCGGAAAGTGTTTCGAGACCATAAAATCGAGTCACAAAATTATTTAAATGCTCTTTTCTATGTTTATTATATGTGAAGTTTCATGTGTGAAAGTATCGTGTCTTAATTTTGTCATTTGAATGTGGAATTATTAAAAATGACTTATGTGAGAAACTTGAAAATGTGATAGGTTAATTTGTAGTGGCCAAATATTGTATGGTTTAAAATATGGGGACTTACATGTCAAATACCCCCTTCCTTAAGTTAGTGGACGGCAAGGTTAGTGGACGATTGGCATTTTATGTCTTTTATATTAATTAATTAAATGTTTAATGGATTAATAATATGAAATATGAATTTTTATTAAAAGAAAAGGGTGATAGAAACAAAGTTGGTTCATCTTTTTCTTCTTCCATTGCCGTACCTAAAGAAAGAAATGAAGAAATTAAAGTTAAGGCATTCGGTCACCTTTAAGTTGATTAAGGTATGTTTAATGCTCTTTCATTTAAAATCTTTGAATGCTCTTTCATTTAAAATCTTTGTATATTTGGAGTGGTCATCAAATAAAGAAGCTAGCTCCTAGCAAAAATTTTTTGTAAATTGATGAAGATGACATTCGGTCATGAATGTTTGTATTTCTTTGATGTTGTTTTTTATGCTTTTGTGTATTGAGGGTTGATAATAAAAGAGTTGAGCTTGGTAAAATTGAATAATTGTGGCTTAATTGTTTAATGGAAATTGGCTATTATGGTGAAATGCAAAGTTAATATTTAGTTGCTAGTATTTATATGTGTGTTAGCCGAATTTGAACTTGAATAATGATTTGAGCAAATGTTGAATATTAAAATGTTAGAAAAAGAATATTTACCGTTTAAGTGATTTGAGAAAAGGGTGTTTGAATGTCTAAACGGCTTTATGCATTAATGATATGATTTTGAATAATGTAGGCTTAATGGAATGTGAGTTATGTTTATGCATAGGTGAAATTGTATATTCGGGCAACCTAGGTTTCTATGATATTGAAAATGGAAATTAATCATGTTAAGTGACGAATGGTAGTTGACTAAGGATTAATATGTATCTTACATATACATGTTCGGATGATGATTGATAGGTGGGAAATAAGTATAGTTATTAGGTATAAATATGTTAAGAAGAATAAATTATGCATTTGGTCTTAAGGGTGTGTACAAAGGAAATGTTAAATTGTTTGTATTTTAAGGCCGAATGTGTTTAAGGTTAAAGGATGAATTAATTAATTGTATTTGGAATGAATAGACATAAAAAAATGCCAAATGTAATATTTGGTCAAGGAATGGTTCAAATTGATGAAAATAGAAAGGTCAAATATGACCTATAATGTATGACTTTTGTTTACTATGATCCATATGTGTGAAAGTCAAATATATATATTATATTTTTGAAGTAATGCTTGAATAGTCAAAAAATGACTAGTTTAAAATTGTTGAATTTAAGCTCAAGAGCATAGAGGGGAAAATTCAGATAAGAGGAAAGCTAAAATAGTTGAATAGCCGACCCATAGTTGTTCGAAAATACTCGAAGTAAGTAATATAAGTTATTTGTGAATGAATCATGATATGTCACGAGAATTTAGCCATACTTTTAGTATATATACATATGTATACATGCATAAAGCCGAATGGCATGCATGGAAGTGAAATAAGGAAATTGTTATGATCATATTGTCGTAAGTTATATTCATGAGATGGAAGATATGTAATTGTAAATTAAGAAGCAATAGTGTGATAGTTATTAAGTGATTATACATGAATGAAGTCTAAGTGGACAAATGTTATTAACTTGTGTGAAATGCATAAATATAAGAAGTGCATATATTATGATTTTGTGAAATTTATATTCGAATTATTATTTGGGCCTATGGCTCTGCAAGCTTTTAGCTGGTGAAATTGTTTCGGGCCATGAGCCTAGCAGGCATAATGCCGGTAAATGAGTTTCGAACTTAATGTCTAGCAAGCCTCATGCCGGTGATAAATTCAGGTTTATACCTAGCAGGCCTCGTGTCGATGATAAGTTTAGGTTTATACCTAGCATGCTAATTGCCGGTAAAATAATAAAAGTCTATGAATATGAGATTTATGCTATACGGCATCTAGATTCATTCGATAGATTAAATTGTCCAGGTACGTATAAATTGTTTATGCATATGAGGATAATGTGAATTAAATTATGAAGTGAAACAAGAAGTATATGAAATGTGGTTGTGTATATTTATATTCGACCATTTTGAATTTAGTACATGAAAGTGTATGTTATATATGTGATTATGATCATTGAAATTATATGTGAATGCAGTGCTCTGAATTAACACTATAAAGTCGAATCAAAGAATTACTTCGAGTCATTTAGATGGTGTGATTATGTAATTCGAACTTTGAAGAAATGATAAGTCAATGAAATGGATTTAATGTGGCTATGCATATTCGGCTAATTAGTGTTGCATTTCGAATATGTTATATGTGAATAATGTGCATAAATAAGTTTTGTTGTTTAAAATACTTAAGACTTACTAAGCTTAATTGCTTACTATGAATGTTTTTGTGTTTTTCCTATTTTATAGACCTTGTTTGAAAGCTACGAGCTCGGGGATTCAAGTCCAAAGTCATCCACACTATCGTCACTATTTTAGTACTTTTTGATAGTTTATATTTTAAAAGATGGCATGTATAGGCTTAGCTCTCTTTTGAAATAAGTTATATTTTGAAATTGAAAATATTCTAGCCAAGCAAAAATGGCTTGCTTAATTCCTAAACGTGAGTATATGGTTCAATTGACTTATGTGTCGATTATTTTGTAATTTATTAGTTATTTTAATTTGGTTAAAATTTATCCATGGTTGAAAGATCAAAGAAACTATATTTTATGCATGATTGATTATGAATGGCTACTCTGATCTGTCTTCTGATAGGTAATACCTTGTGAACCTATTCCGACAACGGATGAGGGTCATAGGGTGTTACATTTTATTAGTATCAGAGCTACGATTTAGTCGATTCTAGGACTAATGTAGCGTGTGTGAGTCTAGCTATACATACCATAAAATGTTAATGCGATAGTGTGATGATTTCTGACAGTTAAAATGTGTTTTTCGTATAGTAATGAATTCTGATCCCGGTCGAGCGGTAGCTGAAGATGTCGAGAGTGTAGCGCCTGCTCCCGCGCACGGGACAGCGCCGATTGACTCTCAACCGAATGCAAGTAATCAAAATGATGAGGCTAAACAAGCCTTCTATGCTATGATGAACGATTGGTTTACCCAATATGTTCGAACTAATCCGGCTGTTACACAACCCCCACCCCTGACAGATACAAACCCTGTACCTGTGGTACCTCCGGTAGTCGACCCGTTGAGATTGAGCAAGCCCCCGGTTGATAGAATTCAAAAGCACGGGGCTACTGAGTTCAAGGCTACTGACAGTGATGATGCCGAGTAGGCTGAATTTTTGCTTGATAATACCATTCGAGTGTTTGATGAGTTATCGTGCACACCCGATGAGTGCTTAAAATGTGCTATATCTCTGTTGTGCGATTCTGCCTACTATTGGTGGAATACCTTGGTTTCAGTTGTGCCGAGAGAACAGGTTACTTGGGAATTCTTTCAAACCGAGTTTAGCAAGAAATATATCAGTCAAAGATTCATCGATTAGAAACGGAAGGAATTTCTCGAGCTCAAACAGGGCTCTATGACAGTTACTGATTACGAGCGAAAGTTTGTTAGACTTAGTAGATATGCTCGGGAATGTGTTTCGTTTGAAGCTATCATGTGTAAACGCTTTGAGGACGGGTTAAATGAAGATATCAAACTGTTAGTAGGTATTCTGGAAATCAAAGAGTTTGTATTTCTTGTCGAGCGAGCTTGTAAAGCCGAAGAGCTCGGTAGAGAGAAAAGAAAAGTTGATGATAGAACTAGAGAGTTCCGCAAAAGATCTTCGGGAAAATCATTTCATCAGTTATCGAAGAAATTTTGAGATGATTCAGGTCGATCCAAGAATACTTCGGGTTTTTCCAGACGAGACCGCGATCGACCTCCTGTGAGTACACGAGGCACCTCTATTGCCAGTGTTGGCAATGATCGTCAGGACAGATTTGAGTGCAAGCATTATGGCAAATGGCATTCAGGAAGTTGTAGATTTCATGACCGCTAATGTTTCAAGTGTGGATCAGCTGATCAATTTATCCAAGACTGTCTTAAATTAGTTGAACAGAATACTGATCCGAGTGGGAGACCTAGTAACACTGCAACACTAGGTAGACTACCTAGACATGCGGGTAATGCTAGTGGAAATTAGAGAGGGACCAAAGATACTATTGACGTTCTGAGGCTCGTGCTCCTGCCAGAGCCTATGCTATACGAGCGCGAAAGGACGCTTCTTCGCCAGATGTTATTATCGGTACTTTCACTCTTTTTTATACTGATGTTATTACTTTGATTGACCCCGATTCTACTCATGCGTATGTGTGTGAAACTTTGGCATCCAGTAAGACTCTACCTGTTGAGTCTATTGAGTTTGTGATTCGAGTGTCGAATCCTTTAGGCCGTTATGTGCTAGTTGATAAAGTGTGTAAGAAATGTCCCCTGATGATCCGAGATTCTTGCTTTCTGGCTGATCTAATGTTATTATCGTTTGATGAGTTTGATATCATTCTCGGTATGGATTGGTTAACTATGCATGATGCGGTAGTGAATTGCAAGCGAAAAACAATTGACTTGAGATGTTCAAATGATGAGACAATCCGAGTTGAGTCTACTGATTTAAATGGATTACCGGCAGTAATATCTTCGATGTTAGATTAAAAATATGTGAAAAGGGGTGTGAAGCTTATCTTGCGTATGTACTGGATAGTATGGAGTCAGAAAAGAAACTTGAGATAACGCCAATGGTTTGTGAGTTTCCGAATGTATTCCCCAAGGAATTACCTAGATTACCACCTGTTCGGGAGGTAGAGTTTTGTGTTGAACTAGTACCAGGGACTACACCTATTTCGATAGCTCTGTATCGTATGACACCAACCGAACTAAAAGAATTGAAATCTTAGTTGCAAGAGTTGACAGATAGAGGTTTTGCTCGACCGAGTTTTTCTCCCTGGGGTGCACCAGTGCTGTTTGTGAAAAAGAAAGACAGAACCATGAGAATGTGCATTGTCAGCTTAATAAAGTAACGATAAAGAATAAATATCCGTTGCCATGAATTGACGATTTGTTTGATCAACTAAAAGGAGCCTTAGTATTTTCGAAGATAGACTTAAGATCGTGTTATTATCAGTTGTGAGTTAGAGACTCTGACGTGCCTAAAACTACTTTCAGAATGAGATACGGACATTATGAGTTCCTAGTGATGCCGTTTGGGCTCACTAATGCCCCTACGATTTTCATGGATTTAATGAATTGTATTTTCAGACTATATTTGGATCAGTTTGTAGTCGTGTTTATAGATGACATCCTGATCTATTCACGAGACGAAACCGAGCATACCGAACACTTGAGGTTGGTATTGAAAATTTTGCGAGACAAGCAGTTATATGCGAAATTCAGTAAATGTGAATTTTGGTTGAGGAAAGTTAGATTTTTGGGGCATGTTGTATCCGCATCGGGTATCCGAGTCGATTCGAGTAAAATTTCAGCTATACTTGATTGGAAGCCTCCGAGAAATGTTTCAGAAGTTTGGAGCTTTTTGGGACTTGCCGGATATTACAGACGGTTTGTGAAAGACTTCTCAATGATAGCAACACCGATGACTAAGTTGCTACAGAAAAATGTCAAATTTGAATGGTTAGAAAAGTGCCAGAAAAGTTTTGATCAATTGAAAACCCTTTTGACCGAAGCTCCAGTGTTAGTTCAGCCAGAATCTGGTAAAGAATTTGTGATCTACAGTGATGCGTCTCTGAATGGTTTGGGTTGTGTGTTGATGCAAGAGGGTAGAGTAGTAGCGTACGCTTCGAGACAATTGAAGCCACATGAGAAAAACTATCCGACTCATGATCTCGAGTTAGCTACTATTGTTTTCGCTTTGAAAATTTGGCGCCACTACTTGTTTGGGGAAAAATACCATGTCTATTCCGATCACAAAAGCCTCAAATACTTGATGACTCAGACAGATTTGAATTTGAGACAAAGACGTTGGCTAGAATTATTGAAAGATTACGACTTGTCATTGATTACCATCCGGGAAAGGCTAACGTGGTTGCTGATGCTTTAAGCCGTAAATCACTGTTTGTTTTGCGAGCAATGAATGTACACCTGTCTGTGTCCGCCGATGATGTGTTAGTAGCGGAGTTAAAAGTAAAACCGTTATTGATGCAACAAATTCGTAAAGCTCAAAAAGTTGTTGATGAATTAGTTGCAAAACAAGCACTATGTGTTTCGAAAGAGGATTCATGATTTTTGATTGATAGCAATGATTGTTTGAGGTTCAAAAATCGATTATGTGTTCCGATAAATTCAGAGCTTATTCCGATAATTTTGAGCGAGGCTCATAGCAGTCGAATGTCAGTTCACCCGGGTAGTACGAAAATGTACAACGATCTGAAACAACAATACTGATGGCAAAGTATGAAACGAGACATTTCTGACTTTGTTTCAAAGTGTTTGATATGTCAACAAGTGAAAGCGAAACATCAAGTGCCTTCAGGATTACTTCATCCGATCATGATACCTAAATGGAAGTGGGATCGAGTCACGATGGATTTTGTATCTGGGTTGCCATTGTCATCGAGCAAGAAAGATGCGATCAGGGTTGTGGTTAATAGATTGACAAAGTCGGCTCATTTTATTCCCGTTCGTACAAATTATTCACTTGATAAGTTAGCCGAATTGTATGTTTCTCAGATTGTGAGATTACACGGGGTACCTACTTCTATTGTGTCGGATAGAGATCCGAGATTCACATCGCGGTTTTGGAAGAAATTACAAAATGCGTTGGGTACCAAGTTGCATTTTAGCACCGCTTTTCATCCCCGGACTGATGGTCAATCGGAGCGGGTAATTCAAATACTCGAGGATATGTTAAGATGTTGCATCCTTGAGTTTAGCGGTTCGTGGGAAAAGTTCTTACCTTTGATTGAATTCGCATACAACAATAGTTCTCAATCGAGCATCAAGATGGCACCTTACGAGGCTTTGTACGGTCGTAAATGTCGCACACCATTGTTTTGGACTGAGCTCTGTGAAAGTAAGATTTAAGGAGTTGATTTGATTAAAGAAGCTGAACAGAAAGTTAAACTGATTCGCGAAAGTTTGAAAGCAGCGTCAGACCGTCAGAAATCGTATGCGGATTTGAAACATAAAAATATTGAGTATCAGGTTGGAGATAAAGTGTTTTTAAAAGTATCACCATGGAAAAAGGTACTCAGATTTGGTCGTAAGTGCAAGTTGAGCCCAAGGTTTATTGGACCGTATGAAGTTTCGGAACGAATAGGGCCGGTAGCGTACAGATTGATTTTGCCCCCTGAATGAAAAGATTCATAATGTTTTTCATGTTTTGATGCTTCGGCGATATAGATCTGATCTCTCGCATATGATTAACCCGTCGGAAGTGGAAATCCAATCTGACTTACGAAGAGGAACCGATTCGTTTTGTGGCTCACAAGGTGAAAGAACTGCGTAAAAAGAAAATTTCGTTAGTAAAAGTACTGTGGGTCAAACACGGGGTTGAAGAAGCCACTTGGGAGCTAGAAGACTTCATGAAAGAACAATACCCTAATTTATTTGCTGGTAAGATTTTTGGGGACGAAAATTCCTAAGGGGGGAGAATTGTGACAGCCCTAATTTGACCCTAGTCCAAAAATGGTTTCGGAACCACAAAACCGAGTCACAAAATTATTTAAATGCTCTTTTCTATTTTATTATATGTGAAGTTTCATGTGTGAAAGTATCGTGTCTTAATTTTGTCATTTGAATGTGGAATTATTAAAAAGGACTTATGTGAGAAACTTGAAAATGTGATAGGTTAATTTGTAGTGGCCAAATATTGTATGGTTTAAAATATGGGGACTTGCATGTCAAATACCCCCTTCCTTAAGTTAGTGGACGGCAAGGTTAGTGGATGATTGACATTTTATGTCTTTTATATTAATTAATTAAATGTTTAATGGATTAATAATATGAAATATTAATTTTTATTAAAAGAAAAGGGTGATAAAAACAAAGTTGGTTCATCTTTTTCTTCTTCCATTACCGTACCTAAAGAAAGAAAAGAAGAAATTGAAGTTAAGGCATCCGGACACCTTTAAGTTGATTAAGGTATGTTTAATGCTCTTTCATTTAAAATCTTTGTATATTTGGAGTGGTCATCAAGTATAGAAGCTAGCTCATGGCAAATTTTTTTTTGTAAATTAATGAAGATGACATTCGGTCATGGATGTTTGTATTTCTTTGATGTTCTTTTTGATGCTTTTGTGTATTGAGGGTTCATAATAGAAGAGTTGAGCTTGGTAAAATTGAATAATTGTGGCTTAATTGTTTAATGGCAATTGGCTGTTATGGTGAAATGCAAAGTTAATATTTAGTTGCTAGTATTTATATGTGTGTTAGCCGAATTTGAACTTGAATAATGATTTGAGCAAATGTTGAATATTAAAACATTAGAAAAAGAATATTTACTGTTTAAGTGATTTGAGAAAAGGATGTTTGAATGTCTAAAGGTTCGGCTTTATGCATTAATGATATGATTTTGAATAATGTAAGCTTAATGGAATGTGAGTTATGTTTATGCATAGGTGAAATTGTATATTCGGGCAACCTAGGTTTCTATGATATTGAAAATGGAAATTAATCATGTTAAGTGACGAATGGTAGTTGACTAAGGATTAATATGTATCTTACATATACATGTTCGGATGATGATTGATAGGTGGGAAATAAGTATAGTTATGAGGTATAAATATGTTAAGAAGAATGAATTATGCATTTGGTCTTAAGGGTGTGTACAAAGGAAATGTTAAATTGTTTGTATTTTAAGGCTAAATGTGTTTAAGGTTAAAGGATGAATTAATTAATTGTATTTGGGATGAATAGACATAAAAAAATGCCGAATGTAATATTTGGTCAAGGAATGGTTCAAATTGATGAAAATAGAAAGGTCAAAGATGACCTATAATGTATATGACTTTTGTTTACTATGATCCATATGTGTGAAAGTCGAATATATATATTATATTTTTGAAGTAATGCTTGAATAGTCGAATAATGACTAGTTTAAAATTGTTGAATTTAAGCTCAAGAGCATAGAGGGGCAAATTCGGATAAAGGGAAAGCTAAAGTAGTTGAATAGCTGACCCGTAGTTGTTCGGAAATACTCGAAGTAAGTAATATAAGTTATTTGTGAATGAATCATGATATGTCATGAGAATTTAGCCATACTTTTAGTATATATACAAATATATACATGCATAAAGCCGAATGGTATGCATGAAAGTGAAATAAGGAAATTGTTATGATCATATTGCCGTAAGTTATATTCGTGAGATGGAAGATATGTAATGGTAAATTAAGAAGCAATAGTGTGATAGTTATTAAGTGATTATACGTGAATGAAGTCTAAGTGGACTAATCTGATTAACTTGTGTGAAATGCATAAATACAATAAGTGCATATATTATGATTTTTTTGAAATTTATATTCGAATTATTATTCGGGCCTATGGCTCAGCAAGCTTTTAGCTGGTGAAATTGTTTTGGGCCATGAGCCTAGCAGGCATGAGTTTCGGACTTAATGTCTAGCAGGCCTCGTGCCGGTGATAAGTTCATGTTTATACCTAGTAGGCCTCGTGCCAGTGATAAGTTCAAGTTTATACCTAGCAGGCCTCATGCCGGTGATAAGTTCAGGTTTATACCTAGCATGCTAATTGCCGGTGAAATAATAAAAGTCTATGAATATGAGATTTATGCTATACGACATCTAGATTCGTTCGATAGATTAAATTGTCCAAGTACGTATAAATTGTTTATGCATATGAGGATAATGTGAATTAAATTATGAAGTGAAACGAGAAGTATATGAAATGTGGTTGTGTATATTTATATTCGGCCATTTTGAATTTAGTACATGAAAGTTTATGTTATGTATGTGATTATGATCATTGAAATTTTATTTGAATGCAGTGCTCTAAATTAACTCTATATATTCGAATCAAAGAATTACTTCGAGTCATTTAGATGGTGTGATTATGTAATTCAAACTTTGAAGAAATGATAAGTCAATGAAATGGATTTAATGTGGCTATGCATATTCGGCTAATTAGTGTTGCATTTCGAATATGTTATATGTGAATAATGTGCATAAATAAGTTTTGTTGTTTAAAATACTTAAGACTTACTAAGCTTAATTGCTTACTATGAATGTTTTTGTGTTTGTCCTATTCTATAAATCTTGTTTGAAAGCTACGAGCTCGGGGATTCAAGTCCAAAGTCATCCACACTATCGTCACTGTTTTAGTACTTTTTGATAGTTTATATTTTAAAAGATGGCATGTATAGGCTTAGCTCTCTTTTGAAACAAGTTATATTTTGAAATTGTAAATATTCTAGCCATACGAAAATGGCTTGCTTAATTCCTAAACATGAATATATGGTTCAATGGACTTATGTGTCGATTATTTTGAAATTTATTAGTTATTTTAATTTGGTTAAAATTTGTTCATGGTTGAAAGATCAAAGAAACTATATTTTATGCATGATTGATTATGAATGGCTAGTCTGATCTATCTTCTGATAGGTAATACCTTGTGAATCTTTTCCGGCGACGGATGAGGGTCATAGGGTGTTACAGTTAAAATATTTGTTTTATGATTATTGTGAGTTCTAGGATATGAAAATAAGTATGTGTTAGAGTTTCATGAAGAAATTCTAAGTATAAGGTGTCCAATTGGAAATTAGGGACTAAATTGAATAAATTATAAAACTTGGGTTCTAGAAGAAATATGCATGAAATTGATTTGAATTATAAATTAGAAGGTCTTAAATAGCAATTTTCCCAATTTTTAAGTTTTTGGACAAAACTGGACATGCATAGAAAAATTTAGAAGTTTTGTAAGGAGGGGCATTTTGGTCAATTGGTAATAAACTTAATAAAAAGGGAAAAAGAAAGCCAGAATCAGCCATCTTCTTCCCCATAGCTGCCCAAATTCCTAGAGCTTCATAATCTAGGGTTTTCAACATTTCAAGCTCAATAGTAAGTGCTCCCTAGCCTTGTTTTTAATGTTCTTTGTAATTTTGAAATCCTCGTAAATGCTCTATCCATTTCTACCCATATCTCAAGCTAGGGTTCATGTTTGGAAATTTACCCATGCATGAGATGCTAGTGTTTTGATGATTTATGGAGGAGTATGAGAGTTTAAAGAATGGTAAACAACTTTTACTAGGTAGGTTTTCATGGAAATAGCTTAATGGATCATTTTGTACAAAGTATAAAATATGTGGTAGAAATGTGAAATAGAAGAAAATATGGGCTGGTATGAGCTTAGGATACATTCGGCTAGGTATGGGTAACAAGGAATTTCATGCATTCCATTATACGAGCCTAAGGACTAATTTGTAAAAATGTAAAATGTAGGGGGCCAAAAGGTCATTTTTCCTGGGGTAAAATTTAAGTTCAAAATGAATAGTATGAGGTACTAATAATTTATTTTACTGATATAGACCCCGAGGAACCAATTCCAGAGGTCGACCGTGGAAAGCGAAAGGTTTCAGAATAACCTAAATTTGAAACCGAAGCAATTACCAGGTAAGTTCGTGTAACTCGAAGTAAACTTTAAATATACTTGAAAATGTGTATTCTTAAATGTATGTTAATTTAGATATGTTAATTTAGATATTGATTGCATGGCAATGCATGAGATATGGTGTGTAAAATGAAAAAGATGACAATTGTCTCGGTTGAATGAAAAAGGGAGATTCGATGGGTAAATTCTTGTTTACATGACATGAGATCCTCCATGTATTGCAGAAAGGGATTTAGCCTGGATGGATAATCGATGATCTCAGTATAGTAAGGATCCAGCCTGAACGGGTAATATGATTAAGGACTGAAATTAGCCTGGACTGGCATTTCAGATCTGAGTGTATTGGAGTAATTTTAGTTGTAAGAGATTTAGCTTGGAATGGTAATCCTGACAATACTCCTTGAATTTATGTTATGAGAGATTTAACCTAGATGTGGTAATCCCGCCGTAAGAGTGACGTTCACGGGAGTTTATATTTGAAATGGTCACTAGCATGACTTGACGGTAAACGGGATACCCATCAAGATTTCTGATAAATTCAACAGGACTATAATAAGAAACGAGAATGGAAATGTTTAAATTGATGAGCTCACCTAAGATTAATGCTATAATGCTTGAGAGGAAACTAACTTGTTGATTGAGTGTATGTAATAGGGGATTTATACTATGCAAGTTTGGCATTAATATCTTTTATGGTTGTATGCAAAATAACCAGTAAGTTTATCTTCCTATTATCTGAACTTACTAAGCATGATAATGTTTACCGTCCTTCCTTTCCCTATTTTACAGAGCTTGTGGACTCGTGAAGATTGGAAGACGATTGGAGTATTGTCAACACTATCAGCTTATCTTGCTTTGGTATATAGATACCTTTACTTTGTTTCAATAGAATGTATAGGCTTTTGGTTATTTTGTTATATGTGTCATTGGTCAGCCAATGTAACGGCTTGAATGATATACCTATTCATTTTGTATATGGCCGTAAGACATGGCTCATTTTGATGTAGGTTGTAACTTACTAATTATGCATGTTGATGTTTAAATGTTCATGTGATGGTTAAATGTGGTATATCATGAATGGACATGTGGAATGTGGCCAAATCACTTGGAAATGACTAGGTCATAATTGGCAATGAGTTAGAAAATGAGCCAAGTCTAAATGTGATTGATGATATGGTAATCCTTAATACAAAGAGGATGATCTAGCATGTGTAAAACCAATGAGATGAGGTTAACATGCAATAGACCATTGAAGGTAGTCATTGGGCATATTTAGGCCTTGTTAAATACCATAGAAGTTCACAGATATGTGTGGATGTTGAGGGTGACCATTGGCTTGGATTGTAGCCTCCAAAAAGGTCCACACGGGTAGACACACGGGAGTATGTCTAGGCCATGTGACACACACGGTCAGTTCTATGGGCGTGTGGTACGGCCATGTGTGCCCTGCACCTAAAATTTTTAGGTTAGTATGCATGGTAGTAAACACACGGGCAGAGATACGATCATATGTCTCAACCGTGTGGAGGACACGGCCTAGCACACAGGTGTGTGTCTTGGCTACGTGCCCCTAAATGCATGATGACGTCATAAACAGAATGCTTAAGTTTTTGGACACAGGCGACGACACGAGCGTGTCTTGGCCGTGTGAAGGACACTGGCCAGGGACACAGGTGTGTGCTCGGCCGTGTTAAAACCTTTGTAGGTTCGAAATGGAAAATAAATTCAATTAATTCCACAGGGATAAGGGACATGGGCGTGTGCAATGCCTCCACATGGGAGTGTGAGGCTTAAACCCAGAAATTTTCCTAAGATTTTCTTAAGCTCTCGGTTTAGTCCTGGACCATTTTTAATACATGTTTTAGGTCTCGTAGGCCCATAATAGGGACATTAGGAATATGTTTGATTGGTTTTAATTTGGAAGAAAATTTTATAGCCTGTGATTTTTCGAAAATGTCATGTTTGTGTACGGTAATGCCCTGTACCTTGTCTCACCCTCGGGTAAGGGTAAGGGGTGTTACATTTAGTGGTATCAGAGCTACAGTTTAGTCGGTTCTAGGACTAAGTAGCATATATTGAGTATAGCTATACATGCCATTATATAAATTATGATAGTGTGGCATCTCTTAACCATTTTTAATTGTATTTGAATATATTAAATGTCTTCCAATCAAGCTCAAGATGAGTCCGAGGGAGCCGAGAGCCATGCTCCAACTTCTATTCAGTGAGCTACTAGTAGTAGTAGTAGATGGCTTATGTCTAAAAGACGGAAAGAGGCAAGAGCTGCCTTCTTCGAGATGATAGATGAATGGTTTGGGGATTACTTGAGAAACCACCCCAATATACCACGACCTTCTCTGCCCCCTGCTCAGCCTGAGGGAGAAATGCCACAAGGTATGGCACCCATGAGAATTGGTAAAGCCCTAGTGGACAAACTTAGAAAATATGGGGCTGAAGAGTTTACGCTAAGGTCGATAATGATGCTGAACGAGCCGAGTTCTGGCTCGAGAACACTACGCAAGTTTTGGACGAGTTGTCATGTACACCTGAGGAGTGTTTAAAGTGTGTTGTATCTCTTCTAAAAGATACTGCATATCATTGGTGGAAGACTGTATCTTCAGTGGTACCGAAGGAAGATATTACATGGGAGTTCTGCCAAGCTGATTTTAAAAATAAATACATCAGTCAAAAATTTTTAAACTTAAAGCAAAAAGAATTCCCGAAACTCAGACAAGGAAATAAGATCGTGGCAGAATATGAGAGGGAATTCATAAGGTTAAGTCAATATGCCATAGAGTGGGTCCAATCAGAGACAAAAATGTGTAAGCGCTTTGAGGAGGGCTTGAATGAGGAAATTAAGTTGTTGATCAGGATCCTTGAGATACGAGAATTTACAGCACTAACTGATTGGGCAAGAAGGTCGAAGAGCTAAGCAATGAAAGAAAGCAAGCAAAGAGAGAGGCTCGAATTTTAAATAAGATATCTAGTGGCAGAACACACTCTTTTCCCACAAAGAAATCCAAGAGTCAACAAGAGTGCTCCATTGCATCGGTGGGATATTCGGGCAGAACAAGAAGCTCTAAGTATCACAACTCGAAGTCTTCCTCCCCTAAAGTAACTAGTGTGGGAAGTGATCAAAAGCTGAGGTGTGAAAGCTGTAACAAATTCCACTTTGGTGAGTGTCGAAAGAGGAGTGGTGCATCCTACAAATGTGGTTCTCTTGACCACTTCCTTAAAGACTGCCCGGGATGAGTTGATAAGGAGTTGGATCTCGCCCCAAATTCTAATGGTCCTAATTCCCAAGGTAGACCACCCAACATCCTGGAAGTGCGAGAGGCAGTCAAAATGTTTCCAAGGATACAATTGCAAAACCAGAGACTTGGGCTCCGGCAAGAACTTACGCGATATGCGCTAGAGACGAAGCCTCTACTCCTAATGTCATTACAGGTACATTCTCTCTCATGATGTACATGTTATTGCCTTGATTGAACTAGGATTGACCTATTCTTACATTTGCATAAAATTGGTGTCTAGCATGAACATGTCTGTAGAACTTATAGAATTTGTGATTAATGTGTCAAACCCTCTAGGCAAGTCAGTCCTAGTTGATAAAGTCTATAAGAATTGTCCCTTGACGATTCAAGGTCATTGTTTTTCGGCTAACCTTATGTTATTTCCATTCGATGAGTTTGATGTAATACTTGGCATAGATTGGTTGACCCTCCACAATGTGATAGTAAATTATGGTAATAAGTATATTGAATTGAAATGTTCAAACGGTGAAGTTCTCTGAATTGATTCAAGCGAATTGTATACATCACCGGATGTGATTTCTTAAATGAAGGCTTAAAGGTATATGAGAAAAGGATATGAAGGCTACTTTGCTTTTGTGTTGAATACTAAAGAATCTGAGTTGAATTTGGAATCAATTTTGATAGTACAAGAATACTCAGATGTGTTTCCAGCAGAATTGCCCGGTTACCTCCTATCAGAGAGGTAGAATTTGGTATTGAACTAGTGCCGAGAATAGCACCCATTTCTATTGCCCACTATAGGATGGCACCAACCGAGTTAAAAAAGTTAAAATTGTAAGAATTGACCGATAAAGGGTTCACTAGACCAAGCTTTTCTCTGTGGGGTCCGCCCGTATTATTTGTTAAGAAGAAAGATGGTTCGATGAGACTATGTATAGATTACCGACAACTCAACAAGGTAACCATTAAGAACAAGTATTTGTTGCCAAGAATCGACGACTTGTTTGATCAATTGAAGGGAGCCACTGTGTTTTCTAAGATAGATCTGCGATCCGGCTACTACCAGTTGCAAATAAAAGAGTTAGATGTACCTAAGACTGCTTTCAGAACAAGGTATGGCCATTATGAATTTCTTGTGATGCCTTTTGGGTTGAAAATGCAGCGGCTGTATTTATGGACTTGATGAATAGGATATTCCGGCCATACTTAGACAAGTTTGTTGTTGTGTTTATTAATGACATCCTGATTTATTCCAAGGATGAGACTGAGCATGCAGAACATTTGAGAACAGTTTTACAGATCTTACGGGACAAACAGTTGTATGCTAAATTTTGCAAGAGTAAGTTTTGGCTCCGAAAGGTTGGATTTCTCGGTCACATTGTGTCGGATGATGGCATCTGAGTTGATCCAAATAAGATATCTGCTATTGTTGAGTGGAACCACTGAAGAATGTAACCGAGGTTAGAAGCTTTTTGGGCTTAGCCGGTTACTATCGACGCTTCGTAAAAGGGTTTTCGATGATTGCAACTCCTTTGATGAGATTGCTACAAAAAGATGTTAAGTTTGAGTGGTTAGAGAAGTGTCAGCAGATTTTTGAGAAATTAAAGACATTATTAACCGAAGCTCCAGTTTTAGTTGTGACAGTCCTAATTTGACCCTAATTGGAAAAGTGGTTTCGGAACCACAAAATTGAGTCAGAAAATTTTTAAATATATATATATTATTTTCTATGTTTTTATTTTGTGAATTTATATGTTTGAAAATTTGGTATTTTAATTTTGTCTTTTGGACGTGAAATTAGCTAAAAAGGACTTGTTTGAGAACTTTGAAAATGTGGTAGGTAAATGTCCAAGGGATTAATTTGTTGAATTACTAAAATGGTGGATTTGCATGTCTATTTTACCTTTTTAAATTAAGGGCACAGTAATGGGGTTGGTATACAGTAATTATATGCTTTTTATAATAATAGATTATATATTTGAAATATGTTATAATATAAAATAAGTTATAATATATTAAGTGGGGGTGATAAAAACAAGGAAATTCAATGTTTCTCTTCCATCCTCATTGCCGAAAACATAAGTGAAAGAAGAAGGAAAATGTCAAGGGCATTCGGCCATCTTAAGGGTTAATTAAGGTAGGATTTTATGTTATTTCTATTAAGTTTTATGAAAATTTAGTTAGTAGTCAAGCTCTTATTATAACCCATATGTTGATTTTTTGAATTTGGTGACAAAATGTGCATACGGTTATAATGGATAAATGCTAAGAGGATAGTGTTTTGATGTTTTGGATAGAAATATTAGAAAGGTGAAAATGAGCTAGCTAAATAGATATATGTGAACTTAAATGACGGTATGAACAAATGTGGAGCTTTTGCTAGTTTTAGAAGTATTCGGTCAAGATGGTTATGTGTGAAACTATGTGTTAAATGACAAAGTGATGTGCAATTGTTATTTTGGTAGTGATAATGCCGAAAGTGAAAAGATTGTTAAGGAATTATGGTTTAAATGTTTAGTGAAGATGATATTCGGCCTGTTAGTATGTGAATAATTTATTTAAAGTATAAACTTTATATGTATACTAAAAATTTATATGCATTCGGCCTTGATACATTAGATAAACATTAGTTGAGGTTTTAATGTCTTAGACAATGACGGTTGTAAGATGAAGTGGAAATTATTAAATTTATATATGTGAGTATTTAGTAAGGGGTGGTTGTCGTATATATATATGTGTGTGTTTTATTGAAGTATTGATTGGGTTGTTTATAGTATTTGGATCTTAGGTGGTCAATAGCTGAATAGTTAGTTTAAATTTGTATGGAATAATTAGTAAAGGGAGTAAGTACATTTAGCTCAAAAAAAATGTTAAAAGGAAAAAGGCAAGGTCATAATAACAATGTTCGTGATATGATATTTGAATGTGTCAATGGGAAATGAAAATCAAATTTTCCCGTGTGATTCTTGTGATATGAAACTATTAATATTGTGGGATATAAATAAACTAGCAAGGTAATTAAACTAGTAAATTTGTTTATTCTAGCTCAAGAACCCAAAGGAGGGGAATCAAGCAAGGGAAAAACAAAGGGTATCAAGTAGCCGATTGGAACCGTTTCATCCAACACAAGGTAAGTCCATAAGCAATTATAAGAATTGTTATTTTATATATAAATGGTGCGCGCATATCATGAAAGAACTACTTTTGTATATATATATTTTCTTGATTGATAGATATGTGGTCGTATATACATTTTGGATTAAGTCAATTGATTTGTTTATAATGAAATGACATTGGCACTATGTGTGCAGATTTGAATGGCACTATGTGTGCAGATTTGAATGGCACTACGTGTGTGGATTAGCAAGGCACTATGTGTGCGGGTTAGCATGGCACTATGTGTGCGAATTTCCTTGACCGAGCACTATGTGTGCGAAATCGATTGTTGATACAATAAGTGCAGGAACTGAATGAAGAATTAAAGCTATTGAGTGAAATAAGAAATTGGACACATGAAACGTATATGCATGAATCCATCTATTTCGTCATTGTTTAATACTTTGAGGAAAAGATTTAAGGCATTTGGTTGTATGATACTTTGATTGAATAGCATGACTTGACTTGTAGTTAGATTAATAATCTAAGTGATATATGGCATAGATCGGTACGGCTGTGATAGTTGATTTTGCAAAAGAATATTATTATAATAAGTAGATGTTAATTAGAGTAAGATAAAAAGGAGTTAAATTTTACTTTGAAGCGTTAATTGTAATGTGGACTTTTCTAGTTTTTATTTCGATATATCAAGTTAATTGTTTGCATTATATTGCTTACGACTTACTGAGTTGAAAACTCATTTGGTGTGTTTACTTGCCTCTTATTTAGATTTTGTTTTGATCCGTTTGTGCTTGGGACCATTATCGAAGTCATCACACCTGCCTGCAACGTTTTGGTACCCCTTTTTGTTAGTCTTAAGTATAACATTATGGCATGTATAGACTTTAAATTTGGGATTTCCATGCCATAATATTTATTTTTGTAATCATGGCCATGCGAATATGGCTTAAACTTTAATATTTCAAAAGTGGCTATGTTTGCTTTTATAATACAACTCTTTTGGTTAAGTGAAACGATACTAAATGGGTGGCTAATTATTAAATTAAATAAGTCACTTAAAAAAATTACTTAGAAGTTAGGCCTATGGGATGTATTTATTATTTATATGAATGAGCTAAATACTATGTGTATTTAAAATTAGTTATGCATTCGGCTATAATGGCAAACCACTAAATGAATAGTGATCCTCTTTTTATGATGCATATATGAGTGCAAGGCACGTTGTAAATCATATGTACGTATAGGTTGTGAAATTGTTTATACATGATAAATTAATACCTTGTGAATTCGGTTTTGTTTAATTGCAAAGATCGATAAGATGATTATTCACTATTATATTTTGTTCGACTGTTCGCACATGAATTATTTTAGTAATACTCCGTAACCCTTCTAGCGACGGATACGGGTTAGGGGTGTTACATTAATGCAACCCGAACCAGAAAAAAAGTTCGTGGTCTATAGTGACGCGTCTTTAAATGGACTGGGTTGCGTGCTTATGCAAGAGGGAAAGTAATAGCATATGCTTCTAGGCAACTTAAGCCACACGAGAAAAATTATCCAACACACTACTTGGAGCTAGTTTCCATTGTATTTGCCTTGAAGATTTGGAGGCACCATTTGTATGGTGAAACTTGGTGTATATTCACAGATCATAAGAGTTTGAAGTATTTGCTAACTCAAAAGGAATTAAATCTGAGACAATGAAGATGGCTAGAATTGATTAAAGATAATGAGCTGATAATTGATTACCACCCGGGAAAGGCAAACGTAGTCGCCGATGCCTTGAGTAGGAAGTCCTTGTTTGAATTGAGGGCTATGAACACGCATTTGGCATTATCTAATGATGGTTTGGTTTTGGCTAAGTTAAGAGCCAGACCGACATTTCTCCAAGAAGTTTGCGCAGCTCAGATCAATGATAGTGACTTGCAGGCCAAGAGAGCACAATGTGAGACGGGCGTTAAATCATATTTTTGGGTTGACTCTAATGGTTGCTTGATGTTTCGAGATAGGATCTGTGTACCCAAAGATGATGAGCTTATTCAGAAAATTTTGCAAGAGGCACATGATAGTCGTCTGTCTATTCACTCGGGAAGTACTAAGATGTACAATGACTTAAAGACCATGTACTGGTGGAATGGTATGAAAAGAGATATCTCTGAATTCGTGTCAAAATGCTTGATATGTCAACAGGTCAAGGCTAAACATCAAGTGCCTTCGGGTTTATTATAGCCCGTGATGGTTTTCGAATGGAAATGGGACAGGATTACTATGGATTTTGTGACAAGAGCGTCGTTAACACCGAAAAAGAAAGATTTCATTTGGGTAATAGTTGATAGACTAACAAATTCATCTCATTTTATTCCTGTACGGACAGATTTCTCTCTTGACAGATTAGCCAGCTTTTACATATCCAAGATTGTGAGACTACATGGGGTACCGTTGTCGATCATTTCAGATAGGGATCCAAGATTCACTTCTAGATTTTGGAAAAAATTAAAGGAAGCCTTGGGAACAAAGTTGAGTTTTAGTACGGCGTTCCACCCACAGACTGATGGTCAGTCTGAGCGGACGATTCAGACTCTCGAGGACATGTTAAGGTGTTGTGTCTTTGAATTTTAGGGCAGTTGGGAAAAATATTTACCATTGGTGGAATTCGCCTACAACAAAAATTTCCAGACGAGTTTAAATATGGCACCTTATGAGGTATTGTATGGCCGGAAGTGCCAGACTCCACTGTATTGGACAGAGCTCAAGGAAAGCCAGATTCACGAAGTTGATTTTGTCAGGGAAACTGAAGAAAAGGATAAAGTGATACGCGATTGTTTGAAAGCAGCGTCGGATAGACAGAAGTCATATGCTGATTTGAAAAGGAATGAGATCGAATTTCAAGTTGGAGATAAAGTATTCTTGAAATTATCTCCATGGAAAAAGGTTTTGAGATTCAGCCGGAAAGACAAATTGAGCCTGCAATTTATTGGACCTTATGAGATTTCTAAAAGAGTTGGACCATTAGCCTATCGGTTAGCGTTGCCTTTCGAATTGGAAAAGATTCACAATGTATTCCATGTGTCCATGATTGTGTAGATATAGATCAAACCCCTCTCATGTGATTTCACCGAGAAAAATTGAGATTAGACTAGATATGACTTATGGCGAAGAACCAGTTAAGATTTTGGCTCGGGAAATCAAATAGTTGAGGAACAAAAATATAGCCTTGGTGAAAGTTTTATGGTATAGACATAGAATAGAATAGGCCACATGGGAACCTGAAGAAACCATGAGAAGTCAATATCCGAACTTGTTTACTGGTAAGACTTTCGAGGATGAAAATCCTTAAAGGGGGAGAAATGTAACATCCTGAAATATGGTTCTAGGATATGAAAATAAGCATGTGTTAGAGTTTCATAAAGAAATTCTAAGTATAAGGTGTCCAATTGGAAATTAAGGACTAAATTGAATAAATTGCAAAACTTGGGTTCTAGAAGAAATTTGCATGAAATTTCTTTGAATTATAAATTAAAAGGTCTTAAATAGCAATTTTCCCAATTTCTAAGTTTTTGGACAAAAATGGACATGCATAGAAAAATTTAAAAGTTTTGTAAGGAGTGGCATTTTGGTCATTTGGTAATAAACTTAATAAAAAGGGAAAAAGAAAGCCAAAATCAGCCATTTTCTTCCCCATAGTTGCCCAAATTCCTAGAGCTCCATAAGCTAGGGTTTTCAAAATTTCAAGCTCAATAGTAAGTGCTCTCTAGTCCTGTTTTTAATGTTCTTTGTAATTTTGAAATCCTCGTAACATGCTCTATCCATTTCTACCCATATCTCAAGCTAGGTTCATGTTTGGAAATTTACCCATGCATGAGATGCTTGTGTTTTGATGATTTATGGAGGAATATGAGAGTTTAAATGATGGTAAACAACTTTTACTTGGTAGGTTTTCATGGAAATAGCTTAAAGGACCATTTTATAAAAAGTATAAAATATGTGGTAGAAATGTGAAATAGAAGAAAATATGGGCTGGTATGAGCTTAGGATACATTCGGCTAGGCATGGGTAACCAAGGAATTTTATGTATTCCATTATACGAGCCTAAGGACTAATCTGTAAAAACGTGAAATGTTGGGGGTAAAATAGTCATTTTGCCTGAGGTAAAATTTAGGTCTGAAATGAATAGTATGAGGTATTAATAATTTATTTTTACTGATATAGACCCCAAAGAACAAATTTCGGATGTCGACCGTGCAAAACGAAAGGTTTTGGAATAACCGAAATACGAAAATAAAGCAATTATCAGGTAAGTTCGTGTAACTCGAAGTAAACTTTAAATATACTTGAAAATTTATATTCTTAAATGTATTTTAATTTCGATATTGATTGCAGGACAATCCATGAGATGTGGTGTGTAAAATGAAAAAGATTACAATTGTCCCAGTTGAATGAAAAAGGGAGATTCGATGGGTAAATTCTTGTTTACATGACATAAGATCCTGCATGTGTTGCAGAAAGGGATTTAGCCCGGACGGGTAATCCGATGATCTCAGTATAGTAAGATTCCAGCCCGGAAGAGTGTTCCTTAAGTGATCTAACCTCCCAATGAATATATGAGTATTGTAGATTAGCCTGGATGAGTAATACGATTAAGGACTGAAATTAGCCTGGATTGGCATTTCAGATCTGAGTGTATTGGAGTAATTGTCATTGCAAGGGATTTAGCCTGGACTGGTAATCCCGAAAATACTCCTTGAATTTATGTTAAGAGGGATTTAACCTAGATTGGTAATCCCACTGTAAGAGTGAGGTTCACGAGAGTGTATATTTAAAATGGTCACTAGCATGACTTGACGGTAAACGGGATAC